>NC_092316.1:47491250-48240000 GCF_036785885.1 Coffea arabica | reverse complement strand
GAGTTTTATCAAGTGTTCGTCCTAAGGTCCGGATACCAGCTTTTGGGTTTTCCATAGTGATAAATATATACCCATAAGTACCAACCAAACATCAAACTGTTTACACAAATTGGGAAGAAATTTGGGCAACCTCATGCCAAGCGTGAGGCCCCAATTAATTAATAACACTAATAGTTTCAAAGTGAGCCAACTGTAGAACCAATTGAAGCGTCCAAAGGAAGAGATATATGACAGACAACGCAATTAAAGCACCACATTGCTGCCATCTTTCTACACAAGACATTGGCGGATGCATGCTCGAAAGTACATGGAAGCAAATAATTGTTAAGAAAAGAAGGTAAACCCTTGAACAAATCCAAAAAAATGAGTTAATCCAGCTAGTCAAAGGGAGAAGTTCATCATGCATTAAGGGCTCCTGATCTAAGCCTGAAACTAATAATAAAGCGTGCTCTCTCCTTTTTGCTTCCCGTTGTAAGGTTAAGAGTCTCCTTAAATCCAAAAAAAAAAAAAAAAAATTTGTGCCCAAGACTTCTAGCTAATATTTTCTCGATGGCTGTTAAATTATACATTGAGTTTGATTAAGCTTGATCACCAAGATCATTCCAGATCTTGATCACCAGTTTTGATGCATTTATTCTCAATGAATTTTAGGTTAATTCCATAAAAAAGAAACCAAGTAAGTTGCTACCAATTTAGTAGCAATGATTCACAAGGGTGAAAATCCAAGACAAAATAAAATAGTAGCAATATAAAGCAATCACCTTAAGGTAGGAAGCGCCACAAGCAGAGCTATTTTTTGCACCACCACTGCACTGTCTGGTAACGCACAAAGACAAGCACCATCATGGCATGAACTCATTTAGACAGTTTGATTAATTCCATTAAAGAAAAAACATAAACAAGGTGTATAAATATACCAAGAAAACAGCAAAAGTGCTGGTCATAATGAGGGGGAAGCCAGGAGGTTGGGGGTCTAGAGCTTCGTTTAGCGACTCAATATCTTGCTTAGTCTTGTCAATTAGATGGCATATCTCCCCGAGGTGGTCCGGAACTTTCTTCTTTTTGCTAATATTATCCGTTTCTTTTTTCTGCCAATACCACAGGCATATGGAAAACAATAATAAAGAGTTGCTGAAGTGAAGGAGACAAGTAACAATTTATGGAGACAAAACTAACCGTTGCAGCTCTGGGAGGAGTAGGCAGAGGGGGAGAAGTCTCCACAGGAGAGGTGTTGCAGGGACTTGACATCCGCACCATCACCGTCGGGGATCGATGAGGCAAATAGATACAAGAAACATGGTGGACGGACTTCTTCCTCCTCCCGGTCACGGTCGGAGATGGTGGAGAAGCGGGACGGAGATCCAACAGGGTCGACATAAAGGAAGAAGTTTTCTTTTGTTCTTAGACTCTAGGTTTTGTGTAGGAAAAACGAGGGTTTTGATGTCGACCTGGAAAACTCATAGCACAATAAATTTCCGAAGAGTGCTGGTTTGATTTCTTTTCCTGTTCTAATTAGCAGTGTTTTCCACTTATACTTCCAGCTTAGTTGTCCTTATTTTCATTTTTCTTTTCTAAAAAACATTAAGAGGATACGTATTACTAAGATATTTTTTTTTTTTTTTGGTATTACTAAGAGCTTGTGAGCTTGTTCACTCACTTTTGTTTTAATTTAGAGTACTTATTACACATTATTTTCTTCTATTCTTCACATTCCAACACAAAATTTAAATGAAATACTATGATGTAATGAGTTTATCTCTATTAAGACAAAAGAAAAAAAATCTTTCCCCTTTAATATATCTTTCTGTCTCTTTAAGTTTTCTTCCTCAAGTGTCTTTTAAGATATGGGGAAATTCTATCATATTAGTAACGGAAGTTTTATAACTTTTAAATAGGGTCTACCAGTTTTTTTTCTTTTCGTAGAGGGTATCCTCACTTGAGTTAGACTAATCTCCCTGGCCTGCTTGATTCTAACTATTTTACAACTATTTCCATGCAGTTTTAGGAATGATTATAGGGGCGATGTGGAGGCGCAATTGAGCCCTTCCCTTAGGAAAATTGACAGCAGATGGATTTTGTGAGAACCCGTAACTTTTCCATTTGTTAGGTTTTATAATTTTTCTAGGCTTTCTTATATTCAATGGCTTGTTTTCTACACTTTCTGTATCCGGAAAATTTTCTAGATTATTTTTACGAGTAAATATAGTTTTTAGATGATTTTTCTAGTATCGAATAGATTTTGAGAAATTAAGAACGTATATCGGACGTGGGACCCACTAGTGCGAAAAGTTCGGAAAAATTCGGCCAATTAGGTTAAATTCCGGATACTGTGTTAAATTTATCGGGTGTTAAGAGATAAATAGAGGAGGTGATTTGATTGATGTGAGAGGAAAAAGAAAGGATAGAAATGCATTTACTAAGGTGCCAAGTGTCACCATGGGATTGGAAGTAACTTAAGAGTTACTATTCATTTTTTGACCTTTTGACTATTTGAGTAAATATCTCACAAAAATTGAAAAAAAAACTTACCATTTCTTACCTTCTTGTGGCCGACTTTCTTGAGCTAAGAAGAAAGGAAAATTCTTCAAGATTCTTGCTTCCATTTTGCTTGAATGTGATCATCCAACCATTTGACCTTGATTTCACTCCATAAAATTCCTCCATTGGGTGCTAGTAAGTAGTTTAGTGAAGTTTGTTTGAAGACTTAAGGTGTCCAACATATTCCTCTCTCTTGTTTACTTGGTAAGTGGTATATGAACACCCTCCTATATCTAATGATGCTTATTTTATGCCTAATGGTGGCTATTGTGCTAGAAATTGTGGATTATTTCTTGGTTTGAAGTGATTTGGTTGAGTTTTTTATTTTTTGAGGAATTTTCTGGTTTCATATGATCTTGATGGTGTGGTTGTTTTTGATGGTTGGTAATAAGGGGCTTTGGCTCTAGTAGGTGCATATGATAGGAAATTGCAATCAATTTTGAATTTGGAAGAATTTCTGGAAAAATTAGGGTTCTTGGTTGAACATTCTGTCCGAAATTTTAGGTCATAGATAGAGGCCGAATTGGACTTTGCTCAAAGCATGAAAGTTGTAGGTATTGATGAGTTTGAAGTGCCTGCAAAATTTCAGGGCATTTGGAGTAGTGTAGAGTGAGTTATGCCGTTTTTACTGTTGCTGTTCTGGGTGAACAGATTGTGCGAACTGCGATAGTAATTGTCTATTTTGACTGGAATTGCTTTGGATTTTGATGATGGTGTCTTCTGATGAAATGTATCTTGATGTCTTAGCTTTCATATTCCTTTGGAATCAATGCATTTGGACCTGTATAGACTGCCTTGGACTGATTACAGTTTTGTGTGATTTGGGAACCTGCAATTACGGTTCTGGCTTGGTTTTCTGCATTTTTGACCTAGTTGTACTAGGATTTGGACTGAGAGGCCTTCTACATTGTGGTAGCCCTGTCTTTTAGCTTCGAGATGGTGGGTCTTACACCCTAATCCGATAAGCGTAGCGAATTTTGTGCCATTACCGCATTAGGAGGTCAAAACTGTTTTTGTTGTTGGAACAAATGAGTTACATTTCCTGATTTTCTGGTTTGCTATAATGCTTATATATGCATATGAAACCTTATTGGGGTTGTGGTTGGCATGGCTTTATGACTCGTTATCGGGTCTCATTGTACTTGTTTACATGTTTTAAGGCTTACTCTTATTCCGGTCATTTCCTAGTTAACTTTTACTTTGAGCCTAGTGAACGGCTTTTGGGAAATGAGATGACTTTTGTGTGAAATGTTGGGACTGATTTGAGGATATAATGAAGCCTTAATGGCTGGAAAAGTAAGAATTTTAGGGGAGGTGCTGCCCGATTTTCTAGGCCGTTTGGTGCCTTTAAGTTGGATTTGCCTTTTGGTAGAATGAAAGACTTTTGGGTTGTTTGCGCCTAGGTCTTCATGCTACCTTTTCGTTTCCAAGGGAATCGTGGTTTTGCATTCTTGCACTAGTATTTATTTGGCAAGGCGTACGACGTGTAGTCGAGCCTCTCATGTGCATTCTGTTTACTCGATTCTGGAAGTAAAACCTTCAATTGGTTTATTTTGGTTATTTTAGGGTTTCTTGGCGATTAGGGCCAATCTGAAGTGAAAACTTTTGAAGTTGAGCCGGTGAGTGTACCACTTCCCTCCATTGCTGTTTAACTTGATTTCTGCTCTGCAATTTGTTTAATTTGTTTGAGACGAGGGTGTACTTTATCACACTCGTTCTCTTGTCTGTCCATATGCCAATTTTGAGTGCCTATCTGAATTTGCCGTCTGAAACTGCTATCTGAATCTGCTATTCTGTATCTGTATCTGAATCTGTTATCTGTGTCTGCATCTGTTCGGATTTCTATGACCTATGAGCTCAATCCTGTGGCTAAGTTATTCGAGTCGGGCCGGCAAGGGCCTGGACGATTAGATAACGAACCACGGTAGTCTGTTCGGGGATTTTGGGTATTGAGACCCTTGATTCCGGTATACTCGAGTATTACCATTTCTGTTCGGTTGAGGTGAGCGGGCCCGGTAAAGGGGTGTTTGGTGGACGGAATTCGGTGTAAAGAGAGGTCTACGGACGCGTTGGTTCTATATGCGTTGACGGAGAGTCAACCGGTTTAGATCAAGTACTGCACTGGAAATTTGGCTCCTGAGAGCCACCCGTATCCTTCTGATTTGAATCATTGGTTCTTTTGCTTTACATCTGGCATGTGTACTTGATTTGATTTGCTAAACGTGAAATGCCATGATTTTATTGCTATCTGTTTGGTACCTCATTGAGCGCAAGCTCACCCCGTTCTGTTCCTTTTGTTTTCCTTACAGGAAAAATAAATACTTTTGGACTGGATTTGATAATCGGTTGCCGACTTGAGCTAGTTGAACATATCTTTTATATAGCTCGTGTATTAAAACCCTAAGTGTACTTTTGGGGCGTTTTCTCTTTTGATTTGGCAAACCGTGTATATGTATCAACTTTTGAAAACTTTTGTATGTCATTCTGATTTGTAATCGCTAAAGTTCAGATGTGAATGTTTGTTAGCTATTTCGGTTGGGTTCTGACGGGTCGGTTACTATTCATGGCCGGCTCCGGATTTCATTTCATTTTATCTTGGGTTGTTTTACTATTTTGATTTGTTTACGCGAGTTTGTAAGTTCCGGATTGAAGCGGATAGCTCTAATCTGATCCGTAGTCCTGGCGAGAGTTGGGCAGGCAGTCCGCTAACCCCTTTGGTTCGCCTTAGGGGAAAGTGGGGCTGTTACAAGTGGTATCAGAGCCACTTCGCGTGGTCTCTGCGCGGAGTGAGACTGGGCCAAGTGGTGTTGTGGTCCTAATTTCATGAATATGTCTAAGTGCTCGTTTGAGCATAAGTTATGAACCGGGCATGTGATAAGTGTACGAATCATTATCATGGGATTCGAGGAAGCTAGGTATGTATGTCGGGTAGGAATCCTTAATAAAGATGGTTTACTCTTGGGACCGGCCGGCTCGAGTTGTGAATTATCTTAGATGGGATTCTTGCGCTCGGATACGAAAGATATGAGGGCCTAGGTTAGAAAGGATTTGGTGAACTAGAAAGGCCATTCTTCGGTGGATCGTTTATGTTTGTACCTGACTTAACTGGCTGTATATATGTGTGTGGCTTAATTTTGACCGACTTGTATATATATGTTGTGATCATGTTTGCAATGTATAAATGTATGTTAATGTGAAAGTTTTGCGTATTACTTACATGCTTTGATACTGCTTTGGTTTAGCATTCTTGCCTAGACCGAGTGAAACTTATGGAAGGAACACGAAGTGGTCGGGGACGTGGGCGCGGAACTAGACAACCCACGCCGGTTAGGGAAACGGGGGAAACCTCTACTGGACCCAATCCGGAACCCCAAATAGACCCCAATGTGCAGATAGCTGCCGCTATGCAGCAAATGACAAACCTACTAGCACAAGTAGTACAACAACAGGGCCAAAACCCAAACCCTAACCCCGGGAACCCTGGTAACCACGTCGAGAGCGAGGATAGAGCTCTCGAACGTTTTCAAAAGTTTTCCCCGCCAAAGTTTATTGGGGGACCCGACCCCGACGTTGCTGAGAAGTGGCTTGAGAAAATGGTTGATATATTCGCGGCCCTACACTACCCTGACGAAAGGCAGGTCACTTTTGCCGTGTTCCAACTGGAGGGAGCTGCCCGTTCCTGGTGGAACGTAATTAGACAGAAATGGGAGCGGGAGCAGACGCCTAGGACTTGGGTGAACTTCATCCGAGAATTTAATGCAAAGTTTTTCCCTCCTCTAGTCCAGGAGAGGAAGGAGGACGAGTTTATCCGGCTCCGGCAAGGGGCTCAGACTGTGGCGGAATATGAGAGTCAATTCACCCGCCTATCCAAATTTGCGCCCGAACTCATCATGACCGAGCAGTGGCGAATAAGGCGTTTTGTCCAGGGCTTGAACGTAGAAATTCAAAAAGATCTGGCGGTAGCCCAACTTAATGCCTTTAGTGATGCGGTGGAAAAAGCCCAGCGCGTTGAAACTGCAGGGTTACAAGTTAGAAACTTCCAAGCAAGAAAAAGGGGTTTTCCGGGGAGCAGCTCAGAACAAGCGGATAATAGTACAATCTCTAAAGTTCGCAAGGGAAACGGGGAAGTACGGCAACCAGGGGTGTCGCGTGATGTCCCTCAGGGAGGACTGGTCTCTGCTACTCGTGGTCCCTGTGGATATTGCGGAGGGCCAAGTCATACGGAAACAAATTGCTGGAAGAAAGAAGGAAAATGCTTGCGCTGTGGAAGCGCTGAACATTGGATTGCTAACTGTCCAGCTCGCCTGCGCGAGCGGAGAGGGACTCTGCCACCAACCAAGCCCAATTCTCAGCAACCCGCCAAGAGCAACCCTGGACAGACGAAAGGAGAAGGGACGGGATCGAAGGCACCAGCTCGAGTATATTCTCTAGAGCAGCATCAGGTCCCTGACTCGTCTGAGGATGGAGAAGGTATGGTCCGTTGGGTACTTTAGATTTGATAGATTCCGTTGATAAGAAAATTTCGAGGGCGAAATTTCTTTAAGGGGGAGAGAGTGTGAGAACCCGTAACTTTTCCATTTGTTAGGTTTTATAATTTTTCTAGGCTTTCTTATATTCAATGGCTTGTTTCTACACTTTCTGTATCCGGAAAATTTTCTAGATTATTTTTACGAGTAAATATAGTTTTTAGATGATTTTTCTAGTATCGAATAGATTTTGAGAAATTAAGAACGTATATCGGACGTGGGACCCACTAGTGCGAAAAGTTCGGAAAAATTCGGCCAATTAGGTTAAATTCCGGATACTGTGTTAAATTTATCGGGTGTTAAGAGATAAATAGAGGAGGTGATTTGATTGATGTGAGAGGAAAAAGAAAGGATAGAAATGCATTTACTAAGGTGCCAAGTGTCACCATGGGATTGGAAGTAACTTAAGAGTTACTATTCATTTTTTGACCTTTTGACTATTTGAGTAAATATCTCACAAAAATTGAAAAAAAACTTACCATTTCTTACCTTCTTGTGGCCGACTTTCTTGAGCTAAGAAGAAAGGAAAATTCTTCAAGATTCTTGCTTCCATTTTGCTTGAATGTGATCATCCAACCATTTGACCTTGATTTCACTCCATAAAATTCCTCCCTTGGGTGCTAGTAAGTAGTTTAGTGAAGTTTGTTTGAAGACTTAAGGTGTCCAACATATTCCTCTCTCTTGTTTACTTGGTAAGTGGTATATGAACACCCTCCTATATCTAATGATGCTTATTTTATGCCTAATGGTGGCTATTGTGCTAGAAATTGTGGATTATTTCTTGGTTTGAAGTGATTTGGTTGAGTTTTTTATTTTTTGAGGAATTTTCTGGTTTCATATGATCTTGATGGTGTGGTTGTTTTTGATGGTTGGTAATAAGGGGATTTGGCTCTAGTAGGTGCATATGATAGGAAATTGCAATCAATTTTGAATTTGGAAGAATTTCTGGAAAAATTAGGGTTCTTGGTTGAACATTCTGTCCGAAATTTTAGGTCATAGATAGAGGCCGAATTGGACTTTGCTCAAAACATGAAAGTTGTAGGTATTGATGAGTTTGAAGTGCCTGCAAAATTTCAGGGCATTTGGAGTAGTGTAGAGTGAGTTATGCCGTTTTTACTGTTGCTGTTCTGGGTGAACAGATTGTGCGAACTGCGATAGTAATTGTCTATTTTGACTGGAATTGCTTTGGATTTTGATGATGGTGTCTTCTGATGAAATGTATCTTGATGTCTTAGCTTTCATATTCCTTTGGAATCAATGCATTTGGACCTGTATAGACTGCCTTGGACTGATTACAGTTTTGTGTGATTTGGGAACCTGCAATTACGGTTCTGGCTTGGTTTTCTGCATTTTTGACCTAGTTGTACTAGGATTTGGACTGAGAGGCCTTCTACATTGTGGTAGCCCTGTCTTTTAGGTTCGAGATGGTGGGTCTTACACCCTAATCCGATAAGCGTAGCGAATTTTGTGCCATTACCGCATTAGGAGGTCAAAACTGTTTTTGTTGTTGGAACAAATGAGTTACATTTCCTGATTTTCTGGTTTGCTATAATGCTTATATATGCATATGAAACCTTATTGGGGTTGTGGTTGGCATGGCTTTATGACTCGTTATCGGGTCTCATTGTACTTGTTTACATGTTTTAAGGCTTACTCTTATTCCGGTCATTTCCTAGTTAACTTTTACTTTGAGCCTAGTGAACGGCTTTTGGGAAATGAGATGACTTTTGTGTGAAATGTTGGGACTGATTTGAGGATATAATGAAGCCTTAATGGCTGGAAAAGTAAGAATTTTAGGGGAGGTGCTGCCCGATTTTCTAGGCCGTTTGGTGCCTTTAAGTTGGATTTGCCTTTTGGTAGAATGAAAGACTTTTGGGTTGTTTGCGCCTAGGTCTTCATGCTACCTTTTCGTTTCCAAGGGAATCGTGGTTTTGCATTCTTGCACTAGTATTTATTTGGCAAGGCGTACGACGTGTAGTCGAGCCTCTCATGTGCATTCTGTTTACTCGATTCTGGAAGTAAAACCTTCAATTGGTTTATTTTGGTTATTTTAGGGTTTCTTGGCGATTAGGGCCAATCTGAAGTGAAAACTTTTGAAGTTGAGCCGGTGAGTGTACCACTTCCCTCCATTGCTGTTTAACTTGATTTCTGCTCTGCAATTTGTTTAATTTGTTTGAGACGAGGGTGTACTTTATCACACTCGTTCTCTTGTCTGTCCATATGCCAATTTTGAGTGCCTATCTGAATTTGCCGTCTGAAACTGCTATCTGAATCTGCTATTCTGTATCTGTATCTGAATCTGTTATCTGTGTCTGCATCTGTTCGGATTTCTATGACCTATGAGCTCAATCCTGTGGCTAAGTTATTCGAGTCGGGCCGGCAAGGGCCTGGACGATTAGATAACGAACCACGGTAGTCTGTTCGGGGATTTTGGGTATTGAGACCCTTGATTCCGGTATACTCGAGTATTACCATTTCTGTTCGGTTGAGGTGAGCGGGCCCGGTAAAGGGGTGTTTGGTGGACGGAATTCGGTGTAAAGAGAGGTCTACGGACGCGTTGGTTCTATATGCGTTGACGGAGAGTCAACCGGTTTAGATCAAGTACTGCACTGGAAATTTGGCTCCTGAGAGCCACCCGTATCCTTCTGATTTGAATCATTGGTTCTTTTGCTTTACATCTAGCATGTGTACTTGATTTGATTTGCTAAACGTGAAATGCCATGATTTTATTGCTATCTGTTTGGTACCTCATTGAGCGCAAGCTCACCCCGTTCTGTTCCTTTTGTTTTCCTTACAGGAAAAATAAATACTTTTGGACTGGATTTGATAATCGATTGCCGACTTGAGCTAGTTGAACATATCTTTTATATAGCTCGTGTATTAAAACCCTAAGTGTACTTTTGGGGCGTTTTCTCTTTTGATTTGGCAAACCGTGTATATGTATCAACTTTTGAAAACTTTTGTATGTCATTCTGATTTGTAATCGCTAAAGTTCAGATGTGAATGTTTGTTAGCTATTTCGGTTGGGTTCTGACGGGTCGGTTACTATTCATGGCCGGCTCCGGATTTCATTTCATTTTATCTTGGGTTGTTTTACTATTTTGATTTGTTTACGCGAGTTTGTAAGTTCCGGATTGAAGCGGATAGCTCTAATCTGATCCGTAGTCCTGGCGAGAGCTGGGCAGGCAGTCCGCTAACCCCTTTGGTTCGCCTTAGGGGAAAGTGGGGCTGTTACAGATTTGTTTAAGGTCATTTATAGTAAATGCAGGTTAGAATTTGTTGCCAATTAATCAAACAGAATTAATTAGCTATCAAAGGCTAATTTTCCCCTGTAAAACCCTTTTCCTTTAATAATTTCTTCCTATATTTTTCCTTTTGCAGTCAAGATCGTTGGGGTAGTCACAAAAATTGGCTGGTGGCTCATCTAGTTCTCTTCTTCTTGCCTTCTTGGGCCGGCTAGGAAGCTTGATGATTTCAATTGGCAGGATAGGCCCCTTTTTCAGATCCTTCCACAAATGTTCATCATTGAGAGAGTATATTACAGGCCCATTGAGGTTACCACTGAGCTACCCCACTGGAGGCTTTTAAATGGGGTATACATTCGGCATATTTCATAAAGAGGTATTTTGAGACTGTATTATTCCATCATGGGTTCATCATCTCTGATGTTTCTTTTCTTGCCAAAATCTAATTTCCCAAATTTCTTCCTTTCTTTGTTTCTTCATTCTTCAATTTCTTTTCTTTTTCCATGATGAAAAACAGGGAACGATGTGACACTATTTCCACTACCATTTTTCATCAATGTCATTCCGGCTTGGATCTACCAGAATTTCTCCAGCTAATTTAATAAACTGAATTTAAATTTAAAACTCAAATTTTGCATATATGTCGTGCATCCAACCGTGATAATATATACATTGTTAGTGTATAACAGATCTGCTCTTTAAAAAAAGTGTTACATGTGCCTAAGAAAAACAACAATTTAAAAAAGTGACATTTTATGGTAATAAAAAAATCCTGTTCCAAATTTATTTGACTAATATGTGACAAAATGAACCTAAAAGGCTGGCATCAACAAAACTTTCCATCAATTGTCATAAAATGTGTTTTGTGATTTAAATGAAAATAATTTTCACTAACTCCACCTCCCTTGTTTTCCCAAATAAACCTACCTTCATGAGGACACATAATTTATCTAGCATAAAACCTTTCAAAATGGTTTGTTTTTTATTCTTATTAATAAGCATGAACAATCAATACAATGGTTTTATAATTTTTGATGTATTATTTCGCAAATTGAAAAGAACTAACCGACTCGATGGTCACAGTTGATTTTAATATTAGGAAGACTTATGATGTTAATGTAGCAGCAATGGCGGGTCTGTGTTGGAGGGTTAAGAGGAACCATGAACAACCTTGGGCCAAAATGCTAACTCATAAATATGTGGATGAAGAAGCTTCTTTTAGTAAATAGAAACTTAATTTTGAACAAAGGCCATGGTTCTATTAACAAGCAGTGCCTTAAGATGGGACTGGATCTTTTTAATACAGGTATTTTATGGGTTATTAGAAATGGGAATTATGTAAGAGTTTGGTTTGAGGATTGGACTGGTCTTAGACCTTTGAGTTCTCTTATCAGTGGAACATTACAGCCTAGGGAAGAAAATTTGGTAGTTGCTAACTTATTTGGGAAGTTGAATCTTGGAATCTCCAATACATTTCCTTTCAGTTGCCTAACCTTGTCGTTGAGACAATTAAAGCTATTCCAACACAGCATTTTATGTGTTGGAATTACACTTTTAATTGGAAAGCAGACCCTATGGGAGAGTTTTCCTTGAAGTCTAGTATGAATCTACTGGGGAAGGACATCAAAATAGTTGTGAGGAATTTGGAGCTACCAAGGGTCTGGAAAGTTACTGCTAATAATAGAGTGTTGCATTTTCCATGGATTGCTTGCCAGGACAAACTTCCCTCAAAAAAAACAACCTCCTGGTCAGGAAAATTGTAGAAGAGGAGAGCTATAGTTTCTGTGATTGGTTAAAGGAGGACTCTCTTCAAGTTTTATGGGATTGTCCCCCTGCTAGACATCTTTGGTCAGGGCAATCCTTACCTCAGTTTCTACATCCCAACCAGGACAGTCCACTAACACTTGGCTTAAGACTGCTTGTCTCAGCTCTTCTGAGTGTCAATTCTAAAAAATCCCCTGGGGGTCTTTAATTGCCTTGGGTTGCTGGATCCTTTGGAACCAAAGAAATAGAAGCTCGTTTGAATCTCAGCTTCACAGAAGCAATTTAATTCAAGCTTCTATAGCTACTGCTGCTGAATTCCTTAAGGTGGGACCAACAAATTGAGGATTTTTTTCTGTTAAACATCAAATTCGGGTGAGCTAGACTTCCCGACCCCCAAATGTTTTCACACTCAATACGGATGGGGCCTCTCTCGCCAAAGCAGGGAAAGCTGGCGCTGGAGGCCTTATTAGAAATCACCTAGGAGAATGGACTGGTGGCTTTTGCAGAAACATTGGCTACTGTAGCTAAACTGTGGGCATTAAGGGATGGATTGCAGTTAGCTAAGCAACTGAATATTTCTATACTCATTGTAGAGTTGGATGCAAAAGTTCAGGTAGATTTGTTTAATTCTAAGGTTGATCTAATGCATTCTACTGCTCCGATTGTTTGTGACTGTAGAATTATTATGCAGACATTCCAGGTAATTACCTTTAAGCCAATGTTTTAAAACTCGGACCATTAATTGAACAGGTGAAATGTTCGGGTCAAGATTCAACCGATTAGACAGGTTCAACTCTGGTTCAATGAATTTTTAAAAATAAATTATATATATATATATATATGCACAAAGTAAGACATGCAATGGACTAATTTAAAACGTTATATAATGAAAAGTTTAATATTTCCAAAAAAACTTGGATTTTCAAAAATAAAAATTTTAAATTATAAGTTAAAACAAATAAATTTCAACTCAATCACAATTATATCTACCAAAAAAATAATCTTAAATCCAACCAAAAAATATCATAATATTTTGAAATTATACAAAATTCACGTCTATAGGAATTAGACATTATGAGTTTAATTTTTAATTCACGTTTTTGAAATTTAGAGATTGCATCTTAAAAAAAAAGTTTGTTGTTTGGAATTTGGAGGAAGTTAGGAGAAACGAAAAAAAAGATGCAAACTTGATAAGAAGCAAAAAAAATAGATGAAAGTGAGTGGTTGTGTCATTTAATAATTAGTTTTTAAAGTTAAAGAAAAACAATTATTTTTTTAAATTTTAATAGACAAAAACAAAATTAAAAGATGGAAGAAAATATTAATAAATTAAAACTAAAAAGGTTTGATTAAAAAGGGGTGACAAAAGAAAAGAGGAGAGAGAGAAAGAGTTGAAGATTATAAAGAAAAAGTTATGAGAGCATGAGATTTTGTAGGGAAAACGGAGGAAAGAAAGATGGAGATTTATTTTATATAAATATGGTATAATAAAAGACCAAGTGGATGTGATGCTGCAATGGTTACTTGTTAGTCTTGTGTAGCAAAGGTCTTGAATTCAATTCTTGTTAGCCACATTTTGCAAAACTTAAAAAAAAAATATTGAGGGAAACTAAAAAATCGAAAATTAGCGGTTTGACCCAGTTTACCGGGTTTGACGGTTTTGATCGGTTCTTGGACAATTTTTACTGTAGCATAGAACCAGACCGGTGTCATGGTCAGTTAGCGATTCAATCGGTCGAACTGGCCGGTCCGGTCCGATTCTTACAACACTGCTTTAAGCACGTCTATAGGGAGGAGGCAAACCAGTGTGCGGATTTTTTGACCAAAATGGATGTAGAGGAAAAAATTGACTTTATTTTATTTGATTGTAATCCCTTGGCAATTTCAAAACTATTAGAACTTGACTGCAGAGGCTTTGCCCTGCCTCTATTTGTAAACTTTTGTTATTAGTACAACAACGGGCACAGAAAGGCGAGCAATCTCTGTCAAACTTTCTAAAAATTTCCTTGTTGTGTATTTGTGATGCCCCCACCTCTCCCTAGGGCAAACCCTAAGGTATCAGCGAGGCGTCTGCCCAACTTTCGTCAGGACTCACGCACTTATTCAAGTTTAATAAAGAACACACAAGTCAACCATTGACTTATAATAAAGAAATATTTCGAATATACAAGTCCAAAACTCTCAAGACTATCATTTATAATTACAATCCAAAATACCCAAGCATAACAAAATTTACACTTTAAATGTCTCCCATAACATACAAAAGATATACTAGCTTCCACCAAAAGCCATTAGTCTAGAATCACCAACTTCCACTTCCAAACCTGCTAAGGAAAATAAATTGGGGTGAGCTAACGCTCAGTGAGGCCAAGAAATCAAGCAAGCAAGCAAACAAGTAGCACGAACGAACTCAAATAACACACTTAAGAGAGACTTAACACAAATTTCATATAAACGAGCAAGTAGGAAGCAAAACACAAATGAAAAGGATACAAAAACTCTCAAGAGCTATTTCCACGTCACGACCGGTTCAAGCCATCTTTAGTTGACCCTCTGTCAACTCAAGTAGTAAAATGTCCTTAGAGCTCCACTTACTTCCTCCATCCACCATATCACCCTCTCGGATCCAGAACCAAACACACACGAAATGGCAATACTACTCGATTATGCCAATCAAGATCTCAAAAAACCAACCTTTATAATTTCCTATGGTTCATCAAGATTCTCGACCAATCCCTTGCCGGCTCGAGTTACGAGGCTAGCCAATGGGTTTTGAGCGTGCCCACGAGTATAGGTGATCGATGAGACAATGTTCCAATCGACTTAAAATCGATCATAGTACTGAGTCGGGATGAGAGGCATCTCCCACTCGAATAGGGTGTGATACATGCTGCTGTTCAATACTCATGATTACAAGCATGTTCAAGTACAAGTTCAAGTCACGCAAATTAATATTTCAAGTAACAAGTATTCAAGAGAGAGAGGATGATGCAGATACGGGTGCGCAACACCTTCAACTTTGGGTCAAGGACAACATTGACGGTCCGATGACAAGATCAAGATCCAAGAAGGTGAAGGAAGCTTTACAAGCCTTGACCATTCACCATACAAGCAAGGAGCAAGCTAGGTTTGAAGATTTGATGGACCATGACGTTACTTTGTTCACTTGTACGTTTGAAGTGAAGGAATGATCTCATACTTGTTAGTTTAGTTGGTAGTTGTTTTAAGACTGTCTAGTTTAGTAGTTGTTAGGCGTTAAGTATTTTATTACTTATTGGACCTTATCGGAAAGCCTTAAAGAGCTGGCTCTTTAAGCTCTTTATGCGGACCGAATTTCTTTCAGGTTTATGTGGGCCGGATTTTGCCCTAGTTTAGCCTATAAAAAAGGCACCTCTTGTATGAACAAAGACAGAATATTTTACAACCAGAAATCGTGAGGAATTTTCCTTCAAGTTCTTAATCGAACTTACTCTTGAATTCTTGAGTTCATTGCTTAGGATTCAAATTTGAATTTATCGATTAGTTTGTTCCCTAATCGTGGTGTCTCTTCATCCATCATTATTTGCTTAAGGTTGCTGATTGCCTTTGTGTGTCAGAGGTCTTGAGTTCATGAGAACAATCGAGTTCAATTTTCATTGGGAGAAACGATCCAACTCTGATTATTACAAGGTTGGGAGGTTCTAGGAGGGTCTTCCCCTAGGGTTGCTCATCAGTTGGTAATCAGAGCATCAGGTTAATTCTCTTTCAATTGAAGTTGTTCATATCTTATTAGTTTATGTCTTTTGTCAAAAAAAAAAAAACTGTAGAGATTACTGTTCATCGTTACTGTTCCGAAATACTGTTCATCGTTACTCTAGCGTACTGTTCACGTTACTGTTCATCCGAAAAAAAAAAACTGTTTGGGTATTGTCTTTTTGTGTTTTCTGTCCAACTTTTGTTCTTGAGTCTGTTATACTTTTGTTTGGGTTGTTAGGGTTTAAAGACAATAAAAAAAAAAGTCACGTATCTTATATTGTTTTTAGTGTCCAAGTTGCTAGAGTATTGCTGGAATTTTCTTTTGAGTATTGCTGAAATTCTGTTTTGCCTATTTCTTGAGTATTGGTTGTTGTTCTTGCAAATCCTAGACACCACAACATAATTTGGGGAAGTTCTTGAGCTCCTTGAACAAAATTCTTGAAGTTCTTGAACCACCAAGTCTTGTTTTGAAAATTCTTGAACAATAAATCAAGAATCAGGGCCTTCTTGAAATTTGCATAACCTTTCATCCGTTTTTCTTGAACTTGTTGGTGTGACCTGAATTTGTGTTCCTTGAAGAGCCGAAGAAAAAAAAAAGGAAAAAAAAAAAAGGAAGAAGAGAAGGAATTGGCTCTCACACAAAGGAAATCAAGTTTCCCAAATCTTGAGTTTCCAATTCTTGATTGGTCTCCAATTCTTGATTAGTCTCCAAATCTTGATTGGTTTCCCAAAAAAAAAAAAAAAAAAAAACTTGAGTCTCCAAATTTTGTTTGGTTTCCAATTCTTGAGTCTCCAACCTTAATTGAATTCCAACAACCCCAAACGACCTAACCAGCCCCAAACACCCCCAAATCAGTTTCCAAAACCAAACCTAAACCGCCACAAACACCATTTACCATCCAAATACTGGCCAGAAACTCAGCAAAAAAACAGCCGCTCAAAAAAAAAAAAGAGGTTCTAGTTTCGGGTAGTGTTTCTAGGATTTACAAAATTCTGCTTTGTGTCTTATTACTTGCTTATAGGGTAATTAATTCTGAAATTTTTGAGAGTTTGAGTTGTTTTAAGAACTTTGAGAAGGAAAATTGAGAGTGAGTGTGTTTCCTTGAGTGATACACGAGTGCTTTGCATGGTAGACTAGGATACACTTGTTTTGCAGGTTTGACAATATGTCTCAAGAGGGGAACATGCCTGAGCCGTCTGAAACCGACGTGTCACTCAAACTGGTGCTCCAAGCTCTTCAAAAACAAGTGGAGAGACAAGAATTTGTGACGACACAACTATCCGACAGGTTGGTTGCCATTGAAATGCGAGGTACTGGAGATATTCCCAATAGGGCTTCAAGTGCTCAGAGTGTTGAGCATGATGCAGATGATGAGGGGTATCATTCTAACACCTCATTCCGATCAAGGAAAAGCCACAGGGAAGTGAGGCAAGGTCGAGACCGACCTAGGAGAACTGATGACAATCTTGGTTCCATCAAGACTAAGATGCCTACCTTTCATGGAAAAAATGATCCTGAAGCTTACTTGGATTGGGTTAGGCGAGTTGAGCAAGTGTTTGAAGTCCACAACTATTCTGAAGAGAAAAAGGTGAAACTTGCGGCTATTGAATTTGAAGATTATGCATCCATTTGGTGGGAGCAAGTATGTGCCATAAAAAGGAGAAATAGGGAACCACCAATTGACACTTGGGTTGAAATGAAGCAAGTGATGAGGAAACGATTTGTACCATTCCATTATACCACGGACTTGTACAATCGGCTCCAACGACTCACTCAAGGTTCTAATTCAGTTGATGAGTACCACAAACAAATGGAGGTAGCGATGATAAGGGCAAATGTCCAAGAGGATCCGGAAGCAACTATGGCGAGATTCCTTAATGGATTAAATCCTGAAATTAGGAAGAAAGTTGAGCTTCAAAACCACTTTGAACTTCAACAAATGGTGTCTTATGCAGAGAAGGTGGAAAAGCAAGTCTTACCTCTAAAGACACCTAGTGGCCGAACCACTACATCCTCTTCCACCCCTTGGAAAAGAAATCAATTGCCAACATCCAGTGCTTGGCCAAGGCAAGGTAATAGAGAGAGGGAAAACAAGCGGATGGAACAACCGTCCCATCCGAGTGCAACTTCTTCTAAACCAACCCCGCGGCCGACTCTTCCAGGAGCAAATACATCTACCAACCAGCTAAAGGCATGTTTCAAATGCAAGAAAATTGGCCACCTCATGGCTCAATGCCCTAATCGAAGCATCATGTATATGAATGAAGAGGGAATGTGGCAAAGCGAAGGGGAGGAGGAATATGCGGACATGCCACCGCTTGAAGAAGAGGGGAAGGATGATGACCTGGTTGAAATAGAAGAGGACCCCGTGGCTCGAACTATGGTGACTATGAGAGTGCTAAATGCACAAGCTCAAGAAGATGATCTCCAACGGACCAACATTTTTCATACAAGATGCAAAATTGGAGATGAGGTATGTCTCATGATCATTGATAGTGGCTCTTGTACTAATTGCGTAGCTGCTGACTTTGTTGAGCAAAAACACCTTCCATGGACTTACCACCCTAAACCCTATAGACTATCTTGGTTAAATGATGGGGGGGAAGTCAAGGTGACCAAACAAGCTTTAATCGCTTTTTCTATTGGTCGGTACAAGGACCAAGTTTTATGTGATGTAATTCCTATGCAAGCTAGTCATGTCTTGTTGGGACGTCCTTGGGAGTATGATAGACAGGCTGATCATATTGGACTTACCAATAAATATAAGTTCGTTATGGACAACCTCAAAATCACTCTTTCACCATTGACACCTACACAAGTGTATGAAGAACAATTGCATTTAAGAAAAGAGAGAGAGAAAAGGCAACCGAAAGAAACAAAGAAAAAGCCGAATGAGAGAGAGAATGAGGGAAAAAAGAAAGTAGAGGCCGAGTTGAGTGAAAAAGGAAATTCGAGTGGAAAAAAATTCAGTGAGGCCGAGAGCTTGAAGGTGAAAAAAAGGAATTTCTATGCAACTGTGCGTGAGGTAGATATGGCTTTGAATGCACAAAGTCTTCTCGTAGTACTTCTGTACAGGGAAGCTGATTATTCTTCTTTTTACACACTAGGCATAACCGATTCTCTTCCTAGTGCAATCTACTCTCTTTTGCAGGAATTCAAGGATGTGTTTCCCGAGGAACTACCGAAAGGATTACCTCCAATTCGAGGTATTGAACATCAAATCGACTTTGTTCCTGGAGCAATTCTACCAAATCGACCAGCCTATAGAGCAAATCCGGAGGAAACAAAGGAAATCCAAAGGCAAGTCGATTCCCTCCTTGAAAAGGACCAGGTTCGTGAGTCTCTTAGTCCTTGTGCAGTTCCCGTTATTTTAGTACCTAAGAAAGAAGGGACTTGGAGAGTGTGTACAGATTGTCGTGCAATTAATAAAATTACTGTTAAGTATCGTCATCCCATTCCTAGGCTAGACGATATGTTAGAAGAATTGCATGGAGCAATCATTTTCACTAAAATTGACTTAAGATCTGGTTATCATCAAATAAGGATAAAAGAAGGTGACGAATGGAAAACTGCTTTCAAAATGAAGTATGGTCTTTATGAGTGGCTTGTGATGCCTTTCGGCTTAACAAACGCTCCAAGTACTTTCATGAGATTAATGAACCATATTTTAAGGCATTTTCTTGGAAAGTTCGTTGTTGTTTATTTTGATGATATATTGATCTTTAGCAAGTCTTTAGAAGAGCATGTTGAGCATTTGCGACTTGTTTTAAGTGCCTTGCGTGAAAATAGGTTATTTGCTAACCTGAAAAAATGTGTCTTTTGCACTTCTGAGATTAACTTTCTTGGTTATATTGTTGGTGCAAATGGCATAAGTGTTGATCCCGCCAAGGTAAAGGCTATCATGGAGTGGCCGACTCCAACCAATATGTCTCAGGTAAGGTCTTTTCATGGTCTTGCAAGCTTCTATAGGAGATTTGTTAAAGACTTTAGCACTATTGCAGCACCTTTGAATGAGATAGTTAAAAAGAATGTGGGGTTTCAATGGGGAAAAAAGCAAGAAGAGTCGTTTAATAAGCTTAAAAATTTGTTAACTTCAGCACCTATTCTTGCTTTGCCTAATTTTGATTTGATGTTTGAAGTTGAATGTGATGCTAGTGGGATTGGCATCGGAGCTGTTTTACATCAAAATAATAGGCCCTTGGCATATTTCAGTGAGAAGTTGAGTGGGGGAGCTCTCAATTACCCTACTTATGATAAAGAATTGTATACTGTTGTGCATGCTCTTGAAGTGTGGCAGCATTATCTTATGCCTAAGGAATTTGTAATACATACTGATCATGAATCAATTAAATTCCTTAAGGGGCATGGTAAGTTGCATAAAAGACATGCGAAATGGATTGCATTTATTGATTCCTTTCCATATATCATTAAGTATAAGAAGGGAAAAGATAATGTCGTTGCGGATGCATTGTCTAGAAGGTATATTTTGATCACTAACCTGAGCACTAAGTTACTTGGTTTTGAGCACATTAAAGACTTGTATGCACATGATACTGATTTTTCTAATGTGTTTCAAGCTTGTGAACATGCTGCATTTCAAAAGTTTTATAGGCATGAAGGCTTCTTGTTCAAAGAAAATCGCCTATGTATTCCCAACTGTTCACTTAGGGAATTACTTGTTAGAGAAGCCCATGGCGGAGGGTTGATGGGGCATTTCGGTATTGATAAAACTCTTGACATTTTGCATGAGCATTTCTATTGGCCTAAAATGAGGCGTGACATTGCTAACATTTGTGATAAGTGTTTAAAGTGTAAGCAGGCGAAGTCAAGGAGTAACCCTCATGGATTGTATACTCCTCTACCAGTACCTCATGCTCTTTGGACAGACATATCCATGGATTTTGTGCTTGGTTTACCAAGATCTTCTACAGGTATGGATAGTATCTTTGTTGTAGTGATAGATTTTCTAAAATGGCTCATTTTATCCCTTGTAGGAAAACAAATGATGCGCGCCATGTTGCTGATTTATTCTTCAAGGATGTGGTTCGATTGCATGGAGTACCGCGTACTATTGTAAGTGATAGGGATGTGAAATTCTTAAGCTATTTCTGGAAATCACTTTGGGGAAAGTTGGGAACTAAGTTGCTGTTTTCTACTTCTATCATCCCCAAACGGATGGTCAGACTGAGGTAACCAATCGAACCCTTGGTGCTCTACTTCGAGCCATTGTTCAAAAGAACTTGAAGAAGTGGGAAGAATGTTTGCCTATTGCCGAGTTTGCATATAACCGAACCACGCATTCTACTACCAATCATTCCTCTTTTGAAATTGTTTATGGGTTTCAGCCGCTAACCCCTCTAGATTTATCACCTATTCCTGTTAATGAGTGTTTAAGCGCAGATGGTGTCAAAAAGGTAGAAGCTGTTCGGGCCTTGCATGAGAGAGTTCGAAAAATGCACAACATGCAAATAAGGGTAGAAAACATGTTGTATTCGAACCCGGTGATTGGGTTTGGGTGCACATGAGGAAGGAAAGATTTCCAGCATCTCGACGGACCAAGTTACATCCAAGAGGCGACGGACCTTTTCGAGTATTAGAGAGGATCAACGACAATGCATACAAATTGGAACTTCCAAGTGAGTATGGCATAAGCGCATCTTTTAATGTATCTGACATATCTCCTTTTGACTTTGATACAGACTTTGAAGATTCGAGAACGAATCCTTTCGAGGAGAGAGGGAATGATGCAGATACGGGTGCGCAACACCTTCAACCTTGGGTCAAGGACAACATTGACGGTCCGATGACAAGATCAAGATCCAAGAAGGTGAAGGAAGCTTTACAAGCCTTGATCATTCACCATACAAGCAAGGAGCAAGCTAGGTTTGAAGATTTGATGGACCATGACGTTACTTTGTTCACTTGTACGTTTGAAGTGAAGGAATGATCTCATACTTGTTAGTTTAGTTGGTAGTTGTTTTAAGACTGTCTAGTTTAGTAGTTGTTAGGCGTTAAGTATTTTATTACTTATTGGACCTTATCGGAAAGCCTTAAAGAGCTGGCTCTTTAAGCTCTTTATGCGGACCGAATTTCTTTCAAGTTTATGTGGGCCGGATTTTGCCCTAGTTTAGCCTATAAAAAAGGCACCTCTTGTATGAGCAAAGACAGAATATTTTACAACCAGAAATCGTGAGGAATTTTCCTTCAAGTTCTTAATCGAACTTACTCTTGAATTCTTGAGTTCATTGCTTAGGATTCAAATATGACTTTATCGATTAGTTTGTTCCCTAATCGTGGTGTCTCTTCATCCATCATTATTTGCTTAAGGTTGCTGATTGCCTTTGTGTGTCAGAGGTCTTGAGTTCATGAGAGCAATTGAGTTCAATTTCCATTGGGAGAAACGATCCAACTCTGATAATTACAAGGTTGGGAGGTTCTAGGAGGGTCTTCCCCTAGGGTTGCTCATCAGAGGACAAGGGCGATAAAGTACACCCTCGCCTTGGCAAGTTCACAAATCATAACAATTTTACATAACACTTGTACAAATATCATTTCAATCATAGTTCGTGAAACATGCACTTGACACTCACCAAAGTCAAGAGCAAATATAGGCACAAAAGCAAGAGGTCAAACGAGCTCCTTGGTGTCCACGTGATCACCTGAGACATGTACAATCATGATTACCTAGGTATTCGACCAAGGCTAATATGAGAAAAAAATATCCTTTTGCTACCCACATTCAAAACCATGAGCTCAAGTCGAGTTAAAAGAGACTTTTCTCGTTTAAGCATTGAAATAACACTCAAGGAGAACTCAAAAATCGTTTTCGAGTCACATCGTGGTATGAAATCTCAATTCCAAAAGAAAGTACCTTACTTAACTTTTGGCACGAAAATCGAGAAAAGGAAAGATGATTTTCATATCTCAAAACTTCTAATTCTATGCCCAAGTTTTAAAATATAAAGGAGCGTTCATGTTTTCAAATATTATGAAGTCAAAATCCATCAAAACGTTACTCATTTTCATAGTAAATGTTGAAGTTAAAAGTTCCAAGTTTCGAATATAAAACTAGTGAAATTCCTTAAGAGTTACTCTAGCTAAAATGCTCCATTTTACGGTTCAATGTCATGGAAACCAAGGGTATAAGAATAGGGGTTAAATCCATTTTTCAAGTATGAAATGAGGTGCATATAATCAAGTAAGCTAGGTTTAATACCTAGGAAATGTTTCCAAGCTACTTTGGAGGTTTTCACTTCTATATAAGGAAAAAGTCAGTTTTGGACAACATTCTTCGGAATATCATAACTTGAGTTTCA
Source organism: Coffea arabica (assembly GCF_036785885.1). Taxonomy (NCBI): domain Eukaryota; kingdom Viridiplantae; phylum Streptophyta; class Magnoliopsida; order Gentianales; family Rubiaceae; genus Coffea; species Coffea arabica. Next base: position 48,216,875 of record NC_092316.1, on the reverse strand, counting down.
TAAGTCCAAAATTTGCAAATCTTATACCGTTGAAAAATAGACTCAATGAACTAAAATACTAGTAGACACTTTTTCTATATTCAAATCAGAAATTGACCAAATCTTAGCTCCAAATCACTGCTTCAGTAAGAACAAGGCAAAACAGTCTTGTATTTTTAGTGAACTTTGGAAATTTGAAAAAATTCATAGAAATAGAATCAGTTCTTGAAATTTATACCACTGAAAGAACTCTAAGTCTAGTTTCAAACAAAATAAGCGGAACTCAATTCGGATCTTTCTACACCAAGATACAACAATTTCATGAAAGCTGATTTTTGAAACCTGGTTCACGGATTTCCAGCCTTGGAGCATCGACACAGTTTCGAAATCATGTCATAACTAAAGCTACACAAGTCCAAATTTAGTATGGTTTATGGCATTGAAAAATAAATTCAAAGTACTAAAAATCATTAGAAGAACCGTCTTCAAATTCATTAGCTACAAGGTGCAGTTGTGCAGGTCTCTCAGGTAAAACAGTAGGAGCAAATTAGTCAACTTTGCCGGTTCACTACGGCTCATAGAAAACGAATTAGCAGGGGTATTTTATACCATTGGAAATCTCTCAAAGTCTAGTTTCAAATGCCACAAACGCACTTGATTTTGACTCCTGTAAAAAAATTTATGCGCAGTTAAAGATACTCTGGTCGGCTGTCCTGGGCAACATTTTCCAGATTTGCTTCTCTTCTCTAAACTCAACTTTTACCCAAGCATTTTTGCAGCCATTTGAACAACAGATTTCGAAATTAAACCATGGGAAATAAATCAGCAAAATTCAGACGACACCTCCTCTCTTTCTCTTCAAATTTTCTCTCCAACATTCAAGCCCAAATCAAGCTAGAAATCACAAAAATAACAACCAAACAAACAAGAATCCTCAAGTCTACTACCTAATCATCCACCTCAAGGCATCTACCTAAGTATAAATCAAGAAAACAAGAGTTTCCTCAAGTCATCTAGCCTAGCTTTGGTTAGGATTTCAAATACCCTTGCTTATCAACCCAAAACCACTACTAACTCTTGTATAAACTAAAGATCAAGGAAAGTGAAGCTTGTTACCTCTCCAAAGCTTCTTCAACCCTAGTTAGAGCTAAGCTTTTCATCACCAATCCATCAAGAAATCACCACAAGATAGGAGCTTTCTTCTAGCTAGATCAACTTCCAAAAGTTTGAAGGTGTTGGATGAATTCTTAGAGCAAGATTTGTGGTTGGAGTTTTGAGTTTTCTTCTCCTCTTTTGAGCTTCAAGTGTTCGGCCAAATGAGAGAGAAAAGGAGAGGAGATGGAGTTTGAATTGTGATGTGAAGTTGAGAGGAAAACTTGCTTTTGGTGGTTGGGAATAGGGCTATCAACGGTCTGGGTCTAGACCCGGACCCGGACCGGATCCGTCAAATTTATCCGGGTATGGGTAGGGATTTAATTCCGTTACCCGGACCCGGATCCGGATCCGTTTTGTCAAACAAAAAAATGGGTCGGATATGGAATATAGTATTTCGACCCGTATTGGATCCGGATCCGGATATAAATGGATTAATAATTTAAAATATATATATTTATTAATATAATTTGATTGGGATGATGTATTTGAGTAATCAATATAATTGGACTCAGATCCTAATCAATATAATTTGATTAGGGTGATGTATTTGAGTAAGGTTAATTTGATTTCTTTTCTTATTTGATTTTTTTTGTATTAGCTTATAAATATTTTTTTTTTCTCATTTTTGTTAGAAATTATAAATTTTGTTAGTTTTTTTCCGGGTAGACCCGGATCCGAATCCGAATCCGGTCTGGGACCCGTCAGGTAAATGGGTCGGATCCGGATCCGACATAGTCTGCCGGGTCCGGAATAATGAATTTTGGCCCGGACCCGGCCCGTTGACAGGCCTAGTTGAGAAGGTCAACTAGGAATAGTAGCTCAATGTCATGCACTTCTAATTTCCTTCTTGTTTGCTATTCTCAAAAACTAATCTTCCAAGGTAGTTTCTCTTGCACCACTAATACTCATTCTTACTAGTCCAAGATTAATTCTCCAAATCCCCAGTTAGTCACGTTGGTGCGACTTTTGAAAAATTTTTGACGCGTAAGCGATAAAAATATGACTTGAGTAAAATTCATGCTAAAATGATAAAATTAAATAACATACTAATGCAAATAATTTTAAAATAGGTGAAATTAAGAATAAAAGTACGAGTCCTCACAGTATTAGCTTTGAATTAAACATCCATCACTTTGTGCCCCCTTCTTCCCGGGGCAAAAAAAAGTTTGTCGGTAGTTATGTTTTTTGTATCCTTTAACTTTCTCCTTGAAAAAAGCATCAACAATCAACTAGCTCTAATTTCCTTATATTAAAAGTAACCCATAATAAATCAACTCTAGTGTCCTTATAATATACAATTATTTAACTCTAAATCATACCTAAGTTGCTATATAAATACAGACTCATATTTATTGCACCTCTATAACACTTTCCCAAGTTACCTATACTTTTCCTAAAAAAACTAACACCTAAGACTCTTTTTAATGAGTGCCTCAATAGGCACTGTAGTTTTAAGAGCAAATTACATTTTACTCCTCTGTGGTTTAGTATTTTTTTTATATGAACCCCTTATGGTTTCAAAAGCTCTACATAATCCCTTTATGATTTGGATTAAAGTGTCAAAGTAATGGAAATAGTAATTCATAACGAAACTTTTAAAAATATCGAAATTACCCTTATAAATACATAACACATTAGCCCCGTATAATTTTTATGTTTTACATATAACTTCCTTATGTTTTAATACTTTACCATTAATCCCTTATGATTTTCAAAATATACGCATAATCTCCTTTGATTAATAAATAATTTTTAACTTTATATAAGGGTATTTTTGATATTTTAGATGACTCCATTACGAATGATCATTTCCGTCACTTTAACACTTTAATCCAAACTATGAAGGAGTCATGTATAGTTTTTGAAATTATAAGGAGGTTATGTTAAAAAACACCAAACCACATGGGGGTAAAGTGGAATTTGCCCTAGTTTTAAATATAACCTTAGAAAATACTCTTCATGTATTCCTAAAAACAAACTCTTAGTTTCTTATATTTGCTAAATTTAGAATAACATTATACAAATAAATAAATTTTATATACACTGATAGTATATATACTATTACTATTGGATCCATGACATATGTATGAAAGTTGAATTTTAAATTCAAATTTTGCATATTTATCATTCATCCAATGTTGACAGTGTATAATCAAGTATAGGAAAGATTAACCCTATACAAATAGGAACCAAATGATGAATTAAAGGCAATTCAAAAATGGTTGGAACTCTATTTATATGGACTTAAATATAAAAAAAAAAGAACGATAGAAGTATTACTCAAAAGCCATGATTCTTAATGAAAAAGATAGACGGCAGAAGATTACATTAATCCTGTGCATCTAATCTAACTGCAATTTATGTTTGTCCAATGCAAATGATAAAGTTTAGGGTGTTTAACCTGCTTTTTTTGGGGGCTGGGAAGCCTGAGGAGAAGAAAGACCAGGATGGTAGAGCAAAGAAGAAGAATTACGTTCCATTAGTGGCATTTGAAGGGAGGAGGAAATAGCTGTAGAAGGAAAGGAGGTGAGACAGAACCCATGAATTATGAATTGGGTTTAACACACGGCCCTCTACACGATGCTTTGCTAGATTAGGTGTAGGCTAGTATTTGCAGGCCAAATGACAAAAACGTCCTTCATTCCATCCAAAATGATTGCTGGCCACCACTAAAATACCATCAAAATTGCACAACTAACAATATAACTTGTCCAATTTATACTGTAGCAATCAGGAGTTATCACTTTTATATATAAAACTTATCATGACATACAAAACAGGTTTATGAGCATTGATATAACAATTGACATGGCAGATGTACACCAATATTTTAAAACTTGAACCGTTAATTCAACCGGTGGAACGTTTGGGTCGAGGTTCAATAGGTTGGCCTGGTTCAACCCTAGTTCAATATATTTTTTAAAAAATAATTTATATAAATATATATATATATACACAAAATAAGACATGCATTGGACTAATTTAAGACTTTATATGATGTAAAGTTTAATATTTTCAAAGAACTTGAATTTTCACAAATAAATTTTTAAAATTATAAGTTTAAATTTCATCTTAATCTTAATTGAATTTACTAAAAAATAATCTTATATCCAACTCAAAGTACCACAATATTCTAAAATTATACAAAATTCACGTCTATGGGAATTAGACATTATGAATTTAAATTTTAATTCACATTTTTGATATTTAAAGATTGCAACTTTAAAAAAAAAAGATTGGAGTTTGAAGGAAGTCAGGAAAATAAAAAATAGAGATACAAACTTAATAAGAGGCAAAAATGAGAAGAAAGTAAGTGGATGTTACATTTAATAATTAGTCTTCAATATTAAGGAAAATCTATTCTTTTTTTAAAATTTTTTTTAATTTAATAGATAAAAACAAAAAAAAATCACTAGTTCAAGAGTTCAATCCGGTTCACATGGCTTGAACAGTTCAATCCGGTTCACATGGTTCGAACAGTTCAATCCAGTTTTTAAGTCTAGTTAAACCAAATATGAACCAAACCGGAGCTACGATCGATTCGCGGTCCGACCAGTCAAACCGGCTAGTCCGGTCTGATTTTCAAAACATTGATGTACACTGTTTACTTTGCGTTTCCGTACACAATGATTATTTTATTTTCCCAAACAAGTCCAGCTTTAATACACATGGAAATTTCCTTTCCACAGCCACTTCAGCATGCCTTTTTTCTTTTTCAATTTTTTTCGAATAGGGGAAAGTGGGATTTAAGAAGTGGGGAAGGGGAAGGAGGATTTGAATCCAAGACCTCTACTTCTTGAGGCCTCAACTTTAGCCACTAAATTATCACTTCCACAGCCAGTTCAATATGCTTGTCCAAGTGTAACTCGTAAATATTTATTATTTTTTTACCACTTTTCATCTATTTATAATTGAGGCAAAAGTACCTTGCTGTTAGCACATAAAAATTAACAAATTAAGATGAAAAAGCTTGAGCATTGGACCACATTGACTTCAAATGAGTATAACATGTGCATGTGTCTGTGTGTGTGTTTGCGTGCGCGTGTGAGTGTAAGTGTGTGTAACACAAAGACAAGCAAGATAGGTGCCATTGTTGTGGAATTTAAATTGTTGGAGCTTAGATAGGTACTATATGAGGAGGTGGTGGAAAAGTAGTAGTGACTGGTTGAAGAGAAATTCCAGCAAACACTCAATAGCAGTCTGATTAATATCAGTCTACACGTGTAACTTGAAATGAAAATCTCCTTATCCATTTCCAATATCACCACAAGAGCTACAACAAAACTAAGAGGCCGTATTGAAACATTCACAATAGGACAGCAGAAGAATGTCAAATGCATTCCATGGGGAACTGCATTCCCAAACGTGATACAATTCACATACAACACGAGAATAGATAGGTCAGAATATGAAATTGCTTCAACTTTGACATTTAGAAAACATGGATTGTAGGTAGAACTTTTACCCTTACTTGTGTCAGTTGGGAAACACAATAAGTACAGGCTATCTTTGTAAGTTTAGATCCATCTGAGTAATAGCTGCAACAATTGAAACCAATCGAACTTAAATCAACAAACCTTCAAAAAATCATGTAAATAAAAGTTGTACTCAATTACCAAAGTATATTGTATCTCAAGCTTTTCCAAGGGTTTTGCCATTATATTTTAAAAGTTTAAACAAACGGAACAGGCATCCGCCATCGATGCCTATAGAATTACGTCAATAATATTTCAATTCTGATCATAGAAAATAATAGATTGCTTGCAAATGCATCTAAAGATCATAAATAAAAAAGTTCAAAGGTAGTCACATAACATATCAAGATATTACAAATGGATGTAACTAAACTGGAAGCAAGTACAAGGAGATCAAAGGCAATTCAACATGAGTTAAGAAAATATTAGAGCTACGAGTACACATGATAGGATATTTTTCTAAAATTCTCAAGCTAAAATGTTGACATAAATGGTCAGAAGCATTCATGGAAAGACAAGAGAGGAGATGAAGTATAATATGATAAGAGAGAAGAGCATACCCACTTATTGCACGAGATAAATAACAAAATCTATTCGTCAACATTGTTTAGGATTCGTCATAGCAGAGGGAAAGGTAGACAACAAAAAAGGAAGGGGTGGTGGGTTAGAGCATTAGCAAGTGAACTTCAAAACAAAGACAAGCACAGACAAGTTAGAGCGTTAGCAATTAGAACAACAACAACAAGTAAAAGGCCAATAAAAGACTAATAAAAGTATATTGTCCATTATGCAAACAGATCATTGTCTCTATCAATAAGGATACACTCATTCTCTTGCAATCATGTACAGATACAACTTTACAAATTACACAAAAAGAACAATCAAGGTACGATAATTAGCTATAACGAAGCTTTTTTCCTAAAACTTTTTCAGCCATTGGACATGTTCATGATTGCTGGTCTCCCATGCATTCCTCTTTATAATAATTCAACTCCAATTTAGAAAACCTAAGCTTTTCCTTTGCTTTTTCCAGCCCGTATCTTGAAGAAGAGTAGTTCACCAAAGCAGTGACAAATGCAGACAACCGAATCACATATTCCAAATCAAAAATAATTAGCACTTATATTTTTGCTACTTTGTATGAAATTCATCTTGGATTAACAAACTTATTACTGTTGTGCCAAGAATAAATACCAAAACGATTGGAAATTTGTTCAAAATCAATTTGAGTAAGCCCTTCCCAACTTCGATGTCACCACCAACCTCAATGTTATCGCCAACCTCACCACTAACAAGTTTAGTGTAACCATCAACCTTACAACCAACAAATTCAGTGTTACCACAAATCATTACCTACAACCCTAAAACTTTTGTCCCAACCTTGACAAAACAAACAAAACTAATTAGTTTGAATTTAACAAATTTTCTAAACTACAATAATCTTAGATACCAACCAAAAGAACATTTAGTCTAAGCAAGATAACTAGCACCATTGAATGAGTGAAAAACCTTATCCTTAAGTTTAGCATGTCTAATCTTTGTTAAGATATAATCATGTTCAAATTTCATCCATTTCGAATCCCTTCTCATCCCCTTGTTGCCAGGACCCATACAGTCAAAAAATGAAAACAAAAACGAAATTAAACTATTGATTTCCAAAATAGGTAGTGCACAAAATATTATAAAAAGTTATATTTTAACTAACTAACCACAATTTGGCTCTAAAATGGAACACATGCCAATAGTTGATTGACAGGAAGATCTCAGAAATACTACAAACAAAATATCAATAATATAAAGCAAATAAAATTCAATTGCAAATCATTTGACTCTCAATATAGTAGAGCACAAAAAAAAGGGACCAAAATTGATACCATAATCCATCCTCTTAGGGAAGAGACAATTAGATGAATGACACCCACATATGGACCCCCAGAAAATAAAGGCGATTGTGGAATGGACGGCACCGACATCGTCCACGGAACAGCGGTTGTTTCTTGGGTCAGTTAATTATTATCGACGATTCATTGCGGGTATTCGGCCATCGCTGATCCGCTAATTGACTTACTGCACAAGAGCAAGATGTGGACATGGACAATAGATTGTCAAGCATTAATTGAGACACTGAAGGATGCAGTGATGAAAGAGCCGGTCTTGGCATTGTCCGATTTTACTAAGCTATTTGAGGTGTATATCGAAACATTCAACATAGCCGTTGGAGGTATTTTAATGCAAGATGGTCATCCGATTGCTCATGAGAGTCATAAGTTAAGTGACGTTGAAAAATGGTGGCTGACGCACGAGAAGGAAATGTTAGCAGTCGTGCATTGCTTGCAAATTTGTGAGCACTACCTCAAAGCCTCCATACCGTTTAAGATCAAGATAGATAATTGTATGATGAGCTACCATCAAATGCAGAAACAACTATCAAGTAAGCAAACAAGGTGTCTGGACTCCTTAGTAGAGTTCAAGTATGAACTTGAGTACAATTCGGGCAAGATAAATGTCACGGCCGATATTCTAAGCCACAAGAGCGTCATTGCGCCCATGTACACAACTGAAGGTCTACTCTTGAAGCGCATCAACAAGAGATTGCAGCATGATGATTGGGTACAAGTGCTCATGGAGTTAGCCGATGAGGAAAAAATGAAGAGATATTGATTTGAGGATAGAGTCTTCTATGCCAAGGACCAGCAGATTTACGTGCCCGACTGAGGGCATTTGAGGAAGGACATTTTTAAGTAGTGTTACAATAGTCGGTATGTTGGCAATCCTAACACGTGTCGCATGCTGTCCCTCGTGCGAGAATGCTATTACTGGACGAACCTTAGGAACGACGTCAGTGATTAAGTGAGGACTTGTCTTGTGTGCTAGCAAGACAAAGTAGAAAACAAACTGCTTGCTGGATTACTGCAACTGTTGCAAATATCGGGTTGCGTTTGGAAAAGCATGTGCCAGGAATAACTACCAAAGCGATTGGAAGTTTGTTCAAAATCAATTTGAGTAAGTCCTTCCCAACTTCGATGTCATCACCAACCTCAATGTTACCACCAAACCCACCACTAACAAGTTTAGTGTTATCACCAATCGTACAACCAACAAACTCAGTGTTACCACCAATCATTATCTAAAACCCTAAAACTTTTGTCCCAACCTTGACAAAATAAACAAAACTAATTAGTTTGAATTTAACAAATTTTCTAAACTACAATAATCTTAGATACCAACCAAAAGAACATTTAGTTCAAGCAGGATAACTAATACCATTGAATGAGTGAAAAGTCTTATCTGTAAGTTTATCATGTCTGATCTTTGTTAAGATATAATCATGTTTTCAAATTTCATCCACTTTGGATCCCTTCTCATTCCCTTGTTGTCAGGACCCATACAGTCAAAAAATGAAAACAAAAATGAAATTAAGTTATTGATTTTCAAAATAGGTAGTGCACAAAATATTATAAAAAGTTATATTTTAACTAACTAACCACAATTTGGCTCTAAAATGAAACACATGCCAATAGTTGATAGACAAGAAGATCTCAGAAATCCTACAAATAAAATATCAACAATATAAAGCAAATAAAATTCGATTGCAAATCATTTGACTCTCAATATAGTAGAGCACAAAAAAAAGGGACCAAGATTGATACCGAAGTCCATCCTCTTAGAGAAGAGGCGATAGATGAAAGACACCCACATATGGACCCCCAGAAAAAAATGCGATTGTGGAATGGATGGCACCGACATCATTCGTGGAACTGCAGTCATTTCTTGGGTTAGTTAATTATTATCGACGGTTCTTTGCAGGTATTCGGCCATCACTGCTCCGCTAACTGACTTGCTGCACAAGAGCAAGATGTGGACATGGACGACGGATTGTCAAGCAGCATTTGAGACACTAAAGGATGCAGTGACGAAAGAGCCAATCTTGGCATTATCCAATTTTACTAAGCTCTTTGAGGTGTATATCGAAACATTCAACATAGCCGTTGGAGGTATTTTAATGCAAGATGGTCATCCGATTGCTCACGAGAGTCATAAGTTAAGTGACGTAGAAAAATGGTGGCTGAGGCACGAGAAGAAAATGTTAGCAGTCATGTATTGCTTGCAAGTTTGTGAGCACTACCTCAAAGTCGCCATACCGTTTAAGATTAAGACAGATAATAGTTCGGTGATCTACCATCAAATGCATAAACAACTATCAAGTAAGCAAGCAAGATGGTTGGACTACTTAGTAGAGTTCAAGTATGAACTTGAGCACAATTCGAACAAGACAAACGTCACTACCGATATCCTAAGCCACAAGAGCGTCATTGGGCCCATGTACACAACTGAAGGTCTACTCTTGAAGCGCATCAACAAGAGATTACAGCATGATGATTGGGTACAAGAGCTCATGGAGTTAGCCGATGAGCAAAAAATGAAGAGATATTGATTTGAGAACAGAGTCCTCTATGCCAAGGACCAATAGATTTACGTGCCCGACTAGGGGTACTTGAGGAAGGACATTCTTAAGGAGTGTTACAATAGTCGATATGTTGGCAATCCTAGCACGTGTCGCATGTTGTCCCTCGTGCGAGAATGTTATGACTGGGCAAATCTTAGGGACGACGTCAATGATTAAGTGAGGACTTGTCTTGTGTGCTAGCAAGACAAGGTAGAAAACAAACTGCCCGCTGGATTGCTGCAACCATTGCAAATATCGAGTTGTATCTGGGAAAGCATGTGCCAGGAATAACTACCAAAGCGATAGGAAGTTTGTTCAAAATCAATTTGAGTAAGCCCTTCCTAACTTCGATGTCACCACCAGCCTCAATGTTACCACCAACCTTACCACTAACAAGTTTAGTGTTACCACCAATCGTACAACCAACAAAGTCAGTGTTACCACCAATCATTACCTACAACCCTAAAAGTTTTGTCCCAACCTTAACAAAACAAACAAAACTAATCAGTTTGAATTTAATAAATTTTTTAAACTACAATAATCGTAGACATCAACCAAAAGAACATTTAGTCCAAGTAGGATAACTAGCACTATTGAATGAGTGAAAAGCCTTATCTTTAAATTTAACATGTCTGATCTTTATTAAGATATAATCATGTTCAAACTTCATCCACTTCGAATCCTTTCTGATCCCCTTGTTGCCAGGACCCATATAGTCAAAAAATAAAAATAAAAACGAAATTGAGCTATTGATTTCCAAAATAGGTAGTGCACAAAATATCATAAAAAGTTATATTTTAACTAACTAACCACAATTTGGCTCTAAGATGGAGCACATGCCAATAGTTAATTGACAAGAAGATCTCAGAAACCCTACAAGTAAAATATCAACAATATAAAGCAAATAAAATCTGATTACAAATCATTTGACTCTCAATATCATAGAGCACAAAAAAAGGGACCAAAATTGATACCAAAATCCATCCTCTTAGAAAAGATGTGATTAAATGAAAGACACCCACATATGGACCCCCAGAAAATAAATGCGATTGTTGAATTGACGGCAATGACATCGTCCATCGAACTGCGGTCATTTTTTGGATTAGTTAATTATTATCGACGGTTCATTGCAGGCATTCGACCATCGTTATTCCGCTAACGGATTTGCTGCACAAAGGCAAAATGTGGACATGGACGACGGATTGCCAAGCAGCGTTTGAGACACTAAAGGATGCAGTGACGAAAGAGCCAGTCTTGGCATTTTTCAATTTTGCTAAGTTATTTGAAATGTATGTCGAAACATTCAATATAGCTGTTAGAGGTACTTTAATGCAAGATGATCATCCGATTGCTTATGAGAGTCATAAGTTAAGTGACGTTGAAAAATGGTGATCGACGCACGAGAAGAAAATATTAGCAGTCGTGTATTACTCGCAAGTTTGTGTGCACTGCCTCAAGGCCGCCATACCGTTTAAGATCAAGATAAATAATAGTATGGTGAGTTACCATCAAATGCAGAAGCAACTATCAAGTAAGCAAGCAAGGTGGCTGGACTACTTAGTAGAGTTCAAGTATGAACTTGAGTACAATTTGGGCAAGACAAACGTCACGGCCGATATTCTAAGCCACAAGAGCGTCATTGTGCCCATGTACACAACTGAAGGTCTACTCTTGAAGTGCATCAACAAGAGATTATAGCATGATGATTGGGTACAAGCGTTCATGGAGTTAACCGATAAAGAAAAAATGAAGAGATATTGATTTGAGGACAGAATCCTCTATGCCAAGGACCAGCAGATTTACATGCCCGACTAGGGGCGCTTGAGGAAGGACATTCTTAAGGAGTGTTACAATAGTCGGTATGTTGGCAATCCTAGCATGTGTCGCATGCTGTCTCTCGTGCGAGAATGTTATTATTGGACGAACTTTAAGGACGACGTCAATGATTAAGTGAAGACTTGTCTTGTGTGCGAGCAAGACATGGCAGAAAATAAACTACCCGCTGGATTGCTGCAACCGTTGCAAATATCGGGTTGCGTTTGAGAAAGCATGTGCCAAGAATAACTACCAAAGCAATTGAAAGTTTGTTCAAAATCAATTTCAGTAAGCCCTTCCCAACTTCGATGACACCACCAGCCTCAATGTTACCACCAACCTCACCACTAACAAGTTTAGCGTTACCACCAACCGTACAACCAACAAATTCAGTGTTACCACCAATCATTATCTAAAACCCTAAAACTTTTGTCCCAACCTTGACAAAATAAACAAAACTAATTAGTTTGAATTTAACAAATTTTCTAAACTATAAAACTATAATAATTTTAGATACCAACCAAAACAACATTTAGTTCAAACAGGATAACTAACACCATTGAATGAGTGAAGAGTCTTATTCTTAAGTTTAGCATGTCTGATCTTTGTTAAAATATAATCATGTTTTCAAATTTCATCCACTTCGAATCCCTTCTCATCTCCTTGTTGTAAGGACCCATACAGTCAAAAATGAAAACAAAAACGAAATTAAACTATTGATTTCCAAAATAGGTAGTGCACAAAATATTATAAAAAGTTATATTTTAACTAACTAACCACAATTTGGCTCTAAAATGGAACACATGCCAATAGATGATTGACGAGAAGATCTTAGAAATCCTACAAACAAAATATCAACAATATAAAGCGAATAAAATTCAATTACAAATCATTTGACTCTCAATATAGTAGAGCATCAAAGAAAGGGACCAAGATTGATACCGTAGTCCATCCTCTTAGGAAAAAGACGATTAGATTAAAGACATCGACATATGGACTCCCAGGAAAAAAAGGCCATTGCAGAATGCACGGCACCGATATCGTCCTTGGAAGTGCGATCATTTCTTGGGTTAGTTAATTATTATCGACGGTTCATTGTAGGCATTCGGCCATCGCTACTCCACTAACTGACTTGCTGCAGAACAATAAAATATGGACATGGATGACGGATTGCCAAACAGCGCTTGAGACACTAAAGGATGCAATGACGAAGGAGCCGGTCTTGACATTGTTCAATTTTGCTAAGTTATTTGAGGTGTATATCGAAACATTCGTCATAGCCGTTGGAGGTATTTTATTGCAAGATGGTTATCCAATTGCTTAAGAGAGTTATAAGTTAAGTGACGTTGAAAAATTGTGATCGATGTATGAGAAGAAAATGTTAGCAGTCATGTATTCCTTGCAAGTTTGTGAGTACTGCCTCAAGGCCGCCATAACGTTTAAAATCATGACAGATAATAGTGCGGTGACCTACCATCAAATGTAGAAGCAACTATTAAGCAAGCAAGCAAGGTGACTGGACTACTTAGTAGATTTCAAGCATGAACTTGAGTACAATTCGGTCAAGACAAACATCACGGCCGACATCCTAAGCCACAAGAGCGTTATTGCGCCCATATACACAGCAGAAAGTGTACTCTTGGAGCGCATCAAGGAAAGGTTGCAGCACGATGATTGGGTACAATAGCTCATGGAGTTAGCCAATGAGAAAAAAATGAAGAGATATTGACTTGAAAACAGAGTCCTCTATGCCAAGGACTACTAGATTTACGTGCCCGATTGTGGGCACTTGAGGAAGGACATTCTTAAGGAGTATTGCAACAGTCCGTATGCTAGCAATCTCGATACGTGTCGCATGCTGTCCCTCGTACGAGAATGCTATTACTGGACGAACCTTAGGGACGACGTCAATGATTAAGTGTAAACCTGTCTTGTGTGCTAGCAAGTTAAGGTAGAAAATAAACTGCCCGCTGGATTGCTCCAACTGTTGCAAATATCGGGATGCGTTTTAAAAAGTATGTGCCAAGAATAACTACCAAATCGATTGAAAGTTTATTCAAAATCAATTTGAGTAAGCCCTTCCCAACTTTGATATCACCACCAAACTCAATGTTACCGCCAATCTCACCACTAACAAGTTTTGCATTATCAGCAACCTTACAGTCAACAAGCTCTGTGTTGCCACCAATTATTAGTTACAACTCTAAAACTTTTGTCCCAATCTTGACAAAGCAAATAGAACTAATTAGTTTGAATTTAACAAATTTTTTAAACTACAATAATCTTAGATACCAACCAAAAAGACATTTAGTCCAAGCAGGATAATTAGTACCATTGAATGAGTGAAAAGCCATATCCTTAGCCTTATCCTTAAGTTTAGCATGTCTGATCTTCGTTAAAATATAATCATATTCAAACTTCATTCACATCGAATCCCTTTTCATCCCCTTGCTTTTCAGGACCCATATAGTCAAAAAATGAAAACAAAAACGAAATTAAACTATTGATGTTCAAAATAGGTAGTGCATAAAATATTATAAAAAGTTATATTGTAACTAACTAACCACAATTTGGCTCTAAAATGGAACATATGCCGATAGTTGATTGACAAGAAGATCTCAGAAATCCTACAAATAAAATATCAATAATATACAACAAATAAAATTCGATTGCAAATCATTTGACTCTCAATATAGTAGAGCACAAAAAAAAGGGACCAAGATTGATACCGCAGTCCATCCTTTTAGGGAAGAGACGATTCGATGAAAGACATCCACATGTGGTCCCCCAGAAAATAAAGGCGATTGTGGAATGAACGGCACCGACATCGTCCACGGAACAGTGGTCGTTTCTTGGATTAGTTAATTATTATCGACGGTTCATTGCAGGCATTCGGCCACCGCTGCTCTGCTAACTGAATTGATGCATAAGGGCAAGATGTGGACATGGACGACGGATTGCCAAGCAACGTTTGTGACACTGAAGGATGCAGTGACGAAAGAGTCGGTCTTGGCATTGTTCAATTTTGATAAGCTATTTGAGGTGTATGTCGAAACATTCGACATAACCATTGGAGATATTTTAATGTAAGATGGTCATCTGATTGATTATGAGAGTCATAAGTTAAGTGACGTTGAAAAATAGTGGCCGACATACGAGAAGGGAATGTTAGCAGTCGTGCATTGCTTGCAAATTTGTGAGCACTGCCTCAAGGCCGTCATAACGTTGAAGATCAAAACAGATAACAATGCAGTGAACTACCATCAAATGTAGAAGCAACTATTAATCAAGCAAGTATGGTGGCTGAACTACTTAGTAAAGTTCAAGTATGAATTTGAGTACAATTCGGGCAAGACAAACGTCACGGCCGACATCCTAAGCCACAAGAGCGTCATTGCGCTCATGTATACAATCGAAGGTCTACTCTTAGAGCGCATCAAAGAGAGATTGCAGCACGATGATCAGGTATAAGCGCTCATGGAGGTAGCTAATGACGGAAAAATGAATAGATATTTACTTGAGGACAGAGTCCTCTACTCCAAGGACCAGTAGTTTTACGTGCCTTACTGGGGACACTTGAGGAAGGATATTCTAAAGATGTGTAACAATAGTCGATATACTCGCAATCCCAGCACGTGTCGCTTGCTATCCCTCGTGCGAGATGCTATTACTGGACGAACCTTAGGGGCGACGTCAATGGTTAAGTGCCCACTTGTTTTGTGTGCTAGGAAGAAAAGGTAGAAAACCAACTGCCTGCCGGTTTGCTGTAGCCGTTGCAAATATCGGGATGCGTTTGAAAAGACATGTGCCAAAAATAACTATCAAAGCGATTGGATATTTTCAAAATTAATTTGAGTAAGCCCTTCCCAACTTTGATGTCACCACCAATCTCAATGTTACCGCCAACCTCACCACTAACAAGTTTAGTGTTACCACCAACTTTACAATCAACAAGCTCAGTGTTGCCGCCAATCACTACCTACAATCCAAAAATTTTTGTCCCAACCTTGACAAAGCAAACAAAACTAATTAGTTCAAGCAGGATAACTAGCACCATGGAATGACCGAAAAATCTTATCCTTAAATTTACCATGTCTGATTTTTGTGAAGATATAATCATATTCAAAGTTCATCCATTTCGAATCTCTTCTCATCCCCTTGCTGCTAGGACCCATACAGTCAAAAAATGAAAATAAAAATGAAATTAAACTATTAATTTTCAAAATAGGTAGTACACAAAATATTATAAAAAGTTATATTTTGACTAACTGACCACAATTTGACTCTAAAATGGAACATATACCAATAGTTGATTAACAAGAAGATCTCAGAAATCCTACAAATAAAATATCAATAATATAAAATTTAATTGCAAATCATTTTACTCTTAATAAAGTAGAGCACAAAAAAAGGACCAAGATTAATACCGTAGTCCATCCTCTTAGGGAAGAGACGATTCGATGAAAGACACCTATATATGGACCCCCAGAAAATAAAGGCCATTCTGGAATGGACGGCACCGATATCGTCCACGGAACTGCGGTCGTTTCTTGGATTAGTTAATTATTATCGATGGTTCATTGCAAGCATTCGGCCATCGCTGCTCCTCTAGCCGACTTACTACATAAGGGCAAGATGTGGACACGAACGACAGATTGCCAAGCAACATTTGAGACACTGAAGGATGCAATGACGAAAGAGCCGGTCTTGGCATTGTTCGATTTTGCTAAGCTATTTGAGTTGTATGTCAAAACATTCGACATAGCCGTTAGAGGTATTTTAATGCAAGATGGTCATCTGATTGCTTATGAGAGTCATAAGTTATGTGACGTTGAAAAATGGTGACCGACGCACGAGAAGAAAATATTAGTAGTCGTGTATTGTTTGCAAGTTTGTGAGTACTGTCTTAAGGCCGCTATAACGTTCATGATCAAGACAAATAATAGTGCGGTGAGCTACTATCAAATGTAGAAGCAACTATCAAACAGGCAAGCAAGGTGGCTGGACTACTTAGTAGAGTTCAAGTATGAAGTTGAATACAATTCGGTCAAGACAAACGTCAGGGCCGACATCCTAAGTCACAAGAGCGCCATTGCGCCCATGTACACAACTGAAGGTCTGCTCTTAGAGCACATCAAGGAGAGATTGCAGCACGATGATCGGCTAAAAGCGCTCATGGAGTTAGCGGATGAGGAAAAAACGAGGAGATATTGATTTGAGAACAGAGTCCTTTATGCCAGAGACTAGCAGATTTTCGTGCTCGATTGGGGGCATTTGAGGAAGGATATTCTTAAGCAGTGTTACAATAGCCGGTATGTTGGCAATCTCAACACTTGTCGCATGGTGTCCCTCGTGAAAGAATGCCATTATTGGGCAAACCTTAGGGACGATGTCAATGATTAAATACGGACTTGTCTTGTGTACTAGCAAGACAAGGTAAAAAACAAACTGCCCGCTGGATTGGTGCAACCGTTGCAAATATCGGGTTGCGTTTGGGAAAGCATGTGCCAAAAATAACTACCAAAGCGATTGGAAGTTTGTTCAAAATCAATTTGAGTAAGCGCTTTCCAACTTCGATGTGACCACCAATTTCAATGTTACCGCCAACCTCACCACTAACAAGTTTAGTGTTATTACCAACCTTACAATCAACAAGCTCAGTGTTGCCGCCAATCATTACCTACAACCCTAAAACTTTTGTCCCAATCTTGACAAACAAACAAAACTAATTAGTTTGAATTTAACAAATTTTCTAAACTACAATAATCTTAGATATCAATCAAAATAACATTTAGTCCGAGCAGGGTAACTGGCACCATTGAATGAGTGAAAAGTCTTATCCTTAAGTTTAGCATGTCTGCTCATTGTTAAGATATAATCATGTTCAAATTTCATCCCTTTTGATCCCCTTGTTGCCAGGACCCATACAGTCAAAAAATAAAAATAAAAATGAAATTAAGCTATTGATTTCCAAAATAAGTAATGCACAAAATATTATAAAAGATTATATTTTAACTAACTAATCACAATTTGGCTCTACAATGGAACACATGCCAATAGTTGATCGACAAGAAGATCTCAGAAATCCTACAAATAAAATATCAACAATATAAAGCAAATAAAATTCGATTGCAAATCATGTTACTCTCAATGTAGCAGAGCACAAAAAAAGGGAACCAAAATTGATACCGTAGTCCATCCTCTTAGGAAAGAGACGATTAGATGAAAGACATTTACAAATGGATCCTCAAAAAATAAAGGCAATTGTGGAATGGACGTCACCGACATCATCCACGGAACTGCGATCGTTTCTTGGGTTAGTTAATTATTATCGACGGTTCATTACAGGTATTTGGCCATCGCTTCTCCACTAACTGACTTGCTGCACAAGGACAAAATATGGACATGGACGACGGATTGTCAAGCAGCGCTTGAGACATTAAAGGATACATTGACGAAAGAGCGGGTCTTGGCATTGCCTGATTTTACTAAGTTATTTGAGATGTATGTCGAAACATTCGACATAGCCGTTGGAGGTATTTTAATGCAAGATGGTCATCCGATTGCTTATGAGAGGTATAAGTTAAGTGACGTTGAAAAATGGTAGCCGACGTACGACAGGCAAATGTTAGCAGTCGTGTATTGCTTGCAAGTTTGTGAGCACTGTCTCAAGGCTGCCAAAATGTTTAAGATCAAGACAGATAATAGTGCGGTGAGCTACCATCAAATACAGAAACAACTATCAAACAAGTAAGCAAGGTGGCTGGACTGTTCAGTAGAATTCAAGTGTGAACTTGAGTAGAACTCGGGCAAGACAAATGTCACGGCCGAAATCCTAAGCTGCAAGAGCATCATTGCGCCCATGTACACAATTGAAGTTTTGCTCTTGGAGTGCATCAAGGAGAGATTAAAGCACGATTATCGGGTACAAGCACTCATTGAGTTAGTCGATGTGGAAAAAATGAAGAGATATTGATTTGAGAACAGAGTCCTCCATGCCAAGGACCAGCAAATTTACGTGCTCGATTGGGGGCACTTGAGGATAGACATTCTTAAGCAGTGTAGCAATTGAGAACAGAGTCCTCCATGCCAAAGACCAGCAAATTTACGTGCTCGATTAGGGGTACTTGAGTAAGGACATTCTTAAGCAGTGTAGCAATAGTCGGTATGCTGGCAATCTCAACACGTGTCACATGCTGTCCCTCGTGCGAAAACACCATTATTGGGCAAACCTTAGGAACGACGTCAATGATTAAGTACGGACTTGTCTTGTGTGCTAGCAAGACAAGGTAGAAAACAAATTGCCCACTGGATTGGTGCAACTGTTACAAATATCGGGATACGTTTGGGAAAGCATGTGCCATGAATAACTATCAAAACGATTGAAAATTTATTCAAAATCAATTTGAGTAAGCCATTCCCAACTTCGATGTCACCACCAATCTCAATGTTACCGCCAATCTCACCACTAACAAGTTTAGTATTATCACCAACCTTACAATCAACAAGTTCAGTGTTGCTGTCAATCATTACCTACAACCCTAAAATTTTTGTCCCAATCTTGGCAAAACAAACAAAACTAATTAGTTGAATTTAACAAATTTTTTAAGCTACAATATTCTTAGATACCAATCAAAATAATATTTAGTCCAAGCAGGGTAACTGGCACCATTGAATGAGTGAAAAGTCTTATCATTAAGTTTAACATGTCTACTCGTTGTTAAGATATAATCATGTTCAAATTTCATCCACTTCGAATCCCTTCTCATCTCCTTATTGCCAGGACCCATACAGTCAAAAAATAAAAATAAAAACAAAATTAAGCTATTGATTTCCAAAATAGGTAGTGCACAAAATATTATAAAAAGTTATATTTTAACTAATTAATCACAATTTGGCTCCAAAATGGAACACATGCCAATAGTTGATCGACAAAAAAATCTCAGAAATCCAACAAACAAAATATCAACAATATAAAGGATATAAATTTGATTGCAAATCATTTGACTCTCAATGTAGTAAAGCACAAAAGAAAGGAACCAAGATTGATACCATAGTCCATCCTCTTAGAGAAGAAACGATTAGATGAAAGACACATACATATGGAACCCCAGAAAATAACGGCGATTGTGGAATGGACGGCACCGACATCGTCCACGGAACTTCGATCATTTCTTGGGTTAGTTAATTATTATCGACGGTTCATTGCAGGTATTTTGCTATCGCTGCTGACGGGTATTTTACATACGTGCAAGTTAAAAAACCGAATTACACCCGTTCACTGCAAGTATACAAGTCAACTAGTAGTTTAGGGTATATATCGGGTCGATCCCACAAGGAAGAGTGAACAATTACCGGTATTACTAAAACTTCTCTATTATTTAGACTATCAATGAATTATAAGAAATTTAACCTACTGAAATTATACAAAATAACAAATAAAAGCTCCTTAGGTTGTGGTATCCCAAACTACTCATGCAAGTGCTATATTTGGATCATTGAGTACTACATCTAGGCTAGTTATGGTGTAATTTCCTTATGCATTTGAAACCTACTTTCGTAGTGAATCAACTATACTCATAACTAATCCATCCCTATTTTCATGGTTATGAAATTAGTTACAAGTTCATTTCTTCAATGAAATTACATGAAATGAATCACTAAAAACCACATAAGTGCACCTCTACTTTCGTGAGTGTACTTCCTATGTTTAGCACCTCTTGAACTAGTGTTAAATCTCAATTTTCATTGCAGAAACAACACCTTAAATAATCACAATCAATGGTACCAGATTAATCATGATTTAAGAAGCCAAAGTGCTAAATAACTTGCTTAAATCATAGCAGTCAAATAACCAAAGAATAAACACTCACAATCATAGAAAGTTCAACCAAACCCAAGGTATAAACTTTAGAGACACATAAATAACACAAAATCCAGAACTTGCATATTAACTAAATTTGGAATCAAGTACAAAAGATAAAGAGTTAGAAGGAATGTAACCCATGTCACTTGAGCTCATCACCTTGCCTTCTTCATCTCCATCTTAATCCTAGTCTAGCAATATACAAGAATGGATGAACTACACTAACTACACTATCCTACACTAAGGAAATGAAAGAACTACATTTCTGCACTTCAAGCTCTCTCCCGTATCTCTCCTCTATGAATGAATGAATGTCAGACCACCCAAATGTCTCTGCATATAAACTGATGAAGAGCTCTTCTCCTTACCAGTCAAAAATTTCTGCTATGATTCTCCAATCTCATTTTGTTAAGATAGTCAAAAACCATTGTTTTTGACTTGAAAATAAGCCACCTTGTCTGCCCTTTTGTCTTCTGAAGCATGTGCACCGAATTCTCTTGCAGATTGTAGCTGGAAAGTAGTTTGAACATAAGAGAATTGACTGAGCAAATTGCAGAATTGCGGCCAGAAAACGCGCCTACACAAAACGCGGTTAAAAGTCACGTTTTGTGTACTCGCGTATTCACTTTTTCCTTACTTCAACTGCAATTTTCTCTATTATAAAGGCTGAACTGGCTTTTGTACAAAACACCAAAGTTGTAGCCCTTTGAGTTAGCTTTCCAATGCTTCAAGAATCATCCAAATCGGATCTTTGTAGACTGAGATATGATCAAAATACTAAACACTGGTCGGAACTCTGTTTTCCATTTTGGACAGCTGAGTTGAATTTTTGTATTTCAACTTTTGGACTATGAAAACGGCTGAATTGGACTTTGATGTCTTCATACCAAATGTAGATCTCTTTCTTAGCTTTAAATTGGTATAAAGATCACCTCAATCCGATCAGTGTAACTCCATATATAGTCGAAATACTGAAGAGTGTCAAAACTGTCTTGACTTGCATTTCCTTTCTTAAACGTTTTTCACTTCATTTTTCTTTTTACCACTTTGAATTCATCACCAAATCTCTTTTTTTCACTTCACTTGACATCCTTTGGTGGTTGAATCATCATTCCTGCATAAAAATGAAGTTTTTACTATTAAAATCAATAGAAATGCAATATTAGCCATTTTAACATAAAATGTAGTTTTTTACCAAAACCTTAGTTATTTTAGTTATAAAACTAAATAATCAAATCAAAATTAACTAATAAAACACACTAAAAATACGTAAAATAAATCCTTATCAAATACCCCCACACTTGAACCATTGCTTGTCCTCAAGCAATAAGAAATACAAAACCAACAATGATTCCAAATTTGAAAATAAACATATGTAGCATTTCAATTTCATTTCCTTAAAACAAAGTAAATAACTATTATGCAATTATTCAATTAAATTCAAGTACTCATAATATCAAGTAAAGGAGAGCCAATTATACCGTCATTATAACAAATTCAAATCAATTTTTCATCTTTACCCAATCTTACAAGTAAGTAACTCATATGGTCAATAATATGCTTCATAAACTCATGATCTTTTTTTTATTTAACTTAAAGAGGGATTTATTTATATAACATAGCTAAATATTACTTAAGTTGTGAAAGTATCTTTTTACGCGAGGATCGACATTTTTAGATGAAAATCACCGGTTACTCAACACTTCACATACTCAAGTTGCTTTGCATACTCTTAATTCAAGTACCGTTTTACGCGAAAGTCGACATTTTTAGATGAAAACTCACGGTTACTAAGTACGAGAATCATTGGAGTAGAATAAATCTTTTTTTTTTTTCTTTCCACTTTTTTTTTCTTTTTACAGCAAAGATAATAATAAATTCCTCAAAAGAATAATCATGAGAAGAGTATTGCACTTGTTAACCATATTTATCACTTAACTTATAAAATCCAATAAAGAGAAGAAATTTCATCAAATATGCAAAAAAAAATATAGGCATAATTTTCTCCACTTTAAAAGATATACTTTCCTACAAATGCAAAAATTATAATCACATAATAGTCATTTCCAAGTTAAATGAGAAAAGAAGTTTCCAAATCACATATATTTATCTCAAATGTAGAAGAAATTTGAACTACTAATGGTATGAAACTTGTTACCCCTTTGGATAAAATCGAAAAAATTGAAACTTTTTGGGGCAAGTTTGCAATTTTGGACAAGATTGTAGAAAAATTTGAATTTTAACACAAGTCCAATATTTGCAACTAATAAGTTAATCACATACAATGTATATAATCTCAATTCTCCCCCCACACTTAACATGCACATTGTCCTCAATGTGTAAAAAGGAAAATGAAGATAAAGAAAAATAATACTCCCCTATTGTTGTGATTGAATATGAAGCTTCAAGGTATGTTGTTCACCGGTCTTCATCACTTCACGAGTTCCATTAGATAACCATTAGTGATATAAACCTAAGAATGGAAAATGAGAAACCAAAGTGATAACAAAGGCTTAAGACATCAAAACGGCTATCCGTAACTTCAAGCCCTTGTTTTGGTGATGTACCTATAAAAAAAATACACAATAAGCAACTCAAGGTACAAGAAAATATATGAGGAAAAGAAGAAAAAGAGAACCAAGGAACCTGCATTTTTTTTTTTTTTGAAAACGCGACTCATCAAAACGCGCCACCAAGCTGCGTTTTGTGAAGTCGCGTTTCTTCACATATCTTGCAGGATCGAAAACGCGACTGTGTTATAAAACGCGACTTTTAGTCGCGTATTTTAAATCGCGTTTTCAATTTTTGATCAGGCTGGAAAACGCGACTTGGTAGAAAACGCGACTTCCTGTCGCGTTTTGAAGGCGCGTTTTCTTCAGTATAGGCGCAGAATTGAAAACGCGATTATGGAAAACGCGATTCTAAGGCGCGTTTTCAGCCCAAGTGCGTTTTCTTCTGCGAAATTTTTGCAGAAAGCCAATTTTAAAAAATTACCATTTGTACCCCAATCACTCAAAATGCATCATAAGTCATTTGTTTGTAAAATTTATCAATGTGCACACATGTAAAACATTAAAAACATGCATTTTAGCCCCTTTTAACGGATAAAAAACAACAATTACTCAAATCGAGGGGTTGAGTTCCTTGATCAAATTTCGCCTTTTTCACCTCATTTGGTCACTTTTGCTTCCATTTCCAATACCTGCAAATGAAAAATAACAAAATCATTCAAACACATACTTTAAATATAAAATCACCCCAAAATAACATAAACTTAAACAAACATTGGGTTGCCTCCCAATAAGCGCTTCTTTAAAGTCAATAGCTTGACTATTTCACCTCATTTTTCAAGGAGGTTTAGTTAACGAATAATCCACCATTTTAGGCCGTGGTGGATCATTAAAAGGTGACTTTATAGCAAAAGTCACATGATCTAATGATAGGAGAAATGAAAGTGACTTACCTATTCCAAGTGGCTCATAGATATTACCTTGAATATGCACCACTTGAGAACTTACCAAAGGAAATGCCATGAGAGTATCTTGGGCAGGAATATCTTTAAAACCTGTACTTTTTATACACTCCTCAAGAGGGGTGAAAAATGAGTCATTAAAACTCACCTCTTGAGATTCAAAGTTAGTTCCAAAGATATTATCATGTGAAATGGATATTTGCTCATTAAAACACTCTTGAGATTCATCATCAAAATGCAATCCATTTTCACATACAACATTTCCACCATTCATGCTAGGATCATTTTGCAAATTATTAGAAGAAATAACTTCACACAATACATTCAATTGCTCATTTATATCACCAAAGTGAGAAGCTAATTCATCTAACCTTTCCTCAATCCTATCGAAACGGTCAGAGGTTGCATTTGCTAGCTTTTCTATGGCTAAATCAAATTGATTAGAAAAATTTTCTACAGCTAGCTCCCAAAATGCATTAGAATCATTAGCTAATGGTTCACTTTCTAACTCCCAAGGTAGAGGTGTATTAGCTAACTTCTCTATTGCCAACTCCCAAGATGGTTTTGATTCATATTGGACACTTTCAAGTTAGTAATCATAAAAACATGAATTATCACTATAAGTACATTGATTATTCCAACCATAAGCAGGAGAATTGCTCCAATTAGCTCTATATTGATCAAAACAAGGATTGTAATGCTCTAATTCATCATAATAATCCACATTTTGTGCTTGCATACATGTATTAGTAGTATGATAACCTCCACACAAGTCACAAATCACATGATAAGAATTAAAAGCATTAGCATTCCTCCCTTGCTCAATTTCATGCATAATTGCGTCCATTTGAACTTGCAACATCATAAAATCAAATTTAGCCTTTAAACACCTTAAACCATCTTCAAAAGACATACATTCAGTAAATTCTTGGTTACCTCTATTGAAGGAGCTTTGCACTTGGTAACCATCCATTTCCAATCTTCCACTTCTCAAGCATTGTCCTCCAAATTGACCTACCCTTCTCATTACCTAAAATTGCTTTTAAACAACTTAAGAGCAAAATTAGTAAGAAGAATAGGTGATAAAACACAGACACACATAAAACACAAAAATAACAGAAAATAACATTCACATTATAACTAATATTATGTCTAAACTAATAAAGTTGCTCTTCACACCGATATTGCCAAATCTTCCCCGGCAACGGCGCCAAAAACTTGACGGGTATTTTACATACGTGCAAGTTAAAAAACCGAATTACACCCGTTCACTGCAAGTATACAGGTCAACTAGTAGTTTAGGGTATATATCGGGTCGATCCCACAAGGAAGAGTGAACAATTACCGGTATTACTAAAACTTCTCTATTATTTAGACTATCAATGAATTATAAGAAATTTAACCTACTGAAATTATACAAAATAACAAATAAAAGCTCCTTAGGTTGTGGTATCCCTAACTACTCATGCAAGTGCTATATTTGGATCATTGAGTACTACATCTAGGCTAGTTATGGTGTAATTTCCTTATGCATTTGAAACCTATTTTCGTAGTGAATCAACTATACTCATAACTAATCCATCCCTATTTTCATGGTTATGAAATTAGTTACAAGTTCATTTCTTCAATGAAATTACATGAAATGAATCACTAAAAACCACATAAGTGCACCTCTACTTTCGTGAGTGAATTCCTATGTTTAGCACCTCTTGAACTAGTGTTAAATCTCAATTTTCATTGCAGAAACAACACCTTAGATAATCACAATCAATGGTACCAGATTAATCATGATTTAAGAAGCCAAAGTGCTAAATAACTTGCTTAAATCATAGCAGTCAAATAACCAAAGAATAAACACTCACAATCATAGAAAGTTCAACCAAACCCAAGGTATAAACTTTAGAGACACATAAATAACACAAAATCCAGAACTTGCACATTAACTAAATTTGGAATCAAGTACAAAAGATAAAGAGTTAGAAGGAATGTAACCCATGTCACTTGAGCTCATCACCTTGCCTTCTTCATCTCCATCTTAATCCTAGTCTAGCAATATACAAGAATGGATGAACTACACTAGCTACACTATCCTACACTAAGGAAATGAAAGAACTACATTTCTGCACTTCAAGCTCTCTCCCGTATCTCTCCTCTATGAATGAATGAATGTCAGACCACCCAAATGTCTCTGCATATAAACTGATGAAGAGCTCTTCTCCTTACCAGTCAAAAATTTCTGCTACGATTCTCCAATCTCATTTTGTTAAGATAGTCAAAAACCATTGTTTTTGACTTGAAAATAAGCCACCTTGTCTGCCCTTTTGTCTTCTGAAGCATGTGCACCGAATTCTCTTGCAGATTGTAGCTGGAAAGTAGTTTGAACATAAGAGAATTGACTGAGCAAATTGCAGAATTGCGGCCAGAAAACGCGCCTACACAAAACGCGGTTAAAAGTCACGTTTTGTGTACTCGCATATTCACTTTTTCCTTACTTCAACTGCGATTTTCTCTATTATAAAGGCTGAACTGGCTTTTGTGCAAAACACCAAAGTTGTAGCCCTTTGAGTTAGCTTTCCAATGCTTCAAGAATCATCCAAATCGGATCTTTGTAGACTGAGATATGATCAAAATACTAAACACTGGTCGGAACTCTGTTTTCCACTTTGGACAGCTGAGTTGAATTTTGGTATTTCAACTTTTGGACTATGAAAACGGCTGAATTGGACTTTGATGTATTCATACCAAATGTAGATCTCTTTCTTAGCTTTAAATTGGTATAAAGATCACCTCAATCCGATCAGTGTAGCTCCATATATAGTCGAAATACTGAAGAGTGTCAAAACTGTCTTGACTTGCATTTCCTTTCTTAAACGTTTTTCACTTCATTTTTCTTTTTACCACTTTGAATTCATCACCAAATCTCTATTTTTCACTTCACTTGACATCCTTTGGTGGTTGAATCATCATTCCTGCATAAAAATGAAGTTTTTACTATTAAAATCAATAGAAATGCAATATTAGCCATTTTAACATAAAATGTAGTTTTTTACCAAAACCTTAGTTATTTTAGTTATAAAACTAAATAATCAAACCAAAATTAACTAATAAAACACACTAAAAATACGTAAAATAAATCCTTATCAGCTGCTCCGCTAACTGACTTGTTGCACAAGGAAAAGATGTGGACATCGACTACGGATTACCAAGCAGTGCTTGAGACACTAAAGGATGCAGCGGTGAAAGAGCCGATCTTGGCTTTGTCAGATTTTACTAAGCTATTTGAGATGTATTTTGAAACATTCTATATCGTCGTTGGAGGTATTTTAATGCAAGGTGGTCATCCGATTGCTTATGAGAGACATAAGTTAAGTGACTTTGAAAAATGGTGGCCGACGCACGAGAAGCAAATATTAGCAATCGTGTATTTTTTGCAAGTTTGTGAGCATTGTCTCAAGGCCACCGTAACATTTAAGATCAAGACAGATAATAGTGCGGTGAGCTACCATCAAATGCAGAAGCAACTATCAAACAAGCAAGCAAGGTGGCTAGACTGCTCAATAGATTTCAAGAATGAACTTGAGCAAAACTCGGGCAAGACAAACGTCACAGCCGAAATGTTAAGCTGCAAGAGCATCATTGCGCCTATGTACACAATTGAGGACAGAGTCCTCCATGTCAAGGACCAGCAGATTTACGTGCCCAATTGGGGGCACTTGAGGAAGGACATTTTTAAGGAGTGTTGCAATAGTCGGTATGTTGACAATCTCAACACGTGTCGCATACTGTCACTCGTGCGAGAATGCTATTATTGTGCGAACCTTAAGGACGACGTCAATGATTAAGTGCAAACTTGTCTTGTGAGCTAACAGGACAAGGTAGAAAACAAATTGCCTGTTGGATTACTGCAATTGTTACAAATATTGGGATGCGTTTGGGAAAGCATGTGCCAAGAATAAATACCAAAGCGATTGAAAGTTTGATCAAAATCAATTTAAGTACGACCTTCCCAATTTCGATGTCACCACCAACCTCAATGTTATCGCCAACCTCACCACTAACATGTTTCGTGTTACCACTAACCTTACAACCAACAAACTCAGTGTTACCGTCAATCATTACCTACAACCCTAGAACTTTTGTCTCAACCTTAACAAAACAAACGAAACGACTTAGTTTGAATTTAACAAATTTTCTAAACTACAATAATCTAAGATACCAACCAAAAGAACATTTAGTCCAAACAGGATAACTAGCACTATTGAATGAGTGAAAAGCCTTATCCTTAACTTTAGCATGTCTGGTCTTTGTTAAGATATAATCATGTTCAAACTTCATTCATTTCGAATCTCTTCTCGTCCCCTTGTTGCCGGGACTCATACAGTGAAAAAATAAAAATAAAAACAAAATTATGTTATTGATTTTCAAAATAAGTAGTGCACAAAATATTATAAAACGTTATATTTTAACCTAACTAATCACAATTTGGCTCTAAAATGGAACACATGCCAATAGTTTATTGACAAGAAGATTTCAGAAATCCAACGAACAAAATATCAACAATGTAAAGGAAATAAAATTCGATTGCAAATCATTTGACTCTCAATATAGTAGAGTACAAAAGAAAGGGACCAAAATTGATACCGTAGTCTATCCTCTTAGGAAAGAGATGATTAGGTGAAAGACACCTACATATGGAATTCCAGAAAATAACGGCGATTGTGGAATGGACGGCACCGATATCGTCCACGGAACTACGGTCGTTTCTTGGGTTAGTTAGTTATTATCGACAGTTCATTACAGGCATTCAGCCATCGCTGCTCCGCTTACTGACTTGCTGCACAAGGGCAAGATGTAGACATGGGTGACGGATTGCCAAGTATTGCTTGAGACACTAAAAGATGCTGCGACGAAAGAGCCAATCTTGACATTGTCCAATTTTACTAAGCTATTTGAGATGTTTGTTGAAACATTTGACAGCCGTTAGAGGTATTTTAATGTAAGATTACCATCCGATTGCTTATGAGAATCATAAGCTAAGTGACATTGAAAAGTGGTGGCGGACGCACAGGAAGAAAATGTTAGCAGTCTTGCATTGCTTGTAAGTTTGTGAGCACTGTCTCAAATTCGTCATACCATTTAAGATCAAGACAGATAATAGTGCAGTGATCTACCATCAAATGCAAAAGCAACTATCAAGCAAGCAAGCAATGTGGCTGGACTACTTAGTAGAATTCAAGTATGAAATTGAGTAGAACTCGGATACGACAAACGTCACGGCCGACATCTTAAGCCGTAAGAGCGTCATTTCGCCAGTGTACACAACTGAAGTTCTACTCTTGGAGCGCATCAAGGAGAGATTGCAACACGATGATTGGGTACAAACGCGAATGGAGTTAGCCGATGAGGAAAAAATGAAGAGATATTGACTTGAGAACAGAGTCCTCTATGCCAAGAACCAGCTGATTTACGTGCCTGACTGGGGGCACTTGAGAAAGGACAATCTCAAGAAGTGTTATAATAGTCGGTATGCTGGCAATCCCAACACGTATCGCATGCTGTCTCTCGTGCGGGAATGCTATTACGGGGCGAACCTTAGGGATGACGCTAATGATTAAGTGCAAACCTGTCTTGTGTGCTAACAGGACAAGGTAGAAAACAAACTACCCGCTGGATTACTGCAACCGTTGCAAATATCGGGTTGCGTATGAAAAAACATATGCCAAGAATAAATACCAAAGCGATTGAAAATTTATTCAAAATCAATTGGAGTAAGTCCTTCCCAATTTCAATGTCACCACCAATCTCAATATTATCGCCAACCTCACCACTAATACATTTAGTGTTACCACCAACCTCACAACCAATAAGTTCAGTGTTACCGTCAATCATTATCTACAACCATAAAACTTTTGTCTCAATCTTGACAAAACAAACAAAACTACTTAGTTTGAATTTAATAAATTTTCTAAACTACAATAATCTTATATGCCAGCCCAAAAAATATTTAGTCCAAGCAGGATAATTAGCACCATTGAATAAGTGAAAAACCTTATCCTTAAGTTTAGCATGTCTGATCTTTGTTAAGATATAATCATGTTCAAATTTTATCCATTTCGAATCACTTCTCATCCCCTTGTTTCCAGGACCCATATAGTTAAAAAAATAAAAATAAAAACAAAATTAATCTGTTGATTTTCAAAATAGGTAGTGTACCAAATATTATAAAAAGTTATATTTTAACTAACTAACCACAATTTGATTCTAAAATGAAACACATGCCAATAGTTGATTGACAAGAAGATTTCAGAAATCTTACAAATAAAATATCAACAATATAAAGGAAATAAAATTCGATTATAAATCATTTGACTCTCAATATAGTAGAACACAAAAAAAGAGACCAAGATTGATACAATAGATCATCCTCTTAGAGAAGAGACGATTAGATGAAAGACACCTACATATGGACCCTCAGAAAATAAAGACGATTGTGGAATGGACGGCACCGACATTGTCCATGGAACTGCGATTGTTTCTTGGGTTAGTTAATTATTAGCGACGGTTCATTGCAGGTATTCGACCATCGCTGCTTCGCTAACTGACTTGCTGCACAAGGACAAGATGTGGACATGGACGACAGATTGCCAAGCAGCGCTTGCAACACTAAAGGATGCAGTGACGAAAGAGCCGGTCTTGGCATTGCCCGATTTTACTAAGTTATTTGAGATGTATGTCGAAACATTCGACATAGCCGTTGGAGGTATTTTAATGCAAGATGGTCATCCGATTGCTTGTGAGAGGCATAAGTTAAGTGACGTTGAAAATTAGTGACCGACGCACGAGAAGCAAATGTTATCAGTCGTGTATTGCTTGCAAGTTTGTAAGCACTGCCTTAAGGCCGCCATAATGTTTAAGATCAAGACAGATAATAGTGCGGTGAGCTACCATCAAATGCAGAAGCAACTATCAAACAAGCAAGCAAGGTGGCTGGACTGTTTAGTAGATTTCAAGTATTAACTTGAGCAGAACTCGGGTAAGGCAAACATCACGGCCGAAATTCTAAGCTGCAAGAGCATCATTGCGCCCATGTACACAATTGAAATTCTACTCTTGGAGCGCATCAATGAGAGATAGCTGCACGATGATCGAGGACAAGCGCTCATTGAGTTAGCCGATGAGGAAAAATGAAGAGGTATTGACTTGAGTACAGAGTCCTCCATGCCAAGGACAAACTGATTTTCGTGCCCGACTGGGGGTACTTAAGTAAGGATAATTTTATGGAGTGTTGCAATAGTCGATATGTTGGCAATCTCAACACGTTTCGCATACTGTCCCTTGTGTGAGAATGCTATTATTTGGCAAACCTTAGGGACGACGTCAATGATAAAGTGCAGACTTGTCTTGTGTACCAACAGGAGAAGGTAGAAAACAAACTGCCTGCTGGATTACTGCAATCGTTACAAATATCGGGATGCGTTTGGAAAAGCATGTGCCAAGAATAAATATCAAAGCGATTGAAAGTTTATTCAAAATCAATTTGAGTACGACCTTTCCAATTTCGATGTCACCACCAACCTCAATGTTATCACCAACCTCGCCACTAACAGGTTTCGTGTTACCACCAACCTTACAACCAACAAACTTAGTGTTACCGTCAATCATTACCTACAACCCTAGAACTTTTGTCTCAACCTTGACAAAACAAACAAAACGACTTAATTTGAATTTAACAAATTTTCTAAACTACAATAATCTTAGATGCCAACCAAAAGAACATTTAGTCCAAAGAGGATAACTAGCACTATTGAATGAGTGAAAAGCCTTATCCTTAAGTTTAGCATATCTGATTTTTGTTAAGATATAATCATATTCAAACTTCATCCACTTCGAATCTCTTCTCATCCCCTTGTTGCCAGGACCCATACAGTGAAAAAATGAAAACAAAAACGAAATTATGCTATTGATTTCCAAAATAGGTAGTGCAGAAAATATTATAAAACGTTATATTTTAACTAACTAATTACAATTTAGCTCTATAATGGAACACATGTCAATAGTTTATTGATAAAAAAATCTCAGAAATCCTACGAACAAAATATCAACAATATAAAGGAAATAAAATTCATTTGCAAATCATTTGACTCTCAATATAGCAGAGCACAAAATAAAGGGACCAAAATTGATACCCTAGTCCATCCTCTTAGGGAAGAGATGATTAGGTGAAAGACACCTACATATGGAATTCCAAAAAATAACGGCGATTGTGGAATGGACGGCACCGATATCGTCCACAGAACTACGGTCATTTCTTGGGTTAGTTAATTATTATCGACGGTTCATTGCAGGCATTCGGCCATCGCCGCTCTGCTAACTGACTTGCTGCACAAGGGCATGATGTGGACATGGACGACGAATTGCCAAACAGCGCTTGTGTGAGAACCCGTAAAAACCCTAATCTTTTCCGAGAGTTTTATTTCCCCTTAATTGCATGTTTTCTGCACTTTCTGGCTTAGAAATATTTTCTTAGTGGATTTTATGAGCAATTATAGTTTTAAGATAATTTTTCTAGTATTAGTGAGTTTTTAGAAAATTAAGAATATATATTGGACGTGGGACCCACTAGTGCGAAAAGTTCGGAAAAATTCGGCCAATAGGGTTAAGTTTCGGATACTGTGTAAAATTTATCGGGTGTTAAGAGATAAGTAGTGTGTGTGAAGTGATTGATGTGAGAGGGAAAAAGAAAGATAAGAATGCATTAATGAGTGTGACAAGTGTCACAGTATGATTGGTTGGACTTTAAGAATCACTATTCGCCTTTTGACATTTTTTTTGACTTTTGACCAAAATTAGTTAATATCTCCAAAAATTCACAAAATTTCCTCATTTTTCTTTCTCTTTGGCCGGCTCTCTCTCACTCTCTTGCAAGAAGGAGAACTCCCTCAATCTTCAAGCTTTCTACTAGCAAATCATCTCAATCAAGCCCATAAACTAGATTTCACTCCATAAAACCCTATCTACTAGTGCTAGTAAGGGTTGTAGTGAAGTTGTTTTGAAGGTTAAGGTGTCCAATATCCTCCTCTCTCTTGTTTCTTGGTAAGTGATGCTTGAACACCCTACTACCTCTAATGATGCTTATTTTGTGCTTAATGGTGGCATGAGTGTTGAAATATATGATTTATCTCTTGAGTTGGCTTGTTTTGGTGAAGTTTTTATTTTATTGGGAATTTTTCTGGTTTAATATGAAATGAATGTTGTGGCCATCTTGGATGATTGGCAATGGACTAAAATGGCTCTAGTGGATGTGAATTGTGGATAAATGCAATCAATTTTGGTTTTTGATGCAAAAATGGAAAGTTAGGGTTCATAAAACCCCAATTCTGTCCGGTTTTAGATCATAAGGTTAGAGGCTGAATTAGACTTTTCTCAAAACATGAAAGTTGTAGGTATTGATGTGTTTGAGGTGCCTGTAAAATTTCAGGTCATTTGGATTAGTGTAGAGTGATATATGACGAAATTACTGTAGCTGTCCTGCGTTGAGCAGAATGCGAAAACTGCGATAGTAATTGGCCATTTTGACTGGAATTGGTTTGGATTTTGGAGTTGGTGTCTTCTGATGAAATGTAGCTGGATGCCTTAGCTAACTTATGCCTTTGGAATTTCAGCATTTGGACTTGTGTGGACTGAGATATACCGATTACAGTTTTCTCCATTTTGCAAACCTGTTTTGGGAATTCTGGTATAGTATTTGGCACATTTGACCTAGTTGTGTTAGGAACTGGACTGAGTGACCTTCTACAATGTTGTAGCCCTGTTCCATAGCTTCGAAACGGTAGGTCTTACACCCCCATCCGATAATTGTAGTGAGAGTTGTGCCATTACCGCATTATGACGTCAAAACCGGTTTTCTTATCAAGGCCTAAGTTAAAGCCCTTTCCTAATTTCTGGTTGCCTATGATGCTTATATATGTTTATAAAACCCTATTGGGGTTGTGATTGGCATTGTTTTATGGCTCGATATTGAGTCTCATAGTACTTGCTTACGTGTTCTAGGGCGTGACAGTGGTTCACAACATTCCCCTGACGGAAGTGCATGACATAGCACTTAATTGCTTAGTGAGTATACTACTCACTTACTTGTTATAATATGGCTTTGCTCTATGTGTATTTGATGCCTTGAAGGCTTAATTGGTTATTGGAAGTGATTGAGGTGAGGGTGTACTTGACCGCCCTCACCCCTTGTGATTTCATTCATGACTGCTTACTGTTATACTGAAATACTGCACTGGCTATATGAGTTATTGAATTGCAATCTTGGAAAACTGATTTGGTGTTGTTTGGACGATGTCCAACGACCTCACTGTATTACTGAGCTCAACCCCGTTTGGTGGTCATTTGGATCGAGCCGGCAAGGGCTTGGTCGTGATAAGTGACATACCACGGGGTCTGTACTGAGGAACCTTGTAGTAATGAGACTCTTGGTTCCGGTATACTCAAGTATTACCAAAAGCTACTGAATTGGAGTGCGGGCCCGGTTGGGGTATGTTTGGTGGAAGGAATGGAGTGAAGTGAGATCTACGGTCGGGTATTCTTAACCATTGACGGAGGGTCAATGAGATTGGATCAAGAATGTAAGCGTGGAAACGGGCTCTTGAGAGCCATCCATATCCTTTTACCGACTTGTTTACTTCTTAAGTGTGTACTTGAAATGAAAGATTATGCTTATGTGATCTTTACTGCTTATGTGGTAGTAACTCACTGGACTTTAGCTCATCCCGTTCCATTTGTTTTCCTTACAGGGATATAATTACTTTTGGGACTGATTTGGATAGTCGATTGCCAAGTTGAGCTAGTGTAAATGGCTTTTGTTTAGCTTGTTGAATGAAACCCTATTGTGTATTGGGTTCATTCTCTTTGATTGGCAAACCGAGTATGTATATTCATGATGAATGGTATTTGGCATGCCAATGTGGTTGTAAATGTTGAATTTCAATGTGTGTATGTTAAATTGATGTTTGGTTGAACTTCGTACTGATTCATGTTTCAAACGGCCAAAGGAAAATTTTGAACAAAAGGCACTGGACAGAATCCGGCCAGGAATCCGGCCAGAAACTAGCCGGATTGCCGGCCGGATTGCCGGCCGGATTGCTTGGAGAATTTGAAAAAAATTGGCAACTCTCTGCCTGGTATCCGGCCAGGAATCCGGCCGGACATCCGGCCAGATTCTGGCCGGACTCCGACGGGTCATGCACTATTCATCTTCGGCTTCGATTTTCAATTTTTTTTATTTTCGTGATTTTGACTTGTTTACACGCAATGGGATGTTCCGGAACGTAATAGATCGACGTAAACTGATCCGTAGTCCTGGCGAGAGCTGGGCAGGCAGTCCGCTAACCCCTTTGGTTCGCCTTAGGGGAAAGTGGGGCTATTACAGCTTGAGGCACTAAAAACTGCAGTGACGAAAAAGCTGGCCTTTACATTGCCTGATTTTACTAAGTTATTTGAATTGTATGTCGAAACATTCGACATAGCCGTTAGAGGTATTTTAGTGCAAGATGGCCTTCCGATTGCTTATGAAAATCATAAGCTAAGTGATTTTGAAAAATGGTGGCGGACGCACGAGAAAGAAATGTTAGTAGTCATGTATTGCTTGCAAGTTTGTGAGCACTGCTCCAAATTCGCCATACCGTTTAGGATCAAGACAGATAATAGTGCGATGATCTACCATCAAATGCAGAAGCAACTATCAAGCAAGCAAGTAATATGACTGGACTACTTAGTAGAATTCAAATATGAAATTGAGTAGATCTCGAATAAGACAAACGTCATGGCCGATATCCTAAGCTGCAAGAGCGTCATTGCGCCCATGTACACAATTGAAGTTCTACATTTGGAGCGCATCAAGGAGAGAATGCAGCATGATGATCGGGTACAAGCACTCATGGAGTTAGACGATGAGGAAAAAATGAAGAGACATTGACTTGAGAACAGAGTCTGCTATGCCAAGGACCAGCTGATTTACGTGCCTGACCGGGGGCACTTGAGGAAGGACAATCTCAAGAAGTTTTATAATAGTCGGTATGCTGACAATCCCAACACGTATCGCATGCTGTCTCTCGTGCGAGAATGCTATTACGGGTCGAACCTGAGAGAAGATGTCATTAAGTGCGGACTTGTCTTGTGTACTAGCAAGATAAGGTAGAAAACAAACTACCCGCTGGATTGCTGGAACTGTTGCAAATATCGGGATGCGTTTGGAAAAGCATATGCCTAGAATAAATACCAAAGCCATTGAAAATTTATTCAAAATCAATTGGAGTACGTCCTTCCCAACTTCGACGTCACCACCAACCTCAATATTATCGCCAACCTCACCACTAACAAGTTTAGTGTTACAACCAACCTCACAACCAACAAGCTTAGTGTTACTGCCAATCATTACCTACAACCCTAAAACTTTTGTCTCAACCTTGACAAAACAAATAAAACTATTTAATTTGAATTTAACAAATTTTCTAAACTACAATAATCTCATATGCCAATCCAAAGAACATTTAGTCCAAGCAAGATAACTGGCGCCATTGAATGAGTGCAAAACTTTATCCTTAAGTTTAGCATGTCTGATCTTTGTTAAGATATTATCATGTTCAAATTTCATCCATTTCGAATTCTTTCTCATCCCCTTTTTCCCAGGACCCATACAATCAAAAAATAAAAATAAAAATGAAATTAAGCTATTGATTTTCAAAACAGGTAGTGCACAAAATATTATAAAAAATTATATTTTAACTAACTAACCACAATTTGGCTCTAAAATGGAACACATGCTAATAGTAGATTGAGAAGAAGATCTCAGAAATTCTACAACAAAATATCAACAATATAAAGCAAATAAAATTTGATTGCAAATCATTTGACTCTTAATATAGTAGAGCACAAAAAAAGGGATCAAGATTGATACCGTAATCTATCCTTTTAGAGAAGAGACGATTAGATGAAAGGCACCTATATATGGATCTCCAGAAAATAAAATGGACTACACCGACATTGTCCACGGAACTGTAGTTATTTTTTGGGTTAGTTAATTATTATCGACGTTTCATTGCAGGCATTCGGCCATCTCTGCTCCTCTAATTGACTTGCTGCACAAGGGACTTCAATGCAGGCCTTTCTTGTGTGCTAGCATGACAAGGTAGAAAACAAGCTGCCCATTGGATTGCTGCAACCGTTGCAAATATCGGGACGCATTTGGGAAAGCATGTGCCAAAAATAATTACCAATGCGATTGAAAGTTTGTTCAAAATCAATTTGAGTAAGTCCTTCCCAATTTCGATGTCACCACCAACCTCAATATTACCTTCAACCTCACCACTAACAAGTTTAGTGTTAACACTGACCTTACAACCAACAAGTTCAGTGTTAAAGCCAATCATTACCTATAACCCTAAAACTTTATTCCCTATCTTGACAAAGAAAACAAAACTAATTAGTTTGAATTTAACAAATTTTATAAACTACAATAATCATAGATACCAACCAAAAGAACATTTAGTCCAAACAGGATAACTAGCACCATTAAATGAGTGAAAAGTCTCATCACTAAGTTTAACATGTCTAATTTTTGTTTAGATATAATCATGTTCAAACTTCATCCACTTCGAATCCCTTCTCCTCCCCTTGTTGTCAGGACCCATACAATCAAAAATGAAAACAAAAACGAAATTAAACTTTTGATCTACAAAATAGGTAGTGCACAAAATATTATAAAAAGTTATATTTCAACTAATCAACTATAATTTGGCTTTAAAATGCAATGCATGCCAATAATTGATTGACAAGAAGATCTCAGAAATCCTACAAATAAAATATCAACAATATAAAGCAAATAAAATTCGATTGCAAATCATTTGGCACTCAATATAGTAGAGCACAAAAAAAGGACCAAAATTGATACCGTTGTCCATTCTTTTAGGGAAGAGACGATTACATGAAAGACACCTACATATGGACCCCCAGAAAATAAAGGTGATTGTGAAATGGACGACACCGACATCGTCCACTGAATTGCGATCGTTTCTTGGGTTAGTTAATTATTATCGACGGTTCATTACTGGTATTCGGCCATCGCTGCTCCGTTAACTGACTTGCTGCACAAGGGCAAGATATGTACATAGACGACGGATTGCCAAGCAGCGCTTGAGATACTAAAGGATGTAGCGACAAAAGAGCCTGTCTTGACATTTGCCCGATTTTACTAAGCTACTTGAGGTGTATGTCGAAATATTCGACATAGCCATTGGAGGTATTTTATTGCAAAACGGCCATCCGATTGCTTATTAGCGTCATAAGATAAGTGACGTTGAAAAATAGTGGCCGACGCACGAGAAGGATATGTTAGCAGTCGTATATTGCTTGCAAATTTGTGAGTGCTGCGTCAAGACCGCCATATCGTTTACGATCAAGACAGATAATAGTGCAGTGATCAACTATCAAATGCAGAAACAACTATCAGACAAGCAAGCGAGGTGGCTTGACTATTTAGTAGAATTCAACTATGAACTTGAGTAGAACTCGGACAAGACAAGTCCCAGGGCCGACATCCTATGCTGCAAGAGCGTCATTGCGCCCATGTACGCAACTGAAGTTCTACTTTTTGAGCGCATCAAGAAGAGATTGTAGCACGATGATCAAGTACAAGAGTTCAAGGAGTTAGCCGATGAGGAAAAAATGAAGAGATATTGCCTTGAGGACATAGTTCTCTACACCAAGGACCAGCAGATTTACATGCCCAATTGGGGTATTTTAGAAAGGACATTCTTAAATAGTGTTACAATAGTCGGTATGATGGCAATCCCAACACATGTCGCATGCTGTCTCTCGTGCGAGAATACTATTATTGGGCGAACCATAGGGACGACGTCAATGATTAAATGCGGACTTGTCTTGTGTGTTAGTATGACAAGGTAGAAAACAAGCTGCCCGTTGAATTGCTGCAATCGTTGCAAATATCGAGATGCGTTTGGAAAAGCATGTACCAAAACTAATTACCAAAGCGATAAGAAATTTGTTCAAAATCAATTTGAGGAAGCCCTTCCCAACTTCGATGTCACTACCAACCTCAATGTTACTGCCAACCTCACCACTAACAAATTTAGTGTTAACACTAACTTTACAACCAACAAGTTCAGTGTTACTGCCAAACATTACCTATAATCCTGAAACTTTATTTCCAATCTTGACAAAGCAAACAAAACTAATTAGTTTGAATTTAACAAATTTTCTAAACTATAATAATCTTAGATACCAACCAAAAGAACATTTAGTCCAAACAGGATAACTAGCAACATTGAATGAGTGAAAAGTCTCATCATTAAATTTAGCATATCTAATTTTTGTTGAGATATAATAATGTTCAAACATCATCTAATTCGAATCCCTTCTCATTCCCTTGTTGCCAGGACCCATACAGTCAAAAAATGAAAATAAAACGAAATTAAGTTATTGATTTTCAAAATAGACAGTGCATAAAATATTATAAAAAGTTTTATTTTAACAAATTAGCCACAATTTGACTCTAAAATGAGACACATGCTAATAGTTGATTGACAAGAAGATCTCAGAAATCTTACAAATAAAATTTTAACAATATAAAGTAAATAAAATTCTATTGCAAATCATTTGACTCTCAATATAGCAGAGCAGAAAAAAATGGAACAAAATTGATATCCTAGTCCATCCTCTTAGGGAAGAGACGATTAGATGAAAGACACCTACATATGGACCCTCAGGAAATAAAGACGACTGTGGAATGGACGGCACCGACATCGTCCACGGAACTGCGATCGTTTCTTGGGTAAGTTAATTATTATCGACGGTCTATTTCAGGCATTCAACCATCGCTGCCCTGCTAACTGACTTGTTGCACAAGAGTAAGATGTGGACGTGGACGATGGATTACAAACCAGCGTTTAATACACTAACGCATGCAGTGACGAAAGAGCCGGTCTTGACATTGCTCGATTTTACTAAGTTATTTGAGGTGGATGTAGAAACATTCGACATAGCCGTTGGCAGTATTTTAATGCAAGATGATCATCCTATTGCTTATAGGAGTTATAAATTAAGTGGCGTTGAAAAGTGGTGACCGACGTACGAGAAGAAAATTTTAGCAGTTGTATATTACTTGCAAGTTTTTGAGCACTGCCTCAACGCCGCCATATCATTTAAGATCAAGACAGATAATTGTGCGGTGAGCTACCATCAAATGCAGAAGCAACTATCAAACAACAACACGAAGATCTTAAGTAGTAGAGTTCGAGTGAGAACTTGAGTAGAACTCGGGCAAGACAAACTTCACGACTGATATCTTAAGTCACAACAGCGTCATTGCGCCCATATACATAATTGAAGTTCTACTCTTGGAGTGCATCAAGGAGAGATTGCGGCACGAAGATCGGGTACAATCGCTCATGGAATTAGCCGATGACGGAAAAATGAAAAAATATTGACTTGAGAACAGAGTTCTCTATGTGAAGAACCAGTAGATTTATGTGCCTGACTGGGGGCACTTGAAGAAGGACATTCTTAAGGAGTGTTATAATAGTCGGTATGCTGGCAATCCCAACACGTGTCGTATGCTGTCTCTCATACGAGAATGCTATTATTGGACGAACCTTAGGGACGACGTCAATGATTAAATGCAGACTTGTCTTGTGTGCTAGTATGACAAGGTAGAAAACAAACTGCTTGCTGGATTGCTGCAACCGTTGTAAATATCGAGATGCGTTTGGGAAAACATGTGCCAAAAATAATTACCAAAGCGATTGGAAGTTTGTTCAAAATCAATTTGAGTAAACCCTTCCCAACTTCGATGTCACCACCAACCTCAATGTTACCATCAACCTCACCACTAACAAGTTTAGTGTTAACACTAACCTTACAGCCAACAAGCTCAGTGTTACTGCCAATCATTATCTATAACCCTAAAGTTTTATTCCTAATTTTGACAAAGAAAACAAAATTAATTAGTTCAAATTTAACAAATTTTCTAAACTACAATAATCTTAGATACCAACCAAAAGAACATTTAGTCAAAACAGGATAACTAGCACCATTGAATGAGTGAAAAGTCTCATCATTAAGTTTAACATGTCTGATCTTTGTTAAGATATAATCATGTTCAAATTTCATCCAATTCGAATCCCTTCTCCTCCCCTTGTTGCTAGGACCCATACAGTCAAAAATGAAAATAAAAACGAAATTAAACTATTGATTTCCAAAATAGGTAGCGCACAAAATATTATAAAAAGTTATATTTTAACTAATCAACTACAATTTGGCTTTAAAATGTAATGCATGCCAATAATTGATTGACAAGAAGATCTCAGAAATCCTACAAATAAAATATCAACAATATAAAGTAAATAAAATTCGATTGCAAATCATTTGGCACTCAATATAGTGGAGCACAAAAACAAAGGGGCCAAAATTGATACCGTAGTCCATTCCCTTAGGGAAGAAACGATTACATGAAAGACACCTACAAATGGACCCCCAGAAAATAAAGGTGATTGTGAAATGGACGACACCAATATCGTCCACTGAATTGTGATCGTTCCTTAGGTTAGTTAATTATTATCGACGGTTCATTGCTGGTATTCGGCCATCGCTGCTCCGTTAACTGACTTGCTGCACAAGGGCAAGATGTGGACATGGACGACGGTTTGCCAAGCAACGCTTGAGATACTAAAGGATACATCGACTATAGAGCCGATCTCGACAGTTGCCTGATTTGACTAAGCTACTTGAGGTGTATGTCGAAATATTCGACATAGCCGTTGGAGGTATTTTAATGCAAGATGGCCATCCGATTGCTTATGAGAGTCATAAACTAAGTGATCTTGAAAAATGGTGGCCGACGCACGAGAAGAAAATGTTAGTAGTCGTGTATTGCTTGCAAATTTATGAGTGTTGCGTCAAGGCCGCCATATCGTTTAAGATCAAGGCAGATAGTAGTGCGGTGATCAACCATCAAATGCAGAAACAACTATTAAACAAGCAAGCGAGGTGGCTTGACTATTTAGTAGAATTCAAGTATGAATTTGAGTAGAACTCGGACAAGACAAGTCTCAGGGCTGACATCCTAAGCCACAAGAGCGTCATTGCGCCTATGTATGCAACTAAAATTCTACTTTTGGAGCTCATCAAGAAGAGATTGCAGCTCCATTGTGACACCCCCACTTCTCCCTAAGGCGAACTAAAGGGTATCCACGGGACGCCTGCCCAACTCTCGCCAGGACTCAAGCACTATACGCTCAAGCTTATAGCGGTACTAGACGTCACAACCAAATAATATAAATGCAATTAGTGCGGAAACGTTCAAGTTTAACGATATTTAACAATTGCCCAACCATACATCGGGTTTTCCATAATACAGCCCAAAATACACAATAGCTACAAGATCTAGCCAAAAGAATTGGAACCCTATTACAAAAGTTCTCAAAAGTACATAAAAGGAAGTTTCCTCCGAGTCTCATTCCAAGCTCGATCCTGTTAAGGAAAACAAATCTACAGGGTGAGCAAAAACGCTCGTGAGGCCAAGAACAAACATGCAAGCACATTGTTCAAATAACAATCCCAATTTACAAGCCAAGTAATAATAATTCAATAATTAACAATTTACTGGAAAGATAAATAGAAACAATTCAAGGATACTGGAGCTCTCAGAAGCTATATTCCGCTTGCACGATCAATAACCTCCACAAATTGACACTCTGTCAATCGTGTAGGTTTAGTCCGTAGAACTCCACTTAACCTGTTCCCTTGCACCTTACATACCCATGTATCGGGCCCGCCTGTCATTTGTTTGTGGCGATACTACTCGAGTATGCCAAGCAAGACCTCTCATTAGGTCGAGCTTATATGTCTCATGGCTCGCCAAGGTTCCCGACCAAGTCCATGCCGGCTTCAATCCAAGGTCGGCCAATGAGATTTAGGCGTCCCCATGTGCATTTGTGTGTCGAGGAGATTCACTCCAATGACGTATGCAGTCATAGCATACCATATCATGTATCAAGCATTGTTATATACAAGCAATCGATGTATTCAAGCAATCGATATATTCAGGCAATTTGAGCACGAGTTAAATCGTTTCGAATGACAACGAGTGCGATAAAGTACACATTCGACTCCATTTTTCAAACTCTCAAGTCATCAATAATAAGTAAACGTATATCGAGTTCACAATAGTTCACGTAACATGCACTTGACACTCACCAAGTAGCAAGAAGAAATGGCACTCGATGTTCAAGTGTCCACCGTGGGATCCTCTTGAAGTTCCTCTTGTGTGCCTGAACAATTTAACAATAGACTATTACTGATAATCCCCAAACGATGAGGAAGGTTGTACACTAGTACGATTTAGAAAATACTTGAAAATCGAGATTGGGTTCCCTTTTAAAATCGGGACTCGAAAGAGTTACAAAATTCGAGTAAAAACGATTTATTATCCTTAAAATCATTGGACGGGAACAAGTACATGTGAATAGATTTCAAAACGAACGACCGAAGTCGGAAGAGGGCTGGCCACGTAACAATCCGGCCGGGTTCTGGCCAGATATCCTGCCGGATTCCTTGCCGGATTGGAGGCAGTGACCGAGCCTCTATTTTTTTCAATTTCCATCACCAATCCGGCCAACTATCCGGCCAAGAACTGGCCGGATT
This sequence comes from Coffea arabica, assembly GCF_036785885.1. NCBI lineage: Eukaryota > Viridiplantae > Streptophyta > Magnoliopsida > Gentianales > Rubiaceae > Coffea > Coffea arabica. The sequence continues at coordinate 48,172,947 of NC_092316.1, read as the reverse complement.
CAAGGCCGGATTCTAGTGAATAGTTTCCCGCGCGAATTTCCTTTCAAATGGTCACAATTTTTTATTTTTGGTGCAATCTTTGAAAAATCATAACTTACTCCCTGGTTGTCCAAAATTAGAAGATTTAGTACCGTTGGAAATGTATTTCAAAGCACTAAAAGTTTTTAGAAGACACATTTCCATGAATCTAAGTGGAAGGCATTCAAATTTTGACTTGAAATTGATAACTTGAGTTATCAAGACAGTTTTAAGTTGATTTTTGGCCAATTTTGAAAATTTGGCAAAATTCAATCAATTTGAACCAGCCTTTGCAATTTGGAACTCTATTAGAGTTGCAATCCATGTTTAGAGCAAAACAAATGGAACGAAAATTGAAGTTTTGAGCACCAAGATATGGTGACTGTAACAGCCCCACTTTCCCCTAAGGCGAACCAAAGGGGTTAGCGGACTGCCTGCCCAGCTCTCGCCAGGACTACGGATCAGTTCACGTCGATCTAATACGTTCCGGAACATAACCACGCGCGTAAACAAGTCAAAATCACAAATAAAAAAAAATGAAATTCAAAGCCGAAGATGAACAGTGCTGGACACGTCAGAATCCAGACACTAGGCCGAGAGTAGCCAAAATTTTTTCTTTTGCCATTTGAAATATGAGTTGATCCGAAATTCAACCAAATATCAACCAAACATATGTACATTGAAATACAACGTTTACAAGCCAAACGGCATACCAAAATATCCAACTAGTCCATACATGTGCAAATAGCCAATTACAAACCAACCATTGGTGAGAAACAAAACATTTAGGGTTTTCACTCTCAAGGAGCTATTCAAAAATACATTTACATGCTCAACTTGGCAACCAACTAGCACAACCTTCCCAAAATAGTCATTTTCCTGTAAGGAAAACAAATGGAACGGAATGAGCTAAAGCTCAGTGAGCAACTATCACGTAAGCATCTAAAATCACATAAGTGTAACCTTTCAGTTCAAGTATACAATTAAGAGTAAATCACACCAGTAAAAGGATACGGAGGGCTCTCAGGAGCCCGTTTCCTCGCTTGTAGTCTTGTTCCAACCTCATTGACCCTCCGTCAATGTTAAAGAATAACCAACCGTAGACAACTCTTTACTTCCATTCCTTCCACCCAACATCCCCCAACCGGGCCCGCACTCCATTCAGTCATTTTGGTAATACTCGAGTATACCGGAACCAAGGGTCTCATTACCACAAGGTTCCCCAGTACAGTCCCCGTGGCAATTCAATCTTCACGACCAAGCCCTCGCCGGCTCGATTCAATTGACCACCGAATGGGGTTGAGCTCAGTAATTCAGTAAAGCAGTCGGACAATCGTCCAAACAACACCAATTCAGTTTCCATGCATGGAATTCAGTATCTCATATATCAAATGCAGTATTTCAGCAAAACGGTGAATAGCCATGAATAAAATCACAAGGGGTGAGGGCGGTCAAGTACACCCTCACCTCAATCATTTCCAATAACCAATTAAGCCTTCAAGGCATCAAATACACATATCACAAAGCCACATTATAACAAGTAAGTGAGTAGTATACTCACAAAGCAATTAAGTGCTATGTCATGCACTTCCGTCAGGGGAAAGTCGTGAACCACCGTCACGCCCTAGAACACGTAAGCAAGTACTATGAGACTCGATACCGAGCCATAAAACAATGCCAATCACAACCCCAATAGGGTTTTATAAACATATATAAGCATCATAGGCAACCAGAAATTAGGAAATGGCTTTAGTTTAAGCCTTAACAAAGAAACCGTATTTGACCTTAAAATGCGGTAATGGCGTCAAATTCACTACGGTTATCGGATGGGGGTGTAAGACCCACCGTTTCGAAGCTAAGAAACAGGGCTACAACATTGTAGAAGACCACTCAATCCAGTTCCTAACAAAACTGGGTCCAAAATGCCAAATACTATACCACAATTCCCAAAACAGGTTTGCAAAACGCAGAAAACTGTAATCGGTATATCTCAGTCCATACAAGTCCAAATGCCGAAATTCCAAAGGCATATGATAGCTAAGACATTCAGCTACATTTCATCAGAAGACACCAATTTCAAAATCCAAACCAAATCCAGTCAAAATGGCCAAATACAAACGCAGTTTTCGCATTCTGTCCAAAGCAGAACAGCTACAGTAATTTCGTCATAACTCATTCCACATTAATTCAAATGACCTGAAATTTTACAGGCACCTCAAACACATCAATACCTACAACTTTCATGTTTTGAGCAAAGTCAAATTCGGCCTCTAACCCTATGATCCAAAACCGGACAGAATTGGGGATTTAAGAACCCTAACTTTCCATTTTCCATCCAAATCCAAAATTGATTGCATTTAACAACAATTCACACTCACAAGAGTCATTATAGTCCATTGCCAATCATCACAAACAACCACACCATCATAATCCAATTAAATCAGAAAAATCATCATAAAATGTAAAACTTCACCAAATCACTTCAAACCAAGATTAAAACCAGAAATTTCAGCACTCTTATCACTAATAAGCACAACATAAGCATCATTAGGTGTAGTAGGGTGTTTCAAGCTTCACTTACCAAGAACCAAGAGAGAGGAAGATGTTGGGCACCTTAATCCTTCAAACAAAGTTCACCAAACAACTTACTAGCTCTAGAAGGAAGAATTTTATGGAGTGAAAACTAAGTTAAACAAGTGGTTTAGTTGATTTGAGCTAGGAGTTTGCTAGAATGTTGAAGAGTTTTGTCTTTCTTCTTGCTTAGAGAGGGCCGGCCATCAAGGGTGCAAAATGGTGAATTTTGTGCAATTTTTGATATTTAATCCCTTGGTCAAAAAAGTCAAGAAAATGAATAGTGTTTCTTAAAAGCCATCCAATGAGAAGGTGACACTTGTCACCTTCATAAATGCATTCTTATCTTTCTTTTCTCTCTCACATCAATCATTTCACACACTCTACATATCTCTTAACACCCGATAAATTTTTCACAGTATCCGAAACTTAACCTTATTGGCCGAATTTTTCTGAACTTTTCGCACTAGTGGGTCCCACGTCCAATATATATTCTTAATTTTCTAAAATTTCTCCAATGCTAGAAAAAATCATCTAAAAACTATAATTGCTCATAAATCCACCCAGATAATATTTCTAAGCCAGAAATACAAAAATTATGCAATTAAAGGAACTAAAACCCTGGGAAAATATTAGGGTTTTTACGGGTTCTCACACTCTCTCCCCCTTAAAAGAATTTCGTCCTCGAAATTCCTTATCATTGATTACTCCGGGATTAAATTGAGCACTATACTTAGCCAACAGACCGGTATCCCTTCACTGGCCAGGTTTAGTAAATTATTACCTTCCACGTCCTCTAAGGGGTCAAAGATTTGATGTTGTTCTAAGGAGTACACCCGAGAAGACACGTTCGATCCATTCTTGTCCCCCTTCGACTGGTCAGGGTGGGTCGTGGTTGGTGGCAGAGTCCCCTGCCTCTCGCGCAGGCGAGCTGGACAGTTACCAATTTGATGTTCGGCACTCCCACAGAGCAAGCATTTTCCTCCTTTCCTTCAGCAATTGTCCTCCGAGTGGTTTAATTTTCCGCAATACCCGCAGGGTCCGCGTGCTGCAGAAGCTGAGCCTCCTCTTGACGGCCTCTCTGGTGACATTTCCGGCATCCTCACTCCTCCCATTCCCCGCCCAAATTTGGGAGGGATACTTTCATCCTCCAGTCCCGAATTGTTTCCAGGAAATCCTCTCTTTTTCGCTTGAAAGTTTTTCACCTGGAGCCTAGCATTCTCTACCCGTTGTGCCTTTTCCACTGCTTCACTGAAGGCGCTAATTTGGGCTGCCGCGAGGTCCTTCTGGATTTCTACGTTCAGGCCCTGGACAAATCGCCGTATTCTTCGTTGCTCGGTCAAGATCAACTCAGGCGCAAACTTGGATAAACGGGTAAATTGACTCTCATATTCCGCCACAGTTTGAGCCCCTTGGCGGAGCCTAATGAACTCGTCCTCCTTCCTCTCCTGGACTAGAGGAGGGAAAAATTTTGCATTAAATTCTCGGATGAAATTCACCCAAGTCCTCGGCGTCTGCTCCCGTTCCCATTTCTGCCAAATTACGTTCCACCAGGAACGGGCCGCTCCCTCAAGTTGAAACACGTCGAAAGTCACCTGCCGTTCATCGGGGTAGTGTAGGGCTGCAAATATGTCAACCATCTTTTCAAGCCATCTCTCAGCAACGTCTGGGTCGGGTCCCCCAACAAACTTTGGCGGGGAAAACTTTTGAAAACGTTCGAGAGCTCTATCCTCGCTCTCGATATGGTTACCGGGGTTTCCGGGATTAGGATTTGGGTTCTGGCCCTGTTGTTGCACTACTTGTGCTAGTAAATTGGTCATTTGCTGCATAGCAGCAGCTATTTGAACAGTGGGGTCGGCTTGTGGTTCAGGATTGGGCCCAGTAGAGGTTTCCCCCGTACCCCTAACCGGTGTGGGTTGCCTACCCCTGCGTCCACGGCCTCGACCACTTCGGGTGCCTTCCATCAGTCTAAGTCAATCTAGGTCATCAAATAAATATACTGTTAAAGGGCACCTAACCCTCCTTTCCGTAGCACCAGACAGGAACAATGAAACAAGAATAAGCAACTCAAACATTTACTGCGAAGAGCATTTAAACACATAACACGTATACATAGATCACATAACCAGGTTAAGCAATCATACGGAACGGTCAGTCAAGTACATATGAAGTCATTGCATGACACAATAGGGTCCTCAAAAGTACTTTGAACAACTAGGTCACAAGTGCAAAAGAACTCACGAAAAGCTTTTTCCCTTCTAGGGCTTCGTCCATATATTTATATCTTAATCAAGGTCGATCACGCTTAACCACACCCAAACAAACCACACGAAGTTCCATAGAATCACCTTTCTAGTTCACCAAATCCTTTCTAACCTAGGCCTTCATATCTTTCGTATCTGGGCGCAAGAATCTCGTTTAAGATAATTCACATTTCGAGCCGGCCGGTCCCAAGAGTAAACCATCCTTGTTAAAGATTCCTACCCGACATACATACCTAGCTTCCTCGAGTCCCATGATAATGATTCGTACACTTATCACATGCCCGGTTCATAACTTACGCTCAAACGAGCACTTAGACATATTCATGAAATTAGGACCACAACACCACTTGGCCCAGTCTCACTCCGCGCAGAGACCACGCGAAGTGGCTCTGATACCACTTGTAACAGCCCCACCTTCCCCTAAGGCGAACCAAAGGGGTTAGCGGACTGCCTGCCCAGCTCTCGCCAGGACTACGGATCAGTTCACGTCGATCTAATACGTTCCGGAACATAACCACGCGCGTAAACAAGTCAAAATCACAAATAAAAAAAAATGAAATTCAAAGCCGAAGATGAACAGTGCTGGACACGTCAGAATCCAGACACTAGGCCGAGAGTAGCCAAAATTTTTTCTTTTGCCATTTGAAATATGAGTTGATCCGAAATTCAACCAAATATCAACCAAACATATGTACATTGAAATACAACGTTTACAAGCCAAACGGCATACCAAAATATGCAACTAGTCCATACATGTGCAAATAGCCAATTACAAACCAACCATTGGTGAGAAACAAAACATTTAGGGTTTTCACTCTCAAGGAGCTATTCAAAAATACATTTACATGCTCAACTTGGCAACCAACTAGCACAACCTTCCCAAAATAGTCATTTTCCTGTAAGGAAAACAAATGGAACGGAATGAGCTAAAGCTCAGTGAGCAACTATCACGTAAGCATCTAAAATCACATAAGTGTAACCTTTCAGTTCAAGTATACAATTAAGAGTAAATCACACCAGTAAAAGGATACGGAGGGCTCTCAGGAGCCCGTTTCCTCGCTTGTAGTCTTGTTCCAACCTCATTGACCCTCCGTCAATGTTAAAGAATAACCAACCGTAGACAACTCTTTACTTCCATTCCTTCCACCCAACATCCCCCAACCGGGCCCGCACTCCATTCAGTCATTTTGGTAATACTCGAGTATACCGGAACCAAGGGTCTCATTACCACAAGGTTCCCCAGTACAGTCCCCGTGGCAATTCAATCTTCACGACCAAGCCCTCGCCGGCTCGATTCAATTGACCACCGAATGGGGTTGAGCTCAGTAATTCAGTAAAGCAGTCGGACAATCGTCCAAACAACACCAATTCAGTTTCCATGCATGGAATTCAGTATCTCATATATCAAATGCAGTATTTCAGCAAAACGGTGAATAGCCATGAATAAAATCACAAGGGGTGAGGGCGGTCAAGTACACCCTCACCTCAATCATTTCCAATAACCAATTAAGCCTTCAAGGCATCAAATACACATATCACAAAGCCACATTATAACAAGTAAGTGAGTAGTATACTCACAAAGCAATTAAGTGCTATGTCATGCACTTCCGTCAGGGGAAAGTCGTGAACCACCGTCACGCCCTAGAACACGTAAGCAAGTACTATGAGACTCGATACCGAGCCATAAAACAATGCCAATCACAACCCCAATAGGGTTTTATAAACATATATAAGCATCATAGGCAACCAGAAATTAGGAAATGGCTTTAGTTTAAGCCTTAACAAAGAAACCGTATTTGACCTTAAAATGCGGTAATGGCGTCAAATTCACTAAGGTTATCGGATGGGGGTGTAAAACCCACCGTTTCGAAGCTAAGAAACAGGGATACAACATTGTAGAAGACCACTCAATCCAGTTCCTAACACAACTAGGTCCAAAATGCCAAATACTATACCACAATTCCCAAAACAGGTTTGCAAAACGCAGAAAACTGTAATCGGTATATCTCAGTCCATACAAGTCCAAATGCCGAAATTCCAAAGGCATATGATAGCTAAGACATTCAGCTACATTTCATCAGAAGACACCAATTTCAAAATCCAAACCAATTCCAGTCAAAATGGCCAAATACAAACGCAGTTTTCGCATTCTGTCCAAAGCAGAACAGCTACAGTAATTTCGTCATAACTCATTCCACATTAATCCAAATGACCTGAAATTTTACAGGCTCCTCAAACACATCAATACCTACAACTTTCATGTTTTGAGCAAAGTCAAATTCGGCCTCTAACCCTATGATCCAAAACCGGACAGAATTGGGGATTTAAGAACCCTAACTTTCCATTTTCCATCCAAATCCAAAATTGATTGCATTTAACAACAATTCACACTCACAAGAGTCATTATAGTCCATTGCCAATCATCACAAACAACCACACCATCATAATCCAATTAAACCAGAAAAATCATCATAAAATGTAAAACTTCACCAAATCACTTCAAACCAAGATTAAAACCAGAAATTTCAGCACTCTTATCACTAATAAGCACAACATAAGCATCATTAGGTGTAGTAGGGTGTTTCAAGCTTCACTTACCAAGAACCAAGAGAGAGGAAGATGTTGGGCACCTTAATCCTTCAAACAAAGTTCACCAAACAACTTACTAGCTCTAGAAGGAAGAATTTTATGGAGTGAAAACTAAGTTAAACAAGTGGTTTAGTTGATTTGAGCTAGGAGTTTGCTAGAATGTTGAAGAGTTTTGTCTTTCTTCTTGCTTAGAGAGGGCCGGCCATCAAGGGTGCAAAATGGTGAATTTTGTGCAATTTTTGATATTTAATCCCTTGGTAAAAAAAGTCAAGAAAATGAATAGTGTTTCTTAAAAGCCATCCAATGAGAAGGTGACACTTGTCACCTTCATAAATGCATTCTTATCTTTCTTTTCTCTCTCACATCAATCATTTCACACACTCTACATATCTCTTAACACCCGATAAATTTTTCACAGTATCCGAAACTTAACCTTATTGGCCGAATTTTTCTGAACTTTTCGCACTAGTGGGTCCCACGTCCAATATATATTCTTAATTTTCTAAAATTTCTCCAATGCTAGAAAAAATCATCTAAAAACTATAATTGCTCATAAATCCACCCAGATAATATTTCTAAGCCAGAAATACAAAAATTATGCAATTAAAGGAACTAAAACCCTGGGAAAATATTAGGGTTTTTACGGGTTCTCACACTCTCTCCCCCTTAAAAGAATTTCGTCCTCGAAATTCCTTATCATTGATTACTCCGGGATTAAATTGAGCACTATACTTAGCCAACAGACCGGTATCCCTTCACTGGCCAGGTTTAGTAAATTATTACCTTCCACGTCCTCTAAGGGGTCAAAGATTTGATGTTGTTCTAAGGAGTACACCCGAGAAGACACGTTCGATCCATTCTTGTCCCCCTTCGACTGGTCAGGGTGGGTCGTGGTTGGTGGCAGAGTCCCCTGCCTCTCGCGCAGGCGAGCTGGACAGTTACCAATTTGATGTTCGGCACTCCCACAGAGCAAGCATTTTCCTCCTTTCCTTCAGCAATTGTCCTCCGAGTGGTTTAATTTTCCGCAATACCCGCAGGGTCCGCGTGCTGCAGAAGCTGAGCCTCCTCTTGACGGCCTCTCTGGTGACATTTCCGGCATCCTCACTCCTCCCATTCCCCGCCCAAATTTGGGAGGGATACTTTCATCCTCCAGTCCCGAATTGTTTCCAGGAAATCCTCTCTTTTTCGCTTGAAAGTTTTTCACCTGGAGCCTAGCATTCTCTACCCGTTGTGCCTTTTCCACTGCTTCACTGAAGGCGCTAATTTGGGCTGCCGCGAGGTCCTTCTGGATTTCTACGTTCAGGCCCTGGACAAATCGCCGTATTCTTCGTTGCTCGGTCAAGATCAACTCAGGCGCAAACTTGGATAAACGGGTAAATTGACTCTCATATTCCGCCACAGTTTGAGCCCCTTGGCGGAGCCTAATGAACTCGTCCTCCTTCCTCTCCTGGACTAGAGGAGGGAAAAATTTTGCATTAAATTCTCGGATGAAGTTCACCCAAGTCCTCGGCGTCTGCTCCCGTTCCCATTTCTGCCTAATTACGTTCCACCAGGAACGGGCCGCTCCCTCAAGTTGAAACACGGCGAAAGTCACCTGCCGTTCATCGGGGTAGTGTAGGGCTGCAAATATGTCAACCATCTTTTCAAGCCATCTCTCAGCAACGTCCGGGTCGGGTCCCCCAACAAACTTTGGCGGGGAAAACTTTTGAAAACGTTCGAGAGCTCTATCCTCGCTCTCGATATGGTTACCGGGGTTTCCGGGATTAGGATTTGGGTTCTGGCCCTGTTGTTGCACTACTTGTGCTAGTAAATTGGTCATTTGCTGCATAGCAGCAGCTATTTGAACAGTGGGGTCGGCTTGTGGTTCAGGATTGGGCCCAGTAGAGGTTTCCCCCGTACCCCTAACCGGTGTGGGTTGCCTACCCCTGCGTCCACGGCCTCGACCACTTCGGGTGCCTTCCATCAGTCTAAGTCAATCTAGGTCATCAAATAAATATACTGTTAAAGGGCACCTAACCCTCCTTTCCGTAGCACCAGACAGGAACAATGAAACAAGAATAAGCAACTCAAACATTTACTGCGAAGAGCATTTAAACACATAACACGTATACATAGATCACATAACCAGGTTAAGCAATCATACGGAACGGTCAGTCAAGTACATATGAAGTCATTGCATGACACAATAGGGTCCTCAAAAGTACTTTGAACAACTAGGTCACAAGTGCAAAAGAACTCACGAAAAGCTTTTTCCCTTCTAGGGCTTCGTCCATATATTTATATTTTAATCAAGGTCGATCACGCTTAACCACACCCAAACAAACCACACGAAGTTCCATAGAATCACCTTTCTAGTTCACCAAATCCTTTCTAACCTAGGCCTTCATATCTTTCGTATCTGGGCGCAAGAATCTCGTTTAAGATAATTCACATCTCGAGCCGGCCGGTCCCAAGAGTAAACCATCCTTGTTAAAGATTCCTACCCGACATACATACCTAGCTTCCTCGAGTCCCATGATAATGATTCGTACACTTATCACATGCCCGGTTCATAACTTACGCTCAAACGAGCACTTAGACATATTCATGAAATTAGGACCACAACACCACTTGGCCCAGTCTCACTCCGCGCAGAGACCACGCGAAGTGGCTCTGATACCACTTGTAACAGCCCCACCTTCCCCTAAGGCGAACCAAAGGGGTTAGCGGACTGCCTGCCCAGCTCTCGCCAGGACTACGGATCAGTTCACGTCGATCTAATACGTTCCGGAACATAACCACGCGCGTAAACAAGTCAAAATCACAAATAAAAAAAATGAAATTCAAAGCCGAAGATGAACAGTGTTGGACACGTCAGAATCCAGACACTAGGCCGAGAGTAGCCAAAATTTTTTCTTTTGCCATTTGAAATATGAGTTGATCCGAAATTCAACCAAATATCAACCAAACATATGTACATTGAAATACAACGTTTACAAGCCAAACGGCATACCAAAATATCCAACTAGTCCATACATGTGCAAATAGCCAATTACAAACCAACCATTGGTGAGAAACAAAACATTTAGGGTTTTCACTCTCAAGGAGCTATTCAAAAATACATTTACATGCTCAACTTGGCAACCAACTAGCACAACCTTCCCAAAATAGTCATTTTCCTGTAAGGAAAACAAATGGAACGGAATGAGCTAAAGCTCAGTGAGCAACTATCACGTAAGCATCTAAAATCACATAAGTGTAACCTTTCAGTTCAAGTATACAATTAAAAGTAAATCACACCAGTAAAAGGATACGGAGGGCTCTCAGGAGCCCGTTTCCTCGCTTGTAGTCTTGTTCCAACCTCATTGACCCTCCGTCAATGTTAAAGAATAACCAACCGTAGACAACTCTTTACTTCCATTCCTTCCACCCAACATCCCCCAACCGGGCCCGCACTCCATTCAGTCATTTTGGTAATACTCGAGTATACCGGAACCAAGGGTCTCATTACCACAAGGTTCCCCAGTACAGTCCCCGTGGCAATTCAATCTTCACGACCAAGCCCTCGCCGGCTCGATTCAATTGACCACCGAATGGGGTTGAGCTCAGTAATTCAGTAAAGCAGTCGGACAATCGTCCAAACAACACCAATTCAGTTTCCATGCATGGAATTCAGTATCTCATATATCAAATGCAGTATTTCAGCAAAACGGTGAATAGCCATGAATAAAATCACAAGGGGTGAGGGCGGTCAAGTACACCCTCACCTCAATCATTTCCAATAACCAATTAAGCCTTCAAGGCATCAAATACACATATCACAAAGCCACATTATAACAAGTAAGTGAGTAGTATACTCACAAAGCAATTAAGTGCTATGTCATGCACTTCCGTCAGGGGAAAGTCGTGAACCACCGTCACGCCCTAGAACACGTAAGCAAGTACTATGAGACTCGATACCGAGCCATAAAACAATGCCAATCACAACCCCAATAGGGTTTTATAAACATATATAAGCATCATAGGCAACCAGAAATTAGGAAATGGCTTTAGTTTAAGCCTTAACAAAGAAACCGTATTTGACCTTAAAATGCGGTAATGGCATCAAATTCACTACGGTTATCGGATGGGGGTGTAAGACCCACCGTTTCGAAGCTAAGAAACAGGGCTACAACATTGTAGAAGACCACTCAATCCAGTTCCTAACAAAACTGGGTCCAAAATGCCAAATACTATACCACAATTCCCAAAACAGGTTTGCAAAACGCAGAAAACTGTAATCGGTATATCTCAGTCCATACAAGTCCAAATGCCGAAATTCCAAAGGCATATGATAGCTAAGACATTCAGCTACATTTCATCAGAAGACACCAATTTCAAAATCCAAACCAAATCCAGTCAAAATGGCCAAATACAAACGCAGTTTTCGCATTCTGTCCAAAGCAGAACAGCTACAGTAATTTCGTCATAACTCATTCCACATTAATCCAAATGACCTGAAATTTTACAGGCACCTCAAACACATCAATACCTACAACTTTCATGTTTTGAGCAAAGTCAAATTCGGCCTCTAACCCTATGATCCAAAACCGGACAGAATTGGGGATTTAAGAACCCTAACTTTCCATTTTCCATCCAAATCCAAAATTGATTGCATTTAACAACAATTCACACTCACAAGAGTCATTATAGTCCATTGCCAATCATCACAAACAACCACACCATCATAATCCAATTAAACCAGAAAAATCATCATAAAATGGAAAACTTCACCAAATCACTTCAAACCAAGATTAAAACCAGAAATTTCAGCACTCTTATCACTAATAAGCACAACATAAGCATCATTAGGTGTAGTAGGGTGTTTCAAGCTTCACTTACCAAGAACCAAGAGAGAGGAAGATGTTGGGCACCTTAATCCTTCAAACAAAGTTCACCAAACAACTTACTAGCTCTAGAAGGAAGAATTTTATGGAGTGAAAACTAAGTTAAACAAGTGGTTTAGTTGATTTGAGCTAGGAGTTTGCTAGAATGTTGAAGAGTTTTGTCTTTCTTCTTGCTTAGAGAGGGCCGGCCATCAAGGGTGCAAAATGGTGAATTTTGTGCAATTTTTGATATTTAATCCCTTGGTAAAAAAAGTCAAGAAAATGAATAGTGTTTCTTAAAAGCCATCCAATGAGAAGGTGACACTTGTCACCTTCATAAATGCATTCTTATCTTTCTTTTCTCTCTCACATCAATCATTTCACACACTCTACATATCTCTTAACACCCGATAAATTTTTCACAGTATCCGAAACTTAACCTTATTGGCCGAATTTTTCTGAACTTTTCGCACTAGTGGGTCCCACGTCCAATAAATATTCTTAATTTTCTAAAATTTCTCCAATGCTAGAAAAAATCATCTAAAAACTATAATTGCTCATAAATCCACCCAGATAATATTTCTAAGCCAGAAATACAAAAATTATGCATTTAAAGGAACTAAAACCCTAGGAAAATATTAGGGTTTTTACGGGTTCTCACAGTGACCTAAATTTATCAAAATTTCCTTGTTAAACAAGGGTTTTCCAAACTCAAATCTTGAACTTTGAAAATCTAGTTGAACAACGAAACGAACTCGGAATAGCACCAAATTTGGTATGATTATTCTACCATATAAGGGCTATCCCTCTACCAAATTTCATGGATAAATAAGCACAAGAATTTACTTAACAAAATCACTCAAGTTCCCAAAATTTCAAGGCAAAGCTGCCTTGTGCATGGAAATTTCTTTTTCTAAACTTGTGACCAGGGAAAATGCCTAAAACATGTCCCATTTAGGATAATCAAATCTAGTAAGGGTTCAAGACATATTTGGTAGGTGAGTTACACCAAGAATTTCGAGTACATGTCCCAAACCAAGATTAGTCAAGGATTAGTCCAAAGTAAAGAATTCCATTACTGAGTCAGTCCAAAACTATGGCCACAACTCCCTCAATTTAACTCGGAATTGAGCATGGTTAATGGCGTTGAAAACTAGATCCATAGGGCTATATTTTATCAGAAGAAAGCATTTTCAAAATCCATCCGTAACCAACTCATTCGTGAGCATCAATTTACAGCTCATGTGCTGCCTTCCAGGAAACAATGAAACAGGACAGCAACTTTCAAATGAGTGGTTTGGCTCCCTCAGATGGAACCCAAACGTGCATTTTATACTGTTGGAAAGTTGGAAATGTCTAGTTTCCAGTGGCCTAAACGGAACTCGATTCCGACATCGAAGTAAAAAGATATAGCCGAAACAAAAACACTGCCTAGGTGAATACGGGAATAGTCTCCAGATTTCTAAGCTTTCGTAATTCCAACATTTGGGTGACCAAATCAAGTTATTTTTCAATGAAACTTTTTACACACTCAATATAACATATAAACAACAGAAACAAGCCATTATAACCTCAAAATTTCGCACCAAAGTGCTCGAACAAAGCAGGGGCAAAATGGTCACTTTTGGTCATTGCACCATCCTTGAGTTTCTATCAACAACCCAACATTAATCCACTAGTTTAAACACTAAATAAACATTATTACCATCGAAACATCACAAATCAGTCCATATATCCAAGGTGGGAGTTCATAGAGCCCACACAACCAAATTTTCCTCAAAATAATGCTACCCATGAGCATGCATGAGCTTAAATGTGTAAGATAACTCCCATAAATCAAGTTTCCAAGGGTTGATCATCACTTACTTGATTTGATGAACCTAAGCAGAATTTTCGGTCCTTTCTTGGTCCAAGAAATCCGTGAAAAGTTCCCCCTTTTCTTAGCTAGATACAATCTCCAAGTGTTCAACTAGGTATAGTCAAATTTTGGTTTGATTTGGTTGAGATTTGGTGCAAGAAATGGAGTAGAAATTGATGAAACAAGTGTGGTTCTTGCTCTTGGGGTGGCCGGCCAAATGAGGGAGAAGAGAGAGAGTGTGTGTGATCAAATGAAGCTTCTTTGAGAAGCTTTAATGTGTGGCCCAAGTTGGTGCAAAAGTCAACTCTCCTTCGCGCGTGTACGCGCGCGTTTTGTGCTCGATTCCTCTCAAGTTTATTTCACTAGTGCACTAAACCTCCAATACAATTATATTCATATAAATATTATTCACTCTTAATTGTTCCAAAATAAGGGTCTAAAGTCCCGTAATTAAATCGCGGGTGTGAAAACGCGTATTCCCAATTTAAGCGCGATAAAGCGAAACTTTCAAGAAATTCTTATAACGATAGTACCACTAACTATCACTTGAGTACTTAAACATAAAATTACCTATTTTAGTACCATTGTAAAAGTTTCCAATTTTCCAAACTTATTGTACTCTAAATCGGTTAAAATTTTCAAACACGTTTTCACTATTTTCATTAAACGAGCTGCCAAAAATTAATTTTTGAAACAAGTCACTTTAAAAATATAATGAAACTATAATTCCATGTTACAAGTTTAATCAAATGAGTCAAAAATAGGGGTTTAAAATAAGAATTTTACAAGTTCTCACATCCTCTCCCCTTTAAGAAAATTTCGTTCTCGAAATTTATCTTGATTTGTGAACAGGTCGGGATACTTTTCTCGAATTGCTTACTCGACTTTCCAAGTGGCTTCCTCTATTCCATGATTCCTCCAAAGCACTTTCACCAACGGTATCCATTTATTTCTCAATTCTTTCACCTTTCGATCCAGAAGTTTCACCGGTGCTCCTCATAGGTCAAGGCCTCATCAATCTCAATACTCTCCGGTTGCAAAATGTGAGAAGCATAGATATATGGAATACATTATGGATTCGAGATAAGTTCGGTGGTAATTCCGACTTATATGTTACACTCCCCACACACTGGATAATCTTATAAGGCCCTACAAATCTCGGTTGTAGTTTCTTTCCCTTTCCAGACATCAAGCTCGCTTTCAAAGGTGTAATCTTGAGAAACACTAGGTCTCCAACTGCGAATTCTAAATCCTTTCTCCGATTATCGGCATATCTCTTTTGACGGCTCTGGGCGGTCTGGATTCTCTGGCGTACCAACTTTACCTTCTCATTAGCTTCTTCAATCCAAAACACGGTAGTCAGATCTAAGATCTTTCGTTTACCTATTTCATCCCAACAAATCGGAGATCTACATTTTCGATCATAAAGTGCTTCATACGGAGCCATTTGAATAGAAGAGTGTGACGACCCCACCTCCCCCTAAGACGTACCAAAGGGTTTGGCGGACCGCCTGCCCAACTCTCGCCAGGACTCACTCACGCACTCACCCATAGCTCAAGCAAAACAACATGCATCCATAGAAAATGAATAACATATCCATTTCAACTTAATATATACATTGCTGCTCAAATCCAGATACAAAGTGTCTACACACAAAAAAAAAAACTTCAAAGTGTTTATATTTCGAGTACAATCAACCCTAATCGGGTACTAGCGTGAGTACAAGAGCAAAACTCAAAACAACTAGACTACGCTAGTCTGTACATGTCTCATGCTTCGCTCGTACCCCCTGTAAGGAAAACAAATAGCGTGGAATGAGTTAAAAACCCAGTGAGGTTCCAAATAACAAATTGACCATTTTAAAAGTACGAATATCAACGTAGCAAGTTAATGGCATCAAAATTCATAAGAGTGGACAATAACATTTCAAGTAGCAAATTTCAAAGTGAGCGAGCTTAACAAGTTCATGAAGATGAACACTAACACTTCAAGTAGCAAATTTCCAAATGAGCAAGTATAAAGTGCTTTTGGTTTTCAAAAGGAACAACAATCCGATAAGCAATAATCATTTTCAAGTATAAGGATACGGAAGGCTCTCAGGAGCCAAATTTCCATTGCATCTCCAGAGCTTGATCAAGTAACAGTTGACACTCCGTCAACTTTCAAGTAAGTAACCAATCCAGTAGAACACCACTTAAACGACTCTCCGTCCACCGTTCAAACCCCCAGCTGGGCCCAAAATCCTCAAGAAACACGGGGTGGTAATACTCGAGTATACCGATTAGTCGAGGAGATATCACTCCACTCGACAAAACAAGAGACCCAAGGTTCGTTACCCAATCGACCAATCCCTTGCCGGCTCGACTTAAGTAACTCGCCGCAGGGTTTCTGGAATTCCAGGAAGTGCGCGCATCATAAACAAGTATATCAAGTCAATTGCAACAATAAACAAGTATATATTACACAAGGGAAAGTGCTATAAAGTACACTCTTACCCTAACAATTCACGTATATAACATGTAATCATATTGGTTACGTATCACGTTCAAGTATCAAGTTCAATTCGGTATTTGAAAGCACTCACCAAAAGATATAGTGCCTCTAGTAATCACGTCTGGGTGGTACTCCTGGTTTGGAGTCCAAATCTACGATAAAACTTGGCTTAAGAACTTTGAAAATCGACTAAGATTCGGAACTTAGACGTTTCGTTCAATAAAAATCAAGAAATTGAAATTCACTCGGATAGTAGTCGTGAAACACTTGCTCGCTTTTTAAACAGTAAAACTTTGTAACATTTATACTTGAAATTGTCATGCGAGTTGAAAGTACAAGGAAAACATACTTCGAGCAATCATTATTTCATTTATCAAGGGTACAAGTTCGGCCAAATCCTTACTTATATACCTCGGAACAAGAAGACTCAAGTACCTTAGATGGTTCAAGTGATATTCATATCAACTCTACCCAAGTCGCAAGTGTATTTCTATAGTCCTTGAGCGTAAATTTGGGCAGCACGCCCTTTGTGTTTACCTAATTTTCCAGCCATTTATGGCTTCATTCTTTTACTCAACCAAACCCAAGGTTACCCATAACAGAATTTCATTTCAATAGCCATTCCATAGGCACAAGACAATACAAGAACAAAATTTAAGCTAATATCAAGTGCGGAAATGAAGTTCCAAGAGACAGATTTGATGGGTTTTTGCGAAATGGGTACATCTGAGGCTACGCTTATTGGATTGAGGTGAAACGTATACCAATTCGAAGCTAAGACACAGGGCTACAATGTTCATGAAGATCACTTAATCAAATTTCCAGTGTAACCTAGTCAAATTCCCAATTCATATAACCTGGTTTCAACTATTCGGCTAATCAACTGTACTGCATTCAAATGGCCATATCTCAGTCTACCAAGGTCCGTTTAAGATGTTCTTGGTAGCGTTGAAAAGCTAAGACAGAGTAATAAAACTTTCATGTTTTGGAAAAAGGCTAAATCCTAACGGATTATAGTGAATAAACACAACCAAATAGACTAAACTGTCCACGCGGAACTCTGGAATGTAACCTAGAACAGAGAGGGTATTTTCATCTTTTCACAAGATACATTACTCCGATTGAGCTGAAAATTTGTAGGAAACTATAAAATACCATTCTCTAAAACTTTCATGTTTTAATCTAAGGCTAATTCAGCCTCTAACAGGATGCAATAAAACTGGACAGAACAGGGTGGAATTTTTCCAGAAATCTGGAATTGTTTTGATTTCAATGATACTTTCTTCATTTCTTGCTTCACTTGCTACCAAAACCCCCTAAACAATCTTGGATACAACATATATTAACCATACATCAAGTTTGGCAGCAATTCACCAAATCCTAACCCATGTATCCACAAGGAAAAACAACACCCAAGACATAATAACAACCGTTATACAACACAATTTTGAGTTGCTAAGCTAATTTGAATAAGATTAAGAGTAAAAATTGAAGAAATCATCATCCTTACCTTGCTTAGTGTCCACCAAGAGCAACCCTAGTTTTTCCCTTCAAAATTTCACCAACACTTCACTAAACAAACACTCAAAGGTGAGTTTAATCGGTTTATTTTCTTGGTTTCCTCACTTTGTAGCTCAAAATCAAGAAGAAATGGAACAATCTCTCTTAGTGTTTTTTCCTCTCACTCACTCGGCCAAGGAGCAGAAATATGAAGAGGAAAGATGCAACATTGGAGATAAGAAGGAAGACTAATCTCTTGGTCAAGAAACCCTTAGGTAGCGACAAGTGTCGCCACCACCACCTTTCATTTTTCTCTTTCTTTTCCTTGCTATTTTTAGTCCACATTTTCGGTCAAGACTAGCTGGAAATGAGGGGGATATTTTGCTCAAATATTAATGAGCTCATGTGGTAAGAAAGTGGTGGTCAAGTGGTGCGTTCAATCGGTAACGTGCGGTACCCGTCGGTTCGCGCCGTTTTTCTTTAAAACACACGTACTAGGGTTTTTACTTCCTATTCACTAACCTTATATCATTGCTCCTAATCACATATTATTTCTCACCTAAAAGTCACTTTTAATCACCAAATTTGATCCTTACTCCGTACCGAAAAATCATCCTATGAAAAATCACAAAAACCCTAATTTGCTCCAATCTTGAAACCGAAAAGTGAAACCCTACTTTCTAGGTTCATTTGCACTTATTGTCGAATGACTGGGTGGTAGGGCTTTAATAAATGAATAATTTCCAAATAAAAGGAAATTTTTAAGAAAAATGTGAGAGATTTTACAATTCCAGTGATTAAAATTAGAGTTTCAATTAAAATATGAGAGATTTAAGAAAATCGGTTAGTCACAAGTAAACTAGGGTTTTTGATTAAAATATTAGGGTTTCTAATCTTTTAAAACAAAATAAGGTTTTAAATCAAACCCAAAAAAATACACTTTAGTATCTTCTTTACAAACAACCTCCTAATATTCGGGGTGTCAGAAAGAGTGGAAACTATTGTTATAGGGAAATTCCACCAAAGTTAAAAATTTACTCCAACTCTCCCCAAAATCCAAAATACAAGCTCTCAACATATCTTCAAGAGTCTGAATTGTCCTCTCAGATTGTCCATCGGTCTGAGAATGATAAGTAGTACTAAAATTTAATTTAGTCCCCAATACCTCTTACATCTTTTGCCAGAATCTTGAAACAAATCTCGGATCTCTATTCGACACAATACTTACAGGTATATTGTGACAGCCCCACTTTCCCCTAAGGCGAACCAAAGGGGTGAGCGGACTGCCTGCCCAGCTCTCGCCAGGACTAACGATGCAGACCAGAACTATCTATAGCGATCCGAAACTTACAAACGAGCGTAAACAAGTCAAAATGGTAAAATAACCCAAAATAAAAAAAATGAAATCCGGAGTCGGCCATGAATAGTAACCGACCCGTCAGAACCCAACCGAAATAGCTAACAAACATTCACATCTGAACTTTAGCAATTACAATCCAAAAGGACATACAAAAGTTTTCAAAAGTTGATACATATACACGGTTTGCCAAATCAGAAGAGAAAACGCCCCAAAAGTACACTTAGAGTTTTAATACATGAGCTATACAAAAGATATGTTCGACTAGCTCAGTTTGGCAGCCATTTGTCAAATCCAGACCAAAAGTGTTTATTTTCCTGTAAGGAAAACAAAAGGGACAGAAAGGGGTGAGCTTGCGCTCAATGAGGTACCAAACATATAGCAGAAAAATCATGGCATTTCACATTTTACAAATCAGATACACATGCCAGATGTAAAGCAAAGGAACCAATGATTCAAATCAGAAGGATACGGGTGGCTCTCAGGAGCCAAATTTCCAGCGCAGTACTTGATCCAAACCGGTTGACTCTCCGTCAACGTATATAGAACCAAACGTCCGTAGACCCCTCTTTACACCGAATTCCGTCCACCAAACACCCCTTTACCGGGCCCGCTCACCGTAACCGAACAGAAATGGTAATACTCGAGTATACCCGTAATCAAGGGTCTCAATACCCAAAATCCCCGAACAGACTACCGTGGTTCGTTATCTAATCGTCCAGGCCCTTGCCGGCCCGACTCGAATAACTTAGCCACAGGATTGAGCTCATAGGTCATAGAAATCCGAACAGATGCAGACATAGATAACAGATTCAAATTTTGCATAGTAAATTGGCATATGATCAGACTAGAGAACGAGTGTGATAAAGTACACCCTCGTCTCGAACAAATAAACAGATTGCAGAGCAAAATCAAGTTAAACAGCAATGAAGGGGAGTGGTACACTCACCGATTCAACTTCAAAAAGTTTCACTTCAGATTGGCCTTAATCGCCAAGAAACCCTAAAATAATCAAAATAAACCAATTGAAGGTTTTACTTCCAGAATCGAGTAAACAGAATGCACATGTGAGGCTCGACTACTAGTCGTATACCTCGCCAAATAATTACTAATGCAAGGGTGCAAAACATGATTTTCTTGGAAACGAAAAGGTAGCATGAAGACCTAGGCGCAAACAACCCAAAAGCCTTTCATTCTACCAAAAGGCAAACCCAACTTAAAGGAACCAAACGGCCTAGAAAATCGGGCAGCACTTCCCCTAAATCTCTTACTTTTCCAGCCATTAAGGCTTCATTCTATCCTCAAATCAGTCCCAACATCCCACACAAAACTCATCTCATTTCCCAAAAGCCGTTCGCTAGGCTCAACGTGGTACAAGTACAAAAGTTAACTAGGAAGCAATCGAAATGAAAGCAAGCCCTAAAAGAGACTCGATAACGAGTCATAAACAATGCCAACCACAACCCCAATAAGGTTTCATATGCATAAATGAGCATAATAGCAAACCAGAAATTAGAAAATGGCCTTAGTCTTGGCCCCAAATAGAAAACTGTTTTGCCCTTATTATGCGGTAATGGTGTAAAATTCTCTACGGTTATCGGATGGGGGTGCAAGACCCACCGTTTCGAAGCTATGAAACAGGGCTACAACAATGTAGAAGGTCACTCAATCCAGTTCCTGGCCCAACTAGGTCAAAAATACGAAATACTATACCAGAATTCCCAAAACAGGTTTGCAAAACGCAGAAAACTGTAATCGGTATATCTCAGTCCATACTAGTCCAAATGCCGAAATTCCAAAGGCATATGTTAGCTAAGACATTCAGCTACATTTCATCAGAAGACACCAACTTCAAAATCCAAACCAAAACCAGTCAAAATGGCCAATTACTATCGCAGTTTTCGCATTCTGTCCAAAGCAGAACAGCTACAGTAATTTCGTCATAACTCATTCTACATTAATCCAAATGACCTGAAATTTTACAGGCATCTCCATCACATCAATACCAACAACTTTCATGTTTTGAGCAAAGTCTAATTCGGCCTCTAACCCAGTGATCTAAAACCGGACAGAATTGGGGTTCAAGAACCCTAACTTTTCAAATTTCACACCAAATCCAAAATTGATTGCATTTAACCACATTTCACATCCACTAGAGCCATTTCCAACCATTACAATTCATCATACAAGCCCCCAACATCAAGATCATATTAAACCAGAAAAATTCCCAATAAAATAAAAACTTCACCAAAACAAACCAAATCAAGAAACAAATCATATATTCCTTCTCTCATGCCCCCATTAAGCACAAAATAAGCATTATTAGATATAAGGAAGTAGTAAAACATCACTTACCTAAGAACAAGAGGTGTAGAGAGGTTGGCCACCTTAGAGCTTCAAACAAACTTCACTACAACCCTTACTAGCACTAGAAGATAGGATTTTATGGAGTGAAATCTAGTCTAAGCTTTTGTTTATGGAAGATTGAACCAAATGGAAGCTTGCAAAATGATGAAGTTCTCTTCCTTCTTGAGGTAAGAGGGCCGGCCATCCAAGGTGAGAAAATGGGGATTTTTTGTGAAATTTTTAGATATTTAACCAATTTTGGTCAAAAGTCAAAAAAAGTGAATAGTGTTCCATAAGCTTCAACCCATAAGATGGTGACACTTGTCACACCATTAATGCAATCCTATCCTTTCTTTTCTCTCTCACATCAATCATTTCACACACTCTACTTATCTCTTAACACCCGATAAATTTTACACAGTATCCGGAATTTAACCTAATTGGCCGAATTTTTTCGAACTTTTCGCACTAGTGGGTCCTACGCCTGATATACGTTCTTAATTTCTCAAAATCTATTCGTTACAAGAAAAATCATCTAAAAACTATATTTACTCGTAAAATCCACTAAGAAAATATTTCTAAGCCAGAAAATGCAGAAATCATGCCATTAAAGGAAATAAACCCTAAGAAAATTATTAGGGATTTACGGGTTCTCACACTCTCTCCCCCTTAAAGAAATTTCGTCCTCGAAATTTCCTTATCAGCAGAATCTATCAAATCTCTAAGGTACCCAACGGATCGTACCTTCTACGTCCTCAGACGAGTCAGGGACCTGATGCTGCTCTAGAGAATATACTCGAGCTGGTGCCTTCGATCCCGTCCCTTCTCCTTTCGTCTGTCCAGGGTTGCTCTTGGCGGGTGGTTGAGAATTGGGCTTGGTTGGTGGCAGAGTCCCTCTCCGCTCGCGCAGGCGAGCTGGACAGCTAGCAATCCGATGTTCAGCGCTTCCACAGCGCAAGCATTTTCCTTCTTTCTTCCAGCAATTTGTTTCCGTATGACTTGGCCCTCCGCAATATCCACAGGGACCACGAGCAACAGAGACCGTTCCTCCCTGAGGAACATCGCGCGACACCCCTGGTTGCCGTATTTCCCCGTTTCCCTTGCGAACTTTAGAGATTGTACTATTATCCGCTTGTTCTGAGCTGCTCCCCGGAAAACCCCTTTTTCTTGCTTGGAAGTTTCTAACTTGTAACCCTGCAGTTTCAACGCGCTGAGCTTTTTCCACCGCATCACTAAAGGCATTAAGTTGGGCTACCGCCAGATCTTTTTGAATTTCCACGTTCAAGCCCTGGATAAAGCGCCTTATTCGCCGCTGCTCGGTCATGATGAGTTCGGGCGCAAATTTGGATAGGCGGGTGAATTGGCTCTCATATTCCGCCACAGTTTGAGCTCCTTGGCGGAGTCGAATGAACTCGTCTTCCTTCCTCTCCTGAACTAGAGGAGGGAAAAACTTCGCATTGAACTCTCTGATGAAGTTCACCCAAGTCCTAGGTGTCTGTTCTCGTTCCCACTTCTGCCGAATTACGTTCCACCAGGAACGGGCTGCCCCCTCCAACTGAAACACGGCAAAAGTCACCTGCCGTTCGTCAGGGTAGTGTAGGGCTGCAAATATGTCAACCATCTTTTCAAGCCACCTCTCGGCCACGTCCGGGTCGGGTCCCCCAACAAACTTTGGCGGAGCAAACTTTTGAAAACGTTCGAGTGCTCTGTCTTCGCTCTCGATATGATGGCCAGGGTTTCCGGGGTTTCCAGGGTTAAGGTTTGGGTTCTGGGCTTGTTGCTGCACTACTTGTGCTAGCAGGTCTGTCATTTGCTGCATAGCAGCAGCTATCTGCACATTGGGGTCAACCCTAGGTTCAGGGTTTGGTCCAGATGAGGTTTCCCCAGTACCCCTTTCAGGCGTAGGTTGCCTATTTCCACGCCCACGGCCCCGTCCACTACGAGTGCCTTCCATTGGTCTAATAAATCTAGGGTCGAAACGGGAATATAATATTAAACATAGGTAGGCAAAAGCAAGTAGCAAAAGGTACGTACAGATCAAAAGTATACCTATTTAACATAACTGTATCAAGCAAGCCACACAATAACAGTCGATTAGATACAAATCCATGAAAGCAGCGGGGTTATCCAAAAGTATTATAGACACACTAGGTCACAAGTACAACAATCACTAACGAAAATCCTTTCTCTCTAGGGCTCCATCCTTAATCTACGAAAACAACACCGTTTATATCTTAATCAAGAGTGATCATGCTTAACAATACCCGAATAGACCACGCGAAGTTCCATAGAATTACAATTCTAGTTCGCCCAAGTCCTTTAACCTAGGCTCACATCTCTCCCGTATCCGGGCACAAGAATCCCATCTAAGATAATTCACAACTCGAGCCGGCCGGTCCCAAGAGTAAATCATCCATATTAAAGATTCCTACCCGACATACATATCTATTTTCCTCAAATTTCATGAAAACAATGTTTACACTTATAACATGCCCGGTTCATAACTTACGCTCAAACGAGCACTTAGACATATTCACGAAATCAAGACCATAACACCACTTGGCCCAGTCTCACTCCGCGCAGAGACCACGCGAAGTGGCTCTGATACCACTTGTGACAGCCCCACTTTCCCCTAAGGCGAACCAAAGGGGTGAGCGGACTGCCTGCCCAGCTCTCGCCAGGACTAACGATGCAGACCAGAACTATCTATACCGATCCGAAACTTACAAACGAGCGTAAACAAGTCAAAATGGTAAAATAACCCAAAATAAAAAAAATGAAATCCGGAGTCGGCCATGAATAGTAACCGACCCGTCAGAACCCAACCGAAATAGCTAACAAACATTCACATCTGAACTTTAGCAATTACAATCCAAAAGGACATACAAAAGTTTTCAAAAGTTGATACATATGCACGGTTTGCCAAATCAGAAGAGAAAACGCCCCAAAAGTACACTTAGAGTTTTAATACATGAGCTATACAAAAGATATGTTCGACTAGCTCAGTTTGGCAGCCATTTGTCAAATCCAGACCAAAAGTGTTTATTTTCCTGTAAGGAAAACAAAAGGGACAGAAAGGGGTGAGCTTGCGCTCAATGAGGTACCAAACATATAGCAGAAAAATCATGGCATTTCACATTTTACAAATCAGATACACATGCCAGATGTAAAGCAAAGGAACCAATGATTCAAATCAGAAGGATACGGGTGGCTCTCAGGAGCCAAATTTCCAGCGCAGTACTTGATCCAAACCGGTTGACTTTCCGTCAACGTATATAGAACCAAACGTCCGTAGACCCCTCTTTACACCGAATTCCGTCCACCAAACACCCCTTTACCGGGCCCGCTCACCGTAACCGAACAGAAATGGTAATACTCGAGTATACCCGTAATCAAGGGTCTCAATACCCAAAATCCCCGAACAGACTACCGTGGTTCGTTATCTAATCGTCCAGTCCCTTGCCGGCCCGACTCGAATAACTTAGCCACAGGATTGAGCTCATAGGTCATAGAAATCCGAACAGATGCAGACATAGATAACAGATTCAAATTTTGCATAGTAAATTGGCATATGATCAGACTAGAGAACGAGTGTGATAAAGTACACCCTCGTCTCGAACAAATAAACAGATTGCAGAGCAAAATCAAGTTAAACAGCAATGAAGGGGAGTGGTACACTCACCGATTCAACTTCAAAAAGTTTCACTTCAGATTGGCCTTAATCGCCAAGAAACCCTAAAATAATCAAAATAAACCAATTGAAGGTTTTACTTCCAGAATCGAGTAAACAGAATGCACATGTGAGGCTCGACTACTAGTCGTATATCTCGCCAAATAATTACTAATGCAAGGGTGCAAAACATGATTTTCTTGGAAACGAAAAGGTAGCATGAAGACCTAGGCGCAAACAACCCAAAAGCCTTTCATTCTACCAAAAGGCAAACCCAACTTAAAGGAACCAAACGGCCTAGAAAATCGGGCAGCACTTCCCCTAAATCTCTTACTTTTCCAGCCATTAAGGCTTCATTCTATCCTCAAATCAGTCCCAACATCCCACACAAAACTCATCTCATTTCCAAAAAGCCGTTCGCTAGGCTCAAGATAGAACTCATCTCACTCTAAACGCCAAGGCTATGAATGTTCTATACAGTACATTATTCTCAAATGAGTCTGTGAAGCCCCGAAAACTAGGGTTTTCATTTTATGTATATTTTTGTTGGACAAGCAAAGCAGCACAACTTTTCACCTCGGAAAAGAAAAGAAAAATTTTGAGAAAAAAAAACAGGGGCCAAATTCGGCCTGAAATCCGGCCAGTTTCTGGCCGGATAGATGGCCGGATTGCCTTGCAATTTTGAAAAAAAATGGCCGAACTCTCTGCCTCGAATCCGGCCAAGAATCCGGCCGAAAATCCGGCCAGATTCTGGCCGGATTGTGACGTGTCACAGCCGGTCAGCAGGTTTGACCGGCTGTTTCCTTCACAAATATCTTGTTTTGGCTGCTTTTGTCTTCATTTTTGCTGCTGCTCAACCGAGGCCTTGAGAGAGGGGAAAAACTCTTCCATTTTCTAGTTTTGATTTCTACCAAAATCTTGTGATTTCACCGATGGTTTTGGAAGCTACTTCACACAAGGGTTTGCTATGATGGTTTAAAGCTTTTGATGGATTGGTTTTGAAAGGGAAGCCTTGGTTTGATAGCCCTCTTGAATTTGAGGTAAGTTGGTTATACAAGTTTCTTTTGTTCTAGTAATGGTCAATTAATGGTTTGTAGTGGCCATAAGTGGTATTTTATGGAGTATTTCATGGGTTGAAGGAAGTTATGGTGATTTTATGATTTATTGGGTATTTTTCTGGTTTAATATGATTAAGGTTGGTTGGTCTTGAATTGATGGATTGAAATGGGGTTAAATGAGGCTCTTGTGTGTTAATTGTGATCATTTGGGGAAAAGTTTATGCTTGTAGCGTGATTTCCGGTTTCTAGGGTTCAATTTGGGAATTTGTTAATGGTTGGCTTTTAAGCTTTTAATTGGCTTTGATTGAAGGAAATGATGGCTTAATTGAATGTATGGTATTGTTTATGAACCGTATGGATGACTGTGGGTAATTGTTGTGAGAATTGGTATTTGACGGTAGGTTGAAAATGTGTAAAATTTAGGGGTTATGCTGTTCAAATTTTGGGAGTATGTGGTTGTTTTAAATTGGAATTGATCTTGATTCATGTTATGGAAATTCTTGTGATTTGGAAATTGGGAGGAGTAAGTTCCATCATAGTGATATGTATGAACTTTGTGTAAGTTGATTCATCCTTGTTTTAGCCTGTACTCATGATAAGTGGGGATTTCTAGCCTTAATTGGATTAGTAATGATCATATGCAAAAGGGTGGTTCAAGAAGGGTAATTTCAGTTTTTCCCTGTTTCTGGACTGAACTTGGACTGTCATTTTCTCTGTGCTTTTGATCGAACTAGCTTTTGCTCGAAACATGAAACTTGTAGATATATGAGTTAACTACTTGCCTGCAAAATTTCAGATTGATCGGACCTCTGTAGCCTTTGAAATGACTGAATTGCCCCTAACTAGCCATAACCCCTGTTTTGTTACAGTTTTCGTTCTTTCTCTCGGATTCGGATTTTGACCCTGAATATGTATAATTTGGCCTTGGAGGTCTTTGGTATATGTTTTAGCTTCGTAACGCCATAAGATTTGTGTCGACCGGATAAGTGTAGCTTCCATTATGACTAAAATGCCACAAGGTGATAGAAGCTTGATAATATTAGAATTCCTTTGCTTGACTCGATATTTGTAATTTAGGGATTTCAACTTGATCAAGGCAATGATGTATGCCGGATAATGTTCGAGAACCATGGTTGGTGAGTGAACTTCAACTAGTTCCCCAAAGTTACTTTTGAAATAATTCTTGCATTGATTACACGATTGCATATCATTGTGTATGTGTGTGTGCCACAACATTTTGGCTCCGATGGGTTCTTGAGGAATCTTGTGCTTAGAACCAACGTCTCCACTACTGCTTATGCATCCTTTGGAGCACAATGGCTCCTTATTTCTGTTTACCTGTAACTTGATTTGAGGGAGCGTTGGATATTTAAGTACAAGGATTCCACTGGCTCCAAGGGAGCAATGTACGCATATTTGATCACTTATTCTTGCATCATTTGCATACACAATTGTAAAGCTATTTGATTACTGATTTTACTGTTCACTCGCTGAGCTTTTAGCTCACCCCAAATGTTTTTCTTTTCCCCACAGGGATCAAGGAAAAAGGAAGCGCTTGTAGTACTTTTCATGTGACTGGATGGATAATCTTATGTATGATTTGACTTTGGATTTCTTCTTGTGTAATAGTTTGGCTAGGATGACTATTTGTAATTGGAATGGATGGATTATACCTTGTACGATTTGAATTTGGATTATACCTTGTACGATTTGAATTTGGATTGCCTCTGATGAAATAGCGTATTATTGGGGTTTGTAATGGATGATGGTGCTAATGGATATACGTGAACATTCCGCTGTTTTGGTGATATGAAATTTGTTAGAGAATTTGATGTATCTTTGGGAATTAATTGTAATTTGTTTGAGGACTGTAGTGATTGATCGAGTCCTGGCGAGAGCTGGGCAGGCGGCCCGCTAAACCCTCTGGTTCGCCTTAGGGGGAGGTGGGGTCGTCACAAATGGTATCAGAGCTTAGGTTTCAGATCTCTGTAGCGTATCCTAGGCTTAAAGTTTAGGATGCCTGACTGTGAGATTAATTGGAATAGTATGTGAACAAGGATCTATGGTATCCTAGGAGTTAACGAAATTGATTGTTTGTGAGTTCTTACTTGGGACTTGTAGAAAAGAAAACTGAGGAATTAGGTGAGTGTTCCTGCTTGTTCTATGCTTTTCTTGTTAAAATGCTTTCTTGATGTGATATATGATGATTGGAAAGTGGTTTTCTGATCCATCGAAGTGGGTAGTGTGTACTTTATCGCACTAGCTCTTTCGAGTGGTGACTTGCTTGAAATATTTTGTGAAATATCCTGTTTGCACTTGCTAAGCATTGAGTAGGAGAATGTACCACACCTGCGGGTGGGAGGGCCTCTTATCCTATCTCAAGTGCTAAAACCTTGGAATACTTGCTAAGCATTGAGTAGGAGAATGTACCACACCTGCGGGTGGGAGGGCCTCTTATCCTATCTCAAGTGCTAAAACCTTGGAATACTTGCTATGCACTGAGTAGGGGAATGTACCACACCTGAGGGTGGGAGGGCCTCTTATCCTATCTCATGTGCTAAGTACTGAGTAGGGGAAATGTACCACACCTGCGGGTGGGAGGGCCTCTTATCCTATCTCAAGTACTAAATCACTAGGCAGGGGAAATGTACCACACCTTAATGGTGGGAGGGCCTCTTATCCTGACCTGGTAACCACTTGTTGGACGTAACATCGTTGGATGAATTCCTCGACCACTCTCGTGTTTGGCGTTCGGGCCCGGTAAAGGGGTATGATTGGTGGCCGGAGTTAAGAAAAATAAGAAGATCTACATGGACCTTAGGTAGTGAGAGTTGACGGAGGGTCAACTACGATAAATTTTGATCAAGATCGTGGCGAATGGCTCCTGAGAGCCCTGTATCCTACCTTGTGCTGTTATACGCTTTCCTAATTGTTTAATCTTGTTTGAATTTCAAATTTGTAATTTGTGAATTTGGTATATGATGGGTTGATACAAGGTTAAAGTTTCCTAAACGAAGATTTTCCCTCTTGATTGTATACTGGTGTAATCTCACACATGAATCGTATTTTGAGTTTTCAGAAGTACCTCGAACTTGTATTTTATAATGTAAATCTGGACTTCGAAAAGATTTTTGGGTACTTGAAATACTTCTCTTATGCTTTAAAATTTTTGGTCTTAAAGAAGAGTGAGCCTAGTTTAGGCATACAAATTGAGGGAACTCTGAGATATAGAGTAACTGCATTCAAGAGTACGAAGTTAATGTGATTAACCTTTGGTTTCAACTTGTGTTTATGGATTGATTGGATCTAATTTCGTAAAGGCATATGATCTGATAGGCTTTAACTATAAGCTTAGGAAAGATGGGTACGTTGTGAGGCTTTTGTATCTTGCTTGCACCTATTTCTATATTTGATGGCACTAATTGTCTTCTCACTCATGTATTGGCCTTGTTGTGTGCCTTCTCACTCATGTTATAACTGTACATGTAAAGAATCATGACCTGATTTGAAATGTTTTTGCAACGTGGATACACATCAAGTCCTTTTATGCTTAGTTAATCCTTTTCTCGCACTTATAGACTTCCATTAAGAATGGTAACAGGACTGGAAGTAAAGGGTTATGATCGAGGGTTTAGCCAACCCCGTATTCATGGGAGAAATTGATGGATCGTCTTATATCACTTAATAGGTCCCTAGTACTGAATATGAATCGCGAATAAACTCGAAGATCGGATTTATCAGTGTCTAATAGATTAACCTAGTCACGAATTTTGGTGAGATTTTCTTGTGCGCAACCCATATTATGATTTGAGGAAAGTTTAAACCGATTAGACTGAGCTTACTTGAAACTTGAACCTGTTTAGGCTAGTGTGCCTTACGAACCCTTAATGGACCTAATGTGATTGAATATATGGAAGGTGATCAGTATGTGACTTGAATGTGGACTTGAATTTTGTGACTGCTTAAGAATGTGAATTGTTGGACAGAGGCTAGGCCAATGTGTTCTTATTCGTACTCATACACTCGAACTTGAACTTGGGCTCTTCGTTGTGCTCATGTTTCCTGAACCTACACTATTTGACCCTGCTTTTGAACTTCTTCGTACTCGTGCACTATGAACCTGAAGTACTTGGCTCTGCTTTTGGACTTATTTGGTTGAACTCTGCTTTGACTCTACTCTTGAACTCATTTGTACCTGTGTGGTTGTAGACCGGCTACTACTCTTCTGTAGCGGTTGAACTGAACCTCTCTGGTGGGGCATTGCCTGTTGTGTGGTCCAGCATCGCCATTCTTCTGGCGAGGCATGCCTGTTGTGTTGTCCATCACCACCAGGGATGGAATTTTGAATTGAGGTTCTCTGGCGAAGTTTAGCCGTTGAGCTAACTTGTTGTGTTGTCTAGCACCGCCAGGGACAAATACTTGAATTGAGGCTTTTGGTGAAGTTTAGCCAAAGTGCTAGCTTGTTGTGTTGTCCAGCACCACCAGGGCCAACTTACTGAACTGAAATTCTTTGGTGAAGCATAGCCGTTGTGCTAGCTTGTTGTGTTGTCCAGCACCACCAGGGATGAATTCTTCGATTTGAAGCTTCGCTATATCCTGAATTTCTTCCAAATGTCTGGGACTTTATGTCCGATTTCAAGTCTTTTGCCTGTTTTATCTGGTTACTTGATTGACCCCCTATTGGACCATGACTATCTGATAAGTTGGAATGGCGTGATATTTAAGACTTGAAGAGTGATGATTTGATAAGCCCTGCTTTACTGGATCATGATTATTTAATAAGCCATGTTTACTAGATCCTGGAAATACGATAAATGAGATTTGAACGATTCTTAGTATTTGATTGATTTTGGTGAAACCTAGATGGACCTGGAGAATACAAGATGGATTAGATTGAATTGTAAAGCTTGATTGGTTTCTGAGCGAGGTCTTGACCGGATGTATATGAGTTAGAATGTCGAGGACGACATTCTTTTAAGAGGGGAAGATTGTGAAGCCCCGAAAACTAGGGTTTTCATTTTATGTATATTTTTGTTGGACAAGCAAAGCAGCACAACTTTTCACCTCGGAAAAGAAAAGAAAAATTTTGAGAAAAAAAAACAGGGGCCAAATTCGGCCTGAAATCCGGCCAGTTTCTGGCCGGATAGATGGCCGGATTGCCTTGCAATTTTGAAAAAAAATGGCCGAACTCTCTGCCTCGAATCCGGCCAAGAATCCGGCCGGAAATCCGGCCAGATTCTGGCCGGATTGTGACGTGTCACAGCCGGTCAGCAGGTTTGACCGGCTGTTTCCTTCACAAATATCTTGTTTTGGCTGCTTTTGTCTTCATTTTTGCTGCTGCTCAACCGAGGCCTTGAGAGAGGGGAAAAACTCTTCCATTTTCTAGTTTTGATTTCTACCAAAATCTTGTGATTTCACCGATGGTTTTGGAAGCTACTTCACACAAGGGTTTGCTATGATGGTTTAAAGCTTTTGATGGATTGGTTTTGAAAGGGAAGCCTTGGTTTGATAGCCCTCTTGAATTTGAGGTAAGTTGGTTATACAAGTTTCTTTTGTTCTAGTATTGGTCAATTAATGGTTTGTAGTGGCCATAAGTGGTATTTTATGGAGTATTTCATGGGTTGAAGGAAGTTATGGTGATTTTCTGATTTATTGGGTATTTTTCTGGTTTAATATGATTAAGGTTGGTTGGTCTTGAATTGATGGATTGAAATGGGGTTAAATGAGGCTCTTGTGTGTTAATTGTGATCATTTGGGGAAAAGTTTATGCTTGTAGCGTGATTTCCGGTTTCTAGGGTTCAATTTGGGAATTTGTTAATGGTTGGCTTTTAAGCTTTTAATTGGCTTTGATTGAAGGAAATGATGGCTTAATTGAATGTATGGTATTGTTTATGAACCGTATGGATGACTGTGGGTAATTGTTGTGAGAATTGGTATTTGACGGTAGGTTGAAAATGTGTAAAATTTAGGGGTTATGCTGTTCAAATTTTGGGAGTATGTGGTTGTTTTAAATTGGAATTGATCTTGATTCATGTTATGGAAATTCTTGTGATTTGGAAATTGGGAGGAGTAAGTTCCATCATAGTGATATGTATGAACTTTGTGTAAGTTGATTCATCCTTGTTTTAGCCTGTACTCATGATAAGTGGGGATTTCTAGCCTTAATTGGATTAGTAATGATCATATGCAAAAGGGTGGTTCAAGAAGGGTAATTTCAGTTTTTCCCTGTTTCTGGACTGAACTTGGACTGTCATTTTCTCTGTGCTTTTGATCGAACTAGCTTTTGCTCGAAACATGAAACTTGTAGATATATGAGTTAACTACTTGCCTGCAAAATTTCAGATTGATCGGACCTCTGTAGCCTTTGAAATGACTGAATTGCCCCTAACTAGCCATAACCCCTGTTTTGTTACAGTTTTCGTTCTTTCTCTCGGATTCGGATTTTGACCCTGAATATGTATAATTTGGCCTTGGAGGTCTTTGGTATATGTTTTAGCTTCGTAACGCCATAAGATTTGTGTCGACCGGATAAGTGTAGCTTCCATTATGACTAAAATGCCACAAGGTGATAGAAGCTTGATAATATTAGAATTCCTTTGCTTGACTCGATATTTGTAATTTAGGGATTTCAACTTGATCAAGGCAATGATGTATGCCGGATAATGTTCGAGAACCATGGTTGGTGAGTGAACTTCAACTAGTTCCCCAAAGTTACTTTTGAAATAATTCTTGCATTGATTACACGATTGCATATCATTGTGTATGTGTGTGTGCCACAACATTTTGGCTCCGATGGGTTCTTGAGGAATCTTGTGCTTAGAACCAACGTCTCCACTACTGCTTATGCATCCTTTGGAGCACAATGGCTCCTTATTTCTGTTTACCTGTAACTTGATTTGAGGGAGCGTTGGATATTTAAGTACAAGGATTCCACTGGCTCCAAGGGAGCAATGTACGCATATTTGATCACTTATTCTTGCATCATTTGCATACACAATTGTAAAGCTATTTGATTACTGATTTTACTGTTCACTCGCTGAGCTTTTAGCTCACCCCAAATGTTTTTCTTTTCCCCACAGGGATCAAGGAAAAAGGAAGCGCTTGTAGTACTTTTCATGTGACTGGATGGATAATCTTATGTATGATTTGACTTTGGATTTCTTCTTGTGTAATAGTTTGGCTAGGATGACTATTTGTAATTGGAATGGATGGATTATACCTTGTACGATTTGAATTTGGATTATACCTTGTACGATTTGAATTTGGATTGCCTCTGATGAAATAGCGTATTATTGGGGTTTGTAATGGATGATGGTGCTAATGGATATACGTGAACATTCCGCTGTTTTGGTGATATGAAATTTGTTAGAGAATTTGATGTATCTTTGGGAATTAATTGTAATTTGTTTGAGGACTGTAGTGATTGATCGAGTCCTGGCGAGAGCTGGGCAGGCGGCCCGCTAAACCCTCTGGTTCGCCTTAGGGGGAGGTGGGGTCGTCACAAATGGTATCAGAGCTTAGGTTTCAGATCTCTGTAGCGTATCCTAGGCTTAAAGTTTAGGATGCCTGACTGTGAGATTAATTGGAATAGTATGTGAACAAGGATCTATGGTATCCTAGGAGTTAACGAAATTGATTGTTTGTGAGTTCTTACTTGGGACTTGTAGAAAAGAAAACTGAGGAATTAGGTGAGTGTTCCTGCTTGTTCTATGCTTTTCTTGTTAAAATGCTTTCTTGATGTGATATATGATGATTGGAAAGTGGTTTTCTGATCCATCGAAGTGGGTAGTGTGTACTTTATCGCACTAGCTCTTTCGAGTGGTGACTTGCTTGAAATATTTTGTGAAATATCCTGTTTGCACTTGCTAAGCATTGAGTAGGAGAATGTACCACACCTGCGGGTGGGAGGGCCTCTTATCCTATCTCAAGTGCTAAAACCTTGGAATACTTGCTAAGCATTGAGTAGGAGAATGTACCACACCTGCGGGTGGGAGGGCCTCTTATCCTATCTCAAGTGCTAAAACCTTGGAATACTTGCTATGCACTGAGTAGGGGAATGTACCACACCTGAGGGTGGGAGGGCCTCTTATCCTATCTCATGTGCTAAGTACTGAGTAGGGGAAATGTACCACACCTGCGGGTGGGAGGGCCTCTTATCCTATCTCAAGTACTAAATCACTAGGCAGGGGAAATGTACCACACCTTAATGGTGGGAGGGCCTCTTATCCTGACCTGGTAACCACTTGTTGGACGTAACATCGTTGGATGAATTCCTCGACCACTCTCGTGTTTGGCGTTCGGGCCCGGTAAAGGGGTATGATTGGTGGCCGGAGTTAAGAAAAATAAGAAGATCTACATGGACCTTAGGTAGTGAGAGTTGACGGAGGGTCAACTACGATAAATTTTGATCAAGATCGTGGCGAATGGCTCCTGAGAGCCCTGTATCCTACCTTGTGCTGTTATACGCTTTCCTAATTGTTTAATCTTGTTTGAATTTCAAATTTGTAATTTGTGAATTTGGTATATGATGGGTTGATACAAGGTTAAAGTTTCCTAAACGAAGATTTTCCCTCTTGATTGTATACTGGTGTAATCTCACACATGAATCGTATTTTGAGTTTTCAGAAGTACCTCGAACTTGTATTTTATAATGTAAATCTGGACTTCGAAAAGATTTTTGGGTACTTGAAATACTTCTCTTATGCTTTAAAATTTTTGGTCTTAAAGAAGAGTGAGCCTAGTTTAGGCATACAAATTGAGGGAACTCTGAGATATAGAGTAACTGCATTCAAGAGTACGAAGTTAATGTGATTAACCTTTGGTTTCAACTTGTGTTTATGGATTGATTGGATCTAATTTCGTAAAGGCATATGATCTGATAGGCTTTAACTATAAGCTTAGGAAAGATGGGTACGTTGTGAGGCTTTTGTATCTTGCTTGCACCTATTTCTATATTTGATGGCACTAATTGTCTTCTCACTCATGTATTGGCCTTGTTGTGTGCCTTCTCACTCATGTTATAACTGTACATGTAAAGAATCATGACCTGATTTGAAATGTTTTTGCAACGTGGATACACATCAAGTCCTTTTATGCTTAGTTAATCCTTTTCTCGCACTTATAGACTTCCATTAAGAATGGTAACAGGACTGGAAGTAAAGGGTTATGATCGAGGGTTTAGCCAACCCCGTATTCATGGGAGAAATTGATGGATCGTCTTATATCACTTAATAGGTCCCTAGTACTGAATATGAATCGCGAATAAACTCGAAGATCGGATTTATCAGTGTCTAATAGATTAACCTAGTCACGAATTTTGGTGAGATTTTCTTGTGCGCAACCCATATTATGATTTGAGGAAAGTTTAAACCGATTAGACTGAGCTTACTTGAAACTTGAACCTGTTTAGGCTAGTGTGCCTTACGAACCCTTAATGGACCTAATGTGATTGAATATATGGAAGGTGATCAGTATGTGACTTGAATGTGGACTTGAATTTTGTGACTGCTTAAGAATGTGAATTGTTGGACAGAGGCTAGGCCAATGTGTTCTTATTCGTACTCATACACTCGAACTTGAACTTGGGCTCTTCGTTGTGCTCATGTTTCCTGAACCTACACTATTTGACCCTGCTTTTGAACTTCTTCGTACTCGTGCACTATGAACCTGAAGTACTTGGCTCTGCTTTTGGACTTATTTGGTTGAACTCTGCTTTGACTCTACTCTTGAACTCATTTGTACCTGTGTGGTTGTAGACCGGCTACTACTCTTCTGTAGCGGTTGAACTGAACCTCTCTGGTGGGGCATTGCCTGTTGTGTGGTCCAGCATCGCCATTCTTCTGGCGAGGCATGCCTGTTGTGTTGTCCATCACCACCAGGGATGGAATTTTGAATTGAGGTTCTCTGGCGAAGTTTAGCCGTTGAGCTAACTTGTTGTGTTGTCTAGCACCGCCAGGGACAAATACTTGAATTGAGGCTTTTGGTGAAGTTTAGCCAAAGTGCTAGCTTGTTGTGTTGTCCAGCACCACCAGGGCCAACTTACTGAACTGAAATTCTTTGGTGAAGCATAGCCGTTGTGCTAGCTTGTTGTGTTGTCCAGCACCACCAGGGATGAATTCTTCGATTTGAAGCTTCGCTATATCCTGAATTTCTTCCAAATGTCTGGGACTTTATGTCCGATTTCAAGTCTTTTGCCTGTTTTATCTGGTTACTTGATTGACCCCCTATTGGACCATGACTATCTGATAAGTTGGAATGGCGTGATATTTAAGACTTGAAGAGTGATGATTTGATAAGCCCTGCTTTACTGGATCATGATTATTTAATAAGCCATGTTTACTAGATCCTGGAAATACGATAAATGAGATTTGAACGATTCTTAGTATTTGATTGATTTTGGTGAAACCTAGATGGACCTGGAGAATACAAGATGGATTAGATTGAATTGTAAAGCTTGATTGGTTTCTGAGCGAGGTCTTGACCGGATGTATATGAGTTAGAATGTCGAGGACGACATTCTTTTAAGAGGGGAAGATTGTGAAGCCCCGAAAACTAGGGTTTTCATTTTATGTATATTTTTGTTGGACAAGCAAAGCAGCACAACTTTTCACCTCGGAAAAGAAAAGAAAAATTTTGAGAAAAAAAAACAGGGGCCAAATTCGGCCTGAAATCCGGCCAGTTTCTGGCCGGATAGATGGCCGGATTGCCTTGCAATTTTGAAAAAAAATGGCCGAACTCTCTGCCTCGAATCCGGCCAAGAATCCGGCCGGAAATCCGGCCAGATTCTGGCCGGATTGTGACGTGTCACAGCCGGTCAGCAGGTTTGACCGGCTGTTTCCTTCACAAATATCTTGTTTTGGCTGCTTTTGTCTTCATTTTTGCTGCTGCTCAACCGAGGCCTTGAGAGAGGGGAAAAACTCTTCCATTTTCTAGTTTTGATTTCTACCAAAATCTTGTGATTTCACCGATGGTTTTGGAAGCTACTTCACACAAGGGTTTGCTATGATGGTTTAAAGCTTTTGATGGATTGGTTTTGAAAGGGAAGCCTTGGTTTGATAGCCCTCTTGAATTTGAGGTAAGTTGGTTATACAAGTTTCTTTTGTTCTAGTATTGGTCAATTAATGGTTTGTAGTGGCCATAAGTGGTATTTTATGGAGTATTTCATGGGTTGAAGGAAGTTATGGTGATTTTCTGATTTATTGGGTATTTTTCTGGTTTAATATGATTAAGGTTGGTTGGTCTTGAATTGATGGATTGAAATGGGGTTAAATGAGGCTCTTGTGTGTTAATTGTGATCATTTGGGGAAAAGTTTATGCTTGTAGCGTGATTTCCTGTTTCTAGGGTTCAATTTGGGAATTTGTTAATGGTTGGCTTTTAAGCTTTTAATTGGCTTTGATTGAAGGAAATGATGGCTTAATTGAATGTATGGTATTGTTTATGAACCGTATGGATGACTGTGGGTAATTGTTGTGAGAATTGGTATTTGACGGTAGGTTGAAAATGTGTAAAATTTAGGGGTTATGCTGTTCAAATTTTGGGAGTATGTGGTTGTTTTAAATTGGAATTGATCTTGATTCATGTTATGGAAATTCTTGTGATTTGGAAATTGGGAGGAGTAAGTTCCATCATAGTGATATGTATGAACTTTGTGTAAGTTGATTCATCCTTGTTTTAGCCTGTACTCATGATAAGTGGGGATTTCTAGCCTTAATTGGATTAGTAATGATCATATGCAAAAGGGTGGTTCAAGAAGGGTAATTTCAGTTTTTCCCTGTTTCTGGACTGAACTTGGACTGTCATTTTCTCTGTGCTTTTGATCGAACTAGCTTTTGCTCGAAACATGAAACTTGTAGATATATGAGTTAACTACTTGCCTGCAAAATTTCAGATTGATCGGACCTCTGTAGCCTTTGAAATGACTGAATTGCCCCTAACTAGCCATAACCCCTGTTTTGTTACAGTTTTCGTTCTTTCTCTCGGATTCGGATTTTGACCCTGAATATGTATAATTTGGCCTTGGAGGTCTTTGGTATATGTTTTAGCTTCGTAACGCCATAAGATTTGTGTCGACCGGATAAGTGTAGCTTCCATTATGACTAAAATGCCACAAGGTGATAGAAGCTTGATAATATTAGAATTCCTTTGCTTGACTCGATATTTGTAATTTAGGGATTTCAACTTGATCAAGGCAATGATGTATGCCGGATAATGTTCGAGAACCATGGTTGGTGAGTGAACTTCAACTAGTTCCCCAAAGTTACTTTTGAAATAATTCTTGCATTGATTACACGATTGCATATCATTGTGTATGTGTGTGTGCCACAACATTTTGGCTCCGATGGGTTCTTGAGGAATCTTGTGCTTAGAACCAACGTCTCCACTACTGCTTATGCATCCTTTGGAGCACAATGGCTCCTTATTTCTGTTTACCTGTAACTTGATTTGAGGGAGCGTTGGATATTTAAGTACAAGGATTCCACTGGCTCCAAGGGAGCAATGTACGCATATTTGATCACTTATTCTTGCATCATTTGCATACACAATTGTAAAGCTATTTGATTACTGATTTTACTGTTCACTCGCTGAGCTTTTAGCTCACCCCAAATGTTTTTCTTTTCCCCACAGGGATCAAGGAAAAAGGAAGCGCTTGTAGTACTTTTCATGTGACTGGATGGATAATCTTATGTATGATTTGACTTTGGATTTCTTCTTGTGTAATAGTTTGGCTAGGATGACTATTTGTAATTGGAATGGATGGATTATACCTTGTACGATTTGAATTTGGATTATACCTTGTACGATTTGAATTTGGATTGCCTCTGATGAAATAGCGTATTATTGGGGTTTGTAATGGATGATGGTGCTAATGGATATACGTGAACATTCCGCTGTTTTGGTGATATGAAATTTGTTAGAGAATTTGATGTATCTTTGGGAATTAATTGTAATTTGTTTGAGGACTGTAGTGATTGATCGAGTCCTGGCGAGAGATGGGCAGGCGGCCCGCTAAACCCTCTGGTTCGCCTTAGGGGGAGGTGGGGTCGTCACAGAGTCCATTAGAGTCAAAGGCTGCAGATTGGCAAAAGAAATTTGGGATAAATTTAGAGAGATCCATAAGGGAAGCGAGAATGTGAGAGAGCAAAAGAAATCCATTCTGGTCACTAACTATGAATCTTTTAAGATGGAATCTCATGAAAATATTGACAAAATGTATTGAAGATTTAATGATCTGATCAAGGATTTAGATGTGCTTGAGAAGGAGTACCCTTTAGGTGAGAAGAACAGAAAAATCCTGGATGCTCTATTAAAGGACTGGGAAAGCAAAGTGACTGCCATTGAGGAAGCCAAGGATCTGAAAACTTTACCCATTGAATCTCTGATTAACTTTCTAACTTCTTACGAACTGAAATTTAAATCTAAGATGCAGGATGAAGAAAGAGTATTGCTTTGAAAGTTTCACAAGACGAGGATGAAACAGCCTTACAGGATGGAAATGATTTGGAAGATGATGACAGTGATATTGCACTCATCACACGAGACTTCAAAAGAATACTCAATAAGAGAAGATTCAGGAAAGGCAGATCCATCAATTCCTTCCCAAATCAGTCTAATGACTTCAGAAACAAAGGGAAACTGGAGTTCAATAAGAAACAGACTAATAAGTGTTTTGAATGTGGCCAACTAGGACACTATGCAAATGAGTGTCCAATGAAGAAAAAGAAGGAGAGCAAGGTTGAACGAAAACCAAAATTTAACAATTTCCAGATCACCTGGAATGATTGCAACTCAGAAGGTGAAGTTGAGGAAGAAGAGGAATCTGCTCAAGTGGCTTTCATGGCCATTGGAGATGAAGAGGTAACACAATACAATTCTTAAACTGATAGTGATAGTGAATCTGATTTTGATGTTAATTCCTTTATAGAAAAAATGCATAATAGCCTAAAAGAATCCTATGTTAGAAACAAGGAATTAAAACAGAAAATTAGCTTTCTAATACAAGATAATGCAAATCTTTTTCGACAAAACAAAGGTCTTAAGCACGAAAATGAGAACCTGAAAAGGATTGAAGCTGATGTGCTTGCTGAACTTAACAAAAAGACAAATCTCTGTGACACACTCAGAAGTGAACAATGCAGCCTAAAAGGAGGATGGATGATTTATGTCAATTGTTACAACATATGAAACAGTACTGCCTTCGAAAGAATGACACTGAACCTCATCTTAACACTTGTCAGACAAGATTGAATTATAGTAAAAATGAGTTTAATATCTACAAGAGAAGGCAAGTCAGATTCATTAAACCTGTTCATTTGATTGATCCAATAACTGTATGCAACTTTTGTTGTCAATATGGTCACATGAATAGCAACTGCTACGTTAAGAAAAACATGAGAAATGGAATGAGATGCATGTGGATTGGTAGATATAATGCTAACCATGATGGACCCAAAATGTAATGGGTACCAAACATTATACTGTAGACTTCTGTGTAGGTAAGCCTGGTGAACACTGTTAAAGAATCAAAATGGTTCATAGATAGTGGATGCTCAAAACATATGACTGGTGATGCATCACAGTTCATCAAGTTCAAGCCAAAAACAAGTGGAAAGGTTACTTTTGGAGACGATAATG
Organism: Coffea arabica; assembly: GCF_036785885.1. Lineage (NCBI taxonomy): Eukaryota > Viridiplantae > Streptophyta > Magnoliopsida > Gentianales > Rubiaceae > Coffea > Coffea arabica. The sequence continues at coordinate 48,131,746 of NC_092316.1, read as the reverse complement.
AAGCCAAAACTGTTGGTATTGGTGATGTTGGTAAGAATGGTCAAACCTTTATCCACAATGTCCTTCTTGTTGACAATCTGAGCTACAATTTATTAAGTGTTAGCCAATTGTGTGATAGGAATCTGTTTGTATTGTTCAAGAAGCTTGAATGTCTCATATTTGACTCAAAGTTCAACACTGTTTTCAAAAGAAAAAGAGTTAATGATATCTATGTAGTTGTTCTTGAAAAAATTGATTCCTCCTATCTCAAATGTCTAAAGTAGCAAATGAGGACCCATGGTTGTGGCATAGAAGGCTTTGTCACTTCAATATGGATTTACTGAAAGAAATTTCTAAAAAGAATCTTGTTAGAGGTCTCCCAAAAATCAGATTTGAAAAGGACCGGATATGTGATGCTTGCCAATTTGGAAAACAAGTCAAGGTATTTTTTAAACCCAAGAAATGTGTTTCTACTTCAAAACCACTAGAACTTTTACACCTTGACCTGTTTGGTCCTACACAAATTACAAGCCTTGGTGGTAAGAGATTTTATTTTGTTGTTGTTGATGATTATTCCAGATATACATGGGTGATGTTTCTTGCACATAAAGATGATGCTTTCAAGAATTTCGTATCACTGTTTGCTAAAGTTCAAAATTTGATTGGCTTGAAAATTATCAAAATTAGAAGTGATAATGGCTTTTTTGTGGCTTTCCTGATTTTTGTGATAATAATGGTATTACACATGAATTCTCTATTGCTAGAGTCTCCCAACAAAATGGAGTTGTAGAAAGAAAAAATAGAACTCTCCAAGAGACTGCTAGAACCATGTTTAGTGAATACAATTTACCAAAGTATTTTTGGATTGAAACCATAAACACAGCCTGTTATACCATGAACAGAGTTCTCTTAAGACCAATTTTGAACAAAACTTCCTATGAGCTCATGTTTGACAAAAAGCCTGTTGTTGGTTACTTTAAAGTCTTTGGTTGTAAATGTTTCATTTTGAATATCAAGGAATATCTTGGAAAGTTTGACAAGAAATCTGATGAAGGAATTTTCTTGGGATATTGTGAAAACAAAAGAGGTTTCAGGGTCTATAATCGTAGAACACTGGTTATAGAGGAGGCGATACACATTACTTTTGATAAATCTAATGGTGACATTTTCATGAGTTGTGGTGAAGATGATGATACAGGTGTACAAGAAAAATTAAAGAAGTTAGCAATCAATGATCATGGCTCTGCTTCACAAGAAACTGATTTAAAGATTGCTGACACTCAAGACAGTCCAGCTGGAGAAGTGAATGACAGAGATACCACTACTCCTAATGATCTTCCAAGAACCTGGAAATTTGTCCAGAACATTTCCAGGGAGCTTATAATTGGTGATCCATCTGAAAAGGTCAGAACTCGTTCCTCTAGACAACTAGTAGATAATCTTGCTTTAGTATCACACTTTGAACCTAAAAATGTTGTTGATGCATTGAATGATGAGCACTAGATTTTAGTTATGGAAGAAGAGTTAATCCAATTTGAAAGAAACAAGGTTTGGACCCTGGTTGCTAGACCACAAGACCATCCTATCATTGGCACAAAGTGGATTTTTAGAAACAAAATGAATGATAAAGGAGAGGTTGTTAGAAATAAGGCCAGACTAGTGGCTAAGGGATATGTTCAAGAAGAGGGAATAGACTTTGATTAGTCATTTGCACCTATAGCTATGCTGGAGTCCATTGGAATGTTTCTAGCATTTGCATGTTTCAAGAATTTTAAATTATTTCAAATGGATGTTAAAAGTGCCTTCTTAAATGGCTTTACAGATCAAGAAGTCTATGTTGACCAACCTCCTGATTTTGAAAATGAATCTTACCCAGATCATATTTTTAAACTCTCAAAAGCTTTATACGGATTAAAATAAGCCCCTAGAGCATGGTATGAACGTTTGAGTGGTTTTTTGATTGAAAATGGTTTTAAAAGAGGCATTGTAGATACTATCCTTTTCACAAAACAAAGCTCACAGATCTTTTAATTGTGCAAATATATGTGGATGATATCATATTTGGTGCTACTAATGAGAGCTTGTACAAGGACTTTTCCAACATCATGCAAAAAGAATTTGAAATGAGCATGATGGGAGAATTAAACTTCTTTCTTGGACTCCAAGTAGTTCAAACCCGAGATGGAACGTTTATAAATCAAACAAAATACACCAAGGAGCTGTTGAAAAGATTCGGACTGAAGAACTCAAAGCCTGTTGGAACACCTATGTGCACATCTACCAAACTTGACAAAGATGAAGAAGGTACAAAAGTTGAGAAAAAGAAATATAGAGGTATGATTGGAAGTTTACTTTATTTAACTGCCAGTAGGCCTGATATCATGTTTGTTGTATGCTTATGTGCTCGATTTCAATCCTGTCCAAAGGAATCACACTTGAATGCGGTAAAAAGAATTCTTAGATATCTTAAAGGAACCTTAAACTTTGGCTTGTGGTATCCAAAATGTCATGAACTTCCTTTATGTGGATTATCTGATACTGACTTCGGTGGTTGTAAAATAGATAGAAAAAGTACTACTGGTATATGCAACTTTCTTGGAAATTGCTTAGTATCTTGGTTTAGTAAAAAATAAAATGCTATTTCATTGTCCACTACTGAAGCTAAATATGTTGCTGCTGGTGCTTGTTGTGCTCAATTGTTATGAAAAACACATTGAATGATTTTGGCTTAGTATACGAATGTGTACCTATGTACTGTGATAACACTAGTGCAATTAATCTAACAAAAAATCCCATTCAACACTCTAGGACTAAGTACATAGATATAAAGCATCATTTCATTCGCGATCTTGTCTCCAAGGGGGTAATCTGTGTTCAGTTTGTTTGTTCTAAAGATCAAATCGCTGATATCCTCACAAAAGCTCTTCCACTGGAGCAATTTGTGTTCTTGAGAACAAAACTGGGTGTTTCAGAAAAAATATTCTAAGTTTCGTTTTTGGTCAATCTTTATCGGACGTCCGATGAATTGGAACGGACGTCCGACAGTGTTCTTCATCCCATTTCAGAAAAACACTGGTTCGGACGGGTGTGTCGTACGCTTCACTTCGTTCGGACGTCCGACACTCAAAAATTGAGCCTTATAAGGCAGTTACCCACCTTATTCAGTTCATTTTCCTCCATGGTCTCGGACGCAACTTTTCAGTTTCCTCTCATATTTAAAATTCAAATTCCTTTCTTCTCAGATCAAGTTCCAAGAAATTGACTCAACCAATGCCATTACACCTCTGTTGCCCGTTAACCATCCATAAAAATCACTCCTAACCCCCAACTACCCCATAGTTCCCAATTCACATGCGAAACCCTAACTTCTCATAACTCTCTCCTTACGGCATTTCAGTGCATTCTCGTTTGCTCATACTTATTCATCCTCTATACACCACGTTCTGCATCAAAAACACATCCACATTACATCATGGTTAGAATCAGAGGTGAGTATTGGCGTTGGAGTGTGAGTATTAGAGACAGAAGGCGGGCATCAAATGGTTGCAGGTTGGGGATGCTAATTCGGCGTACTTCCATTCTCAATGCCGTCAGCGACGAAGCTATAATTTTGTGGCCCGTATTAAAGAGCAGTCTGGAGCATGGTTGGACGATATTCATGATATTAGACGGTCAGCAGTGGAATTCTTCTCTTCCTTGTTCGCTTCTGAACACCACGGCGGTCTCTCTCCAGGACTTCCTTTTTCACTCCCCCAGGTAACCACGGCAGAGAATGCCATGTTAGGTGCCTTACCAGAACTGGAGGAACTAAAGAGGGTGGTTTTTGCATTGGAAGCAGACAGTGCTCCGGGCCCGGATGGGTTTGGGGCAGGTTTTTATCAAATTTGTTGGGATATTATTAGCTCTGATTTATTGGAGGCGGTCCAGGCCTTTTTCCTGGGTATGCGGCTGCCGAGGAGCTTCACTAGCACTTCAATCGTTTTACTGCCTAAGGTTGCGGGAGCTGGGCAATGGAAGGATTTTCGGCCAATAAGTCTTTGCAACGTCTGCTCGAAAATTATTTCTAAGATCATCTCGGATCGGTTGGGTAAGGTTCTCCCTGCCTTAATATCACCGTGGCAGACAGGTTTTGTCTCAGGTCGGGGGATTACGGATAACATTCTTCTTACGCAGGAGCTGGTGGTAGATCTAGATAGGAGGTTGAGGCACCTGAATCTTATGCTAAAATTGGATATGGAAAAGGCATATGATAGGGTCGAGTGGCCTTTTCTTTTGTTTATTTTGCGGAAATTTGGGTTTGCTGAATTTGTGGTAGACATTATCTTTCGTCTGGTGTCTAATAATTGATTTTCGGTTTTGGTAAATGGTGAACCGTCTGGATTTTTTAAGTCCTCCAGGGGTGTTCGGCAGGGTGACCCGGTTTCTCCCGGCCTCTTTTTGTTAGTTGCTGAATTTTTAGGGCGCGGGCTACACCATTTTCTGGATAGTCAGCCAAGCAGGCGGTTTGTTTCAGCAGGGACAGCGGTGCCTTATCTGGCCTTTGCCGATGACATGCTTATTTCACGAGGTGTTCTGAGGAATGCTTGTCTGCTCTCAAGGCTTTTCTTTCGGAATATCAAGAAGCATCAGGGCAGAGAGTAAATGTCAACAAGAGTTCCTTTTTCGTGCCATCATGGGTTTCTTCGGGGCAGGAGCAGATGGTAAACAGGGTCCTGGGTTTTAACAGGCACACTTTCCCTTTCATTTATTTGGGTGCTCTGATTTATAAAGGCCGGTGTCGTGGTATATTGTTCGATGGTATTGTTTCCAAAATGCGGACTCGACTTTAACATTGGAGTAATAAGTTGCTCTCTTTTGGGGGTAAACTCGTTTTAGCACGGCATATACTTGCTTCGTTGCCCATGTATTTACTTCAGGTGTTGGACCCTCCCAAGGCAGTACTCACAAGGTTGGGCATACTTTGTAATTCCTTTCTATGGGACCAAAACGGGGAGCGGCGCATTCATTGGTCTTCCTGGGACAAATTGTGTTTTCCATTCGATGAAGGGGGTCTGGGTTTCCGGTCATTCAAGGACATGACACGAGCTTTCGCCGCAAAATTGTGGTGGCGCTTCAGGCTTGGAAAATCTATTTGGGCTGAATTCATGCATGCTAAGTACGTTAACGGTTGCCATCCATCGGAGGTTACAGCAGTGCGGTCTACGGCTATTTGAAGGCGTCTTCAGGCGATCCGCCCCATGGTTGAGCCGAACATTCGGTGGTGCTTAGGGGAAGGTTTGGTGGATTTTTGGAAAGATAGGTGGGTTCTTCATGAGCCGTTGGAGAGTGTGGTGGTTCACCCTGAGCGTCCTCATTTCCTGGTCTCGGAATTCATTACTAAGGATGGTTGGGATGCGTTGCGTCTGGCCCAATGGGTTCCGAGTTTTGTCATCCAAGCTATCAAGGATACGCCTGTCGATTTATCTCAGAAAGATAGGATGGTTTGGCTGCCTTCGCCGACGGGTTGCTTCTCGGTTAAGACGGCGTGGGAGGTGCTCCGGCAAAAGAGGCAGCATTCCTTGGCTGAATCGTTACTTTGGTCTTCGGTGTTGCCAACAAAAATGTCGTTTCTCGCTTGGAGATTGGTGCGCAATTTCTTACCTTTGGATTTGACATTGCGGTCGAGGGGTTTGTCTTGTCCATCTAGATGTGGGTGCTGTTACCAGGAGGAGGAGGCCCTTTTGCATGTCTTTGTTAATGGACCAGTTGCCTCGGAAGTGTGGCGGAAAGTGTCTTCTCGTTTTGGGTTTCGCTTGGGCAGCTGCTGGGACATGGCGTCAGTTTTTATTTCTTGGTATCGGACGGCAGCAGCCCCTTCAAAAGACCATATTCGGACATTTATGCCAGTGGTAGTGTGTTGGTTTCTTTGGTCTGCAAGGAACCAGGAGCGATTCCAAGGTGTCCGGTGGGGGGCTGACAGAGTAATTCGAGAGATAGATTTTTTCTTGGAGCAGCTTGGGAGGGCTAATTTGTTCCGTCGGTCGCATTTCAAGGGGGATGCCGATTGTGACTTGCTGCGTTGGGTTAATGCATCTCTGCGGCGGAGGACCCCCAGAGCAATTATGTGCGAGAAGCCACCTTTTGGGTTGCTTAAATTCAACTCAGACGCCAGCATCAACCATGGGAGGGCCACGGGTGGAGGTTTGGTGCGGGATTATCAAGGAAAAATGATTTTTGCTTTTTACAAAGAATTTGGGGATTATGATGTTTTGGAGGCCGAAGGTTTGGCTTTATTTTTTGGTTTGCAGTTGTGTTCACAACGGGGCATTCGCCCGTCGTTGGTAGAAGTGGATTCTAAAACCTTGGTGCATTTGATTATCTCTGGGGTCATTGCAAAGTGGCCTTTATGTAATTGCTTGAGGAAGATTAGAAGACTTTTGGAGGGGTTCTCGGCCACCATTGCGCATGTGTTCCGTGAGGCTAACTCGGTGGCGGATAGGCTAGCAGATATTGGAGCTATAGGTGTACGGGAATACGATCACTTTCATCAGTTGCCGGCAATCATCCGGGCCTCGATTTTGCTTGACTCACGTAGTGTGCCTGGGATTCGTTGGGTAAGAGAGGAGGGTTAAGATAGGGTTCTTGTACGCATAGTCTTTGCATTGGGGAGGTGACTCCCTTTTCTGTTTTAATTTTGTTTTATCAATAAAAGTTGGGGCTGGCATCCCCCCCGAGTACGGGTTTTTGCCAAAAAAAAAATGGTTAGAATCAGAGGAGGATCAACTAGTGCCGAACGGTCTTTTAGACTCAGAGATGAGGACATTGAAATTGTGGAACCGTCTACCAAAGTACCTAAAAAGAAGATTGTGACCCGAGGTGGTAAAGTGAAGCAAACTGCCCAAAGAAAAAGGGTCTCTCCAACTGCTGAACCATCCGATGAGCAGATGGAAGAACAGAACTCTGATGGAAACACAGTTGGTGGAAATGAGGAACCAGAACGGGTTACCCAGAATGATGAAATTGTCACAATATCATCTGGTAAAAGAAAAAGGACTGCAAAGAGGAAGAGAACTCCCCAATCCAAGAAAAAGCAATCTGCTGATCCCTCTGATGATCAGCAGAATGAAGGAAACATTGCTGAAAATCAGCAAACACCTGAACCCTATACCAGGAAATCTCCAAGGACAAGGACCGAGGCTCAAAATATTAGGTCATCTGCCACACAAACCTCGAAAGGGAAACATTCTGGGAAGGATCCAGTATTTCAGCCCGTAAAAGAACCCGCTCCTCTCTCAAAATTCATTGATGGTGAAGCCAGAGACAAATTTGAGTTGGTCTCTCAAAAAGGGTTCATCATCCAAAGGCTCATCCTTCCCTCTGAATTTCGTAAGCTTGATCTTGAACCTGTTATTAAGCTGTTTGAATTCCAAAAATGGGTTCATCTTCTGACCATTCCTAATACCTTTTACCCTGACATGTTTTATCAATTCTTTGCTAATCTTAGAAAGGGTAACTCACACACAGAACTCATCTCTAGGGTCAACTCTGTAGACATCACGATAACTCCTGACATTGTGAATTCCATTTTGAAAACAAGCATTGAATCTGGTTTTAAAGGAAAAGTTGCAAATTTCTTTTCATATGAAGAATATGCCGCTGCTTATCATCATTTTCACATTGCTAAACTCATGACCTATTTTCGTTCACATTTCAACACTCCTGCTGAGGCAAGATTAGAAGATCTTAGCCCTCAAAACTTGATAATTTTTACCATCATTTCAAATCTGTTGGTGCCCACTGATGGCCACAAAACTGATACGAACAAAATGGAACTTTACCTCTTTTACTATTTTGTTGAAAAAATTCGCATTGACTTTGGATTTGTGATGTGCAAGTTTCTGCTCAAAATTAGCACTGACAGTCGTAGGAAGCTCTCTTATGGCAAATTTCTGACCCCTATCTTTGCCCATTTTGAAATACCATTTTTTGAAAAATCACCCAAAGACAGTGCTTCAACAGTTTTCTCAAAAACTTATTTTGAAAGAAAGAACTTAAGATTTTTTGATGGCCATCGGTGCTATAAGGAGACTGTGGCTGAATCTTGAAGGAAAAACTTTCATGAAACCCCTGTCACTCCTAGAATTCCTCGTGATCAGTCAGACTATGTCTCTCCTTTCACCATTTGATACGAACTCGACCCAGCAAGAACCTGTCTTGAAGAACCGAATCGATCAGGCAGCAGAAGGATCTATCTTGATCAGGTTATTGAACAATAACTACCTTGCTAGACCTAAAGAGAACCTGTCTCTAGAAACCTAGTGGATTGGTTATTGGTTTGAAAGAACAAGATGATGTGATCATCTTGCCTTGAACACCACAAGTATCCAAGCTAAATACTTGATACTGTTCAAGAAGAAATTCAAGTTCCATCAAGGAACTCCATAAAAGGAGACAACTCTCTTTTTATTAATTCATCTTCAATATCATCCTGAATAGTTAAATAAAGTTGGCCATTTATAGCCTTACAAGACTCAAAACCCTAATCTAAATTGGAAACAATATAAACTTCTTTATTTGATTTGACACAACTTCCTAAATAAATTTGGAAGCAATTAACTACTTTCCTAAAACTCTAATTCAATTAGAATAGGAAACTAATTGACTCAATTGGCTTAATTATGGTCAACATGACCTTAGCCTTTATTTCCCTTAATAACTCAAGATTAACTAATAAGTATTGCTGGAAATTTACTTAAATAAATAATAAGAAATAAACATGACAAATCTTCAATGATTTTTGAACCTAATTGCACCATCAATCATCAATTGAATTTCCTTGAATTTCAAGGGAATCCAAATCTTCATGTTCTCATTATTCCCCTCCTCTTGAAAGACGATTTGTCCTCAAATCGAGTGCTTGCTTACAAAGGAGTAACTCGGAGAATGTCTTGATAAATGCAATCCAAGAACCATGTCGCCAACTCAACTTGATTATGAATACGAACCATTGCACATGCTCTATTTGTCAAGAATATCTTCTCCCAATTGTACTTGGCTAGAATTTGGAAGTCAACCAATATTTGGAAATCAATCAAGATTTGGCAATCAATCAAGATATCAATCAAGATTTGGAAACCAATCAAGACACAACTCACTTTGGAAACAAACACAAGGAAAAAAAAATCTTTTTTTTCGGATGAACAGTCTGCTACAGTACAGTATGAACAGTATTGCTACAGTAGCGGCGGATGAACAGTACTGCTACATGCGATGAACAGTACTCCGTGAACAGTTCCTTTTTTTTTTTTTTTTTTTTACTTTTGACGACTCGACACAAGGTTACGATTTCACTTGGAAGAATTTCAATGGGAGTTAAACCCTTGAAAAACCTGTTTTCAAGAACGTAATCACACCAAAAAATTTCAACCTCGATCAATCACAGGGTAGGTTCGACTCAAGTGAAAACATCAAGAAAACAAGAATCAAAATTTTTTTTTGTTTCTTTTAAATCAAAAGGCGGCTAGGGTTTTGTTAGAAAAATAAATAGAAAAAAAGAAAATAAAAAGATATTAACCTGAATCAAGAGCCGAAACTCTGATACCAGATGATACGAACTCGACCCAACAAGAACCTGTCTTGAAGAACCGAATCGATCAGGCAGCGGAAGGATCTATCTTGATCAGGTTATTGAACAATAACTACCTTGCTAGACCTAAAGAGAACCTGTCTCTAGAAACCTAGTGGATTGGTTATTGGCTTGAAAGAACAAGATGATGTGATCATCTTGCCTTGAACACCACAAGTATCCAAGCTAAATACTTGATACTGTTCAAGAAGAAACTCAAGTTCCATCAAGGAACTCCATAAAAGGAGACAACTCTCTTTTTATTAATTCATCTTCAATATCATCCTGAATAGTTAAATAAAGTTGGCTATTTATAGCCTTACAAGATTCAAAACCCTAATCTAAATTAGAAACAATACAAGCTTCTTTATTTGACTTGACACAACTTCCTGAATAAATTTGGAAGCAATTAATTACTTTTCTAAAACTCTAATTCAATTAGAATAGGAAACTAATTGACTCAATTGGCTTAACTATGGTCAACATGACCTTAGCCTTTATTTCCCTTAATAACTCAAGACTAACTAAAACGTATTGCTGGAAACTTACTTAAATAAATAATAAGAAATAAACATGACAAATCTTCAATGATTTTTTAACCCGATTGCACCATCAACCATCAATTGAATTTCCTTGAATTTCAAGGGAATCCAAATCTTCATGTTCTCATTACCATTTATCCTAGAAAGTCTGCCAGCAAGTCCTTCTCTTCCAATTCTGAGGTTATCTCCTTGCTTGAAGACCTCAAACAGCATGTTATGCTTATTGAAGATGGTCTCATGATGACCATGACCCCTGCCCAACAATCTTCTTTCATTGAAAAAAGAAACCTTCTTGTGCCTTCAATACCTGAAAACAATGAAAATACTCATCAGAAAGAGCCAAGACCTGAGGCCACAGGGCCAACTACTGGTATTGAGGCCACACCAGCTTCCAACTCTCAGGCCAAGGACAAAGGCAAGGCTCCAGCTACTGAGGAGGCATCTGAAGAAGACGATGAAGAAACTGAGCAAGAAGTGGATCCTGAACAATTTCGTCTGGCTAGGAGGAGGCCTGGATCATCTAAAATTACTATCTAGGCACTGCTAAGTCACTGCACTTTATTTTAGGACTATAGTTCATCTTTTGCACTGTAAAACTTTTCGTATGCTATGTACTAAGAGTTGTACTTCTGGTCTGTACAACTGGATGTTTTTCTACTGTTTATGGATGCTATGACTGAGTGTTTCTGATGTTATCTGTTGTGAATGGATATGTTTGTTATGAATGAATGTTTCTGATGATTCCAAATTGTGCTGAGCATGAATGAATTTTACTGATATTATCTGATTGAAAAATCTTTGTTGTCAAATTTTTTGTTGCTAATGTTTCTGATGGATCGTGCTGATGTTATCTGATGTTGCTGGTATCAAAATTGATCAGACATGGCATACTTGCTTTTTGTGATGACAAAAAGGGGGAGAAATGGATTAGCACTGATGGTGTAAAGAAATTAATTAGGGGGAGTCAGTTTTAGGGGGAGTTACGTTTCTTTTCGTATACTCATGCACTTCTTTAGGGGGAGCTGTAATCCCAGCTCGTTTTTCTACTTCTCTTTTTACTCTATCCAAGTGTTTTGTCATCATCAAAAAGGGGGAGATTGTTTATCTCAATTTATATCTTTTGATGATTACAAAACAAATGGATGTTACAAATACTTTTTTGTAGAGATTCTTTTCAAAAATGACACTAAACAGATCTGTGGACTTAAAGCAAAAAGAAGATCAAAAAGGTGAATAGTGCTGAGGAAGATGTCGGACGCACAAAAGGAGAATATCGGACGTCCGACATCCATTGAGTAACTTCGGACATATGAAGAACTCAGACTCAGACGTCCGAAGAAGACAAGCCAGGGCTTCTACGACTACTGATCACGATCGGACGCTCATCACCTGAGCATCGGACGTCCGACAAGCGTTGCTGCACTTCGGACGCAACACTTTGGACGCATCGGCCGTTCGAAGGTATTAAAGAGGAACCTCCAAGTCTGCATCTTACCCTCGGACGCATGGTGAGAGGGGATCGGACGTTCTAAGAAGTTCAAGAAAATTTCTCGAACTCACTGACCTCGCTCGAACGCATAAAAACTGACTATCGGACGTCCGACAGCACCAACGGCTAGTTGACTATTCAGATGCCCTCTATCCGTTGACAGCATTAATTAAAGTAATTTTTGGTCTCCTATAAAAAGAAAAAAGTCAACCACCTCAGAACAACTTGCACATCAAGTCTACATCAGATCGTGAGTGATTCAAATGTTAGAATACTCCAAAGGAACATTTGTATTCTTAGCTTGTGCAATTTTCTTGTAGTTTTTCAAGTGTGACACAGCTTCTTCAATAGTGTAGCATTGTGAGGGTTATCCGAGTGTTTGTAAAACTTCCTTGCTTGACCAAGTGAGGTTTGGGGCAAGAAGGAAGTGATCCTTCCCTTGTACACAAGAAATTGGTTGCAAGATTGTTCAACTTGAAGTAGCTTGTTATATAAAGTGTTGTTCAAACTCAAGTGGAGTTTGAAGCCTGGTTTGTTTCTCTACTTTCGTCTATAGCTTTACTATATAAACTGTTCACATCTTCATATCACGAACACGTGTGCTTTCTTGTGAACTGATCCTTTGAGTGGTCTTTGTGAAAAGAAGGGTAGGCTTGAAAAAGAGTAACCTATATCTTAGCTGGTTTTAGAAAACCTAATTCACCCCCCTCTTAGGTTGTCTTCGATCCTTACACATACCATATCATGTATCAAGCATTGATATATACAAGCAATCGATGTATTCAAGCAATCGATATATTCAGGCAATTTGAGCACGAGTTAAATCGTTTCGAATGACAACGAGTGCAATAAAGTACATACTCGACTCCATTTTTCAAAATCTCAAGTCATCAATAACAAGTAAACGTATATCGAGTTCACAATAGTTCACGTAACATGCACTTGACACTCACCATCTAGCAAAAAGAAATGGCACTCGAAATTCAAGCGTCCACCGTGGGATCCTTTTGAAGTTCCTCTTGTGTGCCTGAGCAATTTAACAATAGACTATTACTGATAATCCCCAAGTGATGAGAAAGGCTGTACACTAGTACGGTCTAAAAAATATCTTGAAAATCGAGATTGGGTTCCCTTTTAAAATCGGGACTCGAAAGAGTTACAAAATTCTAGTAAAAACGGTTTATTATCCTTGAAATCATTAAACGGGAACAAGTACGTGCGAATAGATTTCAAAACGAACGAACAAAGTCGGAAGAGGGCTGGCCACGTCACAATCCGGCCGGGTTCTGGCTGGATATCCTGTCGGATTGGAGGCAGTGACCAAGCCACTATTTTTTTCAATTTTCATCACCAATCCGGCCGACTATCTGGCCAAGAACTGGCCTGATTCTAGTGAATAGTTTCCCGCACGGATTTCCTTTCAAATGGTCACAATTTTTTATTTTTGGTGCAATCTTTGAAAAATCATAACTTATTCCCTGGTTGTCAAAAATTGGAAAATTTGGTACCGTTGAAAACGTAATTCAAAATGCTAAAAGTTCCTAGAAAATACCTTTCCACGAATCTAAGTGGAAGGCATTTAAATTTTGGCTTGAAGTTGATAACTTGAGTTATCAAGACAGTTTTAAGTTGGTTTTTGGCCAACTTTGAAAATGCAGAAAAATTCACTCAATTTGAACCAACCTTTGCAATTTGGAACTCTATTAGAGTTGCAATCCATGTTTAGAGCAAAACAAATGGAACGAGAATTGAAGTTTTGAGTACCAAGATATGGTGACCCAAAATTACCAAAATTTCCTTGTTAAACAAGGGTTTTCCAAACTCAAATCATGAACTTTGGAAATCTAGTTGAACAACGAAACGAACTCGTAATAACACCAAATTTGGTATGATTATTCTACCATATAAGGGCTATCCCTCTACCAAACTTCGTGAATAAATAAGCACGGAAAGTCACTTAACAAAATCACTCCAGTTTCCAAAATTTCAAGGCAAAACTGCCTTGTGCATGGAAATTTCTTTTTCTAAACTTGTGACCAAGGAAAATGCCTAAAACATGTCCCATTTAGGATAATCAAATCTAGTAAGGGTTCAAGACATATTTGGTAGGTGAGTTACACCAAGAATTTCGAGTACAAGTCCCAAACCAAGATTAGTCAAGGATTAGTCCAAAGTAAAGAATTCCATTACTGAGTCAGTCCAAAACTTTGGCCACAACTCCCTCAATTTAACTCGGAATTGAGCATGGTTGACTGGATTGAAAACTAGATCCATAGGGCTATATTTTCTCAAAAGAAACTGTTTTCAAAATCTGTCTGTAACTAACTCATTCGTGAGCATCAAGTTACAGCTCATGTGCTGCCTTCCAGGAAACAATGAAATAGGACAGCAATTTTCAAACAAGTGGTTTGGCTCCCTCAGGTGGAACCAGAATGTACATTTTATACCGTTGGAAATCTAGGAATGTCTAGTTTCCAGTCCTGCAAATGGAACTTGATTCTGACATTGGAGTAAAAAGATATAGCCGAACCAAAAACACTGCCTGGGTGAATACGGGAATAGTTTCCAGATTTCTAAGCTTTCGTAATTCCAACATTTGGATGACCAAATAAAGTTATTTTTCAATGAAACTTTTTACACACTCAATATAACATGTAAACAATAGAAACAACCTATTAGAACCTCAAAATTTCACACCAAAGTGCTCGAACAAAGTAGGGGCAAAATGGTCACTTTTGGTCATTGCACCATCCCTAAGTTTCTATCAACAACCCAACATTAATCCACTAGTTTAAGCACTAAATAAACATTATTACCTTCAAAACATCACAAATCAGTCCATATATCCAAGGTGGGAGTTCATAGAGCCCACACAACCAAATTTTCCTCAAAATAATGCTACCCATGAGCATGCATGAGCTTAAATGTATAAGATAACTCCCATAAATCAAGTTTCCAAGGGTTGATCATCACTCACTTGGTTTGATGAACCAAAGCAGAATTTTCAGTCCTTTCTTGGTCCAAGAGATCCGTGAAAAGCTCCTTCTTTTCTTAGCTAGATACAATCTCCAAGTGTTCAACTAGGTGTAGTTAAATTTTAGTTTGATTTGGCTGAGATTTGGTGCAAGAAATGGAGTAGAAATTGATGAAACAAGTGTGCTTCTTGCTCTTGGGGTGGCCGGCCAAATGAGGGAGAAGAGAGAGTGTGTGTGTGATCAAATGAAGCTTCTTTGAGAAGCTTTAATGTGTGGCCCAAATTGGTGCAAAATTTAACTCTCCTTCGCACTTGTATGCGCTCGTTTTGTGCTCGATTCCTTTTGAGTTTATTTCACTAGTGCACTAAACCTCCAATACACTTATATTCATGTAAATATTATTCACTCTTAATTGTCCCAAAATGAGGGTCTAAAGTCCCGTAATTAAATCGCGCGTGTGAAAACGCGTATTCCCAATTTAAGCGTGATAAAGCGAAACCTCCAAGAAATTTTTATAACGATAGTACCACTAACTACCACTTGAGTATTTAAACATAAAATTATCTATTTTAGAACCATTGTACAAGTATCCAATTTTCCAAACTTATTGTACTCTCAATCGGTTAACATTTCCAAACACGTTTTCACTATTTTCATTAAACGAGCTGCCAAAAATTAATTTTTGAAACAAGTCACTTTAAAAATATAATGAAACTATAATTCCATGTATTTAGGTTTAATAAGGATAGAAAATAATATTCGGGGCAAATATCCAAATAAATAATCAAATGAGTCAAAAATAGGGGTTTAAAATAAGAATTTTACGAGTCCTCCCAACGATGATCGAGTACAATAGTTCTTGAAGTTAGCCGATGAGGAAAAAATGAAGAGATATTGTCTTGAAGACATGGTCCTCTATGCCAAGGACATGCAGATTTACGTGCCCGATTACGGGCATTTTAGGAAGGACATTTTTAAGGAGTGTTACAATAGTCGATATGCTAGCAATCTCATCACGTGTCGCATGCTGTCTCTAGTGCGAGAATGCAATTATTGGACAAACCATAGAAATGACATCAATGATTAAATGTGGATTTGTCTTGTGTGCTAGTATGACAAAGTAGAAAACAAGCTGCCCGCTGGATTGCTGCAACCGTTGCAAATATTGGGATGCGTTTGGGAAAGCATATGCCAAAAATAATTACCAAAATGATTGGAAGTTTGTTGAAAATCAATTTGAGTAAGCCGTGCCCAACTTCGATGTCACCACCAACCTCAATGTTACCGCCAACCTCACCATTAACAAGTTTAGTGTTAACACTAACCTTACAACCAACAAGCTCATTGTTACTGCTAATCATTACCTATAACCCTAAAACTTTATTCCCAATCTTGACAAAGAAAACAAAACTAATTAGTTTGAATTTAACAAATTTTCTAAACTACAATAATCTTAGATACCAACTAAAAGAACATTTAGTCCAAACAGGATAACTAGCACCATTGAATGAGTGAAAAGTCTCATCATTAAGTTTAGCATGTCTGATCTTTGTTAAGATATAATCATGTTCAAATTTCATCCATTTCGAATCCCTTCTCATCCTCATGTTGCCAGGACCCATACAGTCAAAAAATGAAAACAAAAACGAAATTAAGCTATTGATTTTCAAAATACACAGTGCACACAATATTAAAAAAAGTTATATTTTAACTAACTAGCCACAATTTGGCTCTAAAATGAAACACATGTGAATAGTTGACTGACAAGAAATTCTCAAAAATCTTACAAATAAAATATCAACAATATAAAGTAAATAAAATTCGATTGCAAATCATTTGACTCTCAATATAGCAGAGCAGAAAAAAAATGGTACAAGATTGATACCGTAGTCCATCCTCTTAGGGAAGAGACGATTAGATGAAACATACCTACATATGGACCCTTCGAAAATAAAGGCGATTGTGGAATGGACGGCACCGACATCGTCCACGGAACAGTGGTCGTTTCTTGAGTTAGTTAATTATTATCGACGGTTTATTTCAGGCATTCAGCCATCGCTGCTCCACTAACTGACTTGTTGTACAAGAGTAAGATGTGGATGTGGACGACGGATTGCCAACCAGCGTTTAATACACTAAAGGATGCAGTAACGAAAGAGACGGTCTTGGCATTGCCCGATTTTACTAAGTTATTTGAGGTATATGTCTAAACATTCGACATAGCCGTTGAAGATATTTTAATGTAAAATGATTATCCGATTGATTATGAGAGTTATAAATTAAGTGAAGTTGGAAAATGATGACCGACGCACGAGAAGAAAATTTTAGCAGTCGTATGTTACTTGCAAGTTTCTGAGCACTGCCTCAAGGCCGCTATAGCGTTTAAAATCAAGACAGATAATTGTGTGGTGAGCTACCATCAAATGCAGAAGCAACTATCAAGCAAGCAAGCAAGGTGGCTGGATTATTTAGTAGAGTTCAAATAAGAATTTGAGTAGAACACGGGCAAGACAAATTTCATGACTGATATCCTAAGTCACAAGAGCATCATTGCGCTCATATACATAACCGAAGTTCTACTCTTGGAGTGCATCAAGTAAAGGTCGCAGCACGAAAATCGAGTACAAACGCTCATGGAGTTAGCCGATGATGGAGAAATGAAGAAATATTGACTTGAGGACAGAATTTTCTATGTGAAAAACCAATAGATTTGCGTGCCCGACTAGGGGCACTTCAGAAAGGACATTCTTAAGGAGTGTTACAATAGTCGGTATACTGGCAATCCCAACACGTGTTTAGGGCTGCAAATAATCGAGCCGCTCGCGAGCGGCTCGAGTCTAGCTCGATTCGAGCTCGAGCTGGCTCGAGTCGAAATCGAACTCGAACTCAAGGTCAAAATATTAAACTCCTTAACTCGCGAGCCGGCTCGCGAGCTCGAATATATATATAATATTTTTTATTTTTTTTATTTTAAGTATATATATATATTTTTATTTTTAAGTATATATTTTTTTTATTTTTTTATTTTAATAGTAAAATTACATATATATCTTTAATATTTTTATTATTTATTAAAAAATATATTATTTTATTTATTTTTTAAAAAATAAAATAATTATTTTTTAATTTTTTTCGAGCTCGAGGTCGAGCTCGAGTTTGGTAAAATTTAGTCCATACTAAGCTCAATTAGCCCAAAACTCGACTCGACTCGACTCGTTTGCAGCCCTACAAATGTTGTATGCTGTCTCTCGTGCAAGAATGCTATTATTTGGCGAATCTTATGAACTACGTCAATGATTAAATGCGGACTTGTCTTGTGTGCTAGTATGACAAGGTAGAAAACAAGCTGCTCGTTGGATTGCTGCAACCGTTGCAAATATCGAGATGTGTTTGGGAAAACATGCCAAAAATAATTACCAAAACGATTGAAAGTCTGTTCAAAATCAATTTGAGTAAGCCCTTCCCAACTTCGATGTCACCACCAATCTCAATGTTACCGCCAACCTCACCACTAACAAGTTTAGTGTTAACACTAACTTTACAACCAACAAACTCAGTGTTACTGCCAATCATTACCTATAACCCTAATTAGTTTGAATTTAACAAATTTTCTAAACTATAATAATCTTAGATACCAACCAAAAGAACATTTAGTCCAAACAGGATTACTAGCACCATTGAATGAGTGAAAAGCCTCATCATTAAGTTTAACATGTCTGATCTTTGTTAAGATATAATCAAGTTCAAACTTCATCCATTTCGAATCCCTTCTCCTCCCCATGTTGTCAAGACCCATACAGTAAAAAATGAAAACAAAAACGAAATTAAATTATTGATTTACAAAATCGGTAGTGCACAAAATATTATAAAAAGTTATATTTTAACAAATCAATTATAATTTGGCTTTAAAATGCAATGCATGCCAATAATTGATTGACAAGAAGATCTCAGAAATCCTACAGACAAAATATCAACAATATAAAGCAAATAAAATTCGATTGCAAATCATTTGGCACTCAATATAGTAGAGCACAAAAAAAGGGACCAAAATTGATACCGTAGTCCATTCTCTTAGGGAAGCGACTGAAATTTTTTTTTTTCTAACGAGATAGATACAAAAGACACAAAAAGAGGGATAAAAATTAATGTTACCAACAAGCTAGCTCTGATACCAGCTGATACGAATCTCGTTGGTGAGAAGATTCGCGACCCAAGATCACTTGTTGGATTTGACTTCGAACGCAAGGAACGGTAGCAGCGGAAACCCTACGACCCCTCTAATCCCCGTGACTACGAACTTGTTGATATTATCTCAACCCGTAATCGAACGAATTAGCGAACCTCAGGCAAGTGTAGGAGGCGCCACAATTCAAGTGTGGTTCTTGAATTGATAAGCCAAACAAGAACACAAGAGTTAAACTCTGAGTTGTTCAAGGGTTGCTCGAAAGCTATGGAGAAAATTCTCTCAAGTATTTTTATGATAAAAGTGTCTACCCTTTATTGATGTAATATGGTGCCTTATATAGGCTACAAGTGAAAACCCTAATCTAGTAAGAAAATGGACTAAGAGTGCAGTGGATATGGGCCCTAATAAGGGAGTCTTAAACCCCCGATGGGTTGTGCCTCACGTGGGCTTTCCTTCCTAGACAGCCCATTCTAGCAAATAATAATGAGTAAATTAGCAATCCTACCTTTGGCGATTCTACGTGCAATATGCACTTAGCCAATTATTCAATCTAATCAACTAATGTGGAAATAACTAACTATGATGCTAAAATGGAAATTAGGGTTTGGCACAAAAAACCCTAATCCTCAGGTGTAGCTTCAATGCTCATTATCGGATCGCGACCACCTTCACTTGAGTGTATGAATCCTTCAAAGGACTTGTGTATGGCCTGAATAAATACATTGAGTTGCTCACGAAGTTTCTTTGCGCAAGCCCTAGTAATGGGTCCACTTGGGGCGTGCACGTGATCCTCAGCTCCTCGATTACTCGAGCCATTGTTGGCCTGCCCACGTACCATGATGCTATCATTCCCCTCCTCTTGAGAAGGATTTGCCCTCAAATCAAACGCATCATCTGCATCAAAAGGAGCTAAGTCAGAGACATTAAATGTAGCACTAACTCCATACTCACCAAGAAGGTCAAGTTTGTAGGCGTTGTCATTGATGCGCTCCAACACTTGAAAAGGTCCATCACCCCGTGGTTGTAATTTGTTCCTCCTTTGAACAGGAAATCGTTCTTTGCGCATGTGCAACCATACCCAATCGCCAGGCTCAAAAATCAACTTTTGGCGACCTTTGTTAGCTTGCTTGACATATTGAGCAGTTCTCCTCTCAATGTTAGCCCTGACTTTCTCATGCAGTTGCTTAACAAACTCTGCACGTTTCTTACCATCTAAATGTGCGCGCTCATTACTAGGTAATGGCACTAGATCAAGTGGTGTTAGCGGATTAAAACCATAAACACATTCAAATGGAGAGAAACCAGTAGTAGAATGGATAGCCCTATTATAAGCAAACTCAACATGAGGTAAACACTCTTCCCAAGATTTCAAGTTCTTTTTGATGATGGCACGCAACAAGGTACCTAATGTACGATTTACCATCTTGGTTTGACTATCAGTTTGGGGGTGGCTAGCAGTAGAGAATAGCAATTGGGTGCCTAACTTAGACCAGAGTGTCTTCCAAAAATAGCTTAGGAATTTAACATCTCTATCAGATACAATGGTCCTAGGAATGCCATGCAATCTCACAATCTCTTTAAAGAACAAATTAGCAATATGAGATGCATCATTCGTTTTATGACAAGCAATGAAGTGTGCCATTTTAGAGAATCTATCAATAACCACATAAATGGAGTCATGGCCATACTTGGATCTAGGCAAACCAAGTATAAAATCCATAGAAATGTCAACCCATGGTGCACTAGAAATAGGTAACGGGGTGTAAAGGCCATACGGGTGTACCTTGGATTTAGCTTTCTTACAAGCTAAGCATCGCTCCACCACCCGTGCAACATCTCTCCTCATGCGCGGCCAATAGAAGTGCTCCTGTAGCATGGCAAGAGTCTTATCAACCCCAAAATGTCCCATAAGGCCACCCGAATGGGATTTTCGTACCAAAAGTTCGCGGATGGATCCATGTGGGATGCAAAGCCGATTGGCATAAAACAAGTAACCATCGGAAATGAAGAATTTACCTTGCCCAGTGTGTTTGCAAGAAAGGTAAAGTTCACCGAAATCACTATCTTGTGCATAGATGTCTTTAATCAACTCAAACCCTAACAACTTAGCATCTAAGGAAGTGAGTAGAGAGTACCTTCGTGATAGTGCATCCGCAACCACATTTGTCTTACCAGCCTTGTATTTAATCACGTACGGAAAGGACTCCACGAATGCGATCCACCTTGCATGCTTTTTGCTTAAGGTGTGCTGGGCCTTAAGGTATTTAAGGGACTCATGATCAGTGTGTATCACGAATTCCTTAGGCCTTAAGTAGTGCTGCCAAACTTGTAGTGCTCAAATGAGGGCGTATAACTCTTTATCATAAGTTGAGTAGTTCAGTGCAGCCCCATTGAGTTTCTCACTAAAGTAGGCAATAGGTCTTCCTCCTTGGTTCAACACAGCTCCAACTCCAATACCTGAAGCATCACAATCAATTTCAAATGTCTTAGAAAAGTCAGGTAAAGCAAGTACAGGTGCATGTGTGAGTTTGTGCTTTAAAGCGCGAAAGGCTTGTTCTTGAGAATCTCCCCAATGGAAGTTCTCATTCTTCTTGATCAACTCGGTCAAGGGTGCAGCAATGGTGCTAAAGTCCGTCACGAATCTCCTATAGAAACCCGCAAGTCCATGGAAGCTCCGAACATCACCCACCGATCTTGGTGTTGGCCACTCTTGGATAGCTTTCACCTTTTGGTCATCCACCTTCATTCCCTGCGCACTTATAACAAACCCTAGAAACACAAGCTCATTAGTGCAAAAATTGCACTTCTTGAGATTGGCATAGAGCTTCCCTCGTCGAAGTACATCCATAACAGCCCTAATATGCTCTAGGTGTTCATCATAAGATTTGCTATAAATTAGGATATCGTCAAAGTAAACTACCACGAATTTCCCTAAGAATGGACGCAAAACATGGTTCATTAACCTCATGAAGGTGCTAGGTGCATTAGTTAGCCCAAAAGGCATCACTAACCACTCATACAATCCATACTTAGTTTTGAAGGCAGTTTTCCATTCGTCCCCCTCCTTTATCCTAATTTGATGGTACCCACTTTTGAGATCAATTTTGGTAAAGAACACAGCCCCATGCAACTTATCAAGCATGTCATCTAAGCGAGCTATAGGGTGGCGATACTTTACTGTGATGGCATTTACGGATCTACAATCAGTGCACATTCTCCACGTACCATCTTTCTTGGGCACCAAAATGACTGGAACAGCGCACGGGCTTAAGCTCTCACGTGCCCATCCTTTGCCAAGCAAGTCGTCCACTTGCCTTTGCAGCTCCTTAGTTTCCTCCGGGTTGCTCTTGTAAGCTGGGCGATTTGGCAACGACGCTCCAGGGACGAAGTCTATTTGATGCTCAATGCCTCTAAGCGGTGGTAATCCACTTGGTACGTCATCAGGAAAGATATCAGCATATTCCTGCAAAAGAGACTTAACTTCAAGCGGTAAGTTAGTATCAAGGTCATGGACATTCTGAGCTACTTCTTTACTAACAAGCATAAGAAGCGGTTGCTCATCCCTCATTAACTTGCTCACTTTCTTGGCTTTTATCAGGAGCATTTGTTTTCCCTCGGGTTTTACCTCACTTGCCGAGCTATCTAAAGCCTTTTTCCTCTTTCCTCTCTTTTTTTGCCTCGACTTTCTCATTTTCTTTCTTTCTTGCACTATACTTCTCAAACTCTTGTTGCAATTTCAATTGGTCCTCATGCACTTGTTTTGGAGAAAGGGGAGGTAGGGTGACTTTCTTACTATTATACAAGAAACTATACTTGTTAGTCACACCATCAAAAGTTACCTGCCTGTCAAACTGCCACGGCCTACCTAGTATAATGTGACTAGCCTGCATAGGAACTACATCACATAATACTTCATCAGTATATTTATGAATTTGAAAGGATATAAGAACCTGTTTGGTTACTCGAACCTCCCCAGAATTGTTGAGCCATTGGAGTTTGTAGGGTCGCGGGTGATCCCTCGTAGGCAGCTTCAAGCTGTCCACCATGAGTGAACTAGCCACATTTGTACAGCTCCCACTATCAATAATCACACTACAAAGTGCTTGGTTGACGAAGCACCTAGTGTAGAAAATATTCTCCCGTTGAAGCTCGTCCTCCTTAACACGTACCGTCAATGCTCTCCTTGCAACCAAGGCGGTCCCAAAGTGACCCTCGGGTGCACTAAACTCCTTTTCATTTGGTGACTCACCATCACTACCTCCTTCAAGGGGTGGCATGCCTTCGTACTCGGCTTCGTCCTCACTCACGATCTCGCCATTTTACATCATAATCATAGTCCTTTGATTGGGACATTGACTAGCAGTATGGCCTCTACCTTGACATTTGAAGCATCGAGTATCACGAGCCCTAGTTTGTGCCCTAGGCTCCTCGAATTTTGGAGTAGAAGAGGGCGGCTTACTAAAACTAGGGTTGCCCACCTTACCTCCCTCGAATCTCGGCTTTGGAGTATGAACATTTGGTGAAGGCCGAGAATCATTCCTTGGTTGGAATGGGCGGTTGGTAGAGTAGGTGGTATTGCCGAAATTCGATCGAGTGGTACCCCTCCTCGTGAGCCTTTGCTCAACCTTAATAGCCTTGTCTACAAACTCATGTAACTCCATATAATGTTGAAGTTCCACTCGTTCAGCAATATCGGGTCGTAACCCTCTCAAGAATCTCGCCATGGTGGCTTCAGGATCCTCCTGTACATCCGCTCTAAGCATTAGGATCTCCATCTCCTTGTGGTACTCATCCACACTCTGGTTGCCCTGGACTAAGGTTTGTAATCGGTGGTACAAATCCCTAGTGTAATGTCCAGGTACAAAGCGGGTGCGCATCATGGCTCGAAGCTCGGGCCATGGAACGAGCTCAGGTAGACCATTTCTCCTTCTAGACCTCTTGATTTGGTCCCACCAAACCACAGCGTACTCAGTAAATTCCATGGTGGCCAATTGCACCTTTTGCACCTCGGTGTAGTTTTGGCAAGAAAAGACCATTTCGATCTTGGATAACCATTCGAGAAAGGCCTCGGGATCGGACCGTCCTTTGAACTCAGGGATTTGCATTTTGATTCCCTTGAATACATCGGTAGGTCCAGTCTGGTTCCTTTGCCGTGGTCGAACTCGAGGTTCCTCATCATCTTCATCATTATTGGAACCATCGGACGACTCCACGTCTCTCCGCCTTCGTGTGGACTTAGAAGTTTTTGGTGTTCCAGACGTTCGGAGTTGCAGCAACTCATCTTGAATGGGTTCTAGCATGCGTTGGAAACGCCTCTCCATTTGCTCCATCATCTGTTCAAAGTCCATGGGACGGGATACTCCTTCGTTGCTACTAGACATGAAGTCTCAAGTGTGCCTGCAAGGGTTAGTAGCAAAGAAAGGGAAAAAGGAGAAAGAAACGTTTGTCTCCCCTTTTTTTTTTCCTCACTTCACTCCCTAAGTGTATACTCTCACACTCGTGTATGGTCACTCAGATCACTCTAATGAGCTCACCAAAATTTTCGTAAAGCCCCTTGCAAACCCTGAAGAAAGTAGAATTCCTCAAGTGCTCAAGTGTAGCAAAAAAAATCAAGTTCACGCTAGAATTTGAGGTTCGTAAGAGTAGAGATTTGCTTGGAAAACAAAATTAGGACACTAAGAATGGAGTGGTATAATATATTCAAGACTAAAAACTGGAAAAGGAATTGACACAAAAGCTGAAAAAAATTAAGAACGACACTAAAAACTCTAACCGACAAGGAAAGTGGTCCTTTTGCTTTGCTGGAAATTTTTTTTTTTTTGGGGCCGTTTGCTAAAATATAGCAGGTGATATAGCTAAAAGATAGGCAGAAGTTTAGGCACTATGCAGCTATAAAATAGGGAACAAGATGCGGCTAAAAGTTAGCCTATCAGTTTTGGAAGTCTTTGGCTTTTAGAAATCTTTCGGGTTTTGGAGACTAGGAAGCTGCCTTTTCCTTTTCTTGGTTGGTGTTTCCCGATTCCCCTTACTGGATTGCGGAACAAGATGGGCAGTTTATTTTGTTCCTTTCAAGATCAAATTGGCTACTGCAACAGCTTTTTTTTTTTTTTTATGCAGCCAAAAGATGCACTATGGGTTCGGCTCAAACACACGAATTTCCAGGTTTGGTTGCAGCTTTGGTGCGGCCTGTTTTGGTGATTTTAATGTTTGGCAGGATGTGATTCTTGGTTCCCAACAATTAGAGCTCAAAGTTCAGGTATGTTTCAATGTCACGCCCAAGAAAATTTCAAGAATTCAAGATCAAATCACAATTTCCAGCAAATAACTTCAAGAATATCAAGGCTAATTTCCAGATTTCAAGAATATCCGAATCCTTCAAGATCATCGTGAAATCAGCAAATTTGACGCAAGAATTTCAAGAACAATGTACCAATACTTTCCTAGATGATAAGCAACTGAAGAAAAAAACGACATGAACAGATTTGGAAACAACTAAAACTCAACAAGGAAGAACGAACAGATTTTTGGAAACTACCAAAACTCAGCACGAAAGAATGAACAGATTTCTTCTTCTTCTCTTTTTGGTTTTTTTTTTTAAACCCAAACGATGTAACTAACAAACAAATAGCCTACGAATACCACAAATAATTCCCAGAATTTCCAGAAATTAGAAACGGCACAAGAAAGACACAAAAACACAGACGGGCAGAATTTTTTTGCAAAGAATAAGACTAGCGACTGAAAATTTTTTTTTTCTAACGAGATAGATACAAAAGACACAAAAAGAGGGATAAAAATTAATGTTACCAACAAGCTAGCTCTGATACCAGCTGATACGAATCTCGTTGGTGAGAAGATTCGCGACCCAAGATCACTTGTTGGATTTGACTTCGAACGCAAGGAACGGTAGCAGCGGAAACCCTACGACCCCTCTAATCCCCGTGACTACGAACTTGTTGATATTATCTCAACCCGTAATCGAACGAATTAGCGAACCTCAGGCAAGTGTAGGAGGCGCCACAATTCAAGTGTGGTTTTTGAATTGATAAGCCAAACAAGAACACAAGAGTTAAACTCTAAGTTGTTCAAGGGTTGCTCGAAAGCTACGGAGAAAATTCTCTCAAGTATTTTTATGATAAAAGTGTCTACCCTTTATTGATGTAATATGGTGCCTTATATAGGCTACAAGTGAAAACCCTAATCTAGTAAGAAAATGGACTAAGGGTGCAGTGGATATGGGCCCTAATAAGGGAGGCTTATCCCCCCGATGGGTTGGGCCTTACGTGGGCTTTCCTTCCTAGACAGCCCACTCTAGCAAATAATAATGAGTAAATTAGCAATCCTACCTTTGGCGATTCTACGTGCAATATGCATTTAGCCAATTATTCAATCTAATCAACTAATGTAGAAATAACTAACTATGATGCTAAAATGGAAATTAGGGTTTGGTACAAAAAACCCTAATCCTCAGGTATAGTTTCAATGCTCATTATCGGACCGCGACCACCTTCACTTGAGTGTATGAATCCTTCAAAGGACTTGTGTATGGCCTGAATAAGTACATTGAGTTGCTGACGAAGTTTCTTTGCGCGAGCTCTAGTAATGGGTCCACTTGGGGCGTGCACGTGATCCTCAGCTCCTCGATTACTCGAGCCATTATTGGCCTGCCCACGTACCATGATGCTATCAATTTTAGGAAGGACATTCTTAAGGAGTGTTACAATAGTCGGTATGCTGGCAATCCCAGTACATGTCGCATGCTGTCGCTCGTGCGAGAATGCTATTATTGGGCGAACCATAGGGACGACGTCAAAGATTAAATGCGGACTTGTCTTGTGTGCTAGTAAGAGAAGGTAGAAAACAAGTTGTCCGCTGGATTACTGCAACCATTGCAAATATCGGGATGCATTTGGGAAAGCATGGGCCAAAAATAATTACCAAAGCGATAGGAAATTTGTTCAAAATCAATTTGAGGAAGCCCTTCCCAACATCGATGTCACCACCAACCTCAATGTTACCACCAACCTCACCACTAACAAGTTTAGCGTTAACACTAACCTTACAACCAGCAAGTTCAGTGTTACTACCAATCATTACCTATAACCCTAAAACTTTATTCCCAATCTTGACAAACAAACAAAACTAATTAGTTTGAATTTAACAAATTTTCTAAACTATAATAATTTTAGATACCAACCTAAAGAACATTTAGTCCAAACAGGATAACTAGCACCATTGAATGAGTGAAAAGTCTCATCATTAACTTTAGCATGTCTGATTTTTGTTGAGATATAATAACGTTCAAACATCATCCAATTCGAATCTCTTCTCATCCCCTTGTTGCCAGAACCCATACAGTCAAAAAATGAAAACAAAAACGAAATTAAGCTATTGATTTTCAAAATATATAGTGCACAAAATATTATAAAAAGTTATATTTTAACTAACTAGCCATAATTTGGCTCTAAAATTAAACACATGCTAATAGTTGATTGACAAGAAGATATCAGAAATCTTACAAATAAAATATCAACAATATAAAGTAAATAAAATTCGATTGCAAATCATTTGACTCTCAATATAGCAGAGCAGAAAAAAAATGGAACAAGATTGATACCGTAGTCCATCCTCTTAGGGAAGAGACGATTAGATGAAAGACACCTACATATGTACCCTCAGGAAATAAAGATGATTGTGGAATGGATGGCACCGACATCGTCCACGGAACTGCGATCGTTTCTTGGGTTAATTAATCATTATCGACCGTTCATTTCAGGCATTCAGCCATCGCTGCTCCGCTAACAGACCTGTTGCACAGGAGTAAGATGTGGATGTGGACGACGGATTACAAACCAGCGTTTAATACACTAAAGCATGCAGTGACGAAAGAGCCGGTCTTGACATTGCCCGATTTTATAAAGTTATTTGAGGTGGATGTCGAAGCATTCGACATAGCCGTTGGAGGTATTATAATGCAAGATGATCAATCGATTGCTTATAGGAGTTATAAATTAAGTGGCGTTGAAAAGTGGTGGCCGACGCACGAGAAGAAAATTTTAGCAGTCGTATATTACTTGCAAGTTTCTGAGCACTGCCTCAAGGCCGCCATATTGTTTAAGATCAAGACAGATAATTGTGCGGTGAGCTACCATCAAATGCAGAAGTAGCTATCAAGCAAGCAAGCAAGGTGGCTGGATTATTTAGTAGAGTTCAAATAAGAACTTGAGTAGAACTCAGACAAGACAAATTTCACGACTAATATCCTAAGTCACAAGAGTGTCATTGCGCTCATATACATAACTGAAGTTCTACTCTTGGAGTGCATCAAGTAGAGGTCGCAGCACGAAAATCGGGTACAAACGCTCATGGAGTTAGCCGATGACGGAGAAATGAAGATATATTGACTTGAGGACAGAATTTTCTATGTGAAGAACCAGTAGATTTACGTGCCCGACTGGGGGCACTTGAGAAAGGTCATTCTTAAGGAGTGTTACAATAGTCGGTATACCGGCAATCCCAACATGTGTCGCATGCTGTCTCTCGTGCAAGAATACTGTTATTTGGCGAAAATTATTCACTACGTCAATGATTAAATGCGGACTTGTCTTGTGTGCTAGCATGACAAGGTACAAAACAAGCTGCCCGTTGGATTGCTGCAATCGTTGCAAATATCGAGTTGCGTTTGGGAAAACATGTGCCAAAAATAATTACCAAAGCGAGTGAAAGTCTGTTCAAAATCAATTTGTGTAAGCCCTTCCCAACTTCAATGTCACCACCAACCTCAATGTTACCGCCAACCTCACCACTAACAAGTTTAGTGTTAACACTAACTTTACAACCAACAAACTCAGTGCTACTGTCAATCATTACCTATAACCCTAAAACTTTATTCCCAATTTTGACAAAGCAAACAAAACTAATTAGTTCGAATTTAACAAATTTTCTGAACTATAATAATCTTAGATACCAACTAAAAGAACATTTAGTCTAAATAGGATAACTAGCACCATTGAATGAGTGAAAAGCCTCATCATTAAGTTTAACATGTCTAATCTTTGTTAAGATATAATCATGTTCAAAATTCATCCATTTCGAATCCCTTCTCCTCCCCTGGTTGCCAGGACCCATACAGTAAAAAATGAAAACAAAAATAAAATAAAATTATTGATTTACAAAATAGGTAGTGCACAAAATATTATAAAAAATTATATTTTAACTAATCAACTATAATTTGGCTTTAAAATGCAATGCATGCCAATAATTGATTGACAAGAAGATCTTAGAAATCCTACAAACAAAAACTCAACAATATAAAGCAAATAAAATTCGGTTGCAAATCATTTGGTGCTCAATATAGTAGAGCACAAAAAAAAGGGACCAAAATTGATACTGGAGTCCATTCTCTTAGGGAAGAGACGATTACATGAAAGACACCTATATATGGACCCCCAGAAAATAAAGGCGATTGTGAAATGGACGACACCGATATCGTCCACTGAATTGCGATCGTTTCTTGGGTTAGTTAATTATTATCGACGGTTCATTGCTGGTATTCGGCCATCGCTGCTCCGTTAACTGACTTGCTGCACAAGGGCAAGATATGGATATAGACGACGAATTGCCAAGCAGCGCTTGAGATACTAAAGGATGCAACGACAAAAGAGCCGGTCTTGACATTTGCCCGATTTTACAAAGCTACTTGAGATGTATGTCTAAATATTCGACATAGCCGTTGGAGGTATTTTAATGCAAGATGGCCATCCGATTGCTTATAAGAGTCATAAGATAAGTGATGTTGAAAAATAATGGCCGACGCACGATAAGGATATGTTAGCAGTCGTGTATTGCTTGCAAATTTGTGAGCGTTGCGTCAAGACCGCCATATCGTTTAAGATCAAGACAGATAATAGTGCGGTGATCAACCATCAAATGCAGAAACAACTATCAAACAAGCAAGTAAGGTGGCTTGACTATTTATAAGAATTCAAATATCAACTTGAGTAGAACTCGGACAAGACAAGTCTCAGGGCCGATATCCTAAGCCGTAACGTCATTGCGCCCATGTACGCAACTGAAATTCTACTTTTTGAGCGCATCAAGAAGAGATAGTAGCACGATGATCAAGTACAAGAGTTCAAGGAGTTAGCCGATGAGGAAAAAATGAAGAGATATTGTCTTGAGGACATAGTCCTCTACACCAAGGACCAGCAAACTTACGTGCCCAATTTGGGGTATTTTACGAAGGACATTCTAAAGGAGTGTTACAATAGTCAATATGCTAGCAATCCCAGCACATGTCGCTTGCTGTCTCTCGTGCGAGAATGATATTATTTGGCGAACCATATGGACGACGTCAATGATTAAATGTGGACTTGTCTTGTGTACTAGTATGACAAGGAAGAAAACAGGCTGCCCGCTGGATTGCTGCAACCGTTGCTAATATCGGGATACGTTTGGGAAAGCATGTGCCAAAAATAATTGCCAAAGCGATAGGAAATTTGTTCAAAATCAATTTGAGGGAACCCTTCCCAACTTCGATGTCACCACCAACCTCAATGTTACCGCCAACCTCGTCACTAACAAGTTTAGTTTTAACACTAACCTTACAACCAACAAGTTCAGTGTTACTGCCAATCATTACCTAAAATCCAAAAACTTCATTCCCAATCTTGACAAAGCAAACAAAACTAATTAGTTTGAATTTAATAAATTTTCTTAACTATAATAATCTTAGATACCAATCCAAAAGGACATTTAGTCCAAACAGGATAACTAGCACCATTGAATGAGTGAAAAGTCTCATTATTAACTTTAGCATGTCTGATTTTTGTTGTGATATAATCATGTTCAAACATCATCCAATTCGAATCCCTTCTTATCACCTTGTTGCCAGAACCCATACAATCCAAAAATGAAAACAAAAACGAAATTAAGCAATTGATTTTCAAAATATACAGTGCACAAAATATTATAAAAAGTTATATTTTAACTAACTAGCCATAATTTGGCTCTAAAATTAAACACATGCTAATAGTTGATTGACAAGAAGATCTCAGAAATCTTACAAATAAAATATCAACTGTGACAGCCCTACCTACCCCTAAGGCGAACCAAAGGGTTCGGCGGACCGCCTGCCCAGCTCTCGCCGGGACTCAGTCGATCACTTCCATTCTCGAGCAAAACCAGATCCAGCCCATACGAAAAATATAGCAATGATCCAAAAACTTAAACGAAACTTATATACATTTCAATCTCAAAAGAAGTACAACCGTCGAATATACAAAGGTTCCAAATCCACCATACAACCAGCCCGTGCCAAGCACTAGGGCGAGAACCATTACAAGAAAAATCAAAAGCTAGACCAGCTAGTCTATACAGATCTCTCGTCCTTGCGTACCTTCCCCTGTTAAGGAAAACAAAACTAAAGGGATGAGCTAAAAGCTCAGGGAGGTTCCGAACACATAATAAAACAATCAATCCAATACACTAACATGGCATATCACAACTTCACGAAACATTTACAATGGAAAGCGATAAAACATTCATGAAAAGGATACGGCTCACAGGGAGCAATTCATTCGATCATTCATTCGTTCTCCTGACATTTCCCCTGATTCCTCCAATCATTTGAAAGTTTCATTTTTGTAAATAAACCCTCGTTCGTTCGTTCATTTCATTCACCCTCTCCTGGACATTGTCCAGGCTCCACCAACCTCCACCAACCTACAAAGGTAATACTCGAGTATACCAAAACCACCCAAGTCACCATATCGCCCGACCGAGTCCGCTTCTGGCTCGAGTCGATCGGTAACAAGGGGCAGTGGCCAGTTCAACCAAAAGGCTTACATTCATGCGCAACTAGCATTTCAATTATTAAATCCTTGAAAATTGCACAGTTATTTAGGTCGAGTGCGATAAAGTACACCCTCGCCTAGAAAGCTCGTTTTGGAAATCATTAAAAGCACTTAACACGTTATCAATCAATAATACAAGTTATGAAGTCAAGAAGCATTTAATAAACAAGGACACTCACCGAACTATGCAAAATAACGTGCAAAATATCCTTCTGGATAGAATCCTTAATCACCGAGAAAACCTAAGATTGAACGAAAAAGAATATAGCACAACCAATTAGGTGAAATCCAAAAAACCCAATAAATGATGAGTAAACGCATAAAAATGACTTTAAAGCGAAATGGGGCATTTGGACTGATGGTCGGAAATATCAAGGGTTTCATAAACCAAACGCAAAACTAAACTAAAAAGGGTTATAAAATTTTGCGGCAAAAAAAGCACTTGGACCAAAAACTAGCCTTCAAGTAAAAATTTCAGCAGCAAATCCCTTGTGTTTACCTATTTTCCAGCCATTAATGGCTTCATCATTTCCTCAAATCAGTCCCAACATCTCACACAAAATAAGCTCATTTCCAAAAGCCGTTCACTAGGCTTAAAGTCATTCAAGTACACAATTTAGCTAGGAAAATGACTAGATTCCAATAAACACAATAAGACTCGAATACAAGTCATAAATCAATGTCAAATACTACCGAAATAGGATTCCATAAGCATACATAAACAATAGAGGAAACCAGAAAAATCCAGAAATGATTTAGCTTTAACCCTAAAAAAAACAGTTTTTGACCTCATTTTGCGGTAATGGCACCAAAGGTACTACGATTATCGGATGAAGATACAAGACCCACCGTTTCAAAGCTAAAAGATAGGGATACAATATTACAGAAGGTCGCTTAACCCAGTTTCGAGTGTAACCAGGTCAAAAATGCAAGAAACTACACCAGAATCGGAAAAACAGATTCGCAGAACACGTTCTAGTGCAAACATCATAACTCAGCCTACCCAAGTCCAAATCCAGAAATTCCAAAACCAGCTGTAAGCTAAGAAACAGGGCTACATTTTATCAGAAGACCTCAACAACCAATTCGGAAGCAATTCCAGCCAAAACAACCAATTACAGGCGCAATTCTAGCATTCAGGTAAAACCAGGACAGCAAGGGTAATTTCGCCTTTTCTCATTCTACGCTACTCCGATTGACCTGAAATTTTGTAGACACCTCTAAAATGTCATTCCCTAAAGCTTTTATGTTTTAATCCAAGGCCAATTCGGCCTCTAACTAGGAGATATAAATTCGGACAGAATGTAACCATTAGAACCCTGATTTTTTCAATTTTCTTCCAAACCAGAAATTGGTTGCAATCATCCACTTTTTCCACCTTCTAGAATCATTATATATCATTTCCAATCATCATAGATAGCCACACAATCATGTTCATATTAAAACAGAAAAATCCCCAAAAATAATAAAACTTCATCACTTCAACCACAAATCAAGAAATAATCCATAAACTTGCATCTCATACTACCACTAATCTTGATTTAAGCATCAATTAAGGGAGGAGGGTGGTTCTTCACAACTCACCTTAGAAACAAGAGAGAGAGAGCAATAGGTCCTCTTAGCTTTCCAAATAACTCCACAAATCAACTCACTAACACTAATTGAAGAGGTTTTATGGAGAAATTGCAAGTTTCAATGGTTGGTTGGATGGATTTGAGCTAAATGGAAGCAAAACTTGAAGAGTTTCTTTCTTTCTTTGTGAGAGAGAGAGTTGGCCAAAGAGGAGAGGAAAATGGTGAATTTTAGTTAATTTTGTGATTTATTTGGTCAATGGTAAGAAAAGGAATAGTAGTCTTACAAGTCACCCCAATCAAATGGTGACACTTGTCACCCCATTTAATGCTTGCCTAACTTTTGTCTCGCTCATACCAATCCACTTAGCATCCTCTACTTATCTCTTAACACCCGGTAAATTAAATCCAGTATCCGAAACTTAACCTAGTTGACCGAAGTTTTCCGAACTTTTCGCACCAGTGGGTCCCACGTCCTGTATACGCTCTTAATTTCTCAAAAACTATCCGATACTAGAAAAATCATCCAAAAACTATATTTACTCATAAAAATTATTTTCCCAATTTCTCAAATCAATAAAATGTGGAAAAATGGGCAATTATAAGAAAAAAATAAAACCGAGTACTTTAAAGCAAAATTACAGGCTCTCACACTCTCTCCCCCTTAAGAAAATTTCGTCCTCGAAATTTTTACCTTCATTTGCCTCAGACGAGTCCGGAATAGCTTGGTTGTCTAATGCATACGCTTTTGCCGGTACACTTGGTCGGTTCCCTCTTTCTTTCACCGGTTTTACTTTGGTTCCATCCAGTGACTGAGTACTACCCTCACGTGGATGTCTCCTCGGACAATTACTCACTTGATGCTCACTGCTTCCACAGATCAAACATTTCCGCCCTTTCCGCCAACAAGCATCCTCGGTGTGATTTGCCTTTCCATAGTAACCACAAACCAAGTGAGAAGTCATCTTTTGGTTGTCTTGAGAAATCTTCTCAGGTCCGATTTGGCTTCCTTTAGTAGACCTTTCATCTCCCGGCCCCAATGTCCATGGCGGGTAGGACAAAAAGTTCACTTTCTGCACTTTAGAGGGTGCTACTGATTTGGTAAGTTCCTCACTCACGCTACCCACTGCACCCATTTTCCGTATTTGGGAAGCTTTCACCTGTGCCTTTACATTCTCGATTCGTTGAGCCTTCTCAAGGGCCTCCGTAAATGTATTCACTTGCGCCGCCGCCAACGCCTCCTGAATGTCCAAGTTCAATCCCTGTATGAACCGCCTTACTCTTCTCGGTTCCGTGACTCCTAATTCGGAACCAAACTTGGATAGTTTGGTAAATTTGGTTTCGTATTCAGCCACACTTAAGGTCTCCTGGCGTAGTCCGATAAATTCGTCCTCCCTCCTTTCTTGGACTAGAGGTAGGAGGTATTTCTCGTTAAATTCTCTTACAAAATTCGCCCACGTCCATACAGTCCATTCTCTTTCCCACTTTGCTCTAATTACGTTCCACCATGCCCGGGCCGGTCCTTCAAATTGAAACACTGCAAAGTTCACTTGTTTCTGTTCAGTGTAGTTCAAGGCTGTGAATATATTCACCATGGCCTCTAACCACAGTTCAGCGATGTCCGGATCAGGCCCTCTAGCGAACTTTGGAGGTGTAAACTTTTGAAACCTCTCAAGGGCCCGATCTTCTCCTATTTCAGGGTTTTGGGGTTGATGCACGGGCATTTGACCTTGTTGGTCCACCAACCGTGCTAGAATATTGGTCATTTGTTGAATGGCCGTCGCCACCTGATCTTCGGCTTCAACCCTTGGTCCTGGTACAGGCTCCACCGATGTTTCCCTTTCTGCCCTTGGTTCCTGGGCTCGCCTAACACCACGGCCACTACCACGTCCGCGACTACGTCTTCCCTCCATATATATGTTTTTTTTTTCCTCTCTTTGTTTCCCCCCCCCCAAAAGGTAATTCAGTGAATAAATACAATAAAGTGACAAAAGTAATCAAATTCTAGCACACCAATTACACCAAAGACATATACACATATACACACCATGTATCAAGAAGGTAGACAATCAAATACACCGATACATGTCAAATTAGACAGATAATCCTATGCACAATACTCAAGCCAATGTCATGTCATAGCGGCATCAAAGCAAGTCAGGAGTAAAGGCGATATCGTCCCATACCCAAAGAAAATAACCCCGTCCGATCTCTCACGTCACTGATCAACCAACCCAGTTGTCCCTTGACCTCCTGTCTTATTCTAGCCAAACAAAATCCCACACACTTAACACCGCCTCAACTGTGAGGACTCACAAAATTTACTTATTTAATCTCCTATTTCTAGCTTATTTAATTATTTATTTGGTCTTTTACTCCGAATATTATTTTCTAAGCTCTTGAGACCTAATTACATGGAAATATAGTTTCATTATATTTTTAAAATGACTTGTTTCAAAAATTAATTTTCGGAAGCTCGTTTTGTAAAAATAGTGAACACGTCTTTGGAAATCTTGATCGATTGAGAGTACAATAGGTTTGAAATATTGGAGACATGTACAATGGACCTAAATTAGGCATTTTAATGTTTAAATACTCAAGTGATAGTTATTAGTACTATCGTTATAAGAATTTCTCGGAAGTTTCGCGTTATTGCGCTTAAATTGGAGCACGCGCAATTTAAATTGAGGAACTTTAGACCCTTATTTTGAGACAATTAAGAGTGAATAATATTTATATGAATATAAATGCATTAGAAGTTTAGTACACTAGTGAAACAAACGCGAGAGGAATCGAGCACAAAACGCGCGCGTGCGCGCACTTTTTGCGGTTGACTTTTGTGCACCCAATCCTTAGTCATTAAGCTTCCTTTGGAAGCCTCATTTCAGACCACAATTTCTCTCTCTTGCTCCCTCATCTGGCCGAACAACAAAGCAAGAAAAACAGCTCAAGAGTTCTTCCAATTCCTCCATCAAATCTTCACCAAACCTCTTCCAATTCACTCCAAATTCGAACTACACTTAGCTTAACACTTGAGGAGTATTTTGAGCTGCAAAAGGGAGCTGAAAAGCCACGGTTTTCTGGAGCAAAGAGTGACCAAAATTTCTGATCTAATCATCCAAGAAGGTAGCAAATCATCCAACCCATAGATCTTAGTTTTTGTAAGATTTATTGCACATATAAGGTTATATAATCATGTGGGTAGTCTTGTTTATGGTATAAAATGTGAAAGTGGGCTCTATGAACTCCCACTCTTGGGTTGTTGCTGATTTGATGTTGGATGATGAAATTAATGGTGGTTTAGTGCTTATATTAGTAGATTAATGTTGTATTGTTGGTAGAAAATCAAAGGAGGTGCTTGGAGCAAAAGTGACCGTTTTACCCCTGCCTTGTCCGACCGTTTTCGTGCCAGATTTTGAGATTCTAATGAATTGATTATGTTGTTTATCTATTATTGTAAGTGTGTACAAAATTTCATTGAAAAATAACATGATTTGGTTGGTCAAATGAATTGATTTCGAAAGTTAGCAAATCTGGAAAATGAATCCCGTATTGCCCAGGCAGTCATTTTGTAACGGCCATAACTCTTTGTTCCGATGTCGAAATCAAGTGCCGTTTGCGGCATTGGAAACTAGACATTCCTAGCTTTCCATTGGTACCAAATTCACGTTCTGGTTCCACTTGAGTGAGCCACACCATTCGATTGAATATCACTGTCCTGTTTCGTTGCTCTCCAGGAGACAGGACAGAAATTGCTTCTTGATGCTCAAAAACGAGCTATTTGTGAATGGAATTTGAAAATGGTTTCTTCTGAGAAAATTCATCTTTATAAGAGAGCTTTCCAACGCCATCAACCACGTCCAATTCCAAGTTGAATTGAGTGAGTTGTGGCCAAAGTTTGAAACTGCTACAGTGATAGAATTTTCCACTTGGACAGATTTGTAACTAACAATGATTTGGGACTTGTTGTTTTGGAAACTTTGATGTCTGACATCTACCAAACTTTATATTAGATGTTCCTTGGACTTTGTTTTACAAATAAACCAGATTTGGGTCGGTTGCTTTGGACAAAATGTTTAAAAAGGAAAGAAGAGCTAGAAGACAGTTTTACCTTGGAAAATTTCTTGAACTTTGATGGTTTAGTTAACTACCTTCCCGTGTGAATTTTCAAATGAAATTTGATAGAAGAGTAATCCTCATATGGAGGTTTAATTGTACAAAATTTGGTAATATTCTAAGACCATTTTGATATGCAAATGATGTCACAAAATTCGCTCATCGAATCTGGAAAACTTTTCGTTTTCTCTTAGCCAAATGGTCAAATCTGATTTGGAGAGTTTTATTTCTAGAATTTGGATGTCAATGGTCTTTAAATTGCTCAGTGGATGTTTATGAACTCTTGGTTTCAATAATGGAGAGATTTGAAACTGATTTCATGGTACAAAAAGTTTGTAAACAAAAGAAAAGTGAGAAGGTAGTTTAGCCTTGAAACTCTTCATAAACTTTGGTTGTTTTAATGACTACCTTACCGTGTGAGTTTTTGTACGAAACTTAGTAGAAATGTTGTTCACACATGGAAGATTTAGTGTACCAAGTTTGATGTATTTCTAATGCCAACTTGATGACCAAATGATATTTCGAATCTAGTTTTAAACCTGGAAAATAGCCCAACAGTCTTAACTTTTTCAGCAACTTGGAGGTACTATATCTTGGTGCTCGAAACTCCATTTCTCGTTCCGCTTGTTTTGTTATACTCTTGGATTGCAACACTAATTGATTTCCAAATTTCAAAGGTTAGTTCAAAACAAGTGAATTTTGCCGAATTTCTAAAGTTGGCCAAAAACCAACTTAAATCTGTCTTGGTAATTCAAGTTACCAACTTTGAGCCAAAATTTGAGTGCCTTTCACTTACATTCGTGAAAAAGTGTCTTCTAAGAACTTTTAGTACTTTGAAAGAGGATTCCAACAGTACCAAGTTTTCCAATTTTGGACTTGTGGAGAGTGAAATATGATTTTTCAAATATTGCTTGTTAAATCTGGAATTTTCTAACTTAAAGGAAACTAAGGGTTTCAAACCCTCCATTTTCCTTCAATATCATTTGATCGTTTTACATTTGATTTCAAAGATGGAAATCAGATTTGTCTTGTATTTTAAAACCCACTTTTGAACCTCGAGTTACACGAACTCTTAGACTCGTCTCTGCGTTAATTTCTTAGATTGTACTAGTGTACAATTTTCCTCGATAATTAGAATGATTTTGAGTGGTAGTTGATTATTGTTTGCTCAGGCACTCGAGGGAATCTCCCAGAGGAACTCGGAGCGGACACCTAAGACGCTTGTTTAAGAACTACTCGCTTGTTTTGACTAGGTGAGTGTTCCATATAGGAATACGTAGTCGAATAAGTCTAGGACACGCTTATGTCATGATTATTAAGTGTTAAGTGCTATATGTTAAGTATTTACCACACTCATGCATATTTGAATAATGTATACTTGAATTACTCGACATGAAACACCTGAAGTATGTATATTTGAACTATTCGATATGAAACCCTTGAAGAGCATATTTACGTGACTACTTGAACTATTCGATATGAAATGCTTAAAGAGCATACTTATGTGATTACTTGAAATACTAGATATGAAATGTTTGGAGAGCATATTTACATGATGTGTTTAAATGATTAATTATGCTATGGAAGCATAAGTCGGTTGGAGTGAATCTCCTCGACTCTTACGTGGTGAAAGTGAAAAACGGCCAATGGCGGCCTATTGAAATGACACATGTCTACCAATTAACCGTAATTACCGTTTACCGTTTACCGTTAACCGTGTTTACTTACCGTTTTCTAATCTATTTGGTTACTTGCTTACTTGGTTATCTGCTTACGTGATCACCAACTTACTTGGTTACTTGACCACCTGATTACTTGATTATCATGAATCACATGTTATATGAAGCTGTCCATCATTATTAGGCGAGTGTGTACTTTACCTCACTCGACCTACTCAAATGATGAATTTTACCTTTTGTCGAATTACTTGGTTACCTGTGCATGTTGTAAGCTCTAAGCTGAACTTGGGCCCTGCCCTTGGTTACTGACCTACTCGAGCCAGGACTGGGCTCGGTCGGGTAGGTTGGAACCCTGGGCCACCGTTTCGGTATACTCGAGTATTACCACTGGAGGGATAAGGCGATGGCCAGACCGTACCGTGGGGATCGGAAGTCATAAGGTGCAGATGACCGACAGAGTTCCACTGGAACACCGTATCCTACCGTATATGTTTACCTTGTATCATGATAATTGTTTCATGCTAAAATGTCAACATGAAATCCTGAACTATGCCTGTGATATGCTCCATACCTGTTACCTGACCAATGTACTTATATCATGATACCTGTCTCATGATAAATGTCTCGTATCATGATAAATGTCTCAAATTACTCGTACAATGATTATCACCTCATGATAACACGCCATTGTGTAACATTGAACCATGCATATGATATGCCCAACTTACTTGATTTATTTGAACTGTTAGAGTGTCTTGGAACCTCACTGGGCTGTGTAGCTCATCCCACGTTGTGGTTTTCTTTTACAGGGTTCGAGACCAAGGGTGCTCGTGAGTAGTACTAGATTGTTTTCTTTTGAAAACTTTAAGTTATATTATAACGGATGGCTATTGTACCCTTTTCCGTTGGGTTGTATTTAAGCTTGGAAGCTGCATAATTGTAAGTGTGAGATATTTGGAGTACTTTAATTATGTATTGAAGTTACTTAAAGTATTTCGAGCTTTTGAATGATGGATTGTAGTGAGTCCTGGCGAGAGCTGGGCAGGCGTCCCGCGGATACCCTTTGGTTCGCCTTAGGGAGAAGTGGGGGCGTTACATCAACTCTGAAGTACTCGGGCACAAGAATCCGAAAGAAGACAATTCATCTCTCAAGTTGGCCAGTCCCAAGAGTAAACCATCTACATTCGAAATTCCTACCAGACGTACCTATCTATGATCCTCAGATATCATGAGAGAGATTTACGGCCTATAACATTCACAATTCAGAGCTTAGGCTCAAACGAGCACTTAATCCTTCATACCTATTCACTACTTAGTCCAGGCTCACTCCGCGCAGAGACCACGCGAAGCAGGCTCTGATACCAACTGTGACAGCCCCACCTCCCCCTAAGACGAACCAAAGGGTCCGGCGGACCGCCTGCCCAGCTCTCGCCGGGACTCAGTCGATCACTTCCATCCTCGAGCAAAACCAGATCCAGCCCATACAAAAAATATAGCAATGATCCAAAAACTTAAACGAAACTTATATACATTACGATCTCAAAAGAAGTACAACCGTCGAATATACAAAGGTTTCAAATCCACCATACAACTAGCCCGTGCCAAGCACTAGGGCGAGAACCATTACAAGAAAAATCAAAAGCTAGACCAGTTAGTCTATACAGATCTCTCGTCCTTGCATACCTTCCCCTGTTAAGAAAAACAAAACTAAAGGGATGAGCTAAAAGCTCAGTGAGGTTCCGAACACATAATAAAACAATCAATCCAATACACTAACATGGCATATCACTACTTCACGAAACATTTACAATGGAAAGCGATAAAACATTCATGAAAACGATACGGCTCACAGGAAGCAATTCATTCGATCATTCATTCGTTCTCCTGACATTTCCCCTTATTCCTCCAATCATTTGAAAGTTTCATTTTTGTAAATAAACCCTCGTTCGTTCGTTCATTCGTTCATTTCATTCACCCTCTCCTGGACATTGTCCAGGCTCCACCAACCTCCACCGACCTACAAAGGTAATACTCGAGTATACCAAAACGTTCACTCAAGTTACCATATCGCCCGACCGAGTCCGCTTCTGGCTCGAGTCGATCGGTAACAAGGGGCAGTGGCCAGTTCAGCCAAAAGACTTACATTCATGCGCAACTAGCATTTCAATTATTAAATCCTTGAAAATTGCACAGTTATTTAGGTCGAGTGCGATAAAGTACACCCTCGCCTAGAAAGCTCATTTTGGAAATCATTAAAAGCACTTAACACGTTATCAATCAATAATACAAGTTATGAAGTCAAGAAGCATTTAATAAACAAGGAACACTCACCGAACTATGCAAAATAACGTGCAAAATATCCTTCTGGATAGAATCCTTAATCACCGAGAAAACCTAAGATTGAACGAGAAAGAATATAGCACAACCAATTAGGTGAAATCCAAAAAACCCAATAAATGATGAGTAAACGCATAAAAATGACTTTAAAGCGAAACGGGGCATTTGGACTGATGGTCGGAAATATCAAGGGTTTCATAAACCAAACGTAAAACTAAACTAAAAGGGTTATAAAATTTTGCGGCAAAAAAAACACTTGGACCAAAACTAGCCTTCAAGTAAAAATTTCGGCAGCAAATCCCTTGTGTTTACCTATTTTCCAGCCATTAATGGCTTCATTATTTCCTCAAATCAGTCCCAACATCTCACACAAAATAAGCTCATTTCCAAAAGCCGTTCACTAGGCTTAAAGTCATTCAAGTACACAATTTAGCTAGGAAAATGACTAGATTCCAATAAACACAATAAGACTCGAATACAAGTCATAAACCAATGTCAAATACTACCGAAATAGGATTCCATAAGCATACATAAACAATAGAGGAAACCAGAAAAATCCAGAAATGATTTAGCTTTAACCCTAAAAAAAACAGTTTTTGACCTCATTTTGCGGTAATGGCACCAAAGGTACTACGATTATCGGATGAAGATACAAGACCCACCGTTTCAAAGCAAAAAGATAGGGATACAATATTACAGAAGGTCGCTTAACCCAGTTTCGAGTGTAACCAGGTCAAAAATGCAAGAAACTACACCAGAATCGGAAAAATAGATTCGCAGAACACGTTCTAGTTCAAACATCATAACTCAGCCTACCCAAGTCCAAATCCAGAAATTCCAAAACCAGCTGTAAGTTAAGAAACAGGGCTATATTTTATCAGAAGACCTCAACAACCAATTCGGAAGCAATTCCAGCCAAAACAACCAATTACAGGCGCAATTCTAGCATTCAGGTAAAACCAGGACAGCAAGGGTAATTTCGCCTTTTCTCATTCTACGCTACTCCGATTGACCTGAAATTTTGTAGACACCTCTAAAATGTCATTCCCTACAGCTTTTATGTTTTAATCCAAGGCCAATTCGGCCTCTAACTAGGAGATATAAATTCGGGCAGAATGTAACCATTAGAACCCTGATTTTTTCAATTTTCTTCCAAACCAGAAATTGGTTGCAATCATCCACTTTTTCCACCTTCTAGAATCATTATATACCATTTCCAATCATCATAGATAGCCACACAATCATGTTCATATTAAAACAGAAAAATCCCCAAAAATAATAAAACTTCATCACTTCAACCACAAATCAAGAAATAATCCATAAACTTGCATCTCATACTACCACTAATCATGATTTAAGCATCAATTAAGGGAGGAGGGTGGTTCTTCACAACTCACCTTAGAAACAAGAGAGAGAGAGCAATAGGTCCTCTTAGCTTTCCAAATAACTCCACAAATCAACTCACTAACACTAATTGAAGAGGTTTTATGGAGAAATTGCAAGTTTCAATGGTTGGTTGGATGGATTTGAGCTAAATGGAAGCAAAACTTGAAGAGTTTCTTTCTTTCTTTGTGAGAGAGAGAGTCGGCCAAAGAGGAGAGAAAAATGGTGAATTTTAGTTAATTTTGTGATTTATTTGGTCAATGGTAAGAAAAGGAATAGTAGTCTTACAAGTCACTCCAATCAAATGGTGACACTTGTCACCCCATTAATGTTTGCCTAACTTTTGTCTCCCTCATACCAATCCACTTAGCATCCTCTACTTATCTCTCAACACCCGGTAAATTAAATCCACTATCCAAAACTTAACCTAGTTGACCGAAGTTTTCCGAACTTTTCGCACCAGTGGGTCCCACGTCCGGTATACGCTCTTAATTTCTCAAAAACTATCCGATACTAGAAAAATCATCCAAAAACTATATTTACTCATAAAAATTATTTTCCCAATTTCTCAAATCAATAAAATGTAGAAAAACGGGCAATTATAAGAAAAAAATAAAACTGAGTACTTTAAAGCAAAATTACAGGCTCTCACACCAACAATATAAAGTAAATAAAATTCGATTGCAAATCATTTGACTCTCAATATAGCAGAGCAGAAAAAAAATGGAACAAGATTGATGCCGTAGTCCATCCTTTTAGAGAAGGGACGATTAGATGAAAGACACCTACATATGGACCCTCAGGAAATAAAAACGATTGTGGAATGGACGGCACCGACATCGTCCATGGAACTGCGATAGTTTCTTTGGTTAGTTAATTATTATCGACGGTTCATTTCGGGCATTCAACCATCGCTACTCCGCTAACTGACTTGTTGAACAAGAGTAAGATGTGGACGTGCATGACGGATTACAAACCAGCGTTTAATACACTAAAGCATGCAGTGACGAAAGAGCCGGTCTTGACATTGCTCGATTTTATTAAGTTATTTGAGGTGGATGTCGAAACATTCGACATAGCTTTTGGAGGTATTTTAATGCAAGATGATTATCCGATTGCTTATAGGAGTTATAAATTAAGTGGTGTTGAAAAGCGGTGACCGACGCATGAGAAGAAAATTTTAGCAGTCGTATATTACTTGCAAGTTTCTAAGCACTGCCTCAAGGCCGCCATATCGTTTAAGATCAGGACAGATAATTGTGCGGTGAGCTTCCATCAAATGCAGAAGCAGCTATCAAGCAAGAAAACAAGGTGGCTGGATTATTTAGCAGAATTCAAATAAGAACTTGAGTAGAACTCGGGCAAGACAACTTTCACGACTGATATCCTAAGTCACAAGAGTGTCATTGCGCTCTTATACATAGCTGAAGTTCAACTCTTGGAGTGCATCAAGTAGAGGTCACAGTACGAATATCGGGTACAAACTCTCTTGGAGTTAGCCGATGGCGGAGAAATGAAGAAATATTTACTTGAGGACATAATTTTCTATGTGAAGAACCAGTAGATTTACGTGCCCGACTGGGGGCACTTGAGAAAGGATATTATTAAGGAGTGTTACAATAGTCGGTATACTGGCAATCCCAACACGTGTCGCATGCTGTCTCTCGTGCAAGAATGCTAATAATTGGCGAACCTTATGGACTATGTCAATGATTAAATGCGGACTTGTCTTGGGTGCTAGTATGACAAGGTAGAAAACAAGCTGCCCGAGGGATTGCTGCAACCGTTACAAATATCGAGATGCGTTTGGGAAAACATGTGCCAAA
This sequence comes from Coffea arabica, assembly GCF_036785885.1. Classification (NCBI taxonomy): domain Eukaryota; kingdom Viridiplantae; phylum Streptophyta; class Magnoliopsida; order Gentianales; family Rubiaceae; genus Coffea; species Coffea arabica. The sequence goes on along the minus strand of NC_092316.1, from coordinate 48,087,205 downwards.
AATAATTACCAATCAAGTGAACATTTGTTCAAAATCAATTTGAGTAAGCCCTTCCCAACTTCGATGTCACCACCAACCTCAATGTTACCGCCAACCTCACCACTAACAAGTTTAGTGTTAACACTAACTTTACAACCAACAAACTCAGTGCTGCTGTCAATCATTACCTATAACCCTAAAACTTTATTCCCAATTTTGACAAAGCAAACAAAACTAATTAGTTCGAATTTAACAAATTTTCTGAACTATAATAATCTTAGATACCAACTAAAAGAACATTTAGTCTAAACAGGATAACTAGCACCATTGAATGAGTGAAAAGCCTCATCATTAAGTTTAACATGTCTAATCTTTGTTAAGATATAATCATGTTCAAAATTCATCCATTTCGAATCCCTTCTCCTCCCCTGGTTGCCAGGACCCATACAGTAAAAATTGAAAACAAAAATAAAATAAAATTATTGATTTACAAAATAGGTAGTGCACAAAATATTATAAAAAATTATATTTTAACTAATCAACTATAATTTGGCTTTAAAATGCAATGCATGCCAATAATTGATTGACAAAAAGATCTTAGAAATCCTACAAACAAAAAATCAACAATATAAAGCAAATAAAATTCGGTTGCAAGTCATTTGGTGCTCAATATAGTAGAGCACAAAAAAAAAGGACCAAAATTGATACCGGAGTCCATTCTCTTAGGGAAGAGACGATTACATGAAAGACACCTATATATGGACCCCCAGAAAATAAAGGCGATTGTGAAATGGACGACACCGATATCGTCCACTGAATTGCGATCGTTTCTTGGGTTAGTTAATTATTATCGACGGTTCATTGCTGGTATTCGGCCATCGCTGCTCCGTTAACTGACTTGCTGCACAAGGGCAAGATATGAACATAGACGACGAATTGCCAAACAGCGCTTGAGATACTAAAGGATGAAACGACAAAAGAGCCGGTCTTGACATTTGCCCGATTTTACAAAGCTACTTGAGATGTTTGTCGAAATATTCGACATAGCCATTGGAGGTATTTTAATGCAAGTTGGCCATCCGATTGCTTATAAGAGTCATAAGATAAGTGATGTTGAAAAATAATGGCCGACGCACGATAAGGATATGTTAGCTGCCGCGTATTGCTTGCAAATTTGTGAGCGTTGCGTCAAGACCGCCATATCGTTTAAGATCAAGATAGATAATAGTGCGGTGATCAACCATCAAATGCAGAAACAACTATCAAACAAGCAAGTGAGGTGGCTTGACTATTTATATGAATTCAAATATCAACTTGAGTAGAACTCGAACAAGACAAGTGTCAGGGCCGATATCCTAAGCCGTAAGAGCGTCATTACGCCCATGTACGCAACAGAAATTCTACTTATTGAGCGCATCAAGAAGAGATAGTAGCACGATGATCAAGTACAAGAGTTCAAGGTGTTAGCCGATGAGGAAAAAATGAAGAGATATTGTCTTGAGGACATAGTCCTCTACGCCAAGGACCAGCAAACTTACGTGCCCAATTTGGGGGTATTTTAGGAAGGACATTCTAAAGGAGTGTTACAATAGTCGGTATGCTGGCAATCCCAGCACATGTCGCTTGCTGTCTCTCATGCGAGAATGCTATTATTGGGCGAACCATAGGGACGACGTCAATGATTAAATGCAGACTTGTCTTGTATACTGGTATGACAAGGTAGAAAACAGGTTGCCCGCTGGATTGCTGCAACCGTTGCTAAAATCGGGATACGTTTGGGAAAGCATGTGCCAAAAATAATTGCCAAAGCGATAGGAAATTTGTTCAAAATCAATTTGATGGAGCCTTTCCCAACTTTGATGTCACCACCAACCTCAATGTTACCGCCAACCTCACCACTAACAAGTTTAGTTTTAACACTAACCTTACAACCAACAAGTTCAGTGTTACTGCCAATCATTACCTAAAATCCTAAAACTTCATTCCCAATCTTGACAAAGCAAACAAAACTAATTAATTTGAATTTAATAAATTTTCTAAACTATAATAATATTAGATACCAACCCAAAAGAACATTTAGTCCAAACAGGATAACTAGCACCATTGAATGAGTGAAAAGTCTCATCATTAACTTTAGCATGTCTGATTTTTGTTGTCAAATAATCATGTTCAAACATCATCCAATTCGAATCCCTTCTCATCTCCTTGTTGCCAGAACCCTTACAATCAAAAAATGAAAACAAAAACGAAATTAAGCTATTGATTTTCAAAATATACAGTGTACAAAGTATTACAAAAAGTTATATTTTAACTAACTAGCCATAATTTGGCTCTAAAATTAAACACATGCTAATAGTTGATTGACAAGAAGATCTCAGAAATCTTACAAATAAAATATCAACAATATAAAGTAAATAAAATTCGATTGCAAATCATTTGACTCTCAATATAGCAGAGCAGAAAAAAATGGAACAAGATTGATGCCGTAGTCGATCCTTTTAGAGAAGAGTCGATTAGATGAAAGACACCTACATATGGACCCTCAGGAAATAAAAACGATTGTGGAATGGACGGCACCGACATCGTCCATGGAACTGCGATCATTTCTTGGGTCAGTTAATTATTATCGACGGTTCATTTCAGGCATTCAACCATCGCTGCTCCACTAACTGACTTGTTGAACAAGAGTAAGATGTGGACGTGGACGACGGATTACAAACCATCGTTTAATACACTAAAGCATGCAGTGACGAAAGAGCTGGTCTTGACATTGCTCGATTTTATTAAGTTATTTGAGGTGGATGTCGAAACATTCGACATAGCTGTTGGAGGTATTTTAATGCAAGATGATCATCCGATTGCTTATAGGAGTTATAAATTAAGTGGTGTTGAAAAGCGGTGACCGACGCATAAGAAGAAAATTTTAGCAGTCGTATATTACATGCAAGTTTCTGAGCACTGCTTCAAGGCCGCCATATAGTTTAAGATCAGGATAGATAATTGTGCGGTGAGCTTCCATCAAATGCAGAAGCAGCTATCAAGCAAGCAAACAAGGTGGCTGGATTATTTAGCAGAATTCAAATAAGAACTTGAGTAGAACTCAGGCAAGACAAATTTCACGACTGATATCCTAAATCACTGTCATTGCGCTGTTATACATAGCTGAAGTTCAACTCTTGGAGTGCATCATGTAGAGGTCGCAGTACGAAAATCGGGTACAAACGCTCTTGGAGTTAGCCGATGGCGGAGAAATGAAGAAATATTTACTTGAGGACAAAATTTTCTATGTGAAGAACCAGTAGATTTACGTGCCCGACTGGGGGCACTTGAGAAAGGATATTATTAAGGAGTGTTACAATAGTCGGTATACTGGCAATCACAACACGTGTCGCATGCTGTCTCTCATGCAAGAATGCTATTATTTGGCGAACCTTATGGACTACGTCAATGATTAAATGCGGACTTGTCATGGGTGCTAGTTTTACAAGGTAGAAAACAAGCTGCCCGATGGATTGCTGCAACCGTTACAAATATCGAGATGCGTTTGGGAAAACATTTGCCAAAAATAATTACCAAAGCGAGTGAAAGTTGTTCAAAATCAATTTGAGTAAGCCCTTCCCAACTTCGATGTCACCACCAACTTCAATGTTACCGCCAACCTTACCACTAACAAGTTTAGTGTTAACACTAACTTTATAACCAACAAACTCGGTGCTACTGCCAATCATTTCCTATAACCCTAAAACTTTATTCCCAATCTTGACAAAGCAAACAAAACTAATTAGTTTGAATTTAACAAATTTTCTGAACTATAATAATCTTAGATACCAACTAAAAGAACATTTAGTCTAAACCGGATAACTAGCACCATTGAATGAGTGAAAAGCCTCATCATTAAGTTTAACATGTCTAATTTTTGTTAAGATATAATCATGTTCAAAATTCATCCATTTCGAATCCCTTCTCCTCCCCATGTTGCCAGGACCCATACAGTAAAAAATGAAAACAAAAACAAAATTAAACTATTGATTTACACAATAGGTAGTGCACAAAATAGTATAAAAAGTTATATTTTTTCTAATCAACTATAATTTGGCTTTAAAATGTAACGCATGCCAATAATTGATTGACAAGAAGATCTCGGAAATCCTACAAACAAAATATCAACAATGTAAAGCAAATAAAATTCGATTGCAAATCATTTGGCACTCAATATAGTAGAGAACAATAAAAAGGGACCAAAATTGATACCGTACTCCGTTCTCTTAGGAAAGAGACGATTACATGAAAGACAACTAAAGGATTGCCAAGCAGCGCTTGAGATACTAAAGGATGCAGCGACGAAAGAGCGGATCTTGACATTTCCCCGATTTTACTAAGCTACTTGAGGTGTATGTCGAAATATTCAACATAGCCGTTGGAGGTATTTTAATGCAAGATGGCCATCCGATGCTTATGAGAGTCATAAGATAAGTGACGTTGAAAAATAGTGGCCGACGCACGAGAAGGATATGTTTGCAGTCGTGTATTACTTGCAAATTTGTGAGCGCTGCACCAGGGCCGCCATATCGTTTAAGATCAAGATAGATAATAGTGCGGTGATCAACCATCAAATGCAGAAACAACTATCAAACAAACAATCGAGGTGGCTTGACTATTTAGTAGAATTCAAATATGAACTTGAGTAGAACTCGGACAAGACAAGCCTCAGGGCCGATATCCTTAGCCGCAAGAGCGTCATTGCGCCAATGTACGCAACTGAAGTTCTACTTTTTGAGCGCATCACGAAGAGATAGTAGCACGATGATCAAGTACATGAGTTCAAGGAGTTAGCTGATGAGAAAAAAATGAAGAGATAATGTCTTGAGGACATAGTCCTCTACGCCAAGGACCAGTAGATTTACGTGCCCAATTGGGGGTATTTTAGGTAGGACATTCTTAAGGAGTGTTACAATAGTCGGTATGCTGGCAATTCAAGCACATGTCGCTTGCTGTCTCTCGTGCGAAAATGCTATTATTGGGCGAACCATAGGGATGACTTCAATGATTAAATGCGGACTTGTTTGGTGTGCTAGTATGACAAGGTAGAAAACAAGTTGCCCGCTGGATTGCTGTAACCATTGCAAATATCGGGATGCGTTTGAGAAAGCATGTGCCAAAAATAATTACCAAAGCGATAGGAAATTTGTTCAAAATCAATTTGAGGAAGCCCTTCCCAACTTCGATGTCGCCACCAACCTCAATCTTACCACCAACCTCACCACTAACAAGTTTAGTTTTAACACTAACCTTACAACCAACAAGTTCAGTGTTACTGCTAATCATTACCTATAACCCTAAAACTTTATTCCCAATCTTGACAAAGCAAACAAAACTAATTAGTTTGAATTGAACAAATTTTTTAAACTATAATAATCTTAGATACCAACCAAAAGAACATTTAGTCCAAACTGGATAACTAGCACCATTGAATGAGTGAAAAGTCTCATCATTAACTTTAGCATGACTGATTTTTGTTAAGATATAATCATGTTCGAACATCATCCAATTCGAATCCCTTCTCATCCCCTTGCTGCCAGAACCCATACAGTCAAAAAATGAAAAAAAAATGAAATTAAACTATTGATTTTCAAAATACACAGTGCACAAAATATTATAAAAAGTTATATTTTAGCTAACTTGCCATAATTTGGCTCTAAAATTTAACACATGATAATAGTTGATTGACAAGAAGTTCTCAGAAATCTTACAAATAAAATATCAACAATATAAAGTAAATAAAATTCGATTGCAAATCATTTGACTCTCAATACAGCAGAGCAGAAAAAAAATGGAACAAGATTAATCTCGTAGTCCATCCTTTTAGAGAAGAGACGATTAGATGAAAGACACCTACATATGGACCCTCAGGAAATAAAAACGATTGTGGAATGGACGGCACCAACATCGTCCATGGAACTGCGATCGTTTCTTGGGTTAGTTAATTATTATCGATGGTTCATTTGAGGCATTCAGCCATCGCAGCTCCGCTAACTGACTTGTTGCACAAGAGTATGATGTGGACGTGAACGACAGATTACAAACCAACGTTTAATACCCTAAAGCATGTAGCGACGAAAGAGCCGGTCTTGACATTGCTCGATTTACTAAGTTATTTGAAGTGGATGTCGAAACATTCGACATAGCCGTCGGATGTATTTTAAGGCAAGATGATCATCCGATTGGTTATATGAGTTATAAATTAAGTGGCGTTGAAAAGTGGTGACCGACGCACGAGAAGAAACTTTTAGCAGTCGTATATTACTTGCAAGTTTCTGAGCACTGCCTCAAGGCCGCCATATCGTTTACAATCAAGACAGATAATTGTGCGGTGTGCTGCCATCAAATGCAGAAGCAGCTATCGAGCAAGCAAGCAAGGTGGTTGGATTATTTAGTAGAGTTCAAATAAGAACTTGAGTAGAACTCGGGCAAGACAAATTTCACGACTGATATCCTAAGTCACAAGAGCGTCATTGCGCTCATATACATAACTGAAGTTCTACTCTTGGAGTGCATCAAGTAGAGGTCGCAGAACGAAAATCGGGTACAAACGCTCATGGAGTTAGCCGATGACGGAGAAATGAAGAAATATTGACTTGAGGATAGAATTTTCTATGTGAAGAACCAGTAGATTTACGTGCCCGACTGCGGGCACTTGAGAAAGGACATTCTTAAGGAGTGTTGCAATGGCCGGTATACTGGCAATCCCAGCACGTGTCGCATGCTGTCTCTCGTGCAAGAATGCTATTATTTCGCGAATCTTATGGACTAAGTCAATGATTAAATGCGGACTTGTCTTGTGTGCTAGTATAACAAGGTAGAAAACAAGCTGCCCGTTGGATTGCTGCAACTGTTGCAAATATCGAGATGCGTTTGGGAAAACATGTGCCAAAAATAATTACCAAAGCGAGTGAAAGTTTGTTCAAAATCAATTTGAGTAAACCCTTCCCAATTTCGATGTCACCACCAACCTCAATGTTACCGCCAACCTCACCACTAACAAGTTTAGTGTTAACATTAGCTTTACAACCAACAAACTCAGTGCTACAGCCAATCATTACCTATAACCCTGAAACTTTTTTCCCAATCTTGACAAAGCAAACAAAACTATTTAGTTTGAATTTAACAAATTTTCTAAACTATAATAATCTTAGATACCAACCAAAAGAACATTTAGTCCAAATAGGATAACTAGCACCATTGAATGAGTGAAAAGCCTCGTCATTAAGTTTAACATGTTTGATCTTTGTTAAGATATAATCATGTTCAAAATTCATCCATTTCGAATGCCTTCTCCTCCCCTTGTTGCCTGGACCCATACAGTAAAAATTGAAAACAAAAACGAAATTAAACTATTGATTTACAAAATGGGTAGTGCACAAAATATTATAAAAAGTTATATTTTAACTAATCAACTATAATTTGGCTTTAAAATGCAATGCATGCAAATAATTGATTGACAAGAAGATCTCAGAAATCCTACAAACAAAATATCAACAATATAAAGCAAATAAAATTCGATTGCAAATCATTTGGCACTCAATATAGTAGAGCACAAAAAAAGGGACCAAAATTGAGACCGTAGTCCATTCTCTTAGAGAAGAAATGATTACATGAAGGACACCTACATATGGACCCCAAGAAAATAAAGGTGATTGTGAAATGGACGACACCGATATCGTCTATTGAATTGCGATCGTTTCTTGGGTTAGTTAATTATTATCGACGGTTCGTTGCTAATATTCGGCCAACGCTGCTCCGTTAACTGAGTTGCTGCACAAGGGCAAGATATAGACATAGACGGCGGATTGCCAAGCAGCGCTTGAGATACTAAAGGATGCAGCGATGAAAGAGCAGGTCTTGACCTTTGCCCAATTTTACTGAGCTAGTTGAGGTGTATGTCGAAATATTCGACATAGCCGTTGGAGGTATTTTAATGCAAGATGGCCATCCGATTGCTTATTAGAGTCATAACATAAGTGACGTTGAAAATAGTGACCGACGCACGAGAAGGATATGTTAGCAGTCATGTATTGCTTGCAAATTTGGGAGCGCTGCGTCAGGACCGCCATATCGTTTAAGATCAAGACAGATAATAGTGCAGTGATCAACCATCAAATGCAGAAACAACTATCAAACAAGCAAGCGAGGTGGCTTGACTATTTAGTAGAATTCAAATATGAACTTGAGTAGAACTCGGACAAGACAAGTCCCAAAGCCGATATCCGAAGCCGCAAGAGCGTCATTACACCCATGTACGCAACTGAAGTTCTACTTTTTGAGCGCATCATGAAGAGATAGTAGCACGATGATCAAGTACAAGAGTTCAAAGAGCTAGCCGATGAGGAAAAAATGAAGAGATATTGTCTTGAGGACATAGGCCTCCACGCCAGGGACCAGTAGATTTACGTGCCCAATTGGGGGTATTTTAGGAAGGACATTCTTAAGCAGTGTTACAATAGTCGGTATGCTGGCAATCCCAGCACATGTCGCATGCTGTCTCTTGTGCGAGAATGCTATTACTGGGCGAACCATTAGGAACGACGTCAATGATTAAATGCAGACTTGTCTTGTGTGCTAGTATGACAAGGTAGAAAACAGGTTGCCCGCTGGATTGCTGCAACCGTTGCAAATATCGGGATGCGTTTGGGAAAGCATATGCCAAAAATAATCACCAAAGCGATAGGAAATTTGTTCAAAATCAATTTGAGAAAGTCCTTCCCAACTTCGATGTCGCCACCAACCTCGTTGTTACCGCCAACCTCACCACTAACAAGTTTAGCGTTAACACTAACCTTACAACCAACAAGTTCAGTGTTACTGCCAATCATTACCTATAACCCTAAAATTTTATTCCCAATCTTGACAAAGCTAACAAAACTAATTAGTTTGAATTTAACAAACTTGATAACTAGCACCATTGAATGAGTGAAAAGTCTCATCATTAACTTTAGCATGTCTGATTTTTGTTGTGATATGATCATGTTCAAACATCATCCAATTCGAATCCCTTCAAATCCCCTTGTTGCCAGAACCTGTACAGTCAAAAAATGAAAACAAAAACGAAATTAAGCTATTGATTTTCAAAATAAACAGTGCACAAAATATTATAAAAAGTTATATTTTAACTAACTAGCCATAATTTGGCTCTAAAATTAAACACATGCTAATAGTTGATTGACAAGAAGATCTCAGAAATCTTACAAATAAAATATCAACAAAATAAAGTAAATAAAATTCGATTGCAAATCATTTGACTCTCAATATAGCAGAGCCAAAAAAAAATGGAACAAGATTGATGCCGTAGTCCATCCTTTTAGAGAAGAGACGATTAGATGAAAGACTCCTACATATGGACCCTCAGGAAATAAAAACGATTGTGGAATGGATGGCACCGACATCGTCCATGGAACTGCGATCGTTTCTTGGGTTAGTTAATTATTATCGACGGTTCATTTCAGGCATTCAACCATCGCTGCTCCGCTAACTGACTTGTTGAACAAGAGTAAGACGTGGACGTGGACGACGGATTACAAACCAGCGTTTAATGCACTAAAGCATGCAGTGACGAAAGAGTCGGTCTTGACGTTGCTCGATTTTATTAAATTATTTGAGGTGGATGTCGAAACATTCGACATAGCTGTTGGAGGTATTTTAATGCAAGATGATCATCCGATTGCTTATAGGAGTTATAAATTAAGTGGTGTTAAAAAGCGGTGACCGACGCATGAGAAGAAAATTTTAGCAGTCGTATATTACTTGCAAGTTTCTGAGCACTGCCTCAAGGCCGCCATATCATTTAAGATCAGGACAGATAATTGTGCGGTGAGCTTTCATGAAATGCAGAAGCAGCTATCAAGAAAGCAAACAAGGTGGCTGGATTATTTAGCAGAATTCAAATAAGAACTTGAGTAGAACTCGGGCAAGATGTGAGAACCCTAAATTTTTCATATTTTCCCAGCATTTTGGTTATGCTCACTTCCTTTCTAAATTTAAAAGAAAACCATTCCCTATCCATTTCTAAGAAGGGTTTCATTTATATATATGAACGTGTAAGTGTTTGCATTAAGTGTTTATGTGTGAAATTGTAGATATGCATGTTTGTGGGAAGTACGGCCGAACGCGGCGTGTGAGCTTGGAAAAGGGAAAATTTTATGAAAAGTGAAGTGGCCAAATCCGGCCGGAAATCCGGCCAGTTTCTGGCCGGATAGCTGGCCGGATTGCCGTGCAGTTTTGAAAAAAATTTGATCAGCCTCGGCCTCGAATCCGGCCAAGAATCCGGCCGGAAATCCGGCCTGATTCCGGCCGGATTGTGACGTGTCACAGCCTGTCAGAGGCTTTGACCGGCTGTTTCTTCCATACTTATCTCACTTTTTGGCCCAAAATATCTCATTTTCTTCCCTGCTCAACCGTGAGCTTTGAGAGCAAAGAGAGAAAAACTCTTCATTCTTCATCTTTGATTTTTGTTTCAATCTTGAATTTCACCGATAGATTTTGAAACCACTCCGTACAAGTGATCTTCTTGGAAGGTTAAAGCTTTTGGGTGGAGTGATTTTGAAGGGGAAGCTTTTAATTGCTAGTCTTCTTGAGTTGTGAGGTACGATGTTTAAGGAAATTCTTTCTTGCTTTGATAATGGTATATTAGTGATTTGTAGAGATTGAATATGTTATATTGCGGGTGATTTTAGGGTTTTAAGTCAAGTTGGTTCAATTTGTGATTTATTGGGCATTTTTCCGATTTTATATGATAAGCATGAATTGGTCTTGAATTGAGGGATTGTTATGGTATTAATTGGACCCTTTATATGTTATTTGCGGTTGATTGTGGAAAATTTCCGCTTATGGTATAATTTCCGGTTTCTAGGGTTTCATTTGGGAATTTTTCCAAGGTTGGCTTATAAGCTTTTAATTGGCCTTGAGTGAAAGGTTTTGTGGCCTAATTGAGTGTGTTTTATTGCTTGTTAATTGTATATGGGATATTGGTTAATTGCTATGAATATGGGTTTTTGAATTGTAGGGTGAAAATGTGAAAGTTAAGGGGTTATGCCGTCCATTTATTTTCTTGTCAATTGAATGAGTTAAAATGATTTTGGAAAATGTGTTTTGTAATGAATTGGACGTAGTTCCTTGAATATGTCATCGGGTCACTTAATAAGGGTTTGAGGGCTAAGTTCTAGTTAAATTTGTATATTTCCGCAAGGCAACTAATGTGACCGTTTTACCATTCGAAAACATGATACTTCTTCCGTTTGAAACTTCAAATGTTCCTTAAGCCTTTCCAACCTATAGAGGGATGAGTTCGGGTTTTATCGGCCATAAGTGCATTGTTTCTAAGCAAGGTTTTAAGTGTGGAAGTTAAAGTATTTTGCCCTCTTTACACTTTGAAAGTCTTTTATACGCTTACTCGCGTGTAGTCGGGTATTTCTTGATTTCATCCAAATCGTGTTAGATGGATTGTAATGTGGTCTTTGTGTCATTTAGGTTTCATTGGTGATTGAGAAGTGGGCGTTATTTTGCGTGTATAGGTGAGTGTTCCTTGTTTGCTATATGTTCTTAACTTCATGCTTTGTATTATTGATTGATAATGTGTTAAGTGCTTTCAATGATTGTTAAAATGAGTTTTCTAGGCGAGTGTGTACTTTATTGCACTCGACCTAAATAAATGTGAAATTTTCAACGATTAAATGATTAAATGCTAGTTGTGCATGTATGTAAGCCTTTTGGGCTGAACTGGCCACTGCCCTTGTTACCGGTCGTCTCGAGCCAGAAGCGGATTCGGTCGGGCAACTAGGGACCTGGGTGAACGATCCGGTATACTCGAGTATTACCTTGTAGGTTAGTGGAGCCTGGCCAAAAGCCAGGGACGGGGTGAATGAAATGAACGAATGGAAGAACGAACGGGGGTTTTACTTACAAAAATGAAATCTTTAAACGAATGAAGGAATAAGGGGGAAATGTCAGGAGAACGAGCGAACGAACGAATTTATGGCTCCTAGTGAGCACGTATCCTTTTAATGAATGTGTTTATCACTTTATCCGCTATTTGTATTTTGAATTATTGGTACTTCGTAATGAATGCATTTATTTTCTTGTTGTTTATGTGTTCGGAACCTCACTGAGCTTCTAGCTCATTCCGTTAGTTTTGTTTTCCTTAACAGGGGATGCGAGCAAGGACGAGAGCTCTGTATAGACTAGCCAGTCTAGTTCTTTTGGTTCTTTTGTAACGGTTCTCGCCCTAGTGCTTGGCACGGGCTGGACGTATGAAGGATTGAGAACCTTTGTATATTCAATGGTTGAAATTCCTTTTGAGATAGCAATGTATATAAGTTTTTCTTAAGTTTTGGATTTTGTTTTGTTGCCTATGGTTGTATTCCAGTTTTGATCGAAGTGAACAACTGAGTCCCGGCGAGAGATGGGCAGGCGGTCCGCCGAACCCTCTGGTTCGCCTTAGGGGGAGGTGGGGCTGTCGCACAAGACAACTTTCACGACTGATATCCTAAGTCACAAGAGCGTCATTGCGCTCTTATACATAGCTGAAGTTCAACTCTTGGAGTGCATCAACTAGATGTCGCAGTACGAAAATCGGGTACAAACGCTCATGAAGTTAGCTGATGGCAGAGAAATGAAGAAATATTGACTTGAGGACAAAATTTTCTATGTGAAGAACCAGTCGATTTAAGTGCCCGACTGGGGGCACTTGAGAAAGGATATTATTAAGGAGTGTTACAATTGTCGGTATACTGGCAATCCCAACACGTGTCGTATGCTGTCTCTCGTGCAAGAATGCTATTAATTGGCGAACCTTATGGACTACGTCAATGATTAAATACGGACTTGTCCTGGGTGCTAGTATGACAAGGTAGAAAACAAGCTGCCTGATGTATTGCTGCAACCGTTACAAATATCGAGATGCGTTTGGGAAAACATGTGCCAAAAATAATTACCAAAGCGAGTGAAAGTTTGTTCAAAATCAATTTGAGTAAGCCCTTCCCAACTTCGATGTCACCACCAACTTCAATGTTACCGCCAACCTCACCACTAACAAGTTTAGTGTTAACACTAACTTTATAACCAACAAACTCAGTGCTACTGCCAATCATTTCCCATAACCCAAAAACTTTTTTACCAATCTTGACAAAGCAAACAAAACTAATTAGTTCGAATTTAACAAATTTACTGAACAATAATAATCTTGGATACCAACTAAAAGAACATTTAGTCTAAACAGGATAACTAGCACCATTGAATGAGTGAAAAGCCTCATCATTAAGTTTAACATGTCTAATCTTTGTTAAGATATACTCATGTTCAAAATTCATCCATTTCGAATCCCTTCTCCTCCCCTGGTTGCCAGGACCCATACAGTAAAAAATGAAAACAAAAATAAAATAAAATTATTGATTTACAAAATTGGTAGTGCACAACATATTATAAAAAGTTATATTTTAACTAATCAACTGTAATTTGGCTTTAAAATGCAATGCATGCCAATAATTGATTGACAAGAAGATCTCAGAAATCCTACAAACAAAAAATCAACAATTTAAAGCAAATAAAATGCGATTGCAAATCATTTGGTGCTCAATATAGTAGAGCACAAAAAAAAGGGACCAAAATTGATACCGGAGTCCATTCTGTTAGGGAAGAGACGATTATGTGAAAGACACCTACATATGGACCCCCAGAAAATAAAGGCGATTGTGAAATGGACGACACCGATATCGTCCACTGAATTGCGATCGTTTCTGGGTTAGATAATTATTATCGATGGTTCATTGCTGGTATTCGGCCATCGCTGCTCCGTTAACTGACTTGCTGCACAAGTACAAGATAAGGACATAGACGACGAATTGACAAGCAGCGCTTGAGATACTAAAGGATGCAGCAATAAAAGAGCCGGTCTTGACATTTGCCCGATTTTACAAAGCTACTTGAGATGTATGTCGAAATATTTGACATAGCGGTTGGAGGTATTTTAATGCAAGATGGCCATCCGATTGGTTATAAGAGTCATAAGATAAGTGATGTTGAAAAATAATGGCCGACGCACGATAAGGATATGTTAGCTGTCGTGTATTGCTTGCAAATTTGTGAGCGTTGCGTCAAGACCGCCGTATCGTTTAAGATCAAGATAGATAATAGTGCGGTGATCAACCATCAAATGTAGAAACAACTATCAAACAAGCAAGTGAGGTGGCTTGACTATTTATATGAATTCAAATATCAACTTGAGTAGAACTCGGACAAGACAAGTGTCAGGGCCGATATCCTAAGCCGTAAGAGCGTCATTGCACCCATGTACGCAACTGAAATTCTACTTATTGAGCGCATCAAGAAGAGATAGTAGCACGATGATCAAGTACAAAAGTTCAAGGAGTTAGCCGATGAGGAAAAAATGAAGAGATATTGTCTTGAGGACATAGTGCTCTACGCCAAGGACCAGCAAACTTACGTGCCCAATTGGGGGTATTTTACGAAAGATATTCTAGAGGAGCGTTACAATAGTCGGTATGCTGGCAATCCCAGCACATGTCGCTTGCTGTCTCTCGTGCGAGAATGCTATTATTGGGCGAACCAAAGGGACGACGTCAATGATTAAATGGGAACTTGTCTTGTATACTAGTATGACAAGGTAGAAAACAGGTTGCCCGCTGGATTGCTGCAACCGTTGCTAATATCGAGATACGTTTGGGAACGCATGTGCCAAAAATAATTGCCAAAGGGATAGGAAATTTGTTCAAAATCAATTTGAGGGAGCCCTTCCCAACTTCGATGTCACCACCAACCTCAATGTTACCGCCAACCTCGTCACTAACAAGTTTAGTTTTAACACTAACCTTACAACCAACAAGTTCAGTGTTACTGCCAATCATTACCTAAAATCCTAAAACTTCATTCCCAATCTTGACAAAGCAAACAAAACTAATTAGTTAGAATTTAATAAATTTTCTTAACTATAATAATCTTAGATACCAATCCAAAAGGACATTTAGTCCAAACAGGATAACTAGCACCATTGAATGAGTGAAAAGTCTCATCATTAACTTTAGCATGTCTGATTTTTGTTGTGATATGATCATGTTCAAACATCATCCAATTCGAATCCCTTCTCAACACCTTGTTGCCAGAACCCATACAATCAAAAAATGAAAACAAAAACAAAATTAAGCTATTGATTTTCAAAATATACAGTGTACAAAGTATTACAAAAAGTTATATTTTAACTAACTAGCCATAATTTGCCTCCAAAATTAAACACATGCTAATAGTTGATTGACAAGAAGATCTCAGAAATCTTACAAATAAAATATCAACAATATAAAGTAAATAAAATTCGATTGCAAATCATTTGACTCTCAATATAGCAGAGCAGAAAAAAAAATGGAACAAGATTGATGCCGTAGTCCATCCTTTTAGAGAAGAGACGATTAGATGAAAGACACCTACATATGGACCCTCAGGGAATAAAAACGATTGTGGAATGGACGGCACCGACATCGTCCATGGAACTGCGATCGTTTCTTGGGTTAGTTAATTATTATCGACGGTTCATTTCAGGCATTCAACCATCGCTGCTCCGCTAACTGACTTGTTGAACAAGATTAAGATGTGGACGAGGACGACGGATTACAAACCAGCGTTTAATACACTAAAGCATGCAGTGACGAAAGAGCCGGTCTTGACATTGCTCGATTTTATTAAGTTATTTGAGGTGGATGTCGAAACATTCGACACAGCTGTTGGAGGTATTTTAATGCAAGATGATTATCCGATTGCTTATAGGAGTTATAAATTAAGTGATGTTGAAAAGCGGTGACCGACGCATGAGAAGAAAATTTTAGCAGTCGTATATTACTTGCAAGTTTCTCAGCACTGCCTCAAGGCCGCCATATCGTTTAAGATCAGGACAGATAATTGTGCGGTGAGCTTCCATCAAATGCAGAAGCAGCTATCAAGCAAGCAAACAAGATGGCTGGATTATTTAGCAGAATTCAAATAAGAACTTGAGTAGAACTCGGGCAAGACAACTTTCACGACTGATATCCTAAGTCACAAGAGTGTCATTGCGCTCTTATACATAGCTGAAGTTCAACTCTTGGAGTGCATCAAATAGAGGTCTCAGTACGAAAATCGGGTACAAACGCTCTTGGAGTTAGCCGATGGCGGAGAAATGAAGAAATATTGACTTGAGGACAAAATTTTCTATGTGAAGAACCAGTAGATTTACGTGCCCGACTGGGGGCACTTGAGAAAGGATATTATTAAGGAGTGTTACAATAGTTGGTATACTGGCAATCCCAACACGTGTCGCATGCTGTCTCTCGTGCAAGAATGCTATTATTTGGCGAACCTTATGGACTACGTCAATGATTAAATGCGGACTTGTCTTGGGTGCTAGTATGACAAGGTAGAAAACAAGCTGCCCGAGGGATTGCTGCAACCGTTACAAATATCGAGATGCGTTTGGGAAAACATGTGCCAAAAATAATTACCAAAGCGAGTGAAAGTTTGTCAAAATCAATTTGAGTAAGCCCTTCCCAACTTCGATGTCACCACCAACTTCAATGTTACCGCCAACCTCACCACTAACAAGTTTAGTGTTAACACTAACTTTATAACCAACAAACTCAGTGCTACTGCCAATCATTTCCTACAACCCTAAAACTTTATTACCAATCTTGACAAAGCAAACAAAACTAGTTAGTTCGAATTTAACAAATTTTGTGAACTATAATAATCTTAGATACCAACTAAAAGAACATTTAGTCTAAACAGGATAACTAGCACCATTGAATGAGTGAAAAGCCTCATCATTAAGTTTAACATGTCTAATCGTTGTTAAGATATAATCATGTTCAAAATTCATCCATTTCGAATCCCTTCTCCTCCCCTGGTTGCCAGGATCCATACAGTAAAAAATGAAAACAAAAATAAAATAAAATTATTGATTTACAAAATAGGTAGTGCTCAAAATATTAAAAAAAGTTATATTTTAACTAATGAACTATGATTTGGCTTGAAAATGCAATGCATGCCAATAATTGATTAACAAGAAAATCTCAGAAATCCTACAAACAAAAAAACAACAATATAAAGCAAATAAAATTCGATTGCAAATCATTTGGTGCTCAATATAGTAGAGCACAAAAAAAAGGGACCAAAATTGATACCGGAGTCCATTCTCTTAGGGAAGAGACGATTACGTGAAAGACACCTACATATGGACCCCCAGAAAATAAAGGCGATTGTGAAATGGACGACACCGATATCGTCCACTGAATTGCGATCGTTTCTTGGGTTGGAAAATTATTATCGACGGTTCATTGCTGGAATTCGGCCGTCGCTGCTCCGTTAACTGACTTGCTGCACAAGGACAAGATATAGATATAGACGACAAATTGCCAAGCAGTGCTTGAGATACTAAAGGATGCAGCGACAAAAGAGTCGGTCTTGACATTTGCCCGATTTTACAAAGCTACTTGAGATGTATGTCAAAATATTCGACATAGCCGTTGGAGGTATTTTAATGCAAGATGGACATCCGATTGCTTATAAGAGTCATAAGATAAGTGATGTTGAAAAATAATGGCCGACGCACGATAAGGATATGTTAGCTGTCGTGTATTGCTTGCAAATTTGTGAGCGTTGCGTCAAGACCGCCATATCGTTTAAGATCAAGACAAATAATAGTGCGGTGATCAGACATCAAATGCAGAAACAACTATCAAACAAGCAGGTGAGGTGGCTTGACTATTTATAAGAATTCAAATATCAACTTGAGTAGAATTCGGACAAGACAAGTCTCACGGCCGATATCCTAAGCCGTAAGAGCGTCGTTGCGCCCATGTACGCAACTGAAATTCTACTTTTTGAGCGCATCAAGAAGAGATAGTAGCATGATGATCAAGTACAAGAGTTCAAGGAGTTAGCCGATGCGGAAAAAATGAAGAGATATTGTCTTGAGGACATAGTCCTCTACGCCAAGGACCAGCAAACTTACGTGCCCAATTGGGGGTATTATAGGAAGGACATTCTAGAGGAGTGTTACAATAGTCGGTATGCTGGCAATCCCAGCACATGTCGCTTGCTGTCTCTCGTGCGAGAATGCTATTATTGGGCGAACCATAGGGACGACGTCAATGATTAAATGCGGACTTGTCTTGTATACTAGTATGACAAGGTAGAAAACAGGTTGCCCGCTGGATTGCTGCAACCGTTGCAAATATCGGGATACGTTTGGCAAAGCATGTGCCAAAAATAATTGCCAAAGGGATAGGAAATTTGTTCAAAATCAATTTGAGGGAGCCCTTCCCAACTTCGATGTCACCACCAACCTCAATGTTACCGCCAACCTCGTCACTAACAAGTTTAGTTTTAACACTAACCTTACAACCAACAAGTTCAGTGTTACTGCCAATCATTACCTAAAATCCTAAAACTTCATTCCCAATCTTTACAAAGCAAACAAAACTAATTAGTTCGAATTTAATAAATTTTCTTAACTATAATAATCTTAGATACCAATCCAAAAGGACATTTAGTCCAAAAGGATAACTAGCACCATTGAATGAGTGAAAAGTCTCATCATTAAATTTAGCATGTCTGATTTTTGTTGTGATATGACCATGTTCAAACATCATCCAATTCGAATCCCTTCTCATCACCTTGTTGCCAGAACCCATACAATCAAAAAATGAAAACAAAAACGAAATTAAGCTATTGATTTTCAAAATATACAGTGTACAAAGTATTACAAAAAGTTATATTTTAACTAACTAGCCATAATTTGGCTCTAAAATTAAACACATGCTAATAGTTGATTGACAAGAAGATCTCAGAAATCTTACAAATAAAATAACAACAATATAAAGTAAATAAAATTCGATTGCAAATCATTTGACTCTCAATATAGAAGAGCAGAAAAAAAAATGGAACAAGATTGATGCCGTAGTCCATCCTTTTAGAGAAGAGACAATTAGATGAAAGACACCTACATATGGACCCTCAGGGAATAAAAACGATTGTGGAATGGACGGCACCGACATCGTCCATGGAACTGCGATCGTTTCTTGGGTTAGTTAATTATTATCGACGGTTCATTTCAGGCATTCAACCATCGCTGCTCCGTTAACTGACTTGTTGAGCAAGAGTAAGATGTGGACGTGGACGACGGATTACAAACCAGCATTTAATACACTAAAGCATACAGTGACGAAAGAGCCGGTCTTGACATTGCTCGATTTTATTAAGTTATTTGAGGTGGATGTCGAAACATTCGACATAGCTGTTGGAGGTATTTTAATGCAAGATGATCATCCGTTTGCTTATAGGAGTTATAAATTAAGTGGTGTTGAAAAGCGGTGACCGACGCATGAGAAGAAAATTTTAGTAGTCGTATATTACTTGCAAGTTTCTGAGCACTTCCTCAAGGCCGCCATATAGTTTAAGATCAGGACAGATAATTGTGCGGTGAGCTTCCATCAAATGCAGAAGCAGCTATCAAGCAAGCAAACAAGGTGGCTGGATTATTTAGCGGAATTCAAATAAGAACTTGAGTAGAACTCGGGCAAGACAACTTTCACGACTGATATCCTAAGTCACAAGAGCGTCATTGCACGGTTATACATGGCTGACGTTCAACTCTTGGAGTGCATCAAGTAGAGGTCGCAGTACGAAAATGGGGTACAAACGCTCATGGAGTTAGCCGATGGCGGAGAAATGAAGAAATATTGACTTGAGGACAGAATTTTCTATTTGAAGAACCAGTAGATTTACGTGCCCGACTGGGGGCACTTGAGAAAAGATATTATTAAGTAGTGTTACAATAGTCGGTATACTGGCAATCCCAACACGTGTTGCATGCTGTCTCTCGTGCAAGAATGCTATTATTTGGCGAACCTTATGGACTACGTCAATGATTAAATGCAGACTTGTCTTGGGTGCTAGTATTACAAGGTAGAAAACAAGCTGCCTGATGGATTGCTGCAACCGTTACAAATATCGAGATGCGTTTGGGAAAACATGTGCCAAAAATAATTACCAAAGCGAGTGAAAGTTTGTTCAAAATCAATTTGAGTAAGCCCTTCCCAACTTCGATGTCACCACCAACTTCAATGTTACCGCCAACCTTACCACTAACAAGTTTAGTGTTAACACTAACTTTATAACCAACAAACTCAGTGCTACTGCCAATCATTTTCTATAACCCTAAAACTTTATTCCCAATCTTGACAAAGCAAACAAAACTAATTAGTTTGAATTTAACAAATTTTCTGAACTATAATAATCTTAGATACCAACTAAAAGAACATTTAGTCTAAACCGGATAACTAGCACCATTGAATGAGTGAAAAGCCTCATCATTAAGTTTAACATGTCTAATCTTTGTTAAGATATAATCATGTTCAAAATTCATCCATTTCGAATCCCTTCTCCTCCCCTGGTTGCCAGGACCCATACAGTAAAAAATGAAAACAAAAATAAAATAAAATTATTGATTTACAAAATAGGTAGTGCACAAAATATTATAAAAGTTTTATTTTAACTAATCAACTATAATTTGGCTTGAAAATGCAATGCATGCCAATAATTGATTGACAATAAGATCTCGGAAATCCTACAAACAAAATATCAACAATATAAAGCAAATAAATTCGATTGCAAAACATTTGGCACTCAATATAGTAGAGAACAAAAAAAAGGGACCAAAATTGATACCGTACTCCATTCTCTTAGGAAAGAGACGATTACATGAAAGACAACTAAAGGATTGCCAAGCAGCGCTTGAGATACTAAAGAATGCAGCGACAAAAGAGCAGGTCTTGACATTTCCCCGATTTTACTAAGCTACTTGAGGTGTATGTCGAAATATTCAACATAGCCGTTGGAGATATTTTAATGCAAGATGGCCATCCGATTGCTTATGAGAGTCATAAGATAAGTGACGTTTTAAAATAGTGGCCGACGCACGAGAAGGATATGTTAGCTGTCGTGTATTACTTGCAAATTTGTGAGCGCTGCGCCAGGACCGCCATATCGTTTAAGATCAAGATAGATAATAGTGCGGTGATCAACCATCAAATGCAGAAACAACTATCAAACAAGCAAGCGAGGTGGCTTGACTATTTAGTAGAATTCAAATATGAACTTGAGTAGAACTCGGACAAGACAAGCCTCAGGGCCGATATCCTAAGCCGCAAGAGCGTCATTGCGCCAATGTACGCAACTGAAGTTCTACTTTTTGAGCGCATCACGAAGAGATAGTAGCACGATGATCAAGTACATGAGTTCAAGGAGTTAGCTGATGAGAAAAAAATGAAGAGATATTGTCTTGAGGACATAGTCCTCTACGCCAAGGACCAGCAGATTTACGTGCCCAATTGGGGGTATTTTAGGTAGGACATTCTTAAGGAGTGTTACAATAGTCGGTATGCTGGCAATTCCAGCACATGTCGCTTGCTGTCTCTCGTGCGAAAATGCTATTATTGGGCGAACCATAGGGATGACTTCAATGATTAAATGCGGACTTGTCTTGTGTGCTAGTATGACAAGGTAGAAAACAAGTTGCCCGCTGGATTGCTGCAACCATTGCAAATATCGGGATGCGTTTGGGAAAGCATGTGTCAAAAATAATTACCAAAGCGATAGGAAATTTGTTCAAAATCAATTTGAGGAAGCCCTTCCCAACATCGATGTCGCCACCAATCACAATCTTACCGCCAACCTCACCACTAACAAGTTTAGTTTTCACACTAACCTTACAACCAACAAGTTCAGTGTTACTGCCAATCATTACCTATAACTCTAAAATTTTATTCCCAATCTTGACAAAGCAAACAAAACTAATTAGTTTGAATTGAATAAATTTTTTAAACTATAATAATCTTAGATACCAACCAAAAGAACATTTAGTCCAAACAGGATAACTAGCACCATTGAATGAGTGAAAAGTCTCATCATTAACTTTAGCATGTCTGATTTTTGTTGTGATATGATCATGTTGGAACATCATCCAATTCGAATCCCTTCTCATCCCCTTGTTGCCAGAACCCATACAGTCAAAAATGAAAACAAAAACGAAATTAAACTATTGATTTTCAAAATATACAGTGCACAAAATATTATAAAAAGTTATATTTTAGCTAACTAGCCATAATTTGGCTCTAAAATTAAACACATGCTAATAGTTGATTGGCAAGAAGATCTCAGAAATCTTAGAAATAAAATATCAACAATATAAAGTAAATAAAATTTGATTGCAAATCATTTGACTCTCAATATAGCAGAGCAGAAAAAAATGGAACAAGATTGATGTCGTAGTCCATTCTTTTAGAGAAGAGACGATTAGATGAAAGACACCTACATATGGACCCTCAGGAAATAAAAACGATTGTGGAATGGACGGCACCGACATCGTCCATGGAACTGCGATCATTTCTTGGGTTAGTTAATTATTATCGACGGTTCATTTCAGGCATTCAACCATCGCTGCTCCGCCAACTAACTTGTTGAACAAGTGTAGGATGTGGACTTGGACGACGGATTACAAACCAGCATTTAATACACTAAAGCATGCAGTGACGAAAGAGCCGGTCTTGACATTGCTCGATTTTATTAAGTTATTTGAGGTGGATGTCGAAACATTCGACATAGCTGTTGTGTGACGCCCCGAAAATTAGGGTTGTTATTTTATGGATCTTTTGTTGGACGAACAGAGTAGCACAGCTTTTCAACTCGGAAAAGAAAAAAAAATTTGAAAAAACCGACAGGGGCCAAATCCGGCCGGAAATCCGGCCAGTTTCTGGCCGGATAGCTGGACGGATTGCCTTGCCATTTTGAAAAAAATTGAGTTTGCTTCTGCCTAGAATCCGGCCCGATTCCGGCCGGATTCTGACGTGGCAGCGCCGACTGCCAGGTTTGACCGACTGTTTCTTTACCTTTTTATCTTGTTTTGCACCCAAAATATCTTCATTTTTGCTTCTGCTCAACCGAGGCCTTGAGAGGGAGAAAACCTCTTCATTTTCTCTCTTCAATTTTGTTCCAAATCTTGAGTTTTCATCAATAGATTTTGAAACCACTCCGTACAAAGGATATTCTTGGAAGGTTAAAGCTTTTGGGTGGAGTGATTTTGAAGGGGAAGCTTGTAATTGCTAGTCTTCTTGAATTGTGAGGTAAGATGTTTAAGAAAGTTCTTTCTTGCTTTGATAATGGTATATTAGTAATTTGTAGAGGTTGAATATGTTATATGGTGGATGATTTCATGGGTTTAAGTTAAGTTGGTCCAATTTCTGATTTATTGGGCATTTTTCCGATTTTATATGACAAGCATGAATTGGTCTTGAATTGATGGATTGAAATGGTATTAAATGGACCCTTTATACGTGAATTGCAGTTGGTTACGGAAAATTTCCACTTGTGGTGTGAATTCCGGTTGCTAGGGTTTAAATTGGGGATTTTCTTATGATTGGTTTATTGGCTTTGATTAAGGGGTATTGTGGCCCTAATTGAATATATTTACTAGTCTATAAATTGTATGTAAAAATGGGATTGAATTGAGGTATATTTGGTATTGAATGGTAGGTTGGAAATGTTTAATATTAAGGGGAAATGCTGTTCCATTTTGGAGAATATATGATTGATTTGACTTTGTGTGATCTTGATTAAATTTATGGAAATTCTTGTGATTTGGAAGTTGGGATGATAAAGTTCCATGTTAGTGATATTTCCTGATTTTATTTATGTGATTTCATCTTTGATTTGCTATGTATATGAGTAATAAGCTCTTCTAGTGTCTTAAGGTGGAATTTCTAGCCTTAATCGTGATTATTGATAGTTATTTGCAATGGTTGGTTTGGAAGTGTGATGTCAGCTTTTGTTGTATTATTTCTGTCCTCATGTGATAAGTGCATGATAGCTTGGTATTGGGATCAATGAAGCTTTGGTATACTGGTTTGGAGTACTTAAAGAAATTTCCGCTAGATTACATGAATTCCAGCTTAAGGTTAATCTGCCCTGTTTTCGTACTGTACATTTGACCATGTTAAATACCGAATCAGCCTTTGTGCAAAACATGAACATTGTAGGTATAGGAGTTAACTACCTACCTGCAAAATTTCAGACTGGTCAGAGTACTGTGGCTTGTGAATTGAATGAAATACCCTTGACTGTTCATAGACTCCATTTTTGCGGACAGTTTTCTGTCCTCTCCGAGATTTCAATATTTGACCCTAAAAATGTATAATTTGGCCTTGGAGGTCTTCATAAGAAATGCTGGTATATGTCTTAGCTTCGTAACGCCATAAGATTTGTTTCAATCGGATAAGCGTAGTTTCAATTGTGATTAAAATGCCAAAAGGTGGCAGGAACCTGTTAAGTTTAGAATTTCTTTTATTTGACATGTTATTTGTAATTTAGGACTCCGACTTGAACAAGCCAATGAGGTACGATGGATGGTTCCTGAGCTGTGTTTGGGTGAGTGAACCTTAACTATTACTCCGAAAGTTACTTTCGAAATAATTCTTGCATTGATTACACGACTGCATCTCATTGTGTATGTGTGTGTGCCATAACATTTTGGCTCCGATGAGATCTTGGGAAAATCTTGTGCTTAGAACCAATGTCTCCACTACTGTTTACGCATTTCTTGGAGCACGATGGCTCCTTATACCTGGTTATCTGTTACTTGATCTAAGGGAGCATTGGATATCTAAGTACAGGGATTTCACTTGCTTCAAAGAGCTTTATACGTACATTTGATCGCTAGTTCATGATATCAATTAAATGCATTATCGCGAAATATATTTGATTACTGATTTTACTGTTCACTCGCTGAGCTTTTAGCTCACCCCAAATGTTTTTCTTTTCCCCACAGGAATCGAGACAAAGGAAGCGCTTGTAATTCGTTATTTGTGTGCCTGGATGGCATGTATTTTGTATAGCTTAAGATTTGGATCCGTTTTGTGTAATAGTTGGGCTAGGGTGATTATTTGAAATTGGGATGGACGGATTCCTCTTGTATACTTTGATTTTGATGTAACTTGTGTAAGTTTTGGGTTTGCATGGGTGTTTGGATTTGGAATTGGATGTAATATTTGAGAATATTATCGTAATTTACTTGAGGATCGTAGTGATCGACTGAGTCCCGGCGAGAGCTGGGCAGGCGGTCCGTTGACCCCTCTGGTTCGCCTTAGGGGAAAATGGGGTCGTTACAATTGGTATCAGAGCCTAGGTTTCCGATCTCTGTAGTGTATCCTAAGTTTGAAATTTAGGATGCCTGACTGTGGGATTAGTTTGAATATTATGGGAACAAGGATCTATTGTATCTTAGGGGTTAAAGAAATTGATTATTTGGGAGTTCTTATTTGGGACTTGCAGAAGAAACTGAGGAATTAGGTGATGTTATATTGAAGGAAAATATAGGATGAGAGATTTGCAGTGAAAGATTGGATGAATTTGAATTATTATTATACTTGTAAGTGTGGAAAGAATTGAGATAATCATTAGTACTGGCTATGGGGGATAAGAGACCGAGGTTTGTTGGCCAAACTCCACGTATGATGATTTTGAACCAAGATAAAAGAGTATCAAATGAATAAAATGCATTTTCTACCTGTATACTTCCTAGAGAAGTTTTGCTTTGGAATTTTAAAGAAAAACTAGGACGTACTAGTTTTATTTGCAAGTGATGATTGGAAAGGAGATATATATGCCTTAAATATGTGTGTAAAAATGTGAATTTTGCTTGAATTTCAAATTTGAAAATTTGTGAATAACTGATGAGTTGTTGAATTTTGTATATGATGGGTTAATACAAGGATAACAATTTCTAAACTAAGTTTTCCCCCTTGATTGTATACTGGTGTAATTTCATACTTGAATTTGTCCATGCTTTACACGAAGAAAGTATATATATATCCTGAATTTTCGAAAGAATGGCAAGCTTAGGGTTAATAATGTGAATCCTGAACTTGATCAGATTTCTGATTACTTTAAATACTCTTCTGATGTTTTAAAATTCTTGACTTTCAAGAGGAGTGAGCCTATTTTATAAAATGTACGGACTGAGGGACTTCGAGATATAGAGTGATTGTATTCAAGAGTACGAAGTTAGTGAGCCTATTTGACTTGGTTTCCATTTGACATGTAAGTTAGCAAGTTGTACTTGTTCCTTGGATTTGAACTTGGAGCTTGAAACTTTAATTACAAAACCCTAAGACTGGTTATTTTTGTGAGATGATGGTGTTCTGACTGGTGGCTAGTTATTAAAGATTTTGAACTTCGAATGGATAATCTTGGTTTCAGCTTGTGTTATGGATTGATTGGACCCTTTGGTTTAACTATAGCCTAGGAAGGGTGGTGCACGTCCTGAGGCTTTGGTATCCTGCTTACATAAGCTTTTATCTGTTGTGACACTTAATTGCCTATATCCACTATCTGACATATTGGCCTTATTTTGTGACTTTTAGCTCGTGCTATAATTTTTGATACCTGTAAAGAATCATGTCCTGATTCAAAAATTGTTATACCTTGTATATGTATTAAGCTCTTTTATGCTTAATTATGCCTTGTCCTGTGATTATAGACTTCTATTACGTAGGGCAGCAGGGATGGAAAAACGGGATCGTGGCCGAAGGCTTAGACAACCCTGTACTAGTGAGACAAATTTAATAGGTCCCTAGTATTGAGTATGAATCGAAAATAAATCCGAAGATCAGATCTACTAGTGTATAATGGATTAATCTAGTCGGGAAACTGGGTGAGATTCTCTTGTGCGCAACATATGTTATGGTTGATTTTGTGCCAGTATTTCAACCTTAGGAAGTTTGAACTCCGAAAGTATTGTATTGGGTTGATAAGAGAACTCGAACTGCCTGAAACCGATTAGACTGACCTTACTTGAGACTTGAACCTGTTTAGGCTAGTGTGCCTTTATGTACCCTTAATGGACCTAATTTGACTAAATATATGGAATGTGGACTTAAATTTTGTGACTGCTTAAGAATGTGAATTGCTGGATAGAGGTTAGGCCAGTGTGTTCTTACTCGTACTTATGACCCTTGAATTTGAACTTGAACTTGCACCTGAACTTGAACTTGAACTTATACTTTTATTCGTACTCATGCACCATGAACCTGAAGTATTTGGCTCTGCTTTGACCCTACTCTTGAACTTATTCGTACCTGTGTGGTTGTAGACCGGCTACTACTCTTCTGTAGCGGTTGAACTGAACCTCTCTGGTGGGGCATTGCCTGTTGTGTTGTCCAGCACCGCCATTCTTCTGGCGAGGCATGCCTGTTGTTTTGTCCAGCACCACCAGGGGATGAAATACTGGAATTGAGGCTCTCTGGCGAAGTTTAGCCGTTGTGCTAACTTGTTGTGTTGTCCAGCACCGCCAGGGACAAATACTTGAACTGAGGCTTTTGGTGAAGTATAGCCGTTGTGCTAGCTTGTTGTGTTGTCTAGCACCACCAGGGCCAACTTACTGAACTGAAATTCTTTGGTGAAGCGTAGCCGTTGTGCTAGCTTGTTGTGTTGTCCAGCACCACCAGGGATGAATTTTCGATCTAAAGCTTTGCTATATCCTGAATTTCTTCCAAATACCTGGGACTTTACGTCCGACTTCAAGCCTTTTGCCTATTTTATCTGGTTACGCGATTAACTCCCTATTGGATCATGACTATTTGATAAGTTGGATTGGCGTGATATTTAGTACGTGAATTTGATAAGTGATTATTAAATAAGCCATGCTTTACTGGATCATGAATTGCGATAAGTGAGACTAGAATGATTCTTCTAAGTTGGAGTAGATTGAATTCTAATGCTTGATTGGTTTCTGAGCGATATCTTGACCGGATGTATATGAGTTGGAATGTCGAGGACAACATTCTTTAAGGAGGGAGATTGTGACGTCCCGAAAATTAGGGTTGTTATTTTATGGATCTTTTGTTGGACGAACGGAGTAGCACAACTTTTCAATTCGGAAAAGAAAAGAAAAATTTGAAAAAACCGACAGGGGCCAAATCCGGCCGGAAATCCGGCCAGTTTCTGGCCGGATAGCTGGCGGGATTGCCTTGCCATTTTGAAAAAAATTGAGTTTGCTTCTGCCTAGAATCCGGCCAGATTCCGGCCGGATTCTGACGTGGCAGCGCCGACTGCCAGGTTTGACCGACTGTTTCTTCACCTTTTTATCTTGTTTTGCACCCAAAATATCTTCATTTTTGCTTCTGCTCAACCGAGGCCTTGAGATGGAGAAAACCTCTTCATTTTCTCTCTTCAATTTTGTTCCAAATCTTGAGTTTTCATCAATAGATTTTGAAACCACTCCGTACAAAGGATATTCTTGGAAGGTTAAAGCTTTTGGGTGGAGTGATTTTGAAGGGGAAGCTTGTAATTGCTAGTCTTCTTGAATTGTGAGGTAAGATGATTAAGAAAGTTCTTTCTTGCTTTGATAATGGTATATTAGTAATTTGTAGAGGTTGAATATGTTATATGGTGGATGATTTCATGGGTTTAAGTTAAGTTGGTCCGATTTCTGATTTATTGGGCATTTTTCCGATTTTATATGACAAGCATGAATTGGTCTTGAATTGATGGATTGAAATGGTATTAAATGGACCCTTTATACGTGAATTGCAGTTGGTTACGGAAAATTTCCACTTGTAGTGTGAATTCCGGTTGCTAGGGTTTAAATTGGGGATTTTCTTATGATTGGTTTATTGGCTTTGATTAAGGGGTATTGTGGCCCTAATTGAATATATTTACTAGTCTATAAATTGTATGTAAAAATGGGATTGAATTGAGGTATATTTGGTATTGAATGGTAGGTTGGAAATGTGTAATATTAAGGGGGAATGCTGTTCCATTTTGGAGAATATATGATTGATTTGACTTTGTGTGATCTTGATTAAATTTATGGAAATTCTTGTGATTTGGAAGTTGGGATGATAAAGTTCCATGTTAGTGATATTTCCTGATTTTATTTATGTGATTTCATCTTTGATTTGCTATGTATATGAGTAATAAGCTCTTCTAGTGTCTTAAGGTGGAATTTCTAGCCTTAATCGTGATACATATACACGGTTTGCCAAATCAGAAGAGAAAACGACCCAAAAGTACACTTAGGGTTTTAATACATGAGCTATACAAAAGATATGTTCAATTAGCTCAATTTGGCAGCCATTTGTCAAGTCCAGACCAAAAGTGTTTATTTTCCTGTAAGGAAAACAAAAGGGAACAGAAAGGGGTGAGCTTGCGCTCAATGAGGTACCAAACATATAGCAGCAAAATCATGGCATTTCACATTTAACAAATCAGATACACATGCCAGATGTAAAGCAAAGGAACCAATGATTCAAATCAGAAGGATACGGGTGGCTCTCAGGAGCCAAATTTCCAGCGCAGTACTTGATCCAAACCGGTTGACTCTCCGTCAACGTATATAGAACCAAACGTCCGTAGACCCCTCTTTACACCGAATTCCGTCCACCAAACACCCCTTTACCGGGCCCGCTCACCGTAACCGAACAGAAATGGTAATACTCGAGTATACCGGAATCAAGGGTCTCAATACCCAAAAATCCCCGAACAGACTACCGTGGTTCGTTATCTAATCGTCCAGGCCCTTGCCGGCCCGACTCGAATAACTTAGCCACAGGATTGAGCTCATAGGTCATAGAAATCCGAACAGATGCAGACACAGATAACAGATTCAAATTTTGCATAGTAAATTGGCATATGAACAGACTAGAGAACGAGTGTGATAAAGTACACCCCCGTCTCGAACAAATAAACAGATTGCAGAGCAGAAATCAAGTTAAACAGCAATGGAGGGGAGTGGTACACTCACCGGCTCAACTTCAAAAGTTTTCACTTCAGATTGGCCTTAATCGCCAAGAAACCCTAAAATAATCAAAATAAACCAATTGAAGGTTTTACTTCCAGAATCGAGTAAACAGAATGCACATGTGAGGCTCGACTACTAGTCGTATGCCTCGCCAAATAATTACTAATGCAAGGGTGCAAAACATGATTTTCTTGGAAACGAAAAGGTAGCATGAAGACCTAGGCGCAAACAACCCAAAAGCCTTTCATTCTACCAAAAGGTAAACCCAACTTAAAGGAACCAAACGGCCTAGAAAATCGGGCAGCACTTCCCCTAAATTTCTTACTTTTCCAGCCATTAATGCTTCATTCTATCCTCAAATCAGTCCCAACATCTCACACAAAATTCATCTCATTTCCCAAAAGCCGTTCACTAGGTTCAAAGTGGTACAAGTACAAAAGTTAGCTAGGAAACAACCGAAATGAAAGCAAGCCCTAAAAGAGACTCGATAACGAGTCATATAGCCATACCAATTATAACCCTACTAGGGTTTTATATGCATAAATAAGTATCATAGGTAACCAGAAATTAAGAAATGGCTTTAACTTAGGCCTTAACAAAAAAAACGTATTTGACCTCATAATGCGGTAATGACACCACTTTCACTACGGTTATCGGATGGGGGTGCAAGATGCACCGTTTCGAAGCTATGAAACAGAGCTACAACAATGTAGAAGGCCACTCAATCCAGTTCCTAACACAACTAGGTCAAATATGCCAAATACTAACCCAGAATTCCCAAAACAGGTTTGCAAAACACAGAAAACTGTAATCGGTATATCTCAGTCCATACAAGTCCAAATGCCGAAATTCCAAAGGCATATGTTAGCTAAGACATTCAGATACATTTCATCAGAAAACACCAACTTCAAAATCCAAACCAATTCCAGTCAAAAGGGCCAATTACTATCGCAGTTTTCGCATTCTGATCAAAGCAGAACAGCTAAAGTAAAAACGGCATAACTCACTCTACACTCATCCAAATGACCTGAAATTTTACAGGCACCTCAAACACATCAATACCTACAACTTTCATGTTTTGAGTAAAGTCTAATTCGGCCTCTAACCACATGATATAAAACCGGACAGAAATTGGGGATGATAGAACCCTAACTTTCACTTTTCCTTCCAAATCCAAAATTGGTTGCAATTATCTATCATTCACACCTACCATAGTCATTACCCCTCATTATCAACCATCATAAACAACCACAACACCATGATCATATTAAACCAGAAAATTCCTCAAAAAAATAAAAACTTCACCAATTCATCACAAACCAAGAAATAAATCACATAATCCATCACTTTAGCTCCCATTAGGCACAAATTAAACATCATTAAGTGTAGGAGGAAGTTCAAGTACCACTTACCTAGTAAACAAGAGAGAGATAGTGGTGGAACACCTTAGCTTCTCCAAAAACTTCACCAAGTCACTTACTAGCACCTAATGGAGTGATTTTATGGAGCAAATCTAAGTTTAATTGGTTGGAATGGAAGATTGAGATAGTTTGAAGCTTGTAAATTGAAGAAGTTTTTCTTCCTTGTCCAAGAGAGAGAATCGGCCAACAAGAGGTAAGAAAGAATGAATTTTTAGTCAATTTTTGAGATATTTAATCCATGATAAGAAAAGTCAAAAATGTCCAACAAGTGGACCAATCACATAGTGCCACTTGGCACTTCATTTAATGCCTTCCTATCACTTGGTTCCTCTCACATCAATGCCATGTCACCCTCTACTTATCTCTTAACACCCGATAAATTTCCACCAGTATCCGAAACTTAACCTTATTGGCCGAATTTTTCCGTACTTTTCGCACTAGTGGGTCCCACGTCCAAAATATATTCTTAATTTTCTAAAAACTCACCAATACTAGAAAAATCATTTAAAAACTATAATTACTCATAAAATCTACCAGAAAAATATTCCTAGGCCCGAAAATGCAGAAAACATGCAATTAAGGGGGAAATAAACCCTAGGAAAATGATTAGGGTTTTACGGGTTCTCACAAATTTGGCCTTGGAGGTCTTCATAAGAAATGCTGGTATATGTCTTAGCTTCGTAACGCCATAAGATTTGTTTCAATCGGATAAGCGTAGTTTCAATTGTGATTAAAATGCCAAAAGGTGGCAGGAACCTGTTAAGTTTAGAATTTCTTTTATTTGACATGTTATTTGTAATTTAGGACTCCGACTTGAACAAGCCAATGAGGTACGATGGATGGTTCCTGAGCTGTGTTTGGGTGAGTGAACCTTAACTATTACTCCGAAAGTTACTTTCGAAATAATTCTTGCATTGATTACACGACTGCATCTCATTGTGTATGTGTGTGTGCCATAACATTTTGGCTCCGATGAGATCTTGGGAAAATCTTGTGCTTAGAACCAATGTCTCCACTACTGTTTACGCATTTCTTGGAGCACGATGGCTCCTTATACCTGGTTATCTGTTACTTGATCTAAGGGAGCATTGGATATCTAAGTACAGGGATTTCACTTGCTTCAAAGAGCTTTATACGTACATTTGATCGCTAGTTCATGATATCAATTAAATGCATTATCGCGAAATATATTTGATTACTGATTTTACTGTTCACTCGCTGAGCTTTTAGCTCACCCCAAATGTTTTTCTTTTCCCCATAGGAATCGAGACAAAGGAAGCGCTTGTAATTCGTTATTTGTGTGCCAGGATGGCATGTATTTTGTATAGCTTAAGATTTGGATCCGTTTTGTGTAATAGTTGGGCAAGGGTGATTATTTGAAATTGGGATGGACGGATTCCTCTTGTATACTTTGATTTTGATGTAACTTGTGTAAATTTTGGGTTTGCATGGGTGTTTGGATTTGGAATTGGATGTAATATTTGAGAATATTATCGTAATTTACTTGAGGACCGTAGTGATCGACTGAGTCCCGGCGAGAGCAGGGCAGGCGATCCGTTGACCCCTCTGGTTCGCCTTAGGGGAAAATGGGGTCGTTACATGTTGGAGGTATTTTAATGCAAGATGATAATCCGATTGCTTATAGGAGTTATAAATTAAGTGGTGTTGAAAAGCGGTGACCGACGCATGAGAAGAAAATTTTAGCAGTCGTATATTACTTGCAAGTTTCTGAGCACTGCCTCAAAGCCGCCATATCGTTTAAGATCAGGACAGATAATTGTGCGGTGAGCTTCCATCAAATGCAGAAGCAGCTATCAAGCAAGCAAACAAGGTGGCTGGATTATTTAGCGGAATTCAAATAAGAACTTGAGTAGAACTCGGGCAAGACAACTTTCACGACTGATATCCTAAGTCACAAGAGCGTCATTGCGCTGTTATACATAGCTGACGTTCAACTCTTGGAGTGCATCAAGTAGAGGTCGCAGTACGAAAAGCGGGTACAAACGCTCATGGAGTTAGCCGATGGCGGAGAAATGAAGAAATATTGACTTGAGGACAGAATTTTCTATTTGAAGAACCAGTAGATTTACGTGCCCGACTGGGGGCACTTGAGAAAAGATATTATTAAGGAGTGTTACAATAGTCGGTATACTGGCAATCCCAACACGTGTCGCATGCTGTCTCTCGTGCAAGAATGCTATTATTTGGCGAACCTTATGGACTACGTCAATGATTAAATGCGGACTTGTCTTGGGTGCTAGTATTACAAGGTAGAAAACAAGCTGCCCGATGGATTGCTGCAACCGTTACAAATATCGAGATGCGTTTGGGAAAACATGTGCCAAAAATAATTACCAAAGCGAGTGAAAGTTTGTTCAAAATCAATTTGAGTAAGCACTTCCCAACTTCGATGTCACCACCAACTTCAATGTTACCGCCAACCTTACCACTAACAAGTTTAGTGTTAACACTAACTTTATAACCAACAAACTCAGTACTACTGCTAATCATTTCCTATAACCCTAAAACTTTATTCCCAATCTTGACAAAGCACACAAAAATAATTAGTTTGAATTTAACAAATTTTCTGAACTATAATAATCTTAGATACCAACTAAAAGAACATTTAGTCTAAACCGGATAACTAGCACCATTGAATGAGTGAAAAGCCTCATCATTAAGTTTAACATGTCTAATCCTTGTGTAGATATAATCATGTTCAAAATTCATCCATTTCGAATCCCTTCTCCTCCTCTGGTTGCCAGGACCCGAACAGTAAAAAATGA
This sequence comes from Coffea arabica, assembly GCF_036785885.1. NCBI lineage: Eukaryota > Viridiplantae > Streptophyta > Magnoliopsida > Gentianales > Rubiaceae > Coffea > Coffea arabica. Next base: position 48,053,138 of record NC_092316.1, on the reverse strand, counting down.
AAACAAAAATAAAATAAAATTATTGATTTACAAAATAGGTAGTGCACAAAATATTATAAAAAGTTTTATTTTAACTAATCAACTATAATTTGGCTTGAAAATGCAATGCATGCCAATAATTGATTGACAATAAGATATCGGAAATCCTACAAACAAAATATCAACAATATAAAGCAAATAAAATTCGATTGCAAAACATTTGGCACTCAATATAGTAGAGAACAAAAAAAAGGGACCAAAATTGATATCGTACTCCGTTCTCTTAGGAAAGAGACGATTACATGAAAGACAACTAAAGGATTGCCAAGCAGCGCTTGAGATACTAAAGAATGCAGCGACAAAAGAGCGGGTCTTCACATTTCCCCGATTTTACTAAGCTACTTGAGGTGTATGTCGAAATATTCAACATAGCCGTTGGAGATATTTTAATGCAAGATGGCCATCCGATTGCTTATGAGAGTCATAAGATAAGTGACGTTGAAAAATAGTGGCCGACGCACGAGAAGGATATGTTAGCAGTCGTGTATTACTTGCAAATTTGAGAGCGCTGCGCCAGGACCGCCATATCGTTTAAGATCAAGATAGATAATAGTGCGGTGATCAACCATCAAATGCAGAAACAACTATAAAACAAGCAAGCGAGGTGGCTTGACTATTTAGTAGAATTCAAATATGAACTTGAGTAGAACTCGGACAAGACAAGCCTCAGGGCCGATATCCTAAGCCGCAAGAGCGTCATTGCGCCAATGTACGCAACTGAAGTTCTACTTTTTGAGCGCATCACGAAGAGATAGTAGCACGATGATCAAGTACATGAGTTCAAGGAGTTAGCTGATGAGAAAAAAATGAAGAGATATTGTCTTGAGGACATAGTCCTCTACGCCAAGGACCAGCAGATTTACGTGCCCAATTGGGGGTATTTTAGGTAGGACATTCTTAAGGAGTGTTACAATAGTCGGTATGCTGGCAATTCCAGCACATGTCGCTTGCTGTCTCTCGTGCGAAAATGCTATTATTGGGCGAACCATAGGGATGACTTGAATGATTAAATGCGGACTTGTCTTGTGTGCTAGTATGACAAGGTAGAAAACAAGTTGCCCGCTGGATTGCTGCAACCATTGCAAATATCGGGATGCGTTTGGGAAAGCATGTGTCAAAAATAATTACCAAAGCGATAGGAAATTTGTTCAAAATCAATTTGAGGAAGCCCTTCCCAACTTCGATGTCGCCACCAATCTCAATCTTTCCGCCAACCTCACCACTAACAAGTTTAGTTTTCACACTAACCTTACAACCAACAAGTTCAGTGTTACTGCCAATCATTACCTATAACTCTAAAACTTTATTCCCAATCTTGACAAAGCAAACAAAACTAATTAGTTTGAATTGAATAAATTTTTTAAACTATAATAATCTTAGGTACCAACCAAAAGAACATTTAGTCCAAACAGGATAACTAGCACCATTGAATGAGTGAAAAGTCTCATCATTAACTTTAGCATGTCTGATTTTTGTTGTGATATGATCATGTTGGAACATCATCCAATTCGAATCCCTTCTCATCCCCTTGTTGCCAGAACCCATACAGTCAAAAATGAAAACAAAAACGAAATTAAACTATTGATTTTCAAAATATACAGTGCACAAAATATTATAAAAAGTTATATTTTAGCTAACTAGCCATAATTTGGCTCTAAAATTAAACACATGCTAATAGTTGATTGACAAGAAGATCGCAGAAATCTTACAAATAAAATATCAACAATATAAAGTAAATAAATTCGATTGCAAATCATTTGACTCTCAATATAGCAGAGCAGAAAAAAAATGGAACAAGATTGATGCCGTAGTCCATCCGAGAAGAGACGATTAGATGAAAGACACCTACATATGGACCCTCAGGAAATAAAAACGATTGTCGAATGGACGGCACCGACATCGTCCATGGAACTGCGATCATTTCTTGGGTTAGTTAATTATTATCGACGGTTCATTTCAGGCATTCAACCATCGCTGCTCCGCTAACTGACTTGTTGAACAAGAGTAAGATGTGGATGTGGATGTGGACGTGGACGACGGATTACAAACCAGCATTTAATACACTAAAGCATGCAGTGACGAAAGAGCCGGTCTTGACATTGCTCGATTTTATTAAGTTATTTGAGGTGGATGTCGAAACATTCGACATAGCTGTTGGAGGTATTTTAATGCAAGATGATCATTCGATTGCTTATAGGAGTTATAAATTAAGTGGTGTTGAAAAGCGGTGACCGACGCATGAGAAGAAAATTTTAGCTGTCGTATATTACTTGCAAGTTTCTGAGCACTTCCTCAAGGCCGCCATATAGTTTAAGATCAGGACAGATAATTGTGCGGTGAGCTTCCATCAAATGCAGAAGCAGCTATCAAGCAAGCAAACAAGGTGGCTGGATTATTTAGCGGAATTCAAATAAGAACTTGAGTAGAACTCGGGCAAGACAACTTTCACGACTGATATCCTAAGTCACAAGAGCGTCATTGCGCGGTTATACATGGCTGACGTTCAACTCTTGGAGTGCATCAAGTAGAGGTCGCAGTACGAAAATCGGGTACAAACGCTCATGGAGTTAGCCGATGGCGGAGAAATGAAGAAATATTGACTTGAGGACAGAATTTTCTATTTGAAGAACCAGTAGATTTACGTGCCCGACTGGGGGCACTTGAGAAAAGATATTATTAAGTAGTGTTACAATAGTCGGTATACTAGCAATCCCAACACGTGTTGCATGCTGTCTCTCGTGCAAGAATGCTATTATTTGGCGAACCTTATGGACTACGTCAATGATTAAATGCAGACTTGTCTTGGGTGCTAGTATTACAAGGTAGAAAACAAGCTGCCTGATGGATTGCTGCAACCGTTACAAATATCGAGATGCGTTTGGGAAAACATGTGCCAAAAATAATTACCAAAGCGAGTGAAAGTTTGTTCAAAATCAATTTGAGTAAGCCCTTCCCAACTTCGATGTCACCACCAACTTCAATGTTACCGCCAACCTTACCACTAACAAGTTTAGTGTTAACACTAACTTTATAACCAACAAACTCAGTGATACTGCCAATCATTTCCTATAACCCTAAAAATTTATTCCCAATCTTGACAAAGCAAACAAAACTAATTAGTTTGAATTTAACAAATTTTCTGAACTATAATAATCTTAGCTACCAACTAAAAGAACATTTAGTTTAAACCGGATAACTAGCACCATTGAATGAGTGAAAAGCCTCATCATTAAGTTTAACATGTCTAATCTTTGTTAAGATATAATCATGTTCAAAATTCATCCATTTCGAATCCCTTCTCCTCCCCTGGTTGCCATGACCCGTACAGTAAAAATAGGTAGTGCACAAAATATTATAAAAAGTTTTATTTTAACTAATCAACTATAATTTGGCTTGAAAATGCAATGCATGCCAATAATTGATTGACAATAAGATCTCGGAAATCCTACAAACAAAATATCAACAATATAAAGCAAATAAAATTCGATTGCAAAACATTTGGCACTCAATATAGTAGAGAACAAAAAAAAGGGACCAAAATTGATACCGTACTCCGTTCTCTTAGGAAAGAGACGATTACATGAAAGACAACTAAAGGATTGCCAAGCAGTGCTTGAGATACTAAAGAATGCAGCGACAAAAGAGCGGGTCTTGACATTTCCCCGATTTTACTAAGCTACTTGAGGTGTATGTCGAAATATTCAACATAGCCGTTGGAGATATTTTAATGCAAGATGGCCATCCGATTGCTTATGAGAGTCATAAGATAAGTGACGTTGAAAAATAGTGGCCGACGCACGAGAAGGATATGTTAGCAGTCGTGTATTACTTGCAAATTTGAGAGCGCTGCGCCAGGACCGCCATATCGTTTAAGATCAAGATAGATAATAGTGCGGTGATCAACCATCAAATGCAGAAACAACTATAAAACAAGCAAGCGAGGTGGCTTGACTATTTAGTAGAATTCAAATATGAACTTGAGTAGAACTCGGACAAGACAAGCCTCAGGGTCGATATCCTAAGCCGCAAGAGTGTCATTGCGCCAATGCAGGCAACTGAAGTTCTACTTTTTGAGTGAATCACGAAGAGATAGTAGCACGATTGTAACAGCCCCACCATCCCCTAAGGCGAACCCAAGGGGTTAGCGGACTGCCTGCCCAACTCTCGCCAGGACTACGGATCAGTTTACGTCAATCTAATACGTTTCGGAACTTACGAATGCGCGCAACGAAGTCAAAATCACAAAATAAAAAAAAATGAAAAAACGAAGCCGTTGATGAACAGTACCGGCCACGTCCGAATCCGGATACTAGGCCGAGAGTAGCCAAAATTTTCTCTTTTGCCGTTTGAAATACGAGTTGATCCGAAATCCACCCAAATATCAACCAAACATATATACATTGAAATGTAACATTTACAAGCCAAAGCGGCATATCAAAATGATTCATCATGGATATACATGTTCGGTTTGCCAATCAAAAGAAAATGAACCCAATACACATTAGGGTTTCATTCAAAGAGCTATTCAAAAGATACATTTACATGAGCTCAACTTGACAACCAACTAACATAACCTTTTCCAAAAGTGGTCATTTCCTGTAAGGAAAACAAATGGAACGGAATGAGCTTAAGCCCAGTGAGTTACTACCACATAAGCAACAAAGAGCATATAACATAACCTTTCATTTCAAGTACACAATTAAAGAATAAAACAAGTCGGTAAAAGGATACGGACGGCTCTCAAGAGCCCATTTCCACGCTTACATTCTTGATCCAATCTCATTGACTCTCCGTCAACGTTTAAGAGTACCAACCGTAGAACCCACTTCACTCCCATTCCTTCCACCAAACATACCCCAACCGGGCCCGCACTCCAATCAGTAGCTTTTGGTAATACTCGAGTTTACCGGAATCAAGAGTCTCATTACTACAAGATTCCCCAGTACAGTCCCCGTGGCATGTCAATTTTCACGACCAAGCCCTCGCCGGCTCGATTCAGTTGACTACCAACGAAGTTGAGCTTAGTAGTACAGTAAGGCCATTGGATACTCGTCCAAACGACACCAAATCAGTTTTTCATGAAGTGAATTCAATATCTCATATAGCAAGTGCAGTACATCAGTGAAGCGGTAAACAGTCATTAACGGTATCACAAGGGGTGAGGGCGGTCAAGTACACCCTCACCTCAATCAATTCCAATAGCCAAATAAGCCTTCAAGGCATCAAAATCACATATAGCAAAGCCACATTGTAACATTCAAGTGAGTAGTATACTCACTTATCAATTAAGTGTTGTTTCATGCACTTCCGTCAAGAGAATGTCGTGAACCACCGTCACGCCCTACAACAAGTAAACAAGTACAATGAGACTCGATAACGAGTCATAAAGCAATGCCAATCACAATCCCAATAGGGTTTCATATGCATATACAAGTATCATAGGTAACCAGAAAATCCGGAAATGCAATTAACTTAGGCCCTGAAAAAAAACAGTTTTTGTCCTCATTTTGCGGTAATGGTACCAATTTCACTACGATTATCGGATGAGGGTGCAAGACCCACCATCTCGAAGCTAAGAAACAGGGCTACAACAATGTAGAAGGTCACTCAGTCCAATTCCGAACACAACTAGGTCAAATATGCAAGAAACTAAACCAGAACCGCAATAACAGGTTTGCAAACTACATTCTGCTGTAATCAGTACCACTCAGTCGATACAGGTCCAAATTCAGAAATTCCAAAGGCATATGGTAGCTAGGACATCGAGCTACATTTCATCAGAAGACCTCAAAGGCCAAATCGTGCATTTTCATGGTCGAAAATGGAAGACTACACGAAAACAGAAATCTGGGCGCGAAACAGGTTTCGAAAACAGTCAAGGGTATTTCGGTCATTTCACATGCTACAGTGGTCGGATCAAGCTGAAAATTTACAGGCAATAGTTTACAGCCTTGGCTACAACTTTCATGTTTTGGCCAAAATCTAATTCGGTGAGGAACAGGGTGAAAAGTCACGGTCAAATTGAGTGAAAAGGCAACCCTGTTCGCAGCACCCCTTCCTAGACCAGTCTCGGTATTTCCGACTTATCTCAGGCTACCGAGCTCGGATTGAGCTGAAATTTTACAGGCAACTAGAAAACATCATTCCCTACAACTTTAATGTTTTAAGCCAAGGCCAATTCAGCCTCTAACCAGGAGATACAAAACCGGACAGAATTGGGGATATAAAACCCTAACTTTCTCAAATTCCTTCCAAACCAGAAATTGGTTACAATTATCTATCCTATACACCTACTAGAGTCATTAAATATCAGTTCCCATCATCAAGGATAGCCACAACATTATATTCATATTAAACCAGAAAATTCATCAATAAATTGAAAACTTCATCAATTCATCCAAAACCAAGAAATAAACCACATATTTCATCACTTTAGCTCCCACTAGGCACAAATTAAGCTTCATTAAGTGTAGGAGAAAGTTCAAACACCACTCACCTAGTAAACAAGAGAGGAAGAGTTTTTGGACACCTTAGCTTCCTTAAACACTTCACCAAATCACTTACTAACACCAAATGGAGAGGTTTTATGGAGTAGAAACAAGATCAAGCAATTGTTTTGGAGGATTTGAGCTAGATGGTAGACAAAACTTTGAAGAGTTCTCTTCCTTCTTATGCTCAAGGTGGCCGGCCAAGAGAGAGATAAAAATGGTGATTTTTGGTTAGTTTTTGGTTTATTTAATCAAAGGGTAAACATGGAATAGTAGTCAAAAAGTTATATCCAATCTCATGGTGACACTTGTCACCTCCATTAATGCAAGTCTATCCTTTTGTTTCCTCTCACATCAATCACCTCTCATCCTCTACTTATCTCTTAACACCCGATAAATTTCAACCAGTATCCAAAACTTAACCTAATTGGCCGAATTTTTTCGAACTTTTCGCACTAGTGGGTCCCACGTCCGATATATATCCTTAATTTTTCAAAAACTCTTCAATACTAGAAAAATCATCTAAAAACATAATTACTCATAAAATTCACCAGGAAAATTTTCCTAAGCCAGAAAATGCAAAAAACATGCCATTAAAGGGGAAAAACCCTAGGAAAATTATTAGGGAATTTACGGGTTCTCACAACGATGATCAAGTACATGAGTTCAAGGAGTTAGCTGATGAGAAAAAAATGAAGAGATATTGTCTTGAGGACATAGTCCTCTACGCCAAGGACCAGCAGATTTACGTGCCCAATTGGGGGTATTTTAGGTAGGACATTCTTAAGGAGTGTTACAATAGTCGGTATGCTGGCAATTCCAGCACATGTCGCTTGCTGTCTCTCGTGTGAAAATGCTATTATTGGGCGAACCATAGGGACGACTTCAATGATTAAATGCGGACTTGACTTGTGTGCTAGTATGACAAGGTAGAAAACAAGTTGCCTGCTGGATTGCTGCAACCGTTGCAAATATCGGGATGCGTTTGGGAAAGCATGTGCCAAAAATAATTACCAAAGCGATAGGAAATTTGTTCAAAATCAATTTGAGAAAGCCCTTCCCAACTTCGATGTCGCCATCAATCTCAATCTTACCGCCAACCTCACCACTAACAAGTTTAGTTTTCACACTAACCTTACAACCAACAAGTTCAGTGTTACTGCCAATCATTACCTATAACTCTAAAACTTTATTCCAAATCTTGACAAAGCAAACAAAACTAATTAGTTTGAATTGAATAAATTTTTTAAACTATAATAATCTTAGATACCAACCAAAAGAACATTTAGTCCAAACAGGATAACTAGCACCATTGAATGAGTGAAAAGTCTCATCATTAACTTTAGCATGTCTGATTTTTGTTGTGATATGATCATGTTGGAACATCATCCAATTCGAATCCCTTCTCATCCCCTTGTTGCCAGAACCCATACAGTCAAAAAATGAAAACAAAAACGATATTAAACTATTGATTTTCAAAATGTACAGTGCACAAAATATTATAAAAAGTTATATTTTAGCTAACTAGCCATAATTTGGCTCTAAAATTAAACACATGCTAATAGTTGATTGACAAGAAGATCTCAGAAATCTTACAAATAAAATATCAACAATATAAAGTAAATAAAATTCGATTGCAAATCATTTGACTCTCAATATAGCAGAGCAGAAAAAAAATGGAACAAGATTGATGCCGTAGTCCATCCTTTTAGAGAAGAGACGATTAGATGAAAGACACCTACATATGGACCCTCAGGAAATAAAAACGATTGTCGAATGGACGGCACCGACATCGTCCATGGAACTGCGATCATTTCTTGGGCTAGTTAATTATTATCGACGGTTCATTTCAGGCATTCAACCATCGCTGCTCCGCTAACTGACTTGTTAAACAAGAGTAAGATGTGGACGTGGACGACGGATTACAAACCAGCATTTAATACACTAAAGCATGCTGTGACGAAAGAGCCGGTCTTGACATTGCTCGATTTTATTAAGTTATTTGAGGTGGATGTCGAAACATTCGACATAGCTATTGGAGGTATTTTAATGCAAAATGATCATCCGATTGCTTATAGGAGTTATAAATTAAGTGGTGTTGAAAAGCGGTGACCGACGCATGAGAAGAAAATTTTAGCAGTCGTATATTACTTGCAAGTTTCTGAGCACTGCCTCAAGGCCGCCATATCGTTTAAGATCAGGACAGATAATTGTGCGGTGAGCTTCCATCAAATGCAGAAGCAGCTATCAAGCAAGCAAACAAGGTGGCTGGATTATTTAGCGGAATTCAAATAAGAACTTGAGTAGAACTCGGGCAAGACAACTTTCACGACTGATATCCTAAGTCACAAGAGCGTCATTGCGCTGTTATACATAGCTGACGTTCAACTCTTGGAGTGCATCAAGTAGAGGTCGCAGTACGAAAATCGGGTACAAACGCTCATGGAGTTAGCCGATGGCGGAGAAATGACGAAATATTGACTTGAGGACAGAATTTTCTATTTGAAGAACCAGTAGATTTACGTGCCCGACTGGGGGCACTTGAGAAAAGATATTATTAAGGAGTGTTACAATAGTCGGTATACTGGCAATCCCAACACGTGTCGCATGCTGTCTCTCGTGCAAGAATGCTATTATTTGGCGAACCTTATGGACTACGTCAATGATTAAATGCGGACTTGTCTTGGGTGCTAGTATTACAAGGTAGAAAACAAGCTGCCCGATGGATTGCTGCAACCGTTACAAATATCAAGATGCATTTGGGAAAACATGTGCCAAAATATTTACCAAAGCGAGTGAAAGTTTGTTCAAAATCAATTTGAGTAAGCCCTTCCCAACTTCGATGTCACCACCAACCTCAATGTTACCGCCAACCTCACCACTAACAAGTTTAGTGTTAACACTAGCTTTACAACCAACAAACTCAGTGCTACGGCCAATCATTACCTATAACCCTAAAACTTTATTCCCAGTCTTGACAAAGCAAACAAAACTATTTAGTTTGAATTTAACAAATTTTCTAAACTATAATAATCTTAGATACCAACCAAAAGAACATTTAGTCCAAACAGGATAACTAGCACCATTGAATGAGTGAAAAGCCTCATCATTAAGTTTAACATGTCTGATCTTTGTTAAGATATAATCATGTTCAAACTTCATCCATTTCGAATCCCTTCTCCTCCCCTTGTTGCCTGGACCCATACAGTAAAAAATGAAAACAAAAACGAAATTAAACTATTGATTTACAAAATGGGTAGTGCACGAAATATTATACAAAAGTTATATTTTAACTAATCAACTATAATTTGACTTTAAAATGCAATGCATGCAAATAATTGATTGACAAGAAGATCTCTGAAATCCTACAAACAAAATATCAACAATATAAAGCAAATAAAATTCGATTGCAAATCATTTGGCACTCAATATAGTAGAGCACAAAAAAAGGGACCAAAATTGATACCGTCGTCCATTCTCTTAGAGAAGAAATGATTACATGAAGGACACCTACATATGGACCCCCAAAAAATAAAGGCGATTGTGAAATGGATGACACCGATATCGTCCACTGAATTGCGATCGTTTCTTGGGTTAGTTAATTATTATCGACGGTTCATTGCTGGTATTCGGCCATTGCTACTCCATTAACTGACTTGCTGCACAAGGGCAAGATATGGACATAAACGGCGGATTGCCAAGCAGCGCTTGAGATACTAAAGGATGCAGCGATGAAAGAGTTCATCTTGACATTTGCCCGAAATAGTTGAGGTGTATGTCGAAATATTCGACATAGCCGTTGGAGGTATTTTAATGAAAGATGGCCATCCGATTGCTAATTAGAGTCATAACATAAGAGACGTTGAAAAATAGTGACCGACGCACGAGAAGGATATGTTAGCAGTCATGTATTGCTTGCAAATTTGGGAGCACTGCGTCAGGACCGTCATATCGTTTAAGATCAAGACAGATAATAGTGCAGTGATCAACCATCAAATGCAGAAACAACTATCAAACAAGCAAGCGAGGTGGCTTGACTATTTAGTAGAATTCAAATATGAACTTAAGTAGAACTCGGACAAGACAAGTCTCAAAGCCGATATCCTAAGCTGCAAGAGCGTCATTACCCCCATGTACGCAACTGAAGTTCTACTTTTTGAGCGCATCAAGAAGAGATAGTAGCACGATGATCAAGTACAAGAGTTCAAGGAGCTAGCCGATGAGGAAAAAATGAAGAGATATTGTCTTGAGGACATAGGCCTTCACGCCAGGGACCAATAGATTTACGTGCCCAATTGGGGGTATTTTAGGAAGGACATTCTTAAGCAATGTTACAATAGTCAGTATGCTGGCAATCCCAGCACATGTCGGATGCTGTCTCTCGTGCGAGAATGCTATTACTGGGCGAACCATTAGGGACGACGTCAATGATTAAATGCTGACTTATCTTGTGTGCTAGTATGACAAGGTAGAAAACAGGTTGCCCGCTGGATTGCTGCAACCGTTGCAAATATCGGGATGCGTTTGGGAAAGCATGTGCCAAAAATAATCACCAAAGCGATAGGAAATTTGTTCAAAATCAATTTGAGAAAACCCTTCCCAACTTTGATGTCACCACCAACCTCATTGTTACCGCCAACCTCACCACTAACAAGTTTAGTGTTAACACTAACCATACAACCAACAAGTTCAGTGTTACTGCCAATCATTACCTATAACCCTAAAATTTTATTCCCAATCTTGACAAAGCTAAATAAACTAATTAGTTTGAATTTAACAAATTTTCTAAACTATAATAATCTTAGATACCAACTAAAAGAACATTTAGTCCAAACTTGATAACTAGCACCATTGAATGAGTGAAAAGTCTCATCATTAACTTTAGCATGTCTGATTTTTGTTGAGATATAATCATGTTCACATATCATCCAATTCGAATCCCTTCTCATCCACTTGTTGCCAGAACCCGTACAGTCAAAAAATGAAAACAAAAACGAAATTAAGGTATTGATTTTCAAAATATACAGTGCACAAAATATTATAAAAAATTATATTTTAACTAACTAGCCATAATTTGGCTCTAAAATTAAACACATGCTAATAGTTGGTTGACAAGAAGATCTCAGAAATCTTAAAAATAAAATATCAACAATATAAAATAAATAAAATTCGATTGCAAATCATTTGACTCTCAACGTAGCAGAGCAGAAAAAAATGGAACAAGATTGATAACGTAGTCCATCCTCTTAGGGAAGAGCCGATTAGATGAAAGACACCTACATATGTACCCTCAGGAAATAAAGACGATTGTGGAATGGACGGCACCGACATCGTCCACGGAACTACGATCGTTTCTTGGGTTAATTAATCATTATCGACCTCATTTCAGGCATTCAGTCATCGCTGCTCCGCTAACTGACTTGTTGCACAAGAGTAAGATGTGGATGTGGACGACGGATTACAAACCAGTGTTTAATACACTAAAGCATACAGTGATGAAAGAGCCGGTCTTGACATTGCCCGATTTTATAAAGTTATTTGAGGTGGATGTCGAAACATTCGACATAGCCGTTGGAGGTATTTTAACGCAAGATGATCATCCGAATGCTTATAGGAGTTATAAATTAAGTGGCGTTGAAAAGTGGGGACCGACGCACGAGAAGAAAATTTTAGCAGTCGTATATTACATGCAAGTTTCTGAGCACTGCCTCAAGGCCGCCATATCCTTTAAGATAAAGACAGATAATTGTGCGGTGAGTTGCCATCAAATGTAGAAGTAGCTATCATGGAAGCAAGCAAGGTGGCTGGATTAGTTAGTAGAGTTCAAATAAGAACTTGAGTAGAAATCGGGCAAAACAAATTTCACAACTGATATCCTAAGTCACAAGAGCGTCATTGAGCTCATATACATAACTGAACTTCTACTCTTGGAGTGTATCAAGTAGAGGTCGCAGCACGAAAATAGAGTACAAAAGCTCATGGAGTTAGCCAATAACGGAGAAATGAAGAAATATTGACTTGAGGACAGAATTTTCTATGTGATGAACCAGTAGATTTACGGGCCCGACTAGGAGCACTTGAGAAAGGACATTCTGAAGGAGTGTTACAATAGTCGGTATACTGGCAATCCCAACACGTGTCGCATGCTGCCTCTCGTGCAAGAAGGCTATTATTTGGAGAACCTTATAGACTACGTCAATGATTAAATGCGGAATTGTCTTGTGTGCTAGTATGACAAGGTAGAAAACAAACTGCCTGTTGGATTGCTGCAATTGTTGCAAATATCAAGATGCATTTGGGAAAACATGTGCCAAAAATAATTACCAAAGAGAGTGAAAGTTTGTTCAAAATCAATTTGAGTAAGCCCTTCCCAACTTCGATGTCACCACCAACCTCACCACTAACAAGTTTAGTGTTGACACTAACTTTACAACCAACAAACTCAGTGCTACTGCCAATCATTACCTATGACCCTAAAACTTTATTCCCAATCTTGACAAAGCAAACAAAACTAATTAGTTTGAATTTAATAAATTTTCTAAACTATAATAATCTTAGATACCAACCAAAAGAACATTTAGTCCAAACAGGATAACTAGCACCATTGAATGAGTGAAAAGCCTCATCATTAAGTTTAACATGTCTGATCTTTGTTAAGATATAATCATGTTCAAACACCATCCATTTCAAATCCCTTCTCCTCCCCTTGTTGCTAGAACCCATACAGTAAAAAATGAAAACAAAAACGAAATTAAACTATTGATTTACAAAATAGGGAGTGCACAAAATATTATAAAAAGTTATATTTTAACTAATCAACTATAATTTGGCTCAAAAATGCAATGCATGCCAATAATTGATTGACAAGAAGATCTCAGAAATCCTACAAACAAAATATCAACAATAGAAAGCAAATAAAATTCGATTGCAAATCATTTGGCGCTCAATATAGTAGAATACAAAAAAAAGGGACCAAAATTGATACCGTAGTCCATTCTCTTAGGGAAGAGACGATTACATGAAAGACACCTACATATGGACCCCCAGAAAATAAAAGTAATTGTGAAATGGACGACACTGATATCGTCCACTGAATTGCGATCGTTTCTTGGGTTAGTTAATTATTATCGACGGTTCATTGCTGGTATTCGGCCATCGCTGCTCCATTAACTGACTTGCTGCACAAGGGCAAGATATGGACATAGACGACGAATTGCCAAGCAGCGCTTGAGATACTAAAGGATGCAGCGACGAAAGAGCCGGTCTTGACATTTGCCCGATTTTACTAAGCTACTTGAGATGTATGTCAAAATATTCGACATAGCCGTTGGAGGTATTTTAATGCAAGATGGCCATCTGATTGCTTATAAGAGTCATAAGATAAGTTATGTTGAAAAATAATGGCCGACGCACGATGAGGATATGTTAGCAGTCGTGTATTGCTTGCAAATTTGTGAGCGTTGCGTCAAGACCGCCATATCGTTTAAGATCAAGACAGATAATAGTGCGGTGATCAACCATCAAATGCAGAAACAACTATCAAATAAGCAAGTGAGGTGGCTTGACTATTTATAAGAATTCAAATATGAACTTGAGTAGAACTCGGACAAGACAAGTCTCAGGCCCGATATCCTAAGCCGTAAGAGCGTCATTGCGCCCATGTACGCAACAGAAATTCTACCTTTTGAGAGCATCAAGAAGAGATAGTAGCATGATGATCAAGTACAAGAGTTCAAGGAGTTAGCCGATGAGGAAAAAATGAAGAGATATTGTCTTGAGGATGTAGTTCTCTACGCCAAGGACCAGCAGACTTACGTGCCCAATTGGGGGTATTTTAGGAAGGATATTCGAAAGGAGTGTTACAATAGTCAGTATGCTGGCAATCCCAGCACATGTCGCTTGCTGTCTCTCGTGCGAGAATGCTATTACTGGGCAAACCATAGGGACAACGTCAATGATTAAATGCGGACTTGTGTTGTATACTAGTATGACAAGGTAGAAAACAGGTTGCCCGCTCGATTGCTGCAACCGTTGCAAATATCGGGATACGTTTGGGAAAGCATGTGCCAAAAATAATTACCAAAGCGATAGGAAATTTGTTCAAAATCAATTTGAGGAAGCCCTTCACAACTTCGATGTCACCACCAACCTCAATGTTACCGCCAACCTCACCACTAACAAGTTTAGTGTTAACACTAACTTTACAACCGACAAATTCCATGCTACTGCCAATCATTACCTATAACCCTAAAACTTTATTCTCGATCTTGACAACGCAAACAAAACTAATTAGTTTGAATTTAACAAATTTTCAAAACTATAATAACCATAGATATCAACCTAAAAGAACATTTAGTCCAAACAGGATAACTAGCACCATTGAATGAGTGAAAAGTCTCATCATTAACTTTAGCATGTCTGATTTTTGTTGAGATATAATCATGTTCAAATATCATCCAATTCGAATCCCTTCTCATCCCTTTGTTGCCAGAACCCATACAGTCCAAAAATGAAAACAAAAACAAAATTAAGCTATTGATTTTCAAAATATACAGTGCACAAAATATTATAAAAAGTTAAATTTTAACTAACTAACCATAATTTGGCTCTAAAATTAAACACATGCTAATAGTTGATTGACAAGAAGATCTCAGAAATCTTACAACTAAAATATCAACAATATAAAGTAAATAAAATTCGATTGCAAATCATTTGACTCTCAATATAGCAGAGCAGAAAAAAATGGAACAAAATTGATACCGTAGGCTATCCTCTTAGGGAAGAGACGATTAGACACCTACATATGGACCCTCAGGAAATAAAGACGATTATGGATTGGACGGCACCGACATCGTCCACGGAACTGGGATCGTTTCTTGGGTTAGTTAATTATTATCGACGGTTCATTTCAGGCATTCATCCATCGTTGCTCCGCTAACTGACTTGTTGCACAAGAGTAAGATGTGGATATGGACGACGGATTACAAACCAGCGTTTAATACACTAAAGCATGCAGTGACGAAAGAGCCGGTCTTGACATTGTCCGATTTTACTAAGTTATTTGAGGTGGATGTCGAAACATTCGACATAGCCGTTGGAGGTATTTTAAAGCAAGATGATCATCTGATTGCTTATAGGAGTTATAAATTAAGTGGCGTTAAAAAGTGGTGACCGATGCAAGAGATGAAAATTTTAGCTGTCGTATATTACTTGCAAGTTTCTGAGCACTGCCTCAAGGCCGCCATATCATTTAAGATCAAGACAGATAATTGTGCGGTGAGCTACCATCAAATGCAGAAGCAGCTATCAAGCAAGCAAGCAAGCTGGCTGGATTATTTAGTAGAGTTCAAATAAGAACTTGAGTAGAACTCGGGCAAGACAAATTTCACGACTGATATCCAAAGTTACAAGAGCGTCATTGCGCTCATATACATAACTGAAGTTCTACTCTTGGAGTGCATCAAGTAAAGGTCGCAGCACGAAAATCGGGTACAAACGCTCATGGAGTTAGCCGATGACGGAGAAATGAAGAAATACTGACTTGAGGACAGAATTTTCTATGTGAAGAACCAGTAGATTTACGTGCCCGACTGGGGGCACATGAGAATGGACATTCTAAAGGAGTGTTACAACAGTCAGTATGCTGGCAATCCCAGCACATGTCGCATGCTGTCTCTCGTGCGAGAACGCTATTATTGGGCGAACCATAGGGACAACGTCAATGATTAAATGCGGACTTGTCTTATGTGCTAGTATGACAAGGTAGAAAACAAGTTGCCCGCTGGATTGCTGCAACCGCTGCAAATATCTGGATGCGTTTGGGAAAGCATGTGCCAAAAATAATTACCAAAGCGATAGGAAATTTGTTCAAAATCAATTTGAGGAAGCCCTTCCCAACTTCGATGTCACCACCAACCTCAATGTTACCGCCAACCTCTCCACTAACAAATTTAGTGTTAACACTAACCTTACAACTAACAAGTTCAGTGTTACTGCCAATCACAACCTATAATCCCAAAACTTTATTCCCAATCTTGACAAAACAAACAAAACAAATTAGTTTGAATTTAACAAATTTTCTAAACTATAATAATCTTAGATACCAACCAAAAGAACATTTAGTCCAAACAGGATAACTAGCACCATTGAAATTTGTTCAAAGTGATCGGAAATTTGTTCAAAATCAATTTGAGGAAGCCCTTCCCAACTTCGATGTCACCACCAACCTCAATGTTACCGCCAACCTCTCCACTAACAAGTTTAGTGTTAACACTAATCTTACAACTAACAAGGTCAGTGTTACTGCCAATCATTACCTATAATCCCAAAACTTTATTCCCAATCTTGACAAAGCAAACAAAACTAATTAGTTTGAATTTAACAAATTTTCTAAACTATAATAATCTTATATACCAACCAAAAGGACATGTAGTCCAAACAGGATAACTAGTACCATTGATTGAGTGAAAAGTCTCATCATTAACTTTAGCATGTCTGATTTTTGTTGAGATATAATCATGTTCAAACATCATCCAATTCGAATCCCTTCTCATCCCCTTGTTGCCAGAACCCATACAGTCAATGTAGACACCAAGTTTTGAATAATTTGTATATATCATCTATTTCATGATTTTCATTTTAGATTGCTTGCATTCTAGTTCGTTATTGTGTGTTTTGCACTATTAGTTGTTATGATATTTTAGTTTTATTCATTTTCGCCCTTTTAGTTGACCTATTTCATTTGCTTTTTATTCTTATTTACTTTTAGTTTTAGCTTTTAAGTTTAAGATTAGCATAGAGTTTTTAGAAAAAGAAAAGGAAAACATCAAAAATATGTTTTAGTCATTTTGTTTTTATTCAATGCTTTCTTGAAGGAAAAATGAAAATGAAAAATCGAAAAAAAAAGAGAAAAGAGAAAATTAAAGAAAAAGAGGAAAAAGAAGAAAAATTCAAAAAAATAGGCTTTAGTTGGCTTGGAAAAATGGAAAGAAAGAAAAAGGAAAATTTGTTCACAAAAATATGTTTATTTCTTTAAATTCAATCTTTGGGCACTTTAGTCATTTTTATTAAGTTATTTTGAGAAAAAAGAAAATGATGAAAAATTAAAAATTAAAAAATTAAAAAATGGCCATTTTTGTTTAGTTTTTTTTGTTTAAAATTATTTTTGTTTTGTTATTATTATTATTACCTGGTTTGTGTAATTTTGTTATTATTATTATTTATATTTTATTTTATCATTTCTGTAATTATCAAGTTGTTTTAAAAAAAAAAATGCTCGTGGCATGCAAGCTGCATTTTGCCGCAGCTTGCAAAGGGATCATCGAGCGGCTCCTTAGCTGCAAATACAGGGAAAGTTGCTGGAGTTTTAGGGTTGGGGTTTGCTCATATAAAAGCCAAGAGAGAGGGAGAGCCGCAAATCTGGAATAGGGGAGTTTTGAGGGAACGGATAAGAAAAACAGAGAAACGAGGAGAGAGAGCTGAAGTTGGCGGCTGAGTGAAAAAAGGCTATGAGGGTTTTGCTGGGGGGCTGAAAGAAATAAACCGAGAGAAAAAGGAGAGATCTTGGGAAGACTTCAGGAAGTTGCTAAGGAAAAACAAAAGGCAAGAAAAATAGCGGGCAGAAACTAGTGAAGGGGTTTACGGCTGAAGAAAAGCTAAGCTAGAAGGGTTTCGGCTGCAGGACCGGAAGGAGAAAGCTTGTGTGTGCAGAGCGAAGATTTCATTTTGTCGATCATCACAGACCTTGATTGACCTTTCAAAAGGATAAAGGTAATATTTTTCTACTCTGGAGTTGTTTATACGTTGTTGGGTTATGATGGATTGCAGAAAGTTTCCAGCTTTACGTAGTTTGCATCTGAATTTTGTGTGAGAAAGTATTGATGTTCATGCTCTGTTCCCTTGGACTGATACGAAGTATGGCTCGCTGTTTTGCTGAACTTTTGGGTTTTGAGTAAAGCCTGTGATTAGCGTGTGGTTTAGTTGGTATTTTCTGTTAAATGAAACAGGTAGCAAAACCAATTTTTTTAGAATGGGATGATCCTGTGTTTGGACTCTAGCTGTGAGGTGAAATGAGTTAAGATTCATTTTGAATCACTAAGCATTTTTCAGCCAAATAAAAGAAACGAAATTGCAGTAATCTGGACAGATTTGTTTTCTTTGCTTGCTCAGGTCTCGGCTTGTTCGAAGCCTATGGTTTTTTAGTTTGGTTGATATTTGCATATGAGCCTTCATAATGGTCAGATGTTGTCTCTAAACACTTTTGTGTAAATGTCCTGTACTTTTTTTGCTTCACGGTCCAAAAATTGAGATGTTTTCTCGGATGTTTTAGTTCAGCACGTCAAGTGAATGTTGATGGTTTTTTTGCTGCTTTTCTTTTGTTGCCTCCTTGCTAAAATTGATGTTTGGGATATGTGTGTGGGTTTGGTAACTAAGTTTTGAGTGATTGTGTAACCCTTCATTCAGCGTGAGTCAGAGCTGCATTTTTGCAGCAGAATTTATCATAGAAAAACCTCCCTAGCTGCCGAATCCTGTTTAGAAAGCTTGGTTTAAATTCTGGTTTGCATGAAGATTTTTCTCATTCTGGTTCCGCTATTTCCTTGCATGCATGATAAGCTAGATAAGAACATGAGGTTGGGTTTTGGCTTGAGAGGTTGTGAATCTGTCAAGGCGAAGTAGTAAAAGCTTAGCTTGAGAAAAGTTGCAGCAGTTTTGTTCATCAAATGTTTGCATACTTGCCCAGAATTTTACATGGGATTTTTCTAAGTTTTCTGCCTGCTTGGCTGATGGTAATGATGTGGTTTGTTGCTCAGTTCATACACCATATGCCTGCCCAAGCCAAAATTCTGGTGTTCAGCCTATGTTGATGAGATGATAAGAGAGTTTTTGTTTCTCTTTTTCTGCATTCTTTTTCCAGAATTTGCGTATTATATCTTTCCAAGTCTGGTCATTTGATTGTGATCATCATGTAGTTTGTTACTAAGTAAAGTGGTGATATTGAAATGAGGAATGTCTAATCAAAGCTGTGAGTTTGAATCAAAAATCTGGTTTGCATGATGAAAATGAAAAGAAATGCCGTGGCTGGAATTTGCTGAATGCACGAGCTTGCTTGTGTCTTTGCATCAGTTTTCTTCTATATTTGGGTTTGTTTGAATTCTGAATTTGTGTGTTATGATGTTTAGATTAGCTTTGAATGTTTGGTTGAAAGATTTTTGATCAAAATTAGTGTTGGAAAGTGGAACAAAGTGCAGCAGTTTTGTTTGTTGGGTTTGTTGCAGAATGTTATCTCACGTGAGTTTGCATTCGTTGCATGCATGGATAATTGCTAAAAATTGCTCTTTAACCCCCCAAGTCCCCTCTTGACTCACTATGGCCCAAGTAATTGGAACATTTAATCAATTTGATCCTTCTAAGTTTCTCTTTGTGCCACAAAAGCCCAAGCATGTTTTAGTATCTTGTAATTAAGTCCTAAAATCATTACAACTTCAATCATTGTTTGGCTTTTTCTTTATTTTTGGAATCTTTGAAGTGCTTAAACGATTTATTTGGACTTGAATGTTTGAGTAATGCTTGTTTTGGATCTTTAGTAGATGCTATATTTGGAAATTGAACGGGTTATTCCGTTTTCTTGGTCTTTAAGCATTTTTTGAGCTCATTCAAGTTGCAATTAGGTGGGTTTTGGTGTTTTTGCTTATGCTTTACTTTTAAATTGATGCCTTGACCCCTTTATTGTTTTGAAGCCATTTTCCTTCATTTGCTTACCATTAGGGGAAGGTATAATTTCTTTTATCTTTGTTTGTCTCTCCTATATGATCCAATGTGCTAAGTGAATTGCATGTCTACTTTGCTTTCTTTACATTTCTTTAATTCCTTTCATTCCTTTCATTTACTTTTGCTTTATTAAGTTTTTTCTTTATGGGGTATGTGTACACCTCTTGGCTTGTAATAGATAGGACTTGGAGGAGCATTCAATGAAGACCTATCGAAGACGTGTGCCTAGCTAGCAAATGTAATAGTTAGGGCTTTAATTGTCTTATGTGTCTTGCATGCTTAGTTGCTACGTGTTAATTTTCTTTGTTAGGGCCTTGCATCTAGTCGAGCATGCTAAATGTTACGTGCTACGTGTTTATGAGTATTTGGTATGTCTACTTGCTTTCCATAGTGTCGATGAATAGAATGGATGAATGTACGTCACCACACTAGTCCAACGCTAGTTGTGGCTTCTTTTATCGTTTCCACTAGTCCAACGCTAGTCGGAATTCATAGAATTGGCTAGTCCAACGCTAGACCCTTAGGGATTTCCCCTCGTTAGTACATGTTTGCATGTTCATTACATCTCATGCATTCTTTTAGTTTTATCATTTTTGCATGCCCCCGAACCCCTTTTCCCTCCATTTTAGGATTTTTGCATTTCATGCTAGTTATAAGGTTCATTGCTTGAGAGTCCCCTTAAGTATGGGATATAGACTAGTGTGACTTTTTCTAAAGCCTTAGCACGATTGTATCCCCTCAATCAAAGGGAAAATTGAAGTCACAAAATTAGGACTCCCGTTCCCGTTTTGATGCATTCCCTATAGAATTCATGCATTTCACTCATTCACTACCACATACACCTCTACTTTATATTCTAAACCTTTTTTCCACATTCTCACTTCACACTACTTTAATTTTGCACGTTTTCATTCAACTACTTACACTTTCACTCGCACACATGCACTTTATGTTATCTCACATATATTTTCACATTGTTATTTTACTCACCTACTTTGTAAATCCATTCGCACACTTTCACTTACACACTATTATTTTTTATCACTTTTTCACTTTACACAAATTCACATTTTCACATGACATGCATTCATTCACTCATTTTTACGTCATTTAGGATTACGTGTGACCTCTCCAAAGGATCATTATTGGGCTTCACAACTAATGTGATTGGCACCACTTAACCTTTGAAGAGAAATTTCCCCCAATACTCCTAGGTCTAGGGTTTGCATTCATGTAGCGCATCCAAATGTAATAAATTCTTTGGTTAAAACAAGAAAATCTTTGATTAAATCACGCAACTAGCCTTGGCTAGGTCGAAGGGGTGCCTTGGATTTTTATCCTTGCTTTCCCCTTCGTCAAATGGACTCCCGAACCTTTTTTTTTGGTTTACGTGGACTAGGAGTCGTTTAAAAGGAGTTTCTTACAGCTTTTTCCTAAAAAATTCATTTTTAGGTGACTTGGTACACCTTTACTCATTACCAAGTGGCGACTCCCATTTTTTCAAAAACCCTTTTTAAACTATAATTTTGGGTCAAATCGTCGCATTTTCAAACCCCCATTTAGACCCATTTTTCTTTTTAATCACAATTCATTTTCCAATCATAAATTAAATCGAAATACATTTTTAAACCATTTTATTTATTTATCAAAAAAATGGGGCGCGACAGTCAAAAAATGAAAACAAAAACGAAATTAAACTATTGATTTTCAAAATATACAGTGCACAAAATATTATTAAAGTTATATTTTAACTATCTAACCATAATTTGGCTTTAAAATTAAACACATGCTAATAGTTGATTGACAAGAAGATCTCAGAAATCTCACAAATAAAATATCAACAATATAAAGTAAATAAAATTCGATTGCAAATCATTTGACTTTCAATATAGCGGAGCAGTAAAAAATGGAACAAGATTGATACCGTAGTCCATCCTCTTAGGGAAGAGACGATTAGATGAAAGACACCTACATATGGACCCTCAGGAAATAAAGACGATTGTGGAATGAACGGCACCGACATCGTCCACGGAACTGCGATCGTTTCTTGGGTTAGTTAATTATTATCGGCAACTCATTTCAGGCATTCAGCCATCGCTGCCCCGCTAACTGACTTGTTGCACAAGAGTAAGATGTGGACGTGGACGACGGATTACAAACCAGCATTTAATACACTAAATCATGCAGTGACGAAAGAGCCGGTCTTGACATTGCCCGATTTTACTAAGTTATTTGAGGTGGATGTCGAAACATTCGACATAGCCGTTGGAGGTATTTTAATGCAAGATGATCATCCGATTGCTTATAGGAGTTATAAATTAAGTGGCGTTAAAAGTGGTGACCGACGCACGAGAAGAATATTTTAGCTGTCGTATATTACTTGCAAGTTTCTGAGTACTGCCTCAAGGCCGCTATATCATTTAAGATCAAGACAGATAATTGTGCGATGAGCTACCATCAAATGCATAAGCAACTATCAAGCAAGCAAGCAAGCTGGCTGGATTATTTAGTAGAGTTCAAATAAGAACTTGAGTAGAACTCGGGCAAGACAAATTTCACGACTGATATCCAAAGTCACAAGAGCGGCATTGCGCTCATATACATAACTGAAGTTCTACTCTTGGAGTGCATCAAGTAAAGGTCGCAGCACGAAAATCGGGTACAAACGCTCATGGAGTTAGCCGATGACGGAGAAATGAAGAAATATTGACTTGAGGACAGAATTATCTATGTGAAAACCAGTAGATTTACGTGCCCGTCAGGGGGCACTTGAGAAAGGACATTCTTAAGGAATGTTACAATTGTCGGTATACTGGCAATCCCAACACGTGTCGTGCAAGAATGCTATTATTTGGCGAAGCTTATGGACTACGTCAATGATTAAATGCGCACTTGTCTTGTATGCTAGTATGACAAGGTAGAAAACAAGCTGCCCGTTGGATTGCTGCAACCGTTGCAAATATCGAGATGCGATTGGGAAAACATGCGCCAAAAATAATTAACAAAGCGAGTGAAAGTTTGTTCAAAATTAATTTGAATAAGCCCTTCCCAACATCGACGTCACCACCAACCTCAATGTTACCGCCAACCTTACCACTAACAAATTTAGTGTTAATGTGACGCCCCGAAAAAAATGAGTTTGAGAACCCGGAAATTTTCTAATTTTCTAGGGTTTATTTTTTTTTAATCGCCCGCCTTTTCTACATTTTCTTGATTAGAAAAATTCCCCAGATAAAGTTTATGAGCAAAGATAGTTTTAAAATGATTTTTCTAGTATCGGTTAGTTTTTGAGAAATTAAGAGCGTATTTTGGACGTGGGACCTGCTAGTGCAGTAAATGCATTATATTTTTGACAACTTGTTGGAATTTTGTATTAAGTGATATTATTTTACAAGGTGCTAAGAGATAATTAGAGGTTACTTAGATGGTTTAATCTTGGAGAGACAAAAGGATAAGATTAAAATCCTAGAGGACCATTTGTCACCTAACTATTGGACCTTGACTTTGACTTGGACTTGTCTTAACCTTTACTAAACCAAATTTTGACCCAATTTCTTCCATTTTTATTGTCTTGGCCGAAATTTTTGGTGAGGAAAGAACAAGAGAGAGTTTCTTCAACTTCAACTTCAATTCTTGCTCAAATCTTGAGTTCCAACCGATTAAATTGCAAATCACTCCATAAAACTTGATAGTTAAGGAAGATTGAAGCTCTTGGTGGAGTTATTTGGAAGGTTAAGGTGCCTAGTTGTTCTCTCTCTTCTATTGTTAAGGTGAGTGACCCCAAACTACTGTTAAAACTTCTTATGAACCGTTTCTTGCACTATTTACTTGATTGCATATCATGAGTGCTTGCATGTGGCCCATGACATGTTTTGGCTGGAATTGCTTCTGAATTGGATGTTGAGGCCTTCTGATGAAATTTAGCCCTGTTTCTTAGCTTTCAGCTGGTTTTAGAATTTCTGGACTTGGACTTGGAGAGCCTGAGTTATGATGTTTCCGCTAGAATGCGTTCTGTGAATCTGTTTTTGTGATTCTGGTGTAGTTTCTTGCATTTTTGACCTGGTTACACTCGAAACTGGGTTGAGTGACCTTCTGTAATATTGTAGCCCTATCTCTTAGCTTCGAAACGGTGGGTCTTGAACCTTCATCCGACAGTCGTAGCGCCTTTGGTACCATTACCGCAAAATGACGTCAAAACTGTTTTTCTGGTTTTGAGCTTAACTTTCATTTCCGGACTTTTCCCTAGCTTGACTTGTACTAGTACTACTTGGAGCTTGCTGAATGGCTATTGGATGAACTTATTTGTGTGACTTTGGAACTGGCTGAGGAAATAATGAAGCCTTGACGGCTGGAAAAGTAAGCAAATTTAGGGGAAGTGCTGTCCGAACTTTTAAAGGACTTGTTTGCATTGAGTTTGTGATCTAAGACTTGGATTTGAGCAAGGCAATGATATATGATGGATGGTTTCTGAGTCATGGAGGTGAGTGACCCTAAACTATTTCCAAAGTACTTGTGAAATGCTTCTTGCATTATTTATTCGATTGCATATCATGCGTGCTTGCATGTGGATTCATGACATGATTTGGCTTCAATGAGTTCTGGGAAAGTCTAGTGCTGGACACCAACGTCTCCACCTTGTTTATGGTTCATGTTCATGTTTATCTGGAGCTCAAAAAGGGGCTCCCTCTCAATGTTAATGTTAAATGATCTATTTGAACGTTGGGTGTTCAAGTGCAATGATTTCACTGGCTCATGAGAGCAATAAACGTAAATTTGATCTTTGAATCATGACATCATCGAAATGATCGAAATGCATTATTGTGAAATATATTTGATTTCTGATTTTCTGGTTACTCACTGAGATTCTAGCTCACCCCAAAAATATTTTATTCCCCTCCAGGGCTCGTGGCGAAGGAAGGCTTGTAGTACTTGTGCACGTGTTTGGATGGCCTATATCTTGTACAATTTGGATGTTGGAATCATTTTATGTATAGTTGGGAATTGTTTCCGCTTCGCTTATGACATGTAATTATTGGAGAATTTGATGTAATATTTGAGATTTATATTGTAATCTGTTTGAGGACTATAGTGAACGACTGAGTCCCGGCGAGAGCTGGGCAGGCGACCCGCCGAACCCTCTGGTTCGCCTTAGGGGAAGGTGGGGCCGTCACAGTTAACACTAACTTTACAACCAACAAATTCAGTGTTACTACCAATCATTACCTATAACCCTAAAACTTTATTCCCAATCTTGACAAAGCAAACAAAACTAATTAGTTTGAATTTAACAAATTTTCTAAACTATAATAATCTTAGATTCCAACTAAAAGAACATTTAGTTCAAACAGGATAACTAGCACCATTGAATGAGCGAAAAGTTTCATCATTAAGTTTACCATGTCTGATCATTGTTAAGATATAATCATATTCAAACGTCATCCATTTCGAATCCCTTCTCCTCCCCTTGTTGCCAGGACCCATATAGTAAAAAATGAAAACAAAAACGAAATTAAACTAATGATTTACAAAATAGGTAGCGCACAAAATATTATAAAAAGTTATATTTTAACTAATCAACTATAATTTGGCTTTAAAATGCAATGCATGCCAATAATTGATTGACAAATAGATCTCAGAAATCCTACAAACAAAATATCAACGATATAAAGCAAATAAAATTCGATTGCAAATTATTTGGCACTCAATATAGTAGCGTTGAAAAAAAGGGACCAAAATTGATACCGTAGTCCATTCTCTTAGGGAAGAGACGATTACATGAAAGACACCTACATATGGGCCCTCAGAAAATAAAAGTGATTGTGAAATGGACGACACCGATATCGTCCACTGAATTGCGATCGTTTCTTGGGTTAGTTAATTATTATCGACGGTTCATTACTAGTATTTGGCCATCGCTGCTCCGTTAACTGACTTGCGGTACAAGGGCAAGATATGGACATAAACGACGGATTTCCAAGCAGCGCTTGAGATACTAAAGGATGCAGCGACGAAAGAGCCGGTCTTGATATTTGCCCAATTTTACTACGCTACTTGAGGTGTATGTCGAAATATTCGACTTAGCCGTTGGAGGTATTGTATTGCAACATGGCCATCTGATTGCTTATGAGAGTCATAAGATAAGTGACGCTGAAAAATTTTGGCCGACGCACGAGAAGGATATGTTTGCAGTCGTGTATTGCTTGCAAATTTGTGAGCGCTGTGTCAAGACCGCCATATCGTTTAAGATCATGATTGATAATAGTGCGGCGATCAACCATCAAATGCAGAAACAACTATCAAACAAGCAAGCGAGGTGGCTAGACTATTTAGCAGAATTCAAATATGAACTTGAGTAGAACTCGGACAAGACAAGTCTCAGGACCGATATCCTAAGCCGCAAGAGCGTCATTACGCCCATGTACGCAATTGAAGTTCTACTTTTTGAGTGCATCAAGAAGAGATAGTAGCACGATGATCAAGTACAAGAGTTCAAGGAGTTAGCAGATAAGGGAAAAAAGAAGAGATATTATCTTGAGGACATAGTCCTCTACGCCAAGGACCAGCAGATTTACGTGCCCAATTGGGGGTATTTTAGGAAGGACATTTTTAAGGAGTGTTACAATAGTCAGTATGCTGGCAATCCCAGCACATGTCGCATGTTGTCTCTCGTGCGAGAATGCTATTATTGGGCGAACCATAGGGATGACGTCAATGATTAAATGCGGACTTGTCTTGTGTGCTAGTATGACAAGGTAGAAAACAAGTTGCCCGCTAGATTGCTGCAACCGTTGCAAATGTCGGGATGCGTTTGGGAAAGCATGTGCCAAAAATAATTACCAAAGCGATAGGAAATTTGATCAAAATCAATTGAGGAAGCCCTTCCCAACTTCGATGTCACCACCAACCTCAATGTTACCGCCAACCTCTCAACTAACAAGTTTAGTGTTAACACTAACCTTACAACCAACAAGTTCAGTGTTACTGCCAATCATTACCTATAATCCTAAAACTTTATTCCCAATCTTGACAAAGCAAACAAAACTAATTAGTTTGAATTTAAGAAATTTTCTAAACTATAATAATCTTAGATACCAACCAAAAGAACATTTAGTCCAAACAGGATAACTAGCACCATTGAATGAGTGAAAAGTCTCATCACTAATATTAGCTTGTCTGATTTTTGTTGAGATATAATCCTGTTCAAACATCATCCAATTCGAATCCCTTCTCATCCCCTTGTTGCCAGAACCCATACAGTCAAAAAATGAAAACAAAAACGAAATTAAACTATTGATTTTCAAAATATACAGCGCACAAAATATTATAAAAAGTTATATTTTAACTAACTAGCCATAATTTGGCTCTAAAATTAAACACATGCTAATAGTTGATTGGCAATAAGATCTCAGAAATCTCACAAATAAAATATCAACAATATAAAGTAAATAAAATTCGATTGCAAATCATTTGACTCTCAATATAGCAGAGCAGTCATATATTACTTGCAAGTTTCTGAGCACTGCCTCAAGGCCGCCATATCGTTTAAGATCAAGACAGATAATTGTGTGGTGAGCTACTTTCAAATGCAGAAGCAGCTATCAAACAAGCAAGCAAGGTGGTTGGACTATTTAGTAGAGTTTGAGTAAGAACTTGGGTAGAATTCGGGCAAGACAAAATTCACGACCTATATCCTAAGTCACAAGAGCGTCATTGCATCCATATACATAACTGATGTTGTACTCTTGGAGTGCATCAAGGAGAGGTTGCAGCACGAAAATCGGGTACAAACGCTCATGGAATTAGCCGATGACGGAAAAATGAAAAATATTGACTTGAGAACAGAGTTCTCTATGTGAAGAACCAACAGATTTACGCGTCCGACTGGGGGCACTTGAAGAAGGACATTCTTAAGGAGTGTTACAATAGTCGGTATGCTGGCAATCCCAACACGTGTCGCAAGCTATCTCTTGTACGAGAATGCTATTACTGGACGAACCTTAGGGACGACGTCAATGACTAAATGCGGACTTGTCTTGTGTGCTAGTATGACAAGGTAGAAAAAAAACTGACTGCTGGATTGCTGCAACCGTTGCAAATATCGAGATGCGTTTGGGAAAGCATGTGCCAAAAATAATTACTAAAGCGATTGGAAGTTTGTTCAAAATCAATTTGAGTAAGCCCTTCCCATCTTCGATGTCACCACCAACCTCAATGTTACCTTCTACCTCACCACTAATAAATTTAGTGTTAACACTAACCTTACAACAAATAAGCTCAGTGTTATTGCCAATCATTATCTATAACCCTAAATCTTTATTCCCAATTTTGACAAAGAAAACAAAATTAATTAGTTTAAATTTAACAAATTTTCTAAACTACAATAATCTTAGATACCAACCAAAAGAATATTTAGTCAAAACAGGGTAACTAGCACCATTGAATGAGTGAAAAGTCTCATCATTAAGTTTAACATGTCTGATCTTTGTTAAGATACAAACATGTTCAAATTTCATCCACTTCGAATCCCTTCTCCTCCCCTTGTTGCTAGGACCCATACAGTCAAAAATGAAAATAAAAACGAAATTAAACTATTGATTTCCAAAATAGGTAGTGCACAAAATATTATAAAAAGTTATATTTTAACTAACGAACTACAATTTGGCTTTAAAATGCAATGCATGCCAATAATTGATTGACAACAAGATCTCAGAAATCCTACAAATAAAATATCAACAATATAAAGTAAATAAAATTCGATTGCAAATCATTTGGCACTCAGTATAATGGAGCACAAAAAAAAGGGAACAAAATTGATACCGTAGTTCATTCCCTTAGGGAAGAGACGATTACATGAAAGACACCTACATATGAACCCCCAGAAAATAAAGGTGATTGTGAAATGGATGGCACCGACATCGTCCACTGAATTGCGATCGTTTCTTGGGTTAGTTAATTATTATCGACGGTTCACTGTTGGTATTCGGCCATCGCTACTCCGTTAACTGACTTGCTGCACAAGGGTACGATATGGACATAGACGACGGATTGCCAAGCAGCGCTTGAGATACTAAAGGATGCAGCGACGATAGAGCCGGTCTTGACATTTGTCGGATTTTACTAAGCTACTTGAGGTGTATGTCGAAATATTCAACGTAGCCGTTGAAGGTATTTTAATGCAAGATGGCCATTCGATTGTTTATGAGAGTCATAAGCTAAGTGACCTTGAAAAATGGTGGCGGACGCACAAGAAGGAAATGTTAGCAATCGTGTATTGCTTGCAAATTTGTGAGTGCTACGTCAAGGCCGCCATATCATTTAAGATCAAGGTAGATAATAGTGCGGTGATCAACCATCAAATGCAGAAACAACTATCAAACAAGCAAGTGAGGTGGCTTGACTATTTAGTAGAATTCAAGTATGAATTTGAGTAGAACTCGGACAAGACAAGACTCAAGGCCGACATCCTAAGCCGCAAGAGCGTCATTGCGCCTATGTACGCAACTGAAATTCTACTTTTGGAGCGCATCAAGAAGAGATTGCAGCACGATGATCAAGTACAAGAGTTCTTGGAGTTAGCCGATGAGGAAAAAATGAAGAGATATTGTCTTGAGGACATGGTCCCCTTCGCCAAGGACAAGCAGATTTACGTGCCCAATTAGGGGCATTTTAGGAAGGACACTCTTAAGGACTGTTACAGTAGTCGGTGTGCTGGCAATCCCAGCACGTGTCGCATGCTGTCTCTCATGCGAGAATGCTATTATTGAGCGAACCATAGAGACGACATTAATGATTAAATACGAATTTGTCTTGTGTGCTAGTATGACAAGGTAGAAAACAAGCTGCCTGCTGGATTGCTGCAACAGTTACAAATATCGGGATGCGTTTGGGAAAGCATATGTCAAAAATAATTACCAAAATGATTGGAAGTTTGTTCAAAATCAATTTGAGTAAACCTTGCCCAACTTCGATGTCACCACCAACCTTAATGTTACCGCCAACCTCACCACTAACAAGTTTAGTGTTACCACTAATCTTATAACCAACAAGCTCAGTGTTACTGCCAATCATTACCTATAACCCTAAAACTTTATTCCCAATCTTGACAAAGCAAACAAAACTAATTAGTTTGAATTTAACAAATTTTCTAAACTACAATAATCTTAGATACCAACTAAAAGAACATTTAGTCCAAACAGGATAACTAGCACCATTGAATGAGTGAAAAGTCTCATCATTAAGTTTAGCATGTCTGAACTTTGTTAAGATATAATCATGTTCAAATTTCATCCACTTCGAATCCCTTGTCATCCCCTTGTTGCCAAGACCCATACAGTCAAAAAATGAAAACAAAAACGAAATTAAGTTATTGATTTTCAAAATAGACTGTGCACACAATATTATAAAAAGTTATATTTTAACTAACTAGCCATAATTTGACTCTAAAATGAATCACATGCTAATAGTTGACAGGCAAGAAGTTCTCAAAAATCTTACAAATAAAATATCAACAATATAAAGTAAATAAAATTCGATTGCAAATCATTTGAATCTCAATATAGCAGAGTAGAAAAAAAATGGAACAAGATTGATACCGTATTCCATGCTCTTAGGTAAGAGACGATTAGATGAAAGATACCTACATATGGACCCTCAGAAAATAAAGGCGATTGTGGAATGGACGGCACCGACATCGTCCACGGAACGGCGGTCGTTTCTTAGGTTAGTTAATTATTATCGACGGTTCATTTCAAGCATTCAGCCATCGCTGCTCCACTAACTGACTTGTTGCACAAGAGTAAGATGTGGACGTGGACGACGGATTGCCAACCAGCGTTTAATACACTAAAGGATGCAGTGACGAAAGAGCCGGTCTTGGTATTGCCTGATTTTACTAAGTTATTTGAGTTATATGTTTAAATGTTCGACATAGACGTTGGAGGTATTTTAATGTAAGATGATTATCCGATTGATTTTGAGAGTTATAAATTAAGTGACGTTGAAAAATGGTGACCGACGCACGAGAAGAAAATTTTAGCTGTCATATGTTACTTGTAAGTTTCTGAGCACTGTCTCAAGGCCGCCATATCGTTTAAGATCAAGACAGATAATTGTGCGGTGAGCTACCATCAAATGCAGAAGCAGCTATCAAGCAATCAAGCAAGGTGGCTGGATTATTTAGTTGAGTTCAAGTAAGAACTTGAGTAGAACTCGGGCAAGACAAATTTCACGACTGATATCCTAAGTCACAAGAGCGTCATTGCGCTCATATACATAACGGAAGTTCTACCCTTGGAGCGCATCAAGGAGAGGTCGTAGCACGAAAATCGGGTACAGACGCTCATGGAGTTAGCCGATGACAGAGAAATGAAGAAATATTGACTTGAGGACAGAGTTTTCTATGTGAAGAACCAGTAGATTTACGTGCCCGACTGGGGGCACTAGAGGAAGGACATTCTTAAAGAATGTTACAATAGTCGGTATACTGACAATCCCAACACGTGTTGCATGCCATCTCTCGTGCAAGAATGCTATTATTTGGCGAACCTTATGGACTACGTCAATTATTAAATGCGGACTTGTCTTGTGTACTAGTATGACAAGGTAGAGAAAAAGCTGCCCGTTGGATCGCTGCAACCATTGCAAATATCGAGATGCATTTGGAAAAACATGTGTCAAAAATAATTATCAAAGCGATTGAAAATTTGTTCAAAACCAATATGAGTTAGCCCTTCCCAACTTTGATGTCACCACCAACCTCAATGTTACCGCCAACCTCACCACTAATAAATTTAGTGTTAACACTAACTTTACAACCAACAAACTCAGTGTTACTGCCAATCATTACCTATAACCCTAAAACTTTATTCCCAATCTTGACAGAGCAAACAAAACTAATTAGCTTGAATTCAACAAATTTTCTAAACTACAATAATCTTAGATACCAACCAAAAGAACATTTAGTCCAAACAGGATAACTAACACCATTGAATGAGTGAAAAGTCTCATCATTTAGTTTAGCATGTCGTTAAGATATAATCATGTTCAAACTTCATCCACTTCGAATCCCTTCTTATCCCCTTGTTGCCAGGACCCATATAGTCAAAAAATGAAAATAAAGGTGTAGTCCATCCTCTTAGGGAAGAGACGATTAGATGAAAGACACCTACATATGAACCCTCAGAAAATAAAGGTGATTGTGGAATGGACGGCACCGACATCGTCCACGAAACGGCACCGACATCGTCCACGGAACTACGGTCATTTCTTGGGTTAATTAATTATTATCGACGGTTCATTTCAGGCATTCATCCATCACTGCTCCACTAACTGACTTGTTGCACAAGAGTAAGATGTGGACGTGGACGACGGATTGCCAACCAGCGTTTAATACACTAAAGGATGCAGTGACGAAAGAGCCGGTCTTAGCATTGCCCGATTTTACTAAGTTATTTGAGATATATGTCTAAACATTCGACATAGCCGTTGGAGGTATTTTAATACAAGATGATCATCCGATTGATTATGAGAGTTATAAATTAAGTGACATTGAAAAATGGAGACCGACGCGCGAGAAGAAAATTTTAGCAGTCGTATGTTACTTGTAAGTTTCTGAGCACTGCCTCAAGGCCGCCATATCGTTTAAGATCAAGACAGATAATTGTGCAGTGAGCTACCATCAAATGCAGAAGCAGCTATCAAGCAAGCAAGCAAGGTGGCTAGACTATTTAGTAGAGTTTTAGTAAGAATTTGAGTAGAACTTGGGCAAGACAAACTTCATGACTGATATCCTAAGTCACCAGAGCGTCATTGTGCTCATACACATAACTGAAGTTCTACTCCTGGAGCGCATCAAAGAGAGGTTGTAGCACGAAGATCGGGTACAGACGCTCATGGAGTTAGCCGATGACAGAGAAATGAAGAAATATTGGCTTGAGGACAGAGTTCTCTATGTGAAGAACGAGTAGATTTACATGCCCGACTGAGGGCACTTCAGGAAGGACATTCTTAAGTAGTATTACAATAGTCGTTATGCTAGCAATCCCAACACGGGTCGCATGCTGTCTGTCGTGCTAGTATGACAAGGTAGAAAATAAACTGCCCGCTGGATTGCTGCAACCGTTGCAAAAATCGAGATGCGTTTGGGAAAGCATGTGCCAAAAATAATTACCAAAGCGATTGGAAGTTTGTTCAAAATCAATTTGAATAAGCCCTTCCCAACTTCGATGTCACCACCAACCTCAATGTTATCGCCAACCTCACCACTAACAAGTTTAGTGTTAACACTAACCTTACAACCAACAATCTCAGTGTTACTGCTAATCATTACCTATAACCCTAAAACTTTATTGTCAATCATGACAAAGCAAACAAAACTAATTAGTTTGAATTTAACAAATTTTCTAAACTACAATAATCTTATATACTAACCAAAAGAACATTTAGTCCAAACAGGATAACTAGCACCATTGAATGAGTGAAAAGTCTCATCATTAAGTTTAACATGTCTGATCTTTGTTAAGATATAATCATGTTCAAATTTAATTCATTTCGAATCCCTTCTCGCCCCCTTGTTGTCAGGACCCATGCAGTCAAAAAATGAAAACAAAAATGAAATTAAACTACTGATTTCCAAAATAGATAGTGCACAAAATATTATAAAAAGTTATATTTTAAATAATCAACTACAATTTGACTTTAAAATGCAATGCATGCCAATAATTGATTGACAAGAAGATCTCAGAAATTCTACAAACAAAATATCAACAATATAAAGTAGATAAAATTCGATTGCAAATCATTTGATACTCAATACAGTAGAGCACAAAAAAAGGGACCAAGATTGATACCGTAGTCCATTCTCTTAGGAAAAAGACGATTACATGAAAGACACCTGTATATGGACCCCCAGAAAATAAAGGTGATTACGAAATGGATGGCACCGACATCGTCCACTGAACTGCGATCGTTTCTTGAGTTAGTTAATTATTATCGATGGTTCATTGCTGGTCTTCGGCCATCGCTGCTCCGTTAACTGACTTGCTGCACAAGGTCAAGATGTGGACATGGACAACGGATTGCCAAGTAGCACTTGAGATTCTAAAGGATGCATCGACGAAAGAGTCGGTCTTGGCATTTGCTCGATTTTACTAAGCTACTAGAGGTGTATGTCAAAATATTCGACATTGCCATTGGAGGTATTTTAATGCAACATGGCCATCCGATTGCTTATGAAAGTCATAAGCTAAGTGACGTTGAAAAATGGTGGCCGACGCACGAGAAGGAAATGTTAGTAGTCGTGTATTGCTTGCAAATTGTGAGCGCTACGTCAAGGCCGCCATATGGTTTAAGATCAAGACAGGTAATAGTGCGGTGATCAACCATCAAATGCAGAAACAACTATCAAACAAGCAAGCGATGTGGCTGGACTATTTAATAGAATTCAAGTATGAAATTGAGTAGAACTCGGACAAGACAAGTCCCAGGGCCGACATCCTAAGCCGCAAGGGCGTCAATGCGCCCATGTACGCAATTGAAGTTCTACTTTTGGAGCACATCAAGAAATATTGCAGCACGATGATCAGGTACAAGAGTTCATGGAGTTACCGGATGAGGAAAAAAATGAAAAGATATTGTCTTGAGGACATAGTCCTCTGCGCCAAGAACCAGTAGATTCACGTGCCCGATTGGGGACATCTTAGGAAGGACATTCTTAAGGAGTGTTACAATAGTCGGTATGCTGGCAATCCCAGCACGTGTCGCATGCTGTCTCTCGTGCGAGAATGCTATTACTAGGCGAACCATAGGGACGACATCAATGATTAAATGCAGACTTGTCTTGTATGCTAGTATGACAAGGTAGAAAACAAGTTGCCCGCTGGATTGCTGCAACCGTTGCAAATATCGGGATGCGTTTGGAAAAGCATGTGCCAAAAATAATTACCAAAGCGATTGAAAGCTTTTTCAAAATCAATTTGAGTAAGCCCTTCCCAATTTCGATGTCACCACCAACCTCAATGTTACCGGCAACCTTACCACTAACAAGTTAAGTGTTAACACTAACCTTGCAACCAACAAACTCAGTGTTACTGCCAATCATTACCTATCACCTTAAAACTTTATTCCCAATCTTGACAAAGCAAACAATACTAATTAGTTTGAATTTAACAATTTTTCTAAACTACAATTATCTTAGATGCCAACCAAAAGAATATTTAGTCCAAACAGGATAACTAGCACCGTTGAATGAGTGTAAAGTTTCATCATTAAGTTTAGCATGTCTGATCTTTGTTAAGATATAATCATGTTCAAACTTCATCCACTTCGAATCCCTTCGCATCCCCTTGTTGCCAGGACCTATACAGTCAAAAAATGAAAACAAAAACGAAATTAAACTATTGATTTTCAAAATATATAGTGTACAAAATATTATAAAAAGTTATATTTTGACTAATTAGCCACAATTTGGCTCTAAAATGAAACACATTCTAATAGTTAATTGACAAGAAGATCTCAGAAATCTTACAAATAAAATATCAACAATATAATGCAAATAAAATTCGATTGCAAATCATTTGACTCTCAATATAGCAAAGCAGAAAAAAAATGGAATAAGATTGATACCGTAGTCCATCTTCTTAGGGAAGAGACGATTAGATGAAAGACACCTACATATGAATCCTCAGAAAATAAAAGCGATTGTGTAATTGACGGCGCCGACATCGTCCACGGAACTGCGGTCGTTTCTTGGGTTAGTTAATTGTTATCGATGGTTCATTGCAAGCATTTAGTCATTGTTGCTCCGCTAACTGACTTGTTGTACAAGAGTAAGATGTGGACGTGGACGACGGATTGCCAACCAGCGTTTAAGACACTAAAGGATGCAGTGACGAAAGAGCCGTTCTTGGCATTGTCCGATTTTACTAAATTATTTGAGGTGGATGTCGAAACATTCAACATAGCCGTTGGAGGTATTTTAATGCAAGATGATCATCCGATTGCTTATAGGAGTTATAAATTAAGTGGTGTTGAAAAGTGGTAACCGACGCACGAAAAGAAAATTTTAGCAGTCGTATATTACTTGCAAGTTTCTGAGCACTGCCTCAAGGCCGCCATATCATTTAAGATCAAGACAGATAATTGTGCTATGAGCTACCATCAAATGCAGAAGCAGCTATCAAGCAAGCAAGCAAGGTGGCTGGACTATTTAGTAGAATTTAAGTAAGAATTTGAGTAGAACTCAGGCATGACAAAGTTCACGACTGATATCCTAAGTTACAAGAGCGTCATTGCGCCCATATACTAAACTGAAGTTCTACTCTTGGAGCGCATCAAGGAGAGGTTGCAGGACGAAAATCGGGTACAAGTGCTCATGGAGTTAGCCGATGACGGAAAAATGAAGAAATATTGACTTGAGAACAGAATTCTCTATGTGAAGAAACACTAGATTTACGTGCCCGACTGGGGGCACTTGAGGAAGGACATTTTTAAGATGTGTTACAATAGTCGGTATGCTGGCAATCCCAACACGTGTCGCATGCTGTTTCTAGTGCGAGGATGCTATTATTGGGCGAACCTTAGGGATGACATTAAATGCAGACTTGTCTTGTGTGCTAGTATGACAAGGTAGAAAACAAACTGCCCGCTGGATTGCTGCAACCGTTGCAAAAATCGAGATGCGTTTGGGAAAGCATGTGCCAAAAATAATTACCAAAGCGATTGGAAGTTTGTTCAAAATCAATTTGAATAAGCCCTTCCCAACTTCGATGTCACCACCAACCTCAATGTTATCGCCAACCTCACCACTAACAAGTTTAGTGTTAACACTAACCTTACAACCAACAATCTCAGTGTTATTGCTAATCATTACCTATAACCCTAAAACTTTATTGTCAATCTTGACAAAGCAAACAAAACTAATTAGTTTGAATTTAACAAATTTTCTAAACTACAATAATCTTGGATACTAACCAAATGACCATTTAATCCAAACAGGATAACTAGCACCATTGAATGAGTGAAAAACCTCATCATTAAGTTTAGCATGTCTGATCTTTGTTAAAATATAATCATATTCAAACTTCATCTACTTCGAATCCCTTCTCATCCTCTTGTTGCCAGGACCCATACAGTTAAAAATAAAAACAAAAATGAAATTAAACTATTAATTTTCAAAATAGATAGTGCATAAAATATTATAAAAAGTTATATTTTAACTAATCAACTACAATTTGGCTTTAAAATGCAATGCATGCCAATAATTGATTGACAAGAAGATCTCAGAAATTCTTTAGGAAAGGTATTCTCCAACCCACGCAATTCCACTTAGAGGTGCTGCAAAGAATTTCTGTCGGCCATTCGTTGATGTTCCTCTCTAAATTGTTTATTCAATTCAGATTGGGTCCCTTCATACTCATTTCCATGGACCTTCTCCAACTGGTTTTCCATTTCCCCTTGTTCCCCATCCAATGCATCTTCCCTTGTGTGATCAGAATCTGAATACCCGTGCACAGCAGAAGGCGACGGACTGGTATCATCTCCTATTGCAGCATCCTGATCTCCAATAATAGCGGCAGATTTGTCGTCTTGGTGAACTGGTACGACGTCTTTCTCAGCTTGCTTGGCAGTCCTGACTCCCTCCTCTATTACTCCTTTAAGCTTACCTTCGTTATCAACCGTATCAGTGCATCGCCCTACGTTAGGACTATCATTTGAAGTAACCATATCAGAAGCAGTCAACACCTCTGTTGTCTTTTTGGAGTTAGCATCTGGATTTTGCACCTTGTCTAAATTAGACACCTGAACATTGTTTACTTCTTTCTGCGGATCATGCTTGACTCTCGTTGTTTGCTTATATTGATACCAAGGTCCATTTTCAGTTGCATTCTTCTTGCATTGCTCATGTGAGTGCCCCAAGCGTGAGCAATATGAGCAATATGGTGGCATGTTTTCTGGCACAATACGTTGCCAAAATCCAGACTCCCCTTCAACAGCCACCCATACTCTTGGTATAATTACCTTCGCTACATCTAGCTCCACGCATACCCTTGCCAAACTAGGACGAGTTCCAGCAGCCGTTGGCGAATCTAGAAACAATGGTCTTCTTACTGGAGAAAGTATGGAAAACAATGAATGTTTGTCAAAATAATGAATAGGCAGAGCCGGAAGATCTACCCAGACCGGAACCAGAGATGATTCTCTGAGAACATGAAACTCCCTTGTCCATCGAAACACCCACATCGGATATTTGCCCAACTGCCAAATCCCTCTTATCCAGATCCTGTTAAAGTCAGCTTCAGTCGTGCACTTAATGAGAACATGCCTGTAGTCCATCAATCCAATAGAAACGTGATCTTTCAGGTTTAACAAAGCAAAAAACTTTCAAATATCTTCCAAGGACAGTCTCCCGTGAGAAAATTTTCCCACTAAAGCCCATTGAAATGGCGCTGCAAGTTTGTCCGCATCTGTTTTAGAATAAACCACCGCTGCTTCACCCTTGTACACAGACGCTTGCCTAATGTGGATAGGAGATGTTTCTGGTTGTGAGAAAAGTTGTGAGAACGACTTTTTTCCTGTAGGTGAATCTTGCCCCTCAGCCGAAGGCTGAAGGGCAGCCATGAACTCGGTGAAGATCTACTGGCGATGATGGTGGACTGAAACGATGGCCGTCCTACCTCTGAATGTAGCTAGCTTAGAAAGTAAAACATCAAGAGAAGTAATAAAAGAGTTTGTTTGAATTATCGAGAAAATAAGCTTGGAACTACTACGAGTTGTCATGTATTTTGTTTAGTCTCATATTGTTCATTTATCTTGGTTTTGCATTTGCACGCATATCAGTTCTTGGTTTTACCCTCACAAAAAATAGTTCTTGGTTTTCATATTTTTAAGGGGTTCTTCCAATCTTTGTTTGTATTAGGCCCAGGAAAAGGGTGGTCAAAATATCTTTGTTAACAAGCATGCACCTTTGTACTTTTTGGGTATCAAGAATCCGTGTTGATATTTTTTTTCACAGAGTTGGTTTATGTAAAGTTCAAACAACCTACCCAAAGATGACGGTCTTTCTGATTTTACCGGATCCTTATTTGTTGTATTTGAGCAATGGTTTGCTTAATTGCTTGACACCATATTTTAGAGCATCATCTACTTGGTAATTGGAGTTGAAACACATGATTATAAACTCCTTCAAATGTAAAATTTTCTGTATGCATGCAATATTCAAAATTTCCATAAGTTTATGGCTACATGCAGGATAATCTAATTAACTTCTGCAATTTGAATTCAGGTATGCACTTTTGTCTGATAAGAGTCCTAATTTCTGGGGCTGCAAAAAATTGTCGAAGTGCTATGTTTTGAGGCTGCAAAGATTTATGGAGCTATTTCAATACTTTGCGTCACTAAAATTTATTTAGTATTGTAGCCTTGAACTTTTAACAGTAGATTCTCGAAGTAACTGATCTTATTAATTTGTAATTTCCATTTTACATAGTTGGACAACATTGTACGCCCCCGACACTCTCATGCAATCATAAAAACTAGTAGTTCAAAAATTGGGAGACAAATAATCCCAGTGATACAATAAATTCTTGTATTACTTGGACTGCAATGTTGGCACGAAAAAATATGTGTGGACAGTGGAAACAATTTTGGCATAAATAAAAAATGAAGAGAAGAATAAATACTCAATAATTTAACTAATTCAAATCTCAATAAAACCCAACCAGTAACAATACCAAGTAAGGGTGGCAATCTTGTGAAATAATTCCCTAATCTACCGCCCCCGCCCCCGCCCCGTTTCCCCCGCGGTCCCTTGCGGGAGAAGAAATCAATTTATCATAAATATTCACTTACAATAACACAATTGTAAACAATGTTAAATAAGATTAAAAATTTATCAAGATGGAAACAAAACACAACAAGTCAAGTTACATCCCCGTATTCAACAAACTCAGTCAAGTTGATTTCTCATATTCAACAAACTAAAAACACTCAACAATAAGTCCAGCTTTTCTCTTCATCAACCTAGTTCAACAACTTCAAAACATTTGCTCTTCATCAATCTCGAGATGTGATAACTCACTTGATAAAGCAACTTTGATATTTGATGCTAAAATAAAAGAAGAAACTTATCACCAGGCTATAGTGTATAACAAACAATTTAGATGAATCAAATTTCTTTAATACCTATTTAATAACACAATCAACATCATCTTGTTAGAGATAAACACCTCGAGAGAATCCACCAAAGAATCCAATATGTAAGTCAGGAGTTCAACTCTGACCCAAAAGATTAAACTACTAGCTCTTGAACTCTTACCTACATATTAGCCGCTCTTTCTCCATCTCTCGAATCAGTGTAGGACACAACCTTTTTCTCATTAATCTAACAAATCTCCCCTTTCATGAGTAACTCCCATATTAATCCCAAATTTATAAGCCCTTTTTCAAATCCATTTTAATATTCAATACAAGCTCACCTTTATCACCAAGGTCACCTCTTCTCCCAAACATGGACCCACTCTTTTTCAACATCCAAATCACATTCTGGACCCCTGCCAACCCTTGATTTTTTTAGTCTAACATCAATCGAACCCTCTACCAAATCCATGGCACACCTGGTCCAATACCAACCAAACTCCTTGGCACTTCGGTCCACTATCAAGAAGAGAATTTTCACCGATCCAACTCCGTTGCCCATGAGTAGCCCAGTCTTATAACTTGAAATTCTGATTCCAATTTGTTAGAGAGAAACACCTCGAGAGAATCCACCAAAGAATACAATATGTAAGTCATGAATTCAATTCTGACCCAAAAACCAATTTGTTAGGAAATTGATTTAATTTCTTTTAGGTAGAATTCTTATTTTGTGTGGAAGTAACTAGTTTCATAATTGATTTTAGTTACTTGAAGTAGTAACCAAGGAATATTCTATTTAGTTTAGGATTAGAA
Organism: Coffea arabica; assembly: GCF_036785885.1. Taxonomy (NCBI): domain Eukaryota; kingdom Viridiplantae; phylum Streptophyta; class Magnoliopsida; order Gentianales; family Rubiaceae; genus Coffea; species Coffea arabica. Next base: position 48,011,901 of record NC_092316.1, on the reverse strand, counting down.
GTTATTTCCTATTCTATGCAAGTTTAGGAATTAGAATTGGTATCTTATTGTTATTTGGATTTTGGTCAAATAATATTCTCTATAAATAGGCGGGTTGGCATACTACAAAGAGACATACAAAGGCACACAAGGGCAACAGGTAGCCTTATACATAGGATGGTAAGAGAGGGTTCTTAGGAGATAAGAGATGCTATATAAGGGTTGGGTTTGGGTTCAAGTTGTATTCTTGTATAGAGTTTTCTTCTTATAATAAAGAATAGGTTTCTCTCCATAGATGTAGGCTCAATGGTAGAGCCGAATAACGTTAAATATTGTGTGTCATTTGACTTTCATGCTTATAGATTGTTTCTCATTAAATTTTGTGTACTTGATATCTCAATAGTTATGTGTTCTATGCTTGGATCCTGAAAAATGGTATCAAATTTTAGTTGTGAGACTGGGCTGCTCACGGACAATAGATCAAGGTTCGTGGTTGGATCTTGATTGACTATTTGAAATCAAGTGGATTGGTAGTTGTTACCAATTAAACAATTTAATTAGTAGCATACTTGCTTCAATGGTTTGGCAAAAAGCATTGATGGTGAGAGATGGGAAGTCGAAAAGCATGAAAATACTTGACGGTGAATCTAGGCAGGTGATTCAAGGGTCAAGGAAAATGTGGAGTCCAATGTTGATTTTGGACGTGAATCGGTGGAGATTTTCTCACACCTTCAACGGTTAATACTTCATCCCGATGGATTTTAAGTTTTGGTTATGTTCTTTGGGTGGTGTAGCACGTGCTCTAAAGAAACAAAGAAATTTAATTTCCAAGCGCCAGAAGATTCTGACAGTTACGAGTTTTTCGTTTTAGGTGGAGCCTTGTAAACCACACGTGGCGAGACAATTCTGAGGATGGGAAGAAGTATGGTGATTTTATCACTTGGTTGTCTCAATGGTTAGGGTTAGAGTTCACAGAAGAGGATCCCGAATTGCAAGTGGTGGTGAGAAGAAATCCTACAAAGAGAAATAATGAATTGAGACACCTTCTCACAAGTCAACTGGATGTTGGACTCGGGGTAACTACACGTGTTCATTTACCGATTGAATTAATTTGGTGTCAGAACTGTATTGATTTGGGTATGTAGTTGGGTATCATATTATTTGGTAGTTGAAACCAAATAGTTGTTAAAAGAAATTTTCACCAAGGTAGAGATTTATTAGGAAATTGGCTTAATTTCTTTTAGATAGAATTCTTGTTTTGTGTGGAAGTAACTTGTTTCCTAATTGATTTTAGTTACTTGAAATAGTAGCCAAGGAATATCCTATTTAGTTTAGGATTAGAAGTTATTTCCTATTCTATGCAAGTCTAGGAATTAGAATTGGTTTCCTATTGTTATTGGGTTTTGGCCAAATAATATTCTCTATAAATAGGTGGGTTGGCATACTGTAAAGAGACATACAAGGACAACATGTAGCCTTATACATGGGATGGTGAAAGAGGGTTCTTGGGTGATGAGAGATGGTATACAAGGGTTGGGTTTGGGTTCAAGTTATATTCTTGTATAGGATTTTCTTCTCATAATAAAGAATGGGTTTCTCTCCGTGGACGTAGACTCAATGGTGGAACCGAATCACGTTAAATATTATGTGTCGTTTAATTTTCATGCTTGTAGATTGTTCCTCATTAAATTATTGTATACTTGATATCTCAATAGCTGTGTGATCTGCGCTTGGATCCTGACAATCTTCTTCATCAAACAATATATTACATGATATCCCATCTAAAGTAGAGCAAGTAGGTGCACCAAAATTTAAAAAAAATAGCTATAGATTTACTAAATAAATAAATGCAAAAAAATTGTATAAATTTAAAAGTAGAAATTAAATTTTTTACATTCCATTTATTTCATTCCATAGCCAAGTGTGAGTACACATTAATGCTTCCAAGGTATTAGGGTGAAATTTACATCAATGAAGGCTAATTATTCTTCCACAAGTACTAAATGCAGATTCAAATGCCACACTTGAGATGGATACAACTAGAATATCCTTAGCCATTTTTTGTAAATTGGGATATTTAACTCCATGTGTTTTCCACCAACCAAGTATGTCAAAAGTCGAAACTCTTGAAAACACAATTTTCTCAAGATAAAACTTCAATTCCAACTTAGAAGTAATATCACTAGAATTAGAAGCCACAAACTTATCAAAATCAACAAAGGGACCCGTTTCAATTTCATTTTGATAATGACTCCCACTAACATGCTCATGTGTGAAATCATGCACTGACTATCAACACTATTTCCACCCAAACTAGATTGATATTGATAATTATGCAACAAAGAATAACAATTTTGATAAATTGTTTCAATTTTCATGAATGATTCATCACAATAAATGATAGGAAAATAATACTCAGTCAACTTCATTTTGTATCTAGGATCCAAAACTGCAACAATGTCAAGTATCTGTAACGGCCCCACCTCCCCCTAAGGCGAACCAGAGGGCTCGGCGGACCGCCTGCCCAACTCTCGCCGGGACTCAGTCGATCACTACACTCGCCGCTCTAAAGTACGCGTGACAGAAACCAAAGGAAACTAACAATACGGAAACCTCCAAGCTATAAGGTTGAAAGTCCCTGCCAAAATTTGTTTCTCTACCTTTTCACGCTTGAGTATACTCGTCCGAAACCTCAGTAGTTTCAATAACTCCAGGCAACCATAACGAATGAACACGTTGGAGAGGGGTAACACGTTTACATAAGCAAACACTTTTAGATATATACATGATCACAATGTTACAAATCAAAAGGGAGTTGTTTGATCAAAATACATTCAAGGTTTCCATCTATTGAGGAGCTATACAAAAGAATATATATAACCAGCTCAACTCATGCTTCCAAAAGATTTTCCTGTAAGGAAAACAAGAATAACAAAACGGGGTGAGCTATAAGCCCAATGAGGTACCAAAATAAAGAAATACAGTCAAGGACCAAGTAATTCCATGCTCAATTAGACACATACATGTACCCAACAGGAAAATAAGTAAACAATCCAGACAGAAAGGATACAGATGGCTCTCAGGAGCCAATTTCCCGTTGCAGTACTTGATCCGACTATGTTGACCCTCCGTCAACTTTCAAATAAGAAAACCCGTCCAGTAGAACACCGCTTTAACGCCAAGTCCCGTCCACCATTCATACCCCTTACCGGGCCCGAACGCCGAATAGAAACAGGAATGGTAATACTCGAGTATACCGGGATTCAAGAGTCTCAATACTCAAGAATTCCATAAAGCAGGCACCCACGGTTTTGTCAATTTCCTCGACCAAGCCCTTGCATGGCTCGATTTAATTAACTCCCCATGAGGTTGAGCTCAGGTTTAACAAGGAAGCCGTTGGACGCATCCAAACGACATTATAACAAGTACAGGTAACAGGTTCAAGTTCATAACATGTACAAGTGATGGATTTCAGTTTATACCACACAAGCAAGAGTACGAGTGTGGTCAAGTACACCCTCGTCTCAATTACACTAAACAGGATTCACAGTCATTCATGTCATAGATTTCACGTACAGATATCTCAAGTAGCATCAATACAAGGGGTGGTACACTCACCAGATCAAACAAGAATAGTTTCAAAAGTTTCCTTGCCAAGTGTGATTTTACTCGCGGCACCTCCTAGAACAAGCAAGGCAAACACTTACGACTTGACATTACAATTGGAATCAAAGATATTTGCAAGTATCTCGGTTACAAGTCCTGTGCGTAACCACATGAACCATTAATGCAAAGGCAATGCGACTTCGGAGTGAAAAGGAGTAACAATCGGTCTTAAAGGCATGAAAAACCTCAATACTCTATCTATCATAGGTAACCAACTCCAAAGTTGAAGTAGAAAATGAATGTACAATCATTACTCGGAAAACAGGATTTTTCAGTTTTGCATATCCCTCTAAGAAAAATTGTATCTCAAGTTTTGTAAGTCCAAAATTGATAAAATTTACACCGTTAGAAACTACATTCAAAGGGTTATAACTTTCCAGAAAACACCATCTTAAAATTCAGAACGCAAGTCGGTCAAATTTAAGTCGCAAGGTACTGCTTTAACCATCACAAGACAGAACAGGTTACAATTCCAGTTAACTTTGAAAATCACTATAAATTGTACGGACAGAAACAGGGTCTGAAATTTACACGGTTTATATCCCTATGTGTCTAGTTTAAAATGCAACAAACGGAACTCAATTCCGATATTCCTACATCAAGATATAGCAATTTTCCTAAGACTGCGCAGGAGCTCTTACGAAAATTTTGACAGCACTTCCCTTAGTTTTTCCTTATTTTTCCAACCAAACCTCAATACCAATTCACTCCTCAATTCACCACAATCTTTCCCACAAACAACAAGCTATAAAACACCTTGAATTAAGACCACAATATCCTTCAAATGCAACCACATAAAAGAGCAAAATATAAACCCTAAAACTGGAAATTTTGCTACAAAAGCTGAAATTCTTTGAAGACAAGCAAAACCAACATTCTCAAGCTCAAAATTACTCTTATCAACTACCAAATCATAGCCCAAACATTAATCATCATAAAACAGAAATTTTACCTATAAAACAGAAATTTGCTATACCTCTACTTAAACCCATAATCTTAGCTACAAAACTACACATGTAACATTTCTAATCCACTACTTTGCAAGCATAAGAAGTACAAGGAAATTTCTAGATAGTTTACCTTGAAACTTAAGGAGAAATGATAGCTTAGAGCTCCAACTCCAAAACTCACTCCACCCATCCCTTAAACCCCTCCTAGCTAGCACTTGTATGGAAGGAATTAGAAATCAAATGGTGAAAACTCAAGATCAAAGAGAAAATTGAAACTAGAATTGGAAGAGCTTTGCTTGGTCTTTTCTCTCAAAAGCCACGGCTGAGCAAGGCAGAAATGAAGATATTTTTGGACCAAAACAAGATAAGAAGGAAGAGAAATCGCCGGTCAAAGCTGCTGTCCCATCAGAATCCGGCCAGAATCTGTCCGGATATCCGGCCGGATTCCTGGCGTGATATGAGGCAGAAGCTAAACGTTTTTTTTTTCAAAATTGCAAGGCAATCCGGCCAGCTATCCGGCCAGTTTCTGGCCGGATTCCCGGCCGGATTCGGCCCCTGTCTTTGTTTCCAAAATTTTTCTTTTCCAAACCCACACGCCGCGTTCGTCCGTACTTCCCACAGATATATATATATATATACTTTCACACAAAAACACTTAATGCCACCAAACGCACGTTCATATGTATGAAATGAAACCCTCCTTAGTGATAGGTAACAAATTCCTTTTATTTACAAAAATAAGAGAAATAAGCATCCAAATAAATACGGAGAAAAGGTGAAAATTTAGGGTTCTCACAGTATCACATTACAATCTATGCAATATTTTTGGTATTTTGCTATCATCTGTTCTGCCATTACTTTAATTGAACAATTTGGACTTTTCATTCACTGAACCAACGATACCTTAATGTCACAAACTTTTGTAAAAATTCATTTGATATAGGATATCGTGTGACGCCCCACATCTCCCTAAGGCGGACCAAAGGGTATCCGCGGACGCCTGCCCAGCTCACGCCAGGACTCAAGCAATTCCATTCAATTTAAAATCGAATTAAACACTTCGATGAGATCAACACGAATACAATAATGCGGAAGCGTTCAAGCTTAACAAGTCACTTAATGTATCACCAGTACATCGGGTAGTCATGAAACGACTTAAATTCAAAGTACACATCAGGGCCCAAACTTTTCAAGTTTACAATTTTCAAAAGTACCACCCAAACCAGGCCCTAGTCAAAATACATAACAGAAGTCTTAACAAAATTACAACGGATAATTCTCCATAATTCTCCAAGAGTCGGTCCTGTTAAGGAAAACAAAACTATAGGGTGAGCTAAACGCTCGTGAGGCCAAGAACACACATGCAAGCACTTAGTCAAATAACAATCCCAAATTTAATAAATAAAGTCATGTCCTTTCAATAATCAATCAATCAAACAGGAAAGTAATCAGAAACAATTCAAGGATATAGTAGCTCTCAGGAGCTAAGTTCCACTTGATCTGCCGTTGTCATTCGTATACCTTCCCGCATTGACCCTCCTGTCAACCGGGTCGGTATTTCCATTTCAGTAGATCACCACTTACTTCCCTCCGTCCACCGTACACCCCAAGGGCCCACAATGGCCAATATTGGGCGATACTCAACGAGTATGCCAAGCAAGACCTCTTATTAGGTCGAGCTTATTTGTATCTCATGGCTCGTCCAAATCCCCGACCAAGCCCATTGCTGGCTCGAGTCTAAGGACGGCCTATGAGTTTGGGCGTCCCCCATTCATTTGAAAGTCGAGGAGGTTCACTCCAACGACATAAGCATTCATGACATAACATTGCATTTCATTCATTCATTCAATACATTTCATTCATTCATTCAATACATTTCATTCATTCATTTGAAATCAGAACGAGTGCGATAAAGTACGCACCCGTCCTTATTTTTAAAACTTTCCACAAATCCCACAATAAGCAAGTATCAAAATTCACACACTTGACACTCACCGAGCAATTCAATAAGAATTATTTTCCGGAAGTTCAAGTGTCCACGGTGAGATCCTCTTGAAGGTCTCCTTGCGCGCCTGGCAATTTAATAGTGGATAATCACACAATTAACCCACTTAACAAGAAAGATTGTACACTAGTACAATCTAAGAATTATTTTGCAAAAAGGAACCTCAATTACACGTAAATCGAGGTTCAACTTGCCTTTTATTAGGTACAATATTATTTGAGTTTTTATCTTGAAAATCGTAAGCAAAACGTTTAAGAATATCAAAAGAATAAAGAGTTCTTGAAAAACTCTATTTCTTTGAAGTTGGAAAATTTTTCAGTTTTACGATAAATCTTTGAAAAATCATAACTCGCTCGGCATAAGTCGAGAATTGGAAAACTTTATACCGTTGGAAACCTCTTAGAGAGTACTATAAGTTCCTAGAAGACACTTTTCCATGAATCAAAGTGAAAAGTGGTCAAAATTGAGCTTGAAGATGCTGGGTTGGTTCACAAGGCAGAATGAAGTTGGATTTTGGCCAACTTTGAAAATTCGGCACGATTCGCACGTTGCAAACCGGCCTCTGAAATTTTCAGCTCAATTAGTGTTGCAAGTGAAGTGTAGGAAAAAACAAGCGGATCAAAAATCGGAGTTTCGAGCACCGAGATACGGTAGCCCGAAGTTGAGAAAATTCAAGACTGGATGAGAATTTTCCAGATTTGAACCTCTAACTTTAGTAATTCAATTGGGTATCGAAACGAACTTGAATCGGCACCAAAATTGGCAGTGTTTCAATACTATATGGAAGGTATCTCTCTATCGAATTTCGGGGAAAAATACCTTCGGCAAGGTCGTTAATTAGCCAACCAAAGTTCAAGAAAAATCCTAAGGCAATCTGCCTTGGACTTTCATTTTCCAAATTTCCAACCGTTTAACCAAGAAAGTTATCCAACCATGGTTCGTTTGTGAAATAAGGGTCTAAGATATACCCATGATACCTTTGGTAAGTGTTTAATATCAAAAACATCAACTAACAAGTTCACTCCAAGATTTTGTTCCAAACCAGTCCAAACATTAGGGTTTTCCAAAACAGAGCAGTCCCCTTGTTTCAGTCACAACTCAGTCATTATAGCTCGATATCGAGCATGGCTTATGCCGTTGGAAAATACATTCATAGAGTTAAAATATCACAGAAGAAATCGTTTCCAAATTTGGCTCCCATCTGGTTCAAATTCGGGCATCAAGTTGCTGCCTGAACACTTCATTCCAGAAGAACAGAGTAACAGGACAGCGAACTTAAAACATTTGGTTCGGCTTGCTCACAAAGAATCAGAACGTACATTATATACCAAATTAAAGCTAGGAATGTCTAGTTTCAAACGCCACCGACGGCACATGATTTCGACATCCGAGGACAGAGTTATAGCCAAAATACTACTGCTGGTCAGAGCATACGCGAATCAGTTTTTCCAGATTTGCTGGTTTCTAAAAAAAATTCATTTGCCCATTCAAACCTCATTATTTTTCAATGAAATTTTTCACACATCTAATACATCCTACAAACATCCAATTCAAGCCATTAAACCATTAAAAATTGGCCTGGAAATGGCCGAACATGGCAGGGGTAAAATCGGAAAGTTTAGCTTCTTACACCCAATGAAGTTCCTACTAATTACCCACCACTAATGCATCATTATAACCACTAAACCAACAATATAATCACCATCAATCATCAAATCAGCAACAACAACCCAAGTGTGGGAATTCCAAGAGCCCACAATCACATTTTTTTACACCATAATCAAGTAACAAGTGCATGCATGAGCTTAATCTTGTCATATAATCTCCAAAAGATAAGAATCCAAGGGTTGATCATTACCTACTCCTTTGGTTTGCAAGGTCAGAATTTTCGGCCCTCTTGAAGCTCCAAGAAACCGTGAAAGCTCCCCTCCTCCTTAGCTAGATATAGTCTCCAAGTGGTTTGCTAAGTGGTCTCCAAGTTTGGTGTGATTTGGATGAATTTTAGTGCATGAATTGAAGATGAAAAATGAAGAACAAAGGAGAGCTCTTCTCCTCTCTTGTTGCTCGGCCAAGTGAAGTGAGGAGAGAAGGGGTTTTGGTTCAATTGTGGCTTCCTAAGGAAGACTCATTGTGTGGTGCAAAATACCTCTCAAAGTCAACTTAAAATAGTGTAATTAGGATGCGTTTGGACTCGATTTTTCTCGCGCGTTTGGTTCACTAGTGCACTAAACCTCCAATGCATATATATTCATGTAAATATTATTCACTCTTAGTTGTCCCGAAATAAGGGTCTAAAGTCCCTCAAATGAAGTCGCGCGTGTGAAAACGCGTATCGTCAGTTTTACCGCTATAACGCGAAACTTTCGAAAAATTCTTATAACGATTGCACTACTAACTATCACTTGAATATTTATTCATAAAATTACCTATTTTAGGACCATAGTACAAGTCTCCAATATTCCAAGCTTATCGTGCTACTACGCGGATAAAATCTCCAAGTACTATTCACTATTTTTACTAAACGCGCTCTAGGAAATTAATTTTCGAAACGAATCATTCTAAAAATATAACGAAGATATACTACCACTTATTTAGGTCTAATAAGACTAGAAAATATTCCTTGGAATTAAAACCCAATTAAATAATTTATTAAGCCATAAATTAGGCATAAAATAATAGTTTTTGCGAGTCCTCACATCCTCTCCCCCTTAAGAAAATTTCGTCCTCGAAATTTACCTTGGTCGGTGAACAAGTCTGGATACTTCTCTCTGATTGTCTCTTCAACTTCCCATGTTGCTTCCTCTACTCCATGGTTCTTCCATAAAACTTTCACTAGTGGTATCTGCTTGTTCCTCAATTCCTTCACCTTTCGATCCAGAAGTTTTACCGGTCTCTCCTCATAGGTTAAGGTTTCATCGATCTCAATATTCTCCGGTTGTAAAACATGAGAGGGGTCTGGATGATACTTCTTAAGCATGGACACATGAAACACGTTATGGATACGAGATAAACTCGGTGGTAATTCCAGCTTATAGGCTACATTCCCAACTCGCTGAATAATCTTATAAGGCCCTACAACCCTTGGTTGTAGTTTCTTCCCTTTTCCGGACATCAAACTTGCTTTTAAAGGCGTAATCTTGAGAAATACCATATCTCCAACAGTGAACTCCAAATCCTTCCTCCGATTGTCGGCATAACTCTTTTGTCTACTCTGAGCGGTTTGAATTCTTTGCCGTACCAATTTCACCTTTTCATTAGCCTCCTCGATCCAAGATACAGTAGTCGTGTCCAAGATTTTCCGTTCACCTACTTCTCCCCAACAAATTGGGATCTACACTTCCGACCATAAAGTGCCTCATACGGAGCCATTTGAATAGAAGAGTGGAAACTATTGTTATAGGCAAATTCCACTAAAGTCAAGAACTTACTCCAATTCTCTCCAAAGTTCAGTACACAAGTCCTCAACATGTCCTCAAGAGTTTGAATTGTTCTTTTAGATTGTCCATCAGTCTAGGGATGATAGGTGGTACTAAAGTTCAACTTAGTCCCCAACACTTCTTGTATCTTTTGCCAAAACCTCGAAACAAATCTTGGATCCCTATCTGACACAATACTCACAGGTATACCATGTAGTCTGATGATCTCATCCAAGTACAACTTGGCCAGCTTTTCTAACGGGTATTTCATGTTAATCGGTAGGAAATGAGCCGATTTAGTCAATCTATCTACTATCACCCAAATGGCATCATGGCCTCTCTGTGTCCTTGGTAAGCCTGATACAAAATCCATGGTAATATTTTCCCATTCCACTCAGGTATTTCTAGAGGTTGCAAAGGCCCAGATGGTTTCTGATGTTCGGCTTTAACCTGTTGACAAACCAAGCATGTCTGAACAAATTGGGCAATTTCCTTCTTCATATTTTTCCACCAATATAGACTTTTCAAGTCTTGGTACATTTTATTCCCTCCTGAGAAATTATATGCCCTAGGAAAATCACTTCTTTTAGCCAGAATTCACATTTGCTAAACTTAGCATATAACTAATGTTCCCTCAAGATTTGTAAAACAATTCTTAAATGTTTCTCATGGTCATTCACATTCTTAGAATACACCAAAATATCATCAATGAAGATCACCACAAATTGGTCCAAGTAAGGCTTAAAAACCCTATGCATTAAATCCATGAAAGCGGCAGGTGCATTGGTTAACCCAAAAGGCATCACGGCAAACTCGAAGTGCCCATACCTCGAGTTAAAAGCAGTCTTAGGTATGTCCTTCTCCAAAATCCTCAATTGATAGTAACCTTACCTTAGATCCAACTTTGAAAATACTACCGCCCCTTGCAGTTGGTCAAACAGTTCATCAATGTGGGGTAGTGGGTATTTATTCTTAACCGTAACATCATTTAAACCTCGATAATCTATACATAACCTCAAACTCCCATCTTTCTTTTTTACAAACAAAACTGGGGCTCCCCACGGAGAATCACTCTCTCGTATAAAACCCCGTTCCAACAAATCCTGTAATTGTAACTTCAACTCCTTCAACTCAGCTGGAGCCATCCTGTATGGTGTCCTTGATATAGGTGCTGTTCCCGGAGCTAAATCAATTTTAAAAGCTATTTCCCGTTCCGGGGGTAGAGACTCCAATTTTTCAGGAAAAACATCAGAAAATTCTTTTACTACCGGTGTGTCCTCCAGATTCACCTTATCTTTAGGGGTATTAATAAGAAAAGCCAAATACCCTTGAGCTCCCTTATTTAACAATTTTCTAGCCCGAATTCCCGAAATAAGTGCAGACGAGGCTAACTTACCCCTTACATCCAGCAAAGCATGGCTTATTTAATAATCACTTATCAGGTTCAAGTACTACATATCACACCAATCCAACCTATCAAATAGTCATGGTCCAATAGGGAATTAATCACGTAATCAGATAAAACAGGCAAAAGGCTTGAAGTCGGACGTAAAGTCCCAAACATTTGGAAGAAATTCAGGATATAGCGAAGCTTCAAATCAAAAGTTCATCCCTGGTGGTGCTGGACAACACAACAAGCAATGCCCCACCAGAGAGGTTCAGTTCAATCGCCACAGAAGAGTAGTAGCCGGTCTACAACCACACCAGTACGAATAAGTTCAAGAGTAGGGTCAAAACAGAGCCAAATACTTCAGGTTCATGGTGTATGAGTACGAACAAAAGTAAAAGTTCAAGTCCAAGTGCAAGTTCAAGTTCAAATTCAAGGGTCATGAGTACGAGTAAGAACACACTGGCCTAACCTCTGTCCAGCAATTCACATTCTTAAACAGTCACAAAATTCAAGTCCACATTCCATATATTCAGTCAAATTAGGTCCATTGAGGATACGCAAGAGCACACTAGCCTAAACAGGTTCAAGTCTCAAGTAAGTTCAGTCTAATCGGTTTCAGGCAGTTCGAGTTCTCTTACCAACCCACTGCAATACTTTCGGAGTTTAAACTTCCTAAGATTGAAATATTGGCACAGAACCAATCATAACATATGTTGCGCATCTCACCAAGTTTCCGGTTAGGTTAATCCATTATACACTAGTAGATCGGATCTTCGGGTTTATGTTCGATTCATATTCAGTACTAGGGACCTATTAAATTATATGAAACTGTCTATCAATTTGTCTCACAAGTACAGGGTTGTCTAAGCCCTCGGTCACGGTCCCCTTTTCTCATTCCTGCTACCCTACTTAAGAAAAGTCTATAAGCACAGGAAAAGGCATAACTAAGCATAAAGAGCATAACGCGTATACAAGTTGCAAAAACATTTAAAATCAGGTCATGATTCATTACATGTATCAAAAGTTATAGCACGGTTAGAAGTTACAAAACAAGACCAATATGTCCAATATTGCACAAAGGCAATTAAGTGCCACAAAAATATAGAAGTACATACAAGCAGGATACAAAAGGCCTCACAGCGTGCACTACCCCTTTCTAAGTCCATAGTTAAACCAAAGGGGTCCAGACATCACTAATTTCAATCAGATCACACGCCTTTACGAAATTAAATCCAATAAAGTCATAACGCAAGCTAAAACCAAGATTATCCATTCGGAGTTCAAAATCTTTAATAACCAGCCACCAGTCGGAACACCATCATCTCCAAAAATAACCAGTCTTAGGGTTTTGTAATTAAAGTCTCAAGTTCCAAGTTCAAACCCAAGAATAAGTACAACTTGCTACGTTACGTGTCAAATGGAAACCAAATCAATTCACACTAACTTGTACTCTTGAATGCAGTTGCTCTATATCTCAAAGTTGCCTCAGTCCGTACATTTAAAATTGGCTCACTCTTCTTGAAAGTCAAAAATTTTAAAACATAAGAAGAGTATTTCAAGTAATCAGAAATCTTATCAAGTTCAGGATTCACATTATTAAACATAAGCTTGCCATTCTTTCGAAAACTCAGGATATATATATATATATATTTTTCTTCGTGTAAAGCATGGACAAATTTAAGTGTGAGATTACACCAATATACAATCAAGGGGGAAACTTAGTTTAGAAAATGTAAATCTTGTATTAACCCATCATATACAAGTTCAACAACTCATTAGTTATTCACAAATTTTCAAATTTGAAATTCAAGTAAAACTCACCTTTTTACCAAAATCGGAAAATTACCCATATTTAAAGCATATATATCTTATTTCCACTCATCGCTTACAAATAAAACTAGTACATCCTAGTTTTTCTTTAAATTTTCAAAGCAGAATTTCTTTAGAAGATATGTGGGCGGAAAATGCATTTTATTCCTTTGTACTTTTATCTTGGTTCAAAATCATCACACATGGAGTTTGACTATCAAATCTCGGTCTCTTATCCTCCATAGCCAGTACTAATAATTATCTCAATTCTTTCCACACTTACAAATATAATGATAATTCAAATTCATCCAATCTTTCACTTCAAATCTCTCATCCCATCTCTTCCTTCAATATAACATCACCTAATTCCTCAGTTTCTTCTGCAAGTCCCAAATAAGAACTCCCGAATAATCAATTTTTTTAACCCCTAAGATACAATAGATCCTTGTTCACATAATATCCAAATTAATCCCACAGTCAAGCATCCTAAACTTTAAGCCTAGGATACGCTACAGAGATCTGAAGCCTAAGCTCTGATACCAACTGTGACGCCCCACATCTCCCTAAGGCGGACCAAAGGGTATCCGCGGACGCCTGCCCAGCTCACGCCAGGACTCAAGCAATTCCATTCAATTTAAAATCGAATTAAACACTTCGATGAGATCAACACGAATACAATAATGCGGAAGCGTTCAAGCTTAACAAGTCACTTAATGTATCACCAGTACATCGGGTAGTCATGAAACGACTTAAATTCAAAGTACACATCAGGGCCCAAACTTTTCAAGTTTACAATTTTCAAAAGTACCACCCAAACCAGGGCCTAGTCAAAATACATAACAGAAGTCTTAACAAAATTACAACGGATAATTCTCCATAATTCTCCAAGAATCGGTCCTGTTAAGGAAAACAAAACTATAGGGTGAGCTAAACGCTCGTGAGGCCAAGAACACACATGCAAGCACTTAGTCAAATAACAATCCCAAATTTAATAAATAAAGTCATGTCCTTTCAATAATCAATCAATCAAACAGGAAAGTAATCAGAAACAATTCAAGGATATAGTAGCTCTCAGGAGCTAAGTTCCACTTGATCTGCCGTTGTCATTCGTATACCTTCCCGCATTGACCCTCCTGTCAACCGGGTCGGTATTTCCATTTCAGTAGATCACCACTTACTTCCCTCCGTCCACCGTACACCCCAAGGGCCCACAATGGCCAATATTGGGCGATACTCAACGAGTATGCCAAGCAAGACCTCTTATTAGGTCGAGCTTATTTGTATCTCATGGCTCGTCTAAATCCCCGACCAAGCCCATTGCTGGCTCGAGTCTAAGGACGGCCTATGAGTTTGGGCATCCCCCATTCATTTGAAAGTCGAGGAGGTTCACTCCAACGACATAAGCATTCATGACATAACATTGCATTTCATTCATTCATTCAATACATTTCATTCATTCATTTGAAATCAGAACGAGTGCGATAAAGTACGCACCCGTCCTTATTTTTAAAACTTTCCACAAATCCCACAATAAGCAAGTATCAAAATTCACACACTTGACACTCACCGAGCAATTCAATAAGAATTATTTTCCGGAAGTTCAAGTGTCCACGGTGAGATCCTCTTGAAGGTCTCCTTGCGCGCCTGGCAATTTAATAGTGGATAATCACACAATTAACCCACTTAACAAGAAAGATTGTACACTAGTACAATCTAAGAATTATTTTGCAAAAAGGAACCTCAATTACACGTAAATCGAGGTTCAACTTGCCTTTTATTAGGTACAATATTATTTGAGTTTTTATCTTGAAAATCGTAAGCAAAACGTTTAAGAATATCAAAAGAATAAAGAGTTCTTGAAAAACTCTATTTCTTTGAAGTTGGAAAATTTTTCAGTTTTACGATAAATCTTTGAAAAATCATAACTCG
This sequence comes from Coffea arabica, assembly GCF_036785885.1. Classification (NCBI taxonomy): domain Eukaryota; kingdom Viridiplantae; phylum Streptophyta; class Magnoliopsida; order Gentianales; family Rubiaceae; genus Coffea; species Coffea arabica. The sequence goes on along the minus strand of NC_092316.1, from coordinate 47,996,757 downwards.
CTCGGCATAAGTCGAGAATTGGAAAACTTTATACCGTTGGAAACCTCTTAGAGAGTACTATAAGTTCCTAGAAGACACTTTTCCATGAATCAAAGTGAAAAGTGGTCAAAATTGAGCTTGAAGATGCTGGGTTGGTTCACAAGGCAGAATGAAGTTGGATTTTGGCCAACTTTGAAAATTCGGCACGATTCGCACGTTGCAAACCGGCCTCTGAAATTTTCAGCTCAATTAGTGTTGCAAGTGAAGTGTAGGACAAAACAAGCGGATCAAAAATCGGAGTTTCGAGCACCGAGATACGGTAGCCCGAAGTTGAGAAAATTCAAGACTGGATGAGAATTTTCCAGATTTGAACCTCTAACTTTAGTAATTCAATTGGGTATCGAAACGAACTTGAATCGGCACCAAAATTGGCAGTGTTTCAATACTATATGGAAGGTATCTCTCTATCGAATTTCGGGGAAAAATACCTTCGGCAAGGTCGTTAATTAGCCAACCAAAGTTCAAGAAAAATCCTAAGGCAATCTGCCTTGGACTTTCATTTTCCAAATTTCCAACCGTTTAACCAAGAAAGTTATCCAACCATGGTTCGTTTGTGAAATAAGGGTCTAAGATATACCCATGATACCTTTGGTAAGTGTTTAATATCAAAAACATCAACTAACAAGTTCACTCCAAGATTTTGTTCCAAACCAGTCCAAACATTAGGGTTTTCCAAAACAGAGCAGTCCCCTTGTTTCAGTCACAACTCAGTCATTATAGCTCGATATCGAGCATGGCTTACGCCGTTGGAAAATACATTCATAGAGTTAAAATATCACAGAAGAAATCGTTTCCAAATTTGGCTCCCATCTGGTTCAAATTCGGGCATCAAGTTGCTGCCTGAACACTTCATTCCAGAAGAACAGAGTAACAGGACAGCGAACTTAAAACATTTGGTTAGGCTTGCTCACAAAGAATCAGAACGTACATTATATACCAAATTAAAGCTAGGAATGTCTAGTTTCAAACGCCACCGATGGCACATGATTTCGACATCCGAGGACAGAGTTATAGTCAAAATACTACTGCTGGTCAGAGCATACGCGAATCAGTTTTTCCAGATTTGCTGGTTTCTAAAAAAAATTCATTTGCCCATTCAAACCTCATTATTTTTCAATGAAATTTTTCACACATCTAATACATCCTACAAACATCCAATTCAAGCCATTAAACCATTAAAAATTGGCCTGGAAATGGCCGAACATGGCAGGGGTAAAATCGGAAAGTTTAGCTTCTTACACCCAATGAAGTTCCTACTAATTACCCACCACTAATGCATCATTATAACCACTAAACCAACAATATAATCACCATCAATCATCAAATCAGCAACAACAACCCAAGTGTGGGAATTCCAAGAGCCCACAATCACATTTTTTTACACCATAATCAAGTAACAAGTGCATGCATGAGCTTAATCTTGTCATATAATCTCCAAAAGATAAGAATCCAAGGGTTGATCATTACCTACTCCTTTGGTTTGCAAGGTCAGAATTTTCGGCCCTCTTGAAGCTCCAAGAAACCGTGAAAGCTCCCCTCCTCCTTAGCTAGATATAGTCTCCAAGTGGTTTGCTAAGTGGTCTCCAAGTTTGGTGTGATTTGGATGAATTTTAGTGCATGAATTGAAGATGAAAAATGAAGAACAAAGGAGAGCTCTTCTCCTCTCTTGTTGCTCGGCCAAGTGAAGTGAGGAGAGAAGGGGTTTTGGTTCAATTGTGGCTTCCTAAGGAAGACTCATTGTGTGGTGCAAAATACCTCTCAAAGTCAACTTAAAATAGTGTAATTAGGATGCGTTTGGACTCGATTTTTCTCGCGCGTTTGGTTCACTAGTGCACTAAACCTCCAATGCATATATATTCATGTAAATATTATTCACTCTTAGTTGTCCCGAAATAAGGGTCTAAAGTCCCTCAAATGAAGTCGCGCGTGTGAAAACGCGTACCGTCAGTTTTACCGCTATAACGCGAAACTTTCGAAAAATTCTTATAACGATTGCACTACTAACTATCACTTGAATATTTATTCATAAAATTACCTATTTTAGGACCATAGTACAAGTCTCCAATATTCCAAGCTTATCGTGCTACTACGCGGATAAAATCTCCAAGTACTATTCACTATTTTTACTAAACGCGCTCTAGGAAATTAATTTTCGAAACGAATCATTCTAAAAATATAACGAAGATATACTACCATTTTAGCAGAAGAAATGCATAATTGGCAAGCCATTTTTTCAAAAATTTCAATTCTAGCAGCAGAAGCAGTCTAATACACCACACTATCATGAATTCTTTCAATAGCATCTGATATCATTTCTAAACCATTTTTTACAATCAAATTTAAGATATGGGCAGCACAACACATTTGAAGCACTAGACCATCTATCTACAAATCACTTATATTCAACTTTTCCAACAAACAATTGATCATATCATCATTGGTGAAACAATTATCTAAGATAACCGTAAATATCTTACTATCAATATTCCAATCCATCAATGACCTAAGAAGCATATCACATGACACTTCTTTGGTTGTGGAGCAAGAACATAGATAAATCTAAATAGAAGAAAAAAATAAGTTGCTCATGTATAACAAACAATCAATATAATTCAAGTTTTTAACTTTTGAAAATATACCTCGAAATTTGACTTTGTAAGATCCAAGAATCATCAATATAATGTGCAATGATAGCCATGAAACCTCTCTTTGTGTTGCTAGAAGTCCATATATCAATTATAATTGCTATCTTACTTCCAAACTTCTCTAAGATATTACAATTATTCAATTTTTACAATTCATAGATTTTCAAAATATCTCCTTTAATTATATTTCTTGAAACAAGTTTAAAACATGGTTGCAAACTCTTAACAAATTTTCAAGAATCTATATAATCCACAAAAAATAATGGGTACTTATACAATACAATTGCAGATGCAAGTTCATGGCGTGATTATTGTTGATCGAACACATGATTGTGCAATTCTTGTTTGCCATCATTCTTTTTACTACCATTTCAGAATAACATTTGCCTAATATCTTGTTTAGGTTTTTTTAGACACCTTTTATAATGATCATGCAAACTACTCATTCCATAAGTACGATCTGTCTTGTAATTTTTTTTTTACAATACTTGCACACACCATAAAAATGTCATTTTCACCTTTCTCTATCAAAATGTGTCCAAATTTTTATTTTAATTTTCTTTTTCCTCCTTCAATCTATTCATCTTCTTCTACTGCATTTGTCAATTGATTCAACATTCATTGATTGTGAAGTTGGTGAATTATCCCCTTGTTCAGATACAATTAGATTTTCGGATTGATTCATTGTGACAAGAATTCTACAAAGGCAAAAAAATAAATAGCACAATAAATGGACTGCTCACAATGATGGATTTTAAAATAAATCATATAATACAAAAAATTAGGATAAAAAATTTGTTTTTTTAGTACGTAAAATTGCATAACTAGCATAGAGAAATTCAATGAAGGAAATTCAAGCAATTAGTTAAAGACTAAAAAAAGTTGCTATTAAGAGTTGAAGACCAACTCCAAGTCACATAATCACCATTCATAACAAGCAACTAGCATTGATTAAAAACATAAGCAACAGAACTGTAGATAGGCATAACAAGAATGAAATTCACTAATGCAAAAGCAATAAATTATGCAGGTGTTAAGTTCGCTAAGTTTAGCTGCCTCCAACGACGTAGAAGTTATTAGTGTAAAGATACATTCGCCACCTTATAATTGATAAAGCTGCGAACTTCAAATTTCTGTCCTCCTCCAATCAACTAAAAGTGTTGTTCTATTTGTTGTATTACAACACGGAACATTGTGGGACATATTTCGATGGGAGTTCTGAGTCTTCATCCTGAATCCTACTTGTTGTATGAACAATTAAGTCACTATCACCATCGATATCCCCAAGTGGATGTAATCATTCTTTTTCAATATCAAAACCAGGTAGAGAATTTTGGATATCTTTCATTCTATCATTAAAAATCTAAAACCAAATCAAATACTACTAACACTAGTTCCATCTACTTCTACTTCCATGTTGTTAATTGCTTTAAAAGAAAAGAAAGAAATAATCTGTCTCATTTTCAAAAATCTGTCCAAAATTCACAAATTTCCAGAGCACAAAAATCTTTCAATTTAGGAGAATAGAAACGAAGAAACTTCTCCAAAACATTTGAAAATATCGGCAGCAATGACAGGATTAGTAAGCATGAAAGTCCATTCCTGGTTCATCTACCCCCATTAATTAAAGAATTAAGTGAGAAAAACTTACAGATTTAGAATCCCGAATGAATGTAGTGTTTACTCGTTGGGGAGAAGCAAAGCTACTAGCTACAACCCTTCCCTTCAATTTTTGATGATGGTAGAGGATGCTGGCTACGGCCCTTCTCTTCAATTGTTGATTTAGTTGAAGACTTGAGTTGATTTGGTTAAAGTGGAGGAAGACGGCAGATAGGAAGAGGCAAGAGATGGAACAGACCTAACCAGCATTGTAAGTAAAATAGTAATTTTGAAAAATTTAGATTTGTATTATATATATATGTGTGTGTGTATATATATTATTGTATGCGGGGGACAGGGTAGGGGGATGGGTGTATATTGCCCTACCCCCTCGCCCTATTTTAAGATAGGGGAAAATTTTTTTCCCTTGTTCCCATCCCCGCCTCGCCCAATTTCTACCCCTGCGGGTACCTATCCCCATTGCTACCCTTAATACCAAGTCGTAATTTTTCGCTCACGACAATTCATAAATCTCAACTATGAGACTTTCTCTCAAATCTACTCTCAAGATTCAATTCAACTCTTTAAATAATAATCTACTAGATTGGTAGTATTTATAAACTCCAAAATTTTCTAAAACAAATACAATTATAAACGGAAACTTACTCGAAAAATTGATTTTAAATTTCCTAAGCCAATGCAGAAACTAAATAAATAAAATACCAAAATGAATTAGGAAACTAAATACTGAACTAGTTTGGTTTAACTTTCTTCATTACTTTCCTTAAATCAAACTCTTAATGTTGTCATTTTCAATGCCATCACAAGTTTGAATCTCCATGAAAAACTCCGTCGCTATATAGATGACGTGGAACTCTAACTTGCAATTGATTTCCAACTTCATCTTCACGTGCGGTAATGGATGAAACTTGTACTTCTCGAACAATTTCTTGGCACGATCTCTTTTGTCAAAAAATTCAAACATATTTACCCATGCTTATTCAATTCTCTGTAATTTAATTTATTCATATCACCAAGAAAATTGCCCAACACAAAAAAATCATAATTTCCACTACTAAGATTTTCAACATCACCATATTTTTTCTTTACTTTTTCCATATTAATAATCATACCAACTTTAACTGTATCGCAACCTTCAATTAATTTGTCCACTCCACAATTGATTTCAATGAATCCCATCATAAATTTTTAATTTCAAAAAAATTCATCAATCTCGACAAAATTGACAATTTCTACATTGTCACGATGTGAGGACTCAAAAATCTATTATTTTTAAATCCCTAATTTTGGCTTAATTAATTATTTATTTGGATTTTTTGCCACGAATAATATTTTCTAGTCTTATTAGACCTAAGTACATGGTATTATAGCTTCGTTATATTTTTAAAGTGTCTCGTTTCAAAAATTATTTTTCTTAGAAGCTTGTCTAGTTAAAAAGTGAAATCGCGTTTGGAAAATTTAACCAATTGGGAGTACATTAAGCCCGAAAAATTGGAGACATGTACAATGGTCTTAAAATAGGTAAATTTAGGTTTAAGTACTCAAGTGATAGTTAGTGGTACGATCGTTATAAGAATTTCTCGAAAGTTTCGCTTTATCGCGCCTAAATTGGAAATACCCGTTTTCACGCGCGCGATCAATTGAGGGACTTTAGACCATTATTTTGGGACAATTAAGAGTAATATTTATATGAATATAAGTGTACTAGGGGTTTAGTGTACTAGCGAAATAAACTTGAAAGGATTCGAGCACAAAAAGCGCGCGTACGCACGCTATTGAGAGTTGACTTTTGCTCCATTTTACACCACACAAATTAAGCTTCTCTTGGAAGCTAAAACTTAACCGACTCTCTCTCTTTTCCTCACTAGAACAGCCGGCCAAAGGGGAGCAAAGAACAACACCCAAGTTCTTTCATTTCTTCTTCATTTCCCTCACCAAACTTGCACCATTTCACATCAATTTTTCACCACACTTAGCTTGTTACTTGGAGAGTACATCTAGCTATCAAAAGGAGCTCACTTTCCATGGTTTTCTTGGAGTTTCAAGGGACCAAAAATCACTGCCTTGGTCTTCAACTAAAGTAGGTAATGATCCAACACTCTAATCTTGGTTTATAGAGGTTGTTTAACACCTTTAAGCTCTTGTATTCATATGGGTGGTTGTTGTTGTTGGAAAATTTTGAATGTGGGCTCTATGAACTCCCACTCTTGGATGATGGCTGATGTGATGATTAATTATGGGTTTAATGTTGGTTTAGTGCCCAAGATGGTAGATTAATGGTGTATTAGTAGTATGAACTTCAAGAAATGCATGAGGGAAAAAGTTCCAATTCTGCCCCTGCTTTGAACGTACCTATTTCTGAGGAATTTTGGGGTTGTAATGACTTATTTATGATTTTTATATGTTGTATAGATGGTGTATAAAATTTCATTCAAAAATATTGAGGTTTGGTTGGTCAAATGAATCGATTTCACAAAGCTAGTAAATCTGGAACTGTTCCCGTAATGCTCTGACCAGCTTTCGTGCTTTGGCCATAACTCTGTACTTCGACGTCAAAATCAAGTGCCATCAGTGGCATTTGAAACTAGACATTCCAACCTTTCCGACGGTATAAAATGTACATTCTGGTTCCAAGTATGTGAGCCGAACCAACCATTTAAAGTCGGCTGTTCTGTTTCTCTGTTTTACTGGAACGAAATGCTGAGGCTACAACTTGTGGCTCGAATTCGAGCTAGTTGTGTGCCGAATTTCAAAATGATTTCTTCTGTGAAATTATAGCTCTATGAATTTTTTTTTCCAACGCCATAAACCATGCTCAATTCCGAGTTAATTTGAGTGATTTGTGATCACAATACGGAGCCTGCCCTGCTCTTGAAAACCCTGACTTTTGGACAGATTTGATGCAAGGCTTGGTATAGACTTGCTAACTGAATATTTTGGTGCTAAACACGTACCAAATGTACCATGAATGTTCCTTAGGCTTTGCCTACACTAATGAGCCATGTTGCAGAATTTTTCTTGCCCAAATGTTTGGAATGGAAAAACAAAAAGGGCTCAAGGCAGTTTTGTCTTAAGATTTTCGAAACTTTGGTTGTTTGATTGACTACCTTCCCGAAGGTATTTTTCCATGAAATTTGATAGAGGGATACTCTTTATATAGGAATATTATATTGCGAATTTTGTACCAATCCAAGTCCATTTCGATACCTAACTAAAGTCCCAAAATTGGAAGCTCAAATCTGGAAATTTGTTCACCGGTTTTGAATTTTCCCTAACTTTGAACCACCGTATCTCGGTGCTCGAAACTCCGATTCTTGATCCGCTTTTTCTGTTAAAAGCCTTACTTGCAACTCTAATTGAGTTACAAATTTCAGAGGCTAGCTCGTAACGTAAGAATTTTTCCGAATTTCCAAAGTTAGCGAACAACCAACCCCGGCTCAATTCTGAGTGTTCTGGAACAGTAACTTTAAGCCCATTTTTTAATACCTTCCACTTAGATTCATGGAAAAGCGTCTTCTAAGAAATTTTAGTAATTTCAAAGAGGTTTCCAAAGGTACCAAGTTTTCCAATTTTTGACATGTAGAATGTGAGATACGATTTTTCAAAATATCGTATCAAAACTGAAAATTTTCCGAATTCCAAAGGAAGGGAGTTTTCAAGCACTCCTTATTCCTTCGATATTACTTGAACGTGTTATACTTGATTTTCCAAAATGAAAACTCAATCGCTCTTGTACTTTAAGAAACTCTAATTGAACCTCGATTTACGAGTAATTGAGATTCGATTTCATGAAATTTCCTTAGATTGTACTAGTGTACAATCTTCCTTGATAATTGGGATATATGAGTGATGCTTCACTATTATTTGCTCAGGCGCACACGAGGACCCTCAAGAGGATCCTACGGTGGACGCTTAAACTTCGAGTGCCCTTTTCTTCTCGTTTTACTTGGTGAGTGTCAAGTGTGTATTACTTGAACTCCTGTGAATTCGATACGTGATTACTTGTTATTGATACTTGAGATTTTGGGAAATGGAGTCGAGTGTGTACTTTATCGCACTTGTTCTCATTCGAAATGATTTAACTCATGCTCAAATTGCTTGAATATATCGATTGCTTGGATACATCGATTGCTTGTACATATCAATGCTTGATACATGATATGGTATGCTATGGCTGCATACGTCGTTGGAGTGAATTTCCTCGACACACAATTGCACATGGGGACGCCCATATCTCATTGGCCGACCTTGGACTCGAGCCGGCATGGGCTTGGTCGGGAACCTTGGCGAGCCATGAGATATATAAGCTTGACCTAATGAGAGGTCTTGCTTGGCAAACACGAGTAGTATCGCCACAAACAAATGACAGGCGGGCCCGATACAGGGGTATGTAAGGTGAAAGGGGACAGGTTAAGTGGAGTTCTACGGACAAAACCTACCCGATTGACGGAGTGTCAATTCGCGGAGGTTATTGATCGTGCAAGTGGAATATAGCTCCTGAGAGCTCCTATATCCTTGAATTGTTTCCGTTTACTTTCCGATAAATTGTTAATTATTGAAACATATTATTGCTTGGCTTGTAATTGGGATTGTTACTTGAACTACGTGCTTGCATGTGTGTCCTTGGCCTCACAAGGGTTTTGCTCAGCCTGTAGATTTGTTTTCCTTAACAGGACTGGATACGGAGTAAACGCGGAGAAATCTCCTTTTGGATATATTTTGTTTTATGGTTTCAAGTGTATTTTGGCTTGACCTCTTTATGATTGTACTTTTGGAAGTTTAATGTAGCATTCGGATATACGTGATGTATATTTTGGAATTTAAGTTGTATTATGAACACCCGACGTGCGGGTTGGATAATGGATGGCTATTGTTAAGCATGAACGCTTCCGCACTATATGTATTTGTACTAATTTGATTGTGGTATCTAGTATCGTTTTAAGCTTGAACGTTTATTGCTTGAGTCCTGGCGAGAGCTAGACAGGCGTCCCGCGGATACCCTTTGGGGCGCCTTAGGGAGAAGTGGGGGCGTCACACACGATCTATAATCACCTCTTTATTTTGACCAATGATTTCACTTTCTCTCTCAATAACTTGTAAAATTTTTTATTGAGTCACAAATTTTTCATCTTCAAGTGCATCCACAATTTCTGCAACATCTTCTTTGTGAGGACTCATATTTTTATTTCTAAAATAGTTATTTTTAGAATTATTTACCCCAATATTAGTTAATTATATTATCGTTACATGAATTTCTTTTAAATTTCGCTTTATCGCGCGGGAATTGGAAGTTCGCGTAAATCGAGCCAGAACGGTTAAGTCGAGATTTAAGAAACTTATACTAGACTACCAAAAGTGAATAATTATAGCGTTAAAGGAATTACATTGGAGGTTTAGTGCACAAGTATAGCAAACAAGAGAGAAAAGTGGTAGTACGGGACACTATTCGTGCACTATTTAAAATTGACTTATTGCACCTTGGACTTAGCTTCCTTAACACACTTCATCCACCAACATTCAAACCACAAAACACACACTCTCTTCTCCATAGTTTCGGCCGAACCTCAAGAGGAAAAAGGGATTTTGGCTCCCATCTTGCATCAAAACCTTATCCAATCTTCTAGTTCCTTGGAGATTAACTCTAGCTTGGTTAAATGCTTCATCTTGTGGAATTTCTTGGAAGTTTTGTGGTGAAAATTTCTGGTTTTGTCAAGGGTTCCATAGGTAAACTTCAACTCTTGCAATCTCTCCATTTTTCTTCAAGAATCAAGCGTAGATTACATGGGATTATAACCCTAAGCAAGAAATAGGTAACGGACTTGAGGAAACCCATTTTGTTTTGCTTTAATCTTTAAGTTACCAGCTTGAGGTGGATTATAGGCAGCTGATTTGAGATGTAATTAGTTGATTGTGGTTGTTTATGTGTTATATGAGATGAATATGGTTAGAAAGTGAAGGAAAAATTGAAAGAAGGTGGCGCATGAGAGCTGGCTGAAACTGTCCAGTGGTTATGTTGCTTGTATTTCAAAATTTTGTTCGTTGTTTGGCTGTGAAATTGGTTAATATATGTTATATATTGTGTGTACAAAGTTCTACCAAAAACTATTTAATTTGGTTGTGCAAAACTAGAGTTTTCGGAACAAGAAAGAAATCTGGAAATGGGTTCAGGCTGTCCGAGCAGTAACTCTTTGATCGAACATAACTCTTTGTACAAGAGTCAAAATCGAGTGCCGTTTGTGGCATTTGAAACTAGACATTTGCAGCTTTCCAACGGTATAAAAATCACCTTCTAGTTAAACTGAGTGAACCGTAGTGATTCATCAAAGTTTACTATTCTGTGTGACTGTCTACCCAAGAGAAAAGTAGAAGATGCAACTAGTGGCTTAATTTTCTCGCACTTGTGAACTGATTTTGAAAATGACTTGTTCTGATGAAATGTAGCCTTCTGAACCGTTTTCAATGCTACCAACCATTCTCAATTTGAACTTGTATTGAGTGAGATATGGTTCAATTTCCAAACTGTGACAAAGCTAGAAATCTGGAAATCTTTCTCTTCTTGCTAGCCGAATGGTTAGGTTTGTTTTGGTACGTTTTGTTTCAAAACTTTTAGTGTCAATTACCTACCAATTGCTGATCAAATGTTTATGGAACCTTGGTTTCAAAAAAATGAAATGGATTGGGACTGATTGCATTGTGCAAAACATTGAAAAAGACAAGAAAAGCAACCGGACAGATTTGCTTTGAGAATTTCCAAAATTTGTTAGTTTTGTTAACTAACTTCCCGTACGAGTTTTTATGTGAAATTTGATAGTGAAGTAGTCCTCATATAAAAGTAATTTCAATGCCATTTCGATATCCAAATAATGTCTCAAAGATTGGTCAGCAAATCTGGAAATTCACTGTTCCAGTGATGAAATTTAACCAACTCTAGGCTGTGATATCTTGATTAAAACTCTTATTGTGTACGAATTTCAAAGGTTGGTTCACTTTCTGTGAATTTTTCCAAATTTTCAAATATTACCGAAAAACATGACTGAAACTAGCTTGCTTGCTCAGATCAGCCATTTTGAGCTAAAAATTGAATGCCTTCCATTTAGAATCTTGGAAAAGTACCTTTTAGGAACTTTTAGTACTTTGAACCTAATTTCCAAAGGTGTAAAGTTTTCCATTTTTGGACTTTCCAAACTCAAGATTCGATTTTCCAAAGATTGTCGTGCAAAGCTGAAATTTTCCAATTTCTTATGAAATGAGTTTTTGAGAACTTGTTACTCTTTCTTGATATTGATTGATCATTTAAACTCGATTTCATGGAAGAAATCAGTTTCTCTTGTGCTAATAAACCCTCACTTTTGAATCTCGACTTTCGAGATATTGAAGTTTTTCGAAACATTGTCTTAGCTTAAAATGAACATACATTCTTCCTTGTTTGGCAAGGAGTTTGTAAGTATTTATGGGTGATGGTTAATTGTTCTGTCTTCAAACGCTCAAGAGGATCTTGAAGAGAATCCCGGAGCCGACCACTAAAGATTTTTTGCACTTACTCCCTTATTTTGATTTGGTGAGTATCAAGTGCATGACTTGTTGCAATTATATGAATTATTTCTTATGGATTGAATGGTTTATAACTGTTGAGTCGAGTGTGTACGTTATCGCACTCTTTCTCTTTTAACTGATTGTATAACTGAACTGTTCATAACTCAATTGTAATTGAATGATTGGATGTTGTTTGGAGTGAATCTCCTCGATCTATAACTGAATTGAGGGACGCCCAAATCTCAATTGGCCGACCTTGCGACTTGAGCCAGCAAGGGATTGGTCGAGAAGTTCGGTAAACCATGAGATAATTATAATCTTGATCTATTAAGAGATCTTACTTGACCTACTCGAGTAGTAGTGTCTTTATAGAAGAGCGGGCCCGGGATTGGGGGTTGAAATGGTAAATGGGAATTGTGAAGAAAGTGGGGTTCTACGGACTTAATACCAACCCGGTTGATGGAGTGTCATCGCGGGGAAGTATTTGATTGAGCCTTGGCAAAGCAAGTAGAACCTAGCTCCTGAGAGTTCCTGTTTCCCTAATTGAGTATGTTTATTTAAAATTGTGAATTGTTTGAATGTTACAGCTTTATTTCTCGCTTAAGTGCTATTGCTACTTAAACTATGTGTTTGCATGTTTTCTTGGCCTCACTGAGCGTTACCTCATCCCATTAGAGTTGTTTTCCTTAACAGAAGCCGAAATGGAAAGAGTTATGAGGAAGCCGACTTGAGGCACTTTTGATTAGGATTTTGAATGTATTTAACTAGACATAATTTGGAAGTTGTATATTTTGAAAAAATGAATGTATTTTGAAACTTGTGATGTAAGATTGGATATTTATATATGGAGAGACTTCTTTTCTTTAATTCGACTTTTATATTTAGTTGTTATCCTCTAAGTTTGAATTGAAACTGTATTGAGTCCTAGTGAGAGTTGGGCAGGCGTCCCGCTGATAACCATGGATTCGCTCTTGGGAGAAGTGGAGGCGTCACATTCTTTCTTTGCCTTATAAAAAAAAATTCTCTTTCTTCTTTCTCGTCATAAATTTCTTCTTCACCTTGACTATAATAAGAATTCATTAAAATTTTTCAAGCCTCCTTTACTATCTTTGCATGTATGAATTTATTCATTACATGCAACTGGATTTGGGTGCTAAGGTAGTGGAATGCCTTACAATTCAACTATCTATTTCTTTCTAATTCTTTAATTGTATCACTAGATGATTCCATGCCTCATATAGGTTTCGTGAACCCCTTCTCAACAATATCCCAAATTTCAATGACACGAAAAAAATCTTTTCATCATCAAACTTTAAATTTCAAAATCATTTTTATCATCAAAGTAAAAACAACACAATGTGGTAAATAATACAGATACATACTTTAATTTCACGAACAAACCTTAGGATCAAAGTCTAAAACTCTGATGGCACTTGTTAGGAAGAAACACTTCAAGAGAATCCATCAAAAAAATCCAATATGTAAGTCAAGAATCCAACTCTGATCCAAAATTTAAACTATTAGGCCTCGATCTCTTATTTACACATTAACCGCTCTTTCTCCATCTCTTGAACTACTGTGGGACATAATTCTTTATTCATGAATCTAACAAATTTTTTCCTTCATGAGTAATCCCTCACATTAAATTCAAATTTACAAACTCTTCTCTAAACCCACATGAGTAACTCTTCACCTTAAACCCAAATTTACAATCTCTTCTCCGAACCTATTTTAATACTCAATACAAACCCATCTTAACACCTAAAATTACCTTTTTCCCAATCATAGACCCACTCTTTTTCAATATTTAAATTGAATTCTGGACCCTTGCCAACCCTGGATTCATTGATCTTATACCAATCACACCCCCTGCCGATCCCATAGCACACCTGATCTAACACTGACGAAATTTCTTAGCACTTTGATACTTTAGTCTACCATCAAGAAAAGAAATTTTCACTGCTCTAATTTTGAGAAAAATTCATTTGCTCATGAGGAATTCAGTCTCACAACCTAAAATTCTGATATCACTTGTTGGCACAAAAAAAAAATGTGTCCATAGTGGAAGCAATTTTGGTGCATATAAAAATATGTGGGAAATGGAGGAAACAAATATTTAATAATTTCATTAATTCAAATCTCAACAAAACCCAACTAATAACAATATCAATTCGTAGTTTTTCTCTAACGACAACTCATCAATCTCAACTATTAGACTTTCTCTCAAATCTACTCTCAAGATTTAATTCAACTCTTTAAGTAATAACCTGCTAGACTGGTTGTATTTATAAATTTCAAAAATTTTATAAAAAAAAATACAATTGTAAAGCGAAACTTACTTGAAAATTTGTAAATAAATAAAGCGAAACAATTGAAAATTTCCTAATCCAATATAGAAACTAAATAAATAAGATACCAAAATGAATTAAGAAACTAAATACTAAACTAGGTTGATTTAATTTCAGTTATTGCCTCCCTTAAACCAAACTCTTAATATTGTCATCTCTAATGCTATTATGAGTTTGAATTTTCATGAAAGACCCTGTCGCTATATAGATGATATGAAACTCCAACTTGCAATTGATATTCAATTTCATCTTCACGTGCAGTAGTGAACGAAACTTGTATTTCTTGAACAATTTTCTTGGTACAATCTCTTTTGTCAAAAAATTCAAACATATTTACCCATTTTCATCCAATTCTCCGTAATTTAATTCTTCTCACCAAGAAAATTACCCAACACCAGAAAATCATAATTTCCACTACTAAGATTTTCAACATCACCATGTTTTTCCTTTACTTTTGTTCACATTAATAATCGCATCAACTTTAACTACACTACAACTTTCAATTAATTTGTCCACTCCACAATTGATTTCAGCCAATCTCATCACATGATTTTTCTCTTCAAAAATTAATCAATTTCAATAAAATTAACAATTTCTACATCATCACGATCTTTAATCACCTCTTTACTTTGACCAATGATTTCAAGTCCTTTCTCAATCACTTGTAAAATTTTTTCTTGAGTCAAAAATTCTTCATCTTCAAGTGCATCCACAATTTTTGCAATATCTTCTTTTTTGCCTCATCAGAAAATCCTTTTTCTTCTTCCATGTCACAAATTTCTTCTTTACCTTGACTATAATTAGAATTCATCAAAAATTTTCATATCTCCTATGCCATCTCTGCATATATGAATTTATTCGCTACATGCAACTGAATTTGGTTGTTAAGATAGTGGAATGCCTTGCAATCTAATTGTCTATTAATGTGAACTATTTATTTATGCAATATTTGAGAACTACCAGGATTGGATCACTTGTTAATTGCAGTATATCTACTTAATAATGAACCTGATAAAAATAAAAAAGAGAAAATTAGCAAAGGGTTATATATATATTGATGCCCGAGTAGTAAATATTAACGCCCGGACTTGACTTATTATATGGAATGAGTAGCTCGAACTTGATTTCGAACTTGGTCAAACGGAGTTTGACTCAAGTGTTTGATCAAACCACTCATAAGCTACCAGAAAACTGATTAAGACCTATGAAGCATAAAAGTCGAGCTTGGGCCATGTCAAATTTGGGTCCGATTAAGGCCGAATCTGCATATGAGTACAATTATTATATATATATATATAATATCTATAATTTATAGTTATATATTGTGACATAAAATTTTAATAATTTTTATATAGATTTATATTAATTTGTAATTATAAAATATATATTATATATAATTATGTATTTAATTATGAACTTAGATCAAATTCAATTTGAGCCCAAAAGTCGTACAATAGTGTGAGCTAAACTTGAGCCTCTAGATTTGAGGCCGAAGTACAAAAGTCCAAAGACTAAAAATGAGTGAAATATAAAGTTATAACTATTTTTTTTTAGCGGAAAACTCCCCAACTTTTATTAATTGCAAACGGTAAAAACATAAAGTTATAACTAAAATGTTATCCCGTTTGAATTGTTATAAATATAATATAATGATATGATGTATGTGAGATAAAAAAGTGATTAAGAAATATGTTTACAAAAAATGTAAAATTTTTTTAGAGGGAAATAGCTTTCCAAACCCTTGTTTCGTGAAAAAAAAAAACTACACTTAAGGTGAAACAAAACAATAATAAGGGTAAAAAAACATCGGCGACCATTAAACTATTACTCACATCGACTTTTGACTATTAAACAATAATTTGTCATAAATTATTTATTAAACTAACTAATCAGTACACTCGTGGCCATTTCGTCGATTATTGCTCTTAATTTATAAAATAATCAGAACACATGCCAAAACATAAGGATATATTTGTCCATCAAAGGTATTTTTTGTCAAAATATGATTATGGTTGATTCTGATTATTTTGTAAATTAAAATCAATAATCGATAAAATATTTATAAGTTTGCTGATTAGTTAGTTTAGTGGTTAATCTGCGGCGAAAATTTGTTTGCTTGTCAAAAATCAGCATGGGCAATAATTTAATGTCCATTAGGATTTTTTTGCCCTAATAATAATAATAACTGTTTATCTCAATTTATATTTTTTGATGATTACAAAACAAATGGATGTTACTAATACTTTTTGTAGAGATACTTTTCAGAAATGACACTAAACAGGTCTGTGGACTTAAAGCAAAAAAGGAAGATCAAAAAGGATGAGTAGTGCTGAGGAAGATGTCGGACGAACAAAAGGAGAGTATCGGACGTCCGACATCCTTTGAGTATCTTTGGACGTGTGAAGAACTCAGACTCGGAAGTCCGAAGAAGACAAACCAGGGTTTCTACGATTACTGATCACAATCGGACACTCAACACCTGTGTATCGGACGTCCGACAAGCGTTGCTGCACTTCGGACGCAATACTCTGAATGCATCGGCCGTCCGAAAGAATTGAAGAGAAAATTTCAAGTGTGCATCCTACCCTCGGACGCATGGTGATAAGGGATCGGACGTCCTAAGAGATTCAAGTAACTTCCAGAACTTATTGATCTCGTTCGAACGCATAAAAACTGAATATCGGACGTCCGACAGTACCAACGGCTAGTTGACTCTTCAACTGCCTTCTACCCGTTGACAGCATTAATTGAAGAATTTTCTGGTCTCCTATAAAAAGAACAAAGTCAACCACCTCAGAATAATTTTGCACATCAAGTGTACATCAGATCGTGAGTGATTTAGTGTTAGAATACTCAAAAGGAACTTTTGTACTCTTAGCTTGTGCATTTTCAGTGTAGCTTTTCAAGTGTGACACAACTTCTTCAATAGTGTAGCATTGTGAGGGTTATTTGAGAGTTTGTAAAACTTCCTTGCTTGACTAGGTGTGGTTTGGGGCAAGAAAGAAGTGATCCTTCCCTTGTACACAAGATATTGGTTGCAAGATTGTTCAACTTGAAGTAGCTTGGTATATAAAGTGTTGTTCAAAACTCAAGTTGAGTTTGAAACCTGGTTTGTTTCTCTACTTTTGTTTACAGCCTTTCTATATAAACTGATATTCTCTTCATCTCACTAACACCTGTGCTTTATTGTAAACTGATCCATTGAGTGGTTTTTGAGAAAAGACTGATAGGCTCGGAAAAGAGTGACCTATATCTTAGCTGGTTTTAGAAAACCTAATTCACCCCCCTCTTAGGTTGTCTTCGATTCTTACAATTGGTATCAGAGCTTGGTCTCCTAGAGATTAAGATCAATCAGCTTGGGAGTAGATACGACAACCAACAATGCCATGTTCTTTGAGGGACAATCTGTTACTAGACCTCCAATATTCAATGGATCAAACTATGTGAGTTGGAAGGAAAGGATGATTATATTCTTACAATCTATTGATATTGAGTTGTGGTTTATTGTTAGTGAAGGTCCATATGACGTAACTATTATTGATGAAACCACTCATAGGCCGAGACAAAAGGCCAGAAGTGAGCTGACTGCTGAAGATAGAACTCATCTCACCCTAAATGCCAAGGCTATGAACGTTCTATACAGTGCATTAGACTCAAATGTGTCTATTAGAGTCAAAAGCTGCAGATTTGCAAAAGAAATTTGGGATAAACTTAGAGAGATCCATGAGAGAAGCGAGAATGTGAGAGAGCAAAAGAAATCCATTATGGTCACTAAGTATGAATCGTTTAAGATGGAGCCTCATGAAAACATTGACAAAATGTATTGCAGATTTAATGATCTAATCAAGGATTTAGAGGTGCTTGAGAAGGAGTACTCTCTAGATGAAAAGAACAGAAAAATCCTGAATGCTCTATCAAAAGACTGGGAAAGCAAAATGACTGCCATTGAGGAAGCCAAGGATCTGAATACTCTACCCATTGAATCTCTGATTAACTCTCTAACTTCTTACGAACTGAAACTTAAATCTAAGATGCAGGATGAAGAAAACTCAAGAGTAAGAAAGAGTATTGTTCTGAAAGCTTCACAATACGAAGATGAAACAGCCTCACATGATGAAAATGATTTGGAAGGTGATGACAGTGATATTGCACTCATCACAAGAGGTTTCAAAAGATTTCTCAACAAGAGAAGATTCAGGAAAGGCGGATCCAGCAATTCCTTTCCAAATCAGTCTAATGACTTCAGAAACAGAGGGAAACTGGAGTTCAACAAGAAGCTGACTGATAAGTGTTTCGAATGTGGCCAACCGAACACTATGCAAATGAGTGTCCAATGAAGAAAAAGAAGGAGAACAAAGTTGAACAAAAATCAAAGTTCAACAATTTTCAGATTACCTGGAATGATTGCAACTCAGAAGGCGAAGTTGAAAAAGAAGAGGAATCTGCTCAAGTGGCTTTCATGGCCATTGGAATGAAGAGGTAACACAATACAACTCTCAAACCGACAGTGATAGTGAATCTGATGATGATGTTAATTCTTTTCTAGAAAATATGCATAACAGCTTGAAAGAATCCTATGTTAAAAACAAAGAACTAAAGCAGAAAATTAGCTTTATATTAAAAGACAATGCAAATCTTTTCCGACAAAACAAGTGTCTTAAGCATGAAAATGAGAACCTAAAAAGGACTGAAACTGATGTGATTGCTGAACTTCACAAAAAGAAAAATTTATGTGAAATACTCAGAAATGAGCAATGTAGCTTGAGAAAAATGATGGATGATTTATGTCAATTGTTACACCATATGAAACAGAACCGTCTTCAAAAGAATGACACTAAACCTTATGTTAATACTCATCAAATAAGATTGAATCAAAATGCAAATGAGTTTGCTATCCACAGGAGAAGGCAAGTCAGATTCATTAAACCTGTTCATTTGATTGATCCAATGTCAGTATGCAACTTTTGTTATCAATCTGGTCATATGAATAGCAACTGTTATGTTAAGAAAAATATAAGGAATGGCATGAGATGCATGTGGATAGTTAGACATAAGACTAACTCTCAAGGACCCAACATGTAAAGGGTACCAAGCATTATCTTGTGGGCTTGTGTGTAGGTGAACCAGGATAACATTGCTAAAGAATCAAAATGGTTCATTGACAGTGGATGTTCAAGACATATGACTGGTGATGCATCACAATTCATTAAACTCAAGCAAAAAGCAAGTGGAAAGGTAACGTTTGGAGATGATAACAAAGCCAAAACTGTTGGTATTGATGATGTTGGTAAGAATGGTCAAACCTCTATCCACAATGTTCTTCTCGTTGACAATCTGAGCTACAATTTATTGAGTGTTAGCCAACTGTGTGATAGGAATCTGTTTGTATTGTTCAAAAAGCTTGAATGTCTCATATTTGACTCAAAGTTCAACATTGTTTTCAAAGGAAAAAGGATTAATGATGTCTATGTAGTTGTTCTTGAAAAAATTGATTCCTCCTATCTCAAATGTCTCAAGGTAGCAAATGAGGACCCATGGTTATGACATAGAAGACTGTGTCACTTCAACATGGATCTGCTAAAGGAAATCTCTAAAAATGATCTTGTTAGAGATCTCCCAAAAATTAGATTTGAAAAGGACCGGATATGTGATGCTTGCCAATTTGAAAAACAAGTCAAGATATTTTTTAAACCCAAGAAATGTGTTTCTACTTCAAAACCACTTGAACTTTTACACCTTGACCTGTTTGGTCCTACTCAAACTACAAGCCTTGGTGGTAAGAGATATTATTTTGTGATTGTTGATGATTACTCTAGATACACTTGGATGATATTTCTTGCTCATAAAGATGATGCCTTTAAGAATTTTACTTCATTGTTTGCTAAAGTGCAAAATCTGTTTGGCTTGAAAATTGTTAGGATTAGAAGTGATAATGGGACAGAATTTAAGTTCTGTGGTTTTCCAGAATTTTGTGATCATAATGGCATTACTCATGAATTCTCTATTGCTAGAGTCCCCCAGCAAAATGGTGTTGTAAAAAGAAAAAATAGAACTCTCCAAGAGGCTGCTAGAACCATGCTTAGTGAATGCAATTTATCAAAATATTTTTGGGTTGAAGCCATAAACACAGCCTGTTATACCATGAACAGAGTTCTCCAAAGACCAATATTGAACAAAACCTCCTATGAGCTCATGTTTGACAAAAAGCCTGTTGTTGGTTACTTCAAAGTATTTGGTTGTAAATGTTTCATTTTGAATATCAAGGAACATCTTGGAAAGTTTGACAAGAAATTTGATGAGGGAATTTTCTTGGGATATTGTGAAAACAAAAGAGGCTTCAGAGTTTATAATCGTAGAACACTGATTATAGAGGAGGCGATACACATTACGTTTGATGAATCTAATGGTGACATTTCTATGAGCTGCGGTGAAGATGATGATACAGGTGTTCAAGAAGAACTAAAGAAATTGGCAGTAAATGATCATGACTCTGCTTCACCAGAAACTGATTTAAAGGATGCTGACACTCGGGACAGTCCAGCTGGAGAGGCGAATGACAGAGATACCACCACTCCTAATGATCTTCCAAGAGCCTGGAAATTTGTTCATAACCATCCCAGGGAGTTTATAATTGGTGATCCATCTGAAAAGGTCAGAACTCGTTCTTCTAGAAACCTAGTAGATAATCTTGCTTGAGTATCACATATTGAACCTAAAAATGTTGTTGATGCATTGAATGATGAGCACTGGATTTTAGCTATGGAAGAAGTGTGATACGGATACGGGTGTGCAATAAATAACTTCAGCCTTGGGTCAAGGATCCTTTGATCAATATTGGTGGTCCGATGACAAGATCAAGATCCAAGAAGGTGAAGGAAGCTTTACGAGCCTTGATCATTCACCATACAAGCAAGGAGTAAACTAAGTTTGAAGAATTGATGGACCATGAAGTTACCTTGCTCACTTGTACGTTTGAAGTAAAGGAATGATCTCCTACTTGGTAGATTAGTTAGTAGTTGTTTTAAGACTGTCTAGTTTAGTAGTTGTTAGGCGTTGAGTATTTTATTACTTATTGGGCCTTATCGGAAAGCCTTAAAGAGCTGGCTCTTTAAGCTCTTTATACGGACCGAATTTCTTCCAGGTTTATGTGGGCCGGATTTTACCCTAGTTTTAGCCTATAAAAAGGCACCTCTTGTATCAGATAGGACAGAATATTTTACAACCAGAAACCGTGAGGAATTTTCCTTTCAAGTTCTTAATCGAACTTACTCTTGAATTCTTGAGTTCATTGCTTAGGATTCAAATCTGACTTTATCGATTAGTTTGTTCCCTAATCGTGGTGTCTCTTCATCCATCTTTATTTGCTTAAGGTTGCTGATTGCCTTTGTGTGTCAGAGGTCTTGAGTTCATGAGAACAGTCGAGTTCAATTTCCATTGGGAGAAAAGGTCCAACTCTGATAATTACAAGGTTGGGAGGTTCTAGGAGGGTCTTTCCCTAGGGTTGGTATCAGAGCATCAGGTTAATTCTCTTTCAATTGAAGTTGTTCATATCTTATTAGTTTGTGTCTTTTGTCAAAAAAAAAAAAAAACTGTAGCGATTTGTAGACACCAAATTTTGAATAATTTTATGTGGCATCTATTTCATGATTTTCATTTTAGATTGCTTGCATTCGTTGTTTACTTTTAGTTTTAATTTTTAGTTTTAGCTTTTAAGTTTAAAATTAGCATAGACTTTTTAGGAAAAAGAAAAGGAAAAACATCAAAAATATGTTTCAATCATTTTTGTTTTATTCAAGGCTTTCTTGAAAAAGAAAAGAAAAAGAAGAAAAAGAAGCAAAGAACAAAAAATGAAAGTGGAAAATAAAATGAAAGCGAAAAGTAGAAAATAGCGGTTTTGCCGCTTTTTATTTTTAGTTTATTCATTTTCACTTGACGATTAATTAAATTACTGTTTTTTTTTACTTTATTTTACCATTTCATCTATTAATTTGAAAAAAAAAACAAGAGAAAAAGAAAAGAAAAGAAAACTAGAATAATTAGCGTTAGCATTTCATTTTAATTTAGCTTTCTTCATTAGTTTTTCTTTTATTATTATGTATTTTGTTAAATTAGTTATGTTAATCAATTAATTTTCTTGAAAACCAAAAAAAAAAAAAAAAAAAAAGGATCGCGGCGTGCAAGCTGCATTTTTGGCAGTTTGCAAAGGGTTAGCTTCGTACGTGCCATTGAAGGGCAAGATGAAGGCAGAGGCTGGCTTTCATCCTGACCATTCAAGGAAGGGTTTAGGAGATTTGGAAGTGGATATAAAAGAAAAAGGCAGCAGCAGCCGCAAGGGGGGGCTGACGGGAGAGAAAAGAAAAAACAGCGAAAGAAAAGCTAAGGGTAACAGCTGAGGGATAGAAAGGAAACAGCGAGAGAAAGAGAGGGAAGCGGGATTGAGAAGGCAGAAACTAAGGGAGTCTGGGGAGTTGAGAGGGTCGGCTGTGAGAAGGGGCGACGGGAGAGATAGAGGGAGAGAGCAAGCTGACGGCTGGAAACAAAAAGAAAAAACAGAGAAGTTCTTGGAAGATACGGGAGAGATAGAGGGAGAGAGCAAGCTGACGGCTGGAAACAAAAAGAAAAAACAGAGAAGTTCTTGGAAGATACGGGAGAGAGGAGATTAGGGGGAGGAACGGCCAAAAGAAAAACCAGCAGGAGAAGGCAGAAAGTGTCCAAGAGAGAGCAAGGGGACCATCCATTAGAAGCGAGAGCGAGGGAGATTCTGGGATAAGAAAAGAAAGGAACCAGAGGAAAGCTTTGGAGGAAGAACTGAAAACAACTGAAAGGAAGCAGCCGACAGCAAGGGAGGAGACTTCGGGGCCAAAGCTTCGGGCTTTACAGCCCTGTACTGAACTTTGTGACCTGGGTTCGGTGGATCTTGCTAACCCCAGCATCCCCCACGGTGATTCGTTTCCAAAAAGGCAGTAAAGGAGGTAGCTTTAAACCCCATTCTTGTTTGCCTCTTCTAAAACTGGATGCGGATTCCTTGTTGATTAGCACGGTAATCGTCTGAATGCTTTGTTTGTTGGCAGAATGCTTTGTTGGTTAGTATAATTTCGGTAGTTGTGTTTTGAATTTGTTTGAGTGAGAATTCCTGAACAAAAGTCACTAGTTCACGTTCCCTCGCGAAACAGGAAGGTCGTGACTGAAATTTTGCAGCAAGTGTTCATATCATTTAGTGGTGTTTTGTCCTTTCCCTCTCCCTTCCCCAAGTTTGTGCCTCTAGATTCTTGCATTTGGTTTGTCCTACCTGAATTCGTTTAGGCTGAGCAAGGGAGTTGCTGCAATAGAAAATTTCAGCAAGTTTCACTCTCGGTTTGCTGAAAATTTTCATTCATAGGCAATGGTTTCAGTTTTTGTTTATTCGTTGGAGTGTTAAAGGTTCTTGATTGGAGATGATTAGAAGGTTTTGCATGAACTTTGTTTGCCAAAAGATTGCATTTGATGGTCGAAGTTTGTGGACAAAAATGCAGCTGGCTGTTTTCTTTAAGTTGCAGAAGCAACATTGACCAGAAAATTGCAGAAATGCATGAGTTTCTTTGCATCTTTGGCATGAGGTTCCTTTATGTTTTTTGCTTGTTTAGGTGTTAAGATTCTATACTCGTTTGTTTGGTCTAGAGTTTGATGTTTGGTAGGTGAAGTTCTCCTCAAAATTGAACCTGTGAATGGAACTTTGTGTTTGGAATTTGAATTTGCAGCAGAAAAATGGAAATGAAATCTGTTTTGCCGATAGCCTAGTCTGCATTCTTGTTTGCATGAAAATCTTCCTCACTTTGTTTTCTGCCATTTCCTTTTATGAATGATAAGTTTAACAAGAACATGAGGTTAGGTTTTAGTTTGAGATGATTGTGTGAATGTACGGGCAAGGTTTTTGAAGTTGAGAGTATAAGAATTGTTGCAGAAATCTGTCTTCCTGCGATACATTGCATTGCATGCATGAAATAACTTTTAAAATTTGCACTTTAGCCCCCCAAGTCCCCTTTTATTTCACTATGACCCAATCAATTAGAGAATTTCATCATTTTGGTCCTTGTTAATTTTAATTTGTGCAACTTCATTGCTTGTTTGTTTCAATTAACTACTATGCTTAGTTTAAATTGCACTTAAGTTATGACTTTAGGGACTTTATGGCTAAGTGCGCTTTGTTTTGCCCATTTCTTTTAATTTTTCTTAAATAAAGTGGTGCCTTGACCCTTTTATTATTTTGGAGGGTAATTGAATAATTTCACTTCATTGGGGCGTCAATTCAAGGGAGGTACACTCTATCCCTCATTTGCACTTCATTTGACCCTACGTGCTCCTACGTGTTATGTGAATATGCATGTCTACATCGCTTTCCTTACCTCCTTGCATGCATTTGCTTGTTTTTTACTTTTATTTAAGTTTTATGGGGTATGTGTACACCTCTTGGCTTGTAATAGATAGGGCTCGGAGAGCATCTGGTCCATTTCCCCTTTCCCTTTATGTTTTTATGGGGTATGTGTACACCTCTTGGCTTGTAATAGATAGGGCTCGAAGAGCATCTGGTCCACTTCCCCTTCCCCTTGGTTGCTTGTTTTTGTTGCCACATGTTTAATTGCTTTATTAGGCTCTTGCATCTAGTCGAGCATGCTAAATGTTATGTGCTATGTGTTTATGAGTGTTTTGGCATGTCTACTTGCTTTCATAGCCATGAATGAATGAAATGGATGAATGTACGTTTCTGCTAGTCCAACGCTAGTCGGAATTCATAGAATGGGCTAGTCCAACGCTAGACTCTTAGGGATTTCCCCTCGTTAGCACATCATTTGCTTGTTCACTACATATCATGCATTTTTCCTAGTTTTATCATCTGGCATGCTCCTCGAGCCCCTTTTCCCCTCATTTTAGGATTTTTCCATCTCATACTAGTTATAGGGTACATTTGCGTGAGAGTCCCCTTCCGATAAAGGAAACGAGCGAGTGTGGCTACTCGATAGCCTTAGCACGCTAGTTTCGCCTTCTAATCAAAGGGAAAATCAAGTCACGATTTAGGTCTCCCCGTACCCAATATGCATGAATTCCCTAGGCTCATGCATTCTCAATCCACTCTATCATTACACTTTCACTTTTGTCTCATTTGCACACATGCACCTTTTTATCACCTTCACTTGCACACGAACACTTTTTTGTCTCCACTTGCACACGAACCCTTTTATCTTCACTTGCACACGAACATTTTTATCTTCACTCGCACACGAGTACTTTCATCTACATTTGCACACCTTCACTCTTATCTTATTACTTTTATCATTTTTCTCACTTCATACAAACTCACACTTTCACATGGCATGCATTCCACTCATTTTTCACGTCATTTAGGTTTAGGTGTGACCTCTCCAAAAGGATCATTATTGGGCTTCACAATTAATGTGATTGGCACCACTCGACCTTTGAAGAGAAATTTCCCCCAATCCCCCTAGGTCTAGGTTTTTGCATTCATATAGACATATCCAATACGCGATACATACCTTGGGTAGAAAAATTAGGAAAAATTGGTTCAAGTCACGCAACTAGCCTTGGCTAGGTCGAAGGGGTGCCTTGGATTTTTATCCTTGCCTTCCCCTTCGTCAAATGTGACCCCCGATCCCTCTTTTGGTTACGTAGACCCAAAAGTTCTCAAAAAGGGTTTATTTACTTTTTTATTCAAAAACAAAAAAGTCATTTTTGGGTGACTTGGTACACCCTAACTCTATACCAAGTGGCGACTCCATTTTTGATACAAAAAACCCTTTTGAACTTCACTTGGCCAAACCGTCGCATTCTAAGTCCCATGGCCTTTTACTTTTCATTTTGCACACGTTCACATATTACACAAACATCACATCACACATTTCCACATTCAAAAAGTGGGGCGCGACACGATTACTATTCATCGTTACTGTTCCGAAATACTGTTCATCGTTACTCTAGCGTACTGTTCACGTTACTGTTCATCCGAAAAAAAAAAACTGTTTGGGTATTGTCTTTTTGTGTTTTCTGTCCAACTTTTGTTCTTGAGTCTGTTATACTTTTGTTTGGGTTGTTAGGGTTTAAAGACAAAAAAAAAAAAGAGTCACGTACCTTATATTGTTTTTAGTGTCCAAGTTGCTAGAGTATTGCTGGAATCTTTCTTTTGAGTATTGCTGAAATTCTGTTTTGCCTATTTCTTGAGTATTGGTTGTTGTTCTTGCAAACCCTAAACACCACAACGTAATTTGGGGAAGTTCTTGAGCTTCTTGAACAAATTCTTGAAGTTCTTGGACCACCAAGTCTTGTTTTGAAGATTCTTGAACAATAGATCAAGAACTAGGGTCTTCTTGAAATTTGCATAACCTTTCATCCATTTTTCTTAAACTTGTTAGTGTGATCTGAATTTGTGCTTCCTTGAAGAGCCGAAAAAAAAAGAAGAAAAAAAAACGAAAGAGAAAAAAAAAAAAGGAAGAAGAGAAGGAATTGGCTCTCACACAAAGGAAATCAAGTTTCCCAAATCTTGAGTTTTCAATTCTTGATTGGTCTCCAAATCTTGATTAGTCTCCAAATCTTGGTTGATTTCCCAAAATTTGAGTTTCCTAATCTTGATTGGTTTCTAACTCTTGAGTTCCAATCTTGATTGAATTCCAAAGATCCCAAACGACCTAACCAACCCCAAACACCCCAAATCAGTTTCCAAAACCAAACCTAAACCACCACAAACACCATTTACCATCCAAATACTGACCAGAAACTCAGCAAAGCAACAGCTCAAAAAAAAAAAAAAAAACCAGTTCTAGCTTCAGGTAGAGTTTTTGTTTTCTAGGATTCGTAAAAAAATTCTGCTTTGTGTCTTATTACTTATAGGGTAATTAATTCTGGAAATTTTGAGAGTTGAGTTGTTTTAAGAACTTCGAAAAGGGAAATTGAGAGTGAGTGTGTTTTCTTGAGTGATACACGAGTGCTTTGCAAGGTAGACTAGGATACATTTGTTTTGCAGGTTTGACAACATGTCTCAAGAGGGGAACATGCCTGAGCCGTCTGAGACCGACATGTCACTCAAACTGGTGATCCAAGCTCTTCAAAAACAAACGGAGAGACATGAATTGGTGATGACACAATTATCCGACCGGTTGGCTGCCATTGCGATGCGAGGTACTGGAGATACACACAATAGGGTTTCGAGTGTTCAGAGTGCTGATCATGATGCGGATGATGAGGGTTATCATTCTAACATCTCCTTTCGATCAAGGAAAAGCCAGAGGGAAGCGAGGGAAGGTCGAGGCCGACCTAGGAGAACCGATGACAATTTTGGTTCCATCAAGACTAAGATGCCTACTTTTCATGGGAAAAATGATCCTGAATCTTACTTGGATTGGGTTAGACGAGTTGAGCAAGTGTTTGAAGTCCACAACTACTCTGAAGAGAAAAAGGTGAAACTTGCAGCTATTGAATTTCAAGATTATGCATTTATTTGGTGGGAGCAAGTATGTGCTACAAGGAGGAGAAATAGGGAACAACCGATTGACACTTGGACTGAAATGAAGCAAGTGATGAGGAAACGATTTGTACCTTCCCATTATACCACGGACTTGTACAATCGATTTCAACGACTCACTCAAGGTGCTAATTCGGTTGATAAGTACCACAAACATACACCCCAGCGAGAGAATGAATCTCTCAAGAGGAGGGGTTCCATGCAATCTCCCTCTTTAAAGCCGGTTTATACAAGAGATGACAAGAAGGTTCATTCAACATTTTCTAGGACTAAACCTAGAGTTGAACCACCTCATGCGGAGTCATTTTGGGAGACATATCAACGTCTTCTACACCAAAAACAAATGGAGTCAAATGGATGCTATCAAATTGAGTTTTCTAAGAAGGATGTAGCTGACCCTATTTCCAACAAAGGAGTGTCTCATCCTATTGAACCATTTGTTGAGGAGGTTGATAATGAGAAAACAATTGAGAGCGTTAAGCTAGATAAAGAGATGGAAAAATCTGATGAGATGAGTGGTCAAAAGGAAGAAAAAAGAGAAAGTGAGCTGATTTTGAGCAAAAATGTGAGAGCTTATTGTTTTTCTAATGAACTTACCTTTGCTTTATTTAGTGTTTCTTCATTTGTGCAGATTAAGCAAAGTCAAGTGAAGTTAGTCATGCCATGCTCCATTCCAAAGTCACTTGTACAATTCACTAGTTTCCATGGAGTTTGTCTTTTAGGAATTAAATCTATTTGGGATCACCTCATGGAACAATTTCAATTCAAATTTGTCCATACCAAAGGGGAATCAATTCAAACCAACCATGAAGGGAGAATTCCAAACTTTGACTCTTATTTACTACCTATGGTTCATTCATCATCTTTACCTTCTTTTGAGTATAATTTCCACCCTAACACTTGTATTTCTGATGCAGATTTTGAAGGAAAGTGTAAAAGGCTAGCAATGCCTTCTCAAGTTGAATCAATTGGTGGAAGGAATAATGAAGTGGCAAAGGGAGTATTCACACTTAAAACTTGTTCTATACCTTCTTACCATTTAGTTGATGATGTACCATTACTTCTTTATCCAATTTCTAATTTGTTTCAAGTTGAAGGTTATTTTGTTTTTGTAGGTTGTAAAGCTGTCCAAAATTTTTCAGTTTTGATTAAAGACTTACAACCTGATTTCGTGCTTATTCCAACTAAAGGTGGTGATCTTTCATGCTTATTCACTCCGCCAAAAGCTGGTGGCCAAGTGCTCAATTTGTCAACTTCAACTTGTGCTAGTTCGAGTAACCCTCATGAAGTGGAAATCAATTGTTTGCTACCTTATATGTTGGAAGATGAGAAATTGTGTGTCACACAAGATCCCAAAGCTGTCCTCCACGAGTTGTTTAGTGCCTCATCCGTGCAACAAGTTGCTTTCAATTTATTCATGCAAGATGATTCAGGTCAATATCAACTAGTGTTGGATTTTACACCTTTGCACAATCAAGGTGTCAATGTGAAAATTCATGACCAAAGGCTAATTAGAGAGTTTTGGATTGCCACTTGGGATTTTCACACGCCTTACACAAGCTCTTTCCTACCTTGGCGCATGTCATTGTTTGAGAGCTTCCCGAAGCTGACCAAACGACATGCAACATGGCTCGTCGTCATTCATCTATTTCCAACATTGCTGTCCTTTAAGCGCACCATCGATTTGTGGACAAATCACTTTCAAGAGGAGATTTTGAAGATTCGAGGACGAATCTTTTCGAGAAAAGAGGGAATGATACGGATACGGGTGTGCAATAAATAACTTCAGCCTTGGGTCAAGGATCCTTTGATCAACATTGGTGGTCCGATGACAAGATCAAGATCCAAGAAGGTGAAGGAAGCTTTACGAGCCTTGATCATTCACCATACAAGCAAGGAGTAAGCTAAGTTTGAAGAATTGATGGACCATGAAGTTACCTTGCTCACTTGTACGTTTGAAGTAAAGGAATGATCTCCTACTTGGTAGATTAGTTAGTAGTTGTTTTAAGACTGTCTAGTTTAGTAGTTGTTAGGCGTTGAGTATTTTATTACTTATTGGGCCTTATCGGAAAGCCTTAAAGAGCTGGCTCTTTAAGCTCTTTATGCGGACCGAATTTCTTCCAGGTTTATGTGGGCCGGATTTTACCCTAGTTTTAGCCTATAAAAAGGCACCTCTTGTATCAGATAGGACAGAATATTTTACAACCAGAAACCGTGAGGAATTTTCCTTTCAAGTTCTTAATCGAACTTACTCTTGAATTCTTGAGTTCATTGCTTAGGATTCAAATCTGACTTTATCGATTAGTTTGTTTCCTAATCGTGGTGTCTCTTCATCCATCTTTATTTGCTTAAGGTTGCTGATTGCCTTTGTGTGTCAGAGGTCTTGAGTTCATGAGAACAGTCGAGTTCAATTTCCATTGGGAGAAAAGGTCCAACTCTGATAATTACAAGGTTGGGAGGTTCTAGGAGGGTCTTCCCCTAGGGTTGCTCATCAAAGTGTTAATCCAATTTGAAAGAAACAAGGTTTGGACCCTGGTTGCTAGACCACAAGATCATCCTATCATTGGCACAAAGTGGATTTTTAGAAACAAAATGAATGATAAAGGGGAGGTTGTTAGAAATAAGGCCAGGCTGATGGCTAAGGATACACTCAAGAAGAGGGAATAGACTTTGATGAGTCCTTTGCACCTGTAGCTAGGCTGGAGTCCATAAGAATGTTTCTAGTATTTGCATGTTTCAAGAATTTTAAATTATTTCAGATGGATGTTAAGAGTGCTTTCTTAAATGGTTTTATAGATCAAGAAGTCTATGTTGACCAACCTCCTGGTTTTGAAAATGAATCTTATCCAGATCATGTTTTTAAACTTTCAAAAGCCTTATACAGATTAAAGCAAGCTCCTAGAGCATGGTATGAACGTCTGAGTGGATTTTTGATTGAAAATGGTTTTAAAAGGTGCATTGTAGACACTACACTTTTCACAAAACAAATCTCACGAGATCTTTTAATTGTGCAAATATATGTGGATCATATCATATTTGGTACTACTAATGAGAGCTTATGCAAGGACTTTTCCATCATCATGCAAAAGGAATTTGAAATGAGCATGATGGGAGAACTGAACTTCTTCCTTGGACTCCAAGTGGTTCAAACCCAAGATGGAACATTTATAAATCAAACAAAATACACCAAGGAGCTGCTGAAAAGATTTGGAATGGAGAATTCAAAACCTGTTGGAACACCTATGTGCACCTCTACCAAACTTGACAAAGATGAGGAAGGTACAAAAGTTGAGGAAAAGAAGTACAGAGGTATGATTGGAAGTTTGCTTTATTTAACTGCCAGTAGGCCTGACATCATGTTTACTGTATGCTTATGTGCTCGATTTCAATCCTGTCCAAAGGAATCACACTTGAATGCAGTAAAAAGAATTTTTAGATATCTTAAAAGAACCTTAAACTTTGGTTTATGGTATCCAAAATGTCATGAACTTCCCTTATATGGATTCTCTGATGCTGATTTCGGTGGTTGTAAAATAGATAGGAAAAGTACTACTGGTATATCTTGGAAATTGTTTGGTATCTTGGTTTAGTAAAAAATAAAATGCTATCTCATTGTCCACTACTGAAGCTGAATATGTTGCTGCTGGTGCCTGTTGTACTCAATTGTTATGGATGAAAAACACATTGAATGATTTTGGTTTAGTATATGAATGTGTACCTATGTACTGTGACAACACTAGTGCAATTAATCTGACAAAAAATCCAATTTAACACTCTAGGACTAAGCACATTGATATAAAACATCATTTCATTCGCGATCTTGTCTCCAAGGGGGTAATCCGTGTTGAGTTTGTTTGTTCTAAAGAGCAAATCGCTGATATCCTCACAAAAGCTCTTCCACTAGATCAATTTGTGTTCCTGAGAACAAAACTGGGCGTTTCAGAAAAAAATTTCTAAGTTTCGTTTCTGGTCAATCTTTATCGGATGTCCGATGAATTGGAACGGACGTCCGACAGTGTTCTTCGTCCAATTTTAGAAAAACCCTGGTTCGGACGGTTGTGTCGGACGCTTCACTTCGTTCGGACGTCCGACACTCAAAAATTGAGCACTATAAGGCAGTTACCCATTCTTCCCAGTTCATTATCTTCCATAGTCTCGGACGCAACTTTTCAGTTTCCTCTCATATTTGAAATTCAAATTCCTCTCTCATCAAACCAAGTTTTAAGAAATTGACTCAACCAACTCCATTACACCTCTGTTGCACATTAACCACCCATAAAAATCACTCCTAACCGCCAACTGCCCCATTGTTCCCAATTCACATCTGAAACCCTAACTTCTCATAATTCTCTCCCTGTGACATTTCAGTGCATTCTCATCTTTGCTCATACTGCATTCTTCATACAACACGTTCCGCATCAAAAAACACAGCCACATTGCGTCATGGTTAGAATCAGAGGAGGGTCTACTAGTGCTGGACGATCCTTTAGGCTTAGAGATGAGGACATTGAGATTGTGGAACCACCTCCTGTGGCACCTAAAAAGAAGATTGTGACCCGTGGTGGTAAAGTGAAGCAAACTGCCCAAAGAAAATCAGTTACTCAAACTACTGAATCATCTGATGAGCAGATGGAAGGGCAGATCTCTGAAGGGAACATTGTTGGCAGAAATGAGGAACCAGAGCAAGCTATCCAGGGTGATGAAACTGTCACAAGGTCATCTAGTAAAAGAAGGAGAACTGCAAAGAGGAAGAGCACTCCCCAATCCAAGAAAAAGCCATCTGCTGATCCCTCTGTTGATCAGCAGAATGAAGGAAACACTGCTGAGAATCAGCAAACACCTGAACCCTCCACCAGGAAGTCTCCAAGGACAAGATCTGAGACTCAAAATGTGGAGGCATCCGCCACACAAGTCTCGAAAGGGAAACGCTCTGGGAAGACTCCAGTATCTCAGCCCATAACAGAACCTACTCCTCTTCCAAAATTCATTGATGATGAAGCCAGAGACAGATTTGAGTTAGTATCTCAAAAATGGTTCATCATCCAAAGGCTCATCATTCCCTACGAATTTCGTAAGTTTGACCTTGAACCTGTTATTAAACTGTTTGAATTCCAGAAATGGACTCATCTTCTGATCATTCCTAATGTCTTTTACCCTGACATGCTCTATCAATTCTTTGCTAATCTTAGAAAGGGTAAATCACACACTGAACTCATCTCTAGGGTCAACTCTGTAGACATCACGTTAACTCCTGAAATTGTGAATTCCATTCTGAAAACTAGCATTGAATCTGGTTTCAAAGGAAAAATTGTAAATTTCTTTTCGTATGAGGAATTTCCTTCTGCCTACCATCATTTTTACATTGCCAAACTCATGACCTATTTCCAAACTCACTTCAATACTCCTGCTGAGGCAAGATTGGATGATCTCAGTCCTCAGAATCTAATCATCTTCACCATCATTTCGAATCTGTTGGTGCCAACTGATGGCCACAGAACAGATGCAAACAAAATGGAACTCTATCTTTTCTACTGCTTTGTTGAAAAAATCCGTATTGATTTTGGTTTTGTAATGTGCAAGTTTCTGCTCAAAATTAGCACTGACAGTCGTAGGAAGCTCTCTTATGGTAGATTTCTGACTCCTATTTTTGCTCATTTTGAAATACCTTTTTCTGGAAAATCTCCCAAAGACAGTGCTTCATCAGTTTTCTCAAAAGCTTATTTTGAAAGAAAGAACTTAAAATTTTTTGATGGCCATTGGTGCTATAAGGAGACTGTGGCTGAATCTAGAAGAAAAAACTTTCATGAAACCCCTGTCACTCCTAGGACTCCTCGTGATCAGTCAGACTATGTCTCTCCTTTCACCATTCATCCTAGAAAGTCTGCCAGCAAGTCCTTCGCATCCAATTCTGAAGTCATTTCTTTGCTTGAAGACCTAAAACAACATGTTCTGCTTATTGAACATGGTCTCAGATGACTATGACCCCTGCCCAACAATCTTCCTTCATGGAAAAAAAGAACCTTCTTGTGCCTCCAATACCTGAAGATAATGAAAATACTCATCAGAAAGAGCCAAGATCTGAACCCACAGGGCCAACTACTGGTACTGAGGCCACACCAGCTTCCAGCTCTCAGCCCAAGGATAAAGGAAAGGCTCCAGCTACTGAGGAAGCATATGAAGATGATGATGAAGAAACTGAGGAAGAAAATGACCCTGAACAGTTTCGTATGGCCAGGAGGAGGCCTGGATCATCTAAAATCACCATCTAGGCACTACTAGGTCACTGCACCTTAATCTAGGACTATAGTTCATCTTTTGCATTGCAACACTTTTTGTGAGAACCCTAAACCTTTCATACTTTCTAAGTGTTTTGGTTTATTCCTGTTTCCAGCTTAATTGAAGTTTTGTCCACTAATCATTTCAAAAACGGGTATGAGATATATATGTATGTATATGTGTTGGAAGTACGGTTGAGCGCGACTATCGAAATCGAAAAAGAGGGAAATTTTTTCGAAAAGGCTGAAGGGCCGAATCCGGCCGGATTGTTGTGCAGTTTTGGAAAAAATTTGATTCCTCTCGGCCTCATATCCGGCCAGGAATCCGGCCGGGAATCCGGCCAGAAAGCGGCCGAATTCTGACGTGGCACAGCCGGTCAGCACCTTTGACCGGCTGTTTCTTTCCTTCTTATCTCTTTGGTTGGCCAAAATATCTTCATTTCCTCTTCTTGTTCAGCCGTGGCTTTGAGAGAAAAACCAAGAAAAGCTTTGCATCTTCCAGCTCCAATTTTTACTTGAATCTTGATATTTCACCGTTAGAATATTAATTCACTCCATACAAGTGTTGGCTAAGGTGGATTAAAGGTGCTAGTGGAGTTATTTTTGGAAGTGAAGTCCTAACTCTCTACCTTTGCTTGAGTCTAAGGTGAGTTGTTAAGTTAAAAATTCTTTCTTGGTTCTCTTCTTGGTTCATTAGTGATTTGTAAAGGCTAGAGGTGTTGTATTGTGAATGATTTCATGAGATTAGTGGATTATGGTGAAGTTTTCTAATTGATTATGATTTTTCTGTTTTTATATGATTATTGCTATTTTGCTAGGTGTGATGAATGGAAATGATATAGAATGAGGCTAGTTAATGTAAATGATGGTTAATTGCAAGCAATTTTTGGTTTGGAAGGAAATTTGGAAGGCTAGGGTTTCATACCCTTCAATTCTGTCCGGTTTTATATCTCATGGTTAGGGGCCGAATTGGCCTTGGATTAAAACATGAAAGTTGTAGGGAATGATATTTTGAAGGTTCCTATAAAATTTCAGATCAATCGGAGTAGTGTAGAGGGAGAAAAGTCGAAATTACCCCTGCTGCCCTGGTTTCATCCGAACTTGGGACTTGTTTCTGTAATTAGCTAATTTGGCTAGGAATACTTCTGAAATGGTTGTTGAGGTCTTCTGATGAAATATAGCC
The DNA here is from genome assembly GCF_036785885.1 of Coffea arabica. Taxonomy (NCBI): domain Eukaryota; kingdom Viridiplantae; phylum Streptophyta; class Magnoliopsida; order Gentianales; family Rubiaceae; genus Coffea; species Coffea arabica. The sequence goes on along the minus strand of NC_092316.1, from coordinate 47,961,607 downwards.
TGATGTCCTAGCTATCATATGGCTTTGGAATCAATGGATTTGGACTTAAGTAGGCTGAGTTCTACTATTTACAGCACAATGTGGTTTGTGAACTTGTAGTTGCGGTTCTGGTCTAGTATCTCGTATTTTTGACCTAGTTGTACTCGAAACTGGATTAAGTGACCTTCTACAACATTGTATCCCTATCTGTTAGCTTCGAAACGGTGTATCTTGCATCTCAATCCGATGATCGTAGTGCCTCTGGTGTCAAAACCGCAAAATGATGTCAAACACTATTTTATCCGAAACTGTTTCTAGCTTGCTTTTCGTAATTTTTGTTGTATTTATATGATTTTAAGCCTAGTGAACGGCTTTTGGACATGAGATTATTCTATATGGCATGTTGGGACTGATTTGAGGAAAATAATGAAGCCATTAATGGCTGGAAAATAGGTAAACACAAGGGACATGCCGTCCGTTTATTTTCTTGTAAATTGAATAAGTTAAAGTGGTTTTTGGAAATGTATTTTGTATCAAATTGAACGTATTTCCTTGGAAGTGTCTTCGGGTCTGTGAATAAGGGTTCGAAGGCTAAGTTCTATTCGAACTCGTATATTGTCATTTGGCAAATAATGTAACTGTTTTATCTTTTGAAAACATGATACCTCTTCCGTTTCAAACTTCAAATGTTCCTTAAGCCTTTCCAACCTATAGGGGTATAAGTTCGGGTTTTATCGGCCATAAGTACAATGTTTCTAAGTAAGGTTTTAAGTGTGGAAGTTAAAGTATTTTGTCCTCCTTTTCACATGATTTTTATTGGCTTCGGTCTTTTATTGGCCACTTGAATATATATGCTATTGAGTCATATAAACAATTCCGAAAGAATATTGCCATAGTTTATTCCCTGGAAAATTTGAATTGTTTTGAGTTAAGTGTTTCCGTTAGAGTTTTTATAACCCTTTTGGTTTGGGATGCATTCGGGTTACGAAACCCTAGTTATTACGGTCCACAGGGTCCTAATGTCTTTTTTCACTTTACATCCAACTTATACGTTTTACTTTTAAGTGATCGGGTTTTTCGATTTGATTCGATAGTGTTACTAGATAAATGATAATATCTTTTCTCTTGTTTAATATTAGGTTTCATAGGTGACTGAGGGGAATACCCGGTGAGATATTTTGCACGTTGTTTTGCATATAACTTGGTGAGTGTTCCTTGTTTGCTATATGTTCTTAACTTCATGCTTGGTACTATTGGTTGATAATGTGTTAAGTGCTTTCAATGCTTGTTAAAATGAGATTTCTAGGCGAGTGTGTACTTTATCGCACTCGACCTAAATAAATGTGAAATTTTCAACGATTAAATGATTAAATGCTAGTTGCGCATGTATGTAAGCCTTTTGGGCTGAACTGGCCACTGCCCTTGTTACCGGTCGTCTCGAGCCAGAAGCGGACTCGGTCGGGCGACTAGGGACCTGGGTGAACGATCCGGTATACTCGAGTATTACCTTGAAGTCTGGTGGAGCCTGGCCAAAAGCCAGGGACGGGGTGAATGAAGTGAACGAATGGAAGAACGAACGGGGGTTTTACTTACAAAAATGAAATCTTTAAACAAATGAAGGAATAAGGGGGAAATGTCAGGAGAACGAGCGTACGAACGAATTTATGGCTCCCAGTGAGCACGTATCCTTTTAATGAATGTGTTTATCGCTTTATCCTCTATTTGTATTTTGAATTATTGGTACCTCGTAATGAATGCATTTATTTTCTTGTGTCTATGTGTTCGGAACCTCACTGAGCTTCTAACTCATTCCGTTAGTTTTGTTTTCCTTAACAGGGGATGCGAGCAAGGACGAGAGCTCTGTATAGACTAGCCAGTCTAGTTCTTTTGGTTCTTTTGTAATGGTTCTCGCCCTAGTGCTTGGCACGGGCTGGACGTATGAAGGATTGAGAACCTTTGTATATTCAATGGTTGTAATTCCTTTTGAGATAGCAATGTATATAAGTTTTCTTAAGTTTTGGATTTTGTTTTGTTGCCTATGGTTGTATTCCGGTTTTGATCGAAGTGAACGACTGAGTCCCGGCGAGAGCTGGGCAGGCGGTCCGCCGAACCCTCTGGTTCGCCTTAGGGGGAAGTGGGGCCGTTACAGTTGGTATCAGAGTCTGCTTCGCGTGGTCTCTGCGCGAGGTGAGCCTGGATTGAGTGATAAATAGGTATGAAGGATTAAGTGCTCGCTCGAGCATGAGCTTTGAACAGTGAATGTTATAGGCCTTAAATCTCTCGTGGTATCTGAGGACCATAGATAGGTACGTCTGGGAGGAATTTCGATTGTATTTGGTTTACTCTTGGGACTGGCCAGCTCGAGAGGTGAATTATCTTATCTCGGATTCTCGTACCCGAGTACTCCAGAGTTGAGACGATGTTAAGTATATGAGATTTATATTTTGGGACTATGAACAGGCTTGGTCCGAATAGAATGAGTATAAGAGGTTGGCGGATATCTGGATTGATTAGAAAATGACGTGAGGGACCGGACGGGGTTACCTTAGCTGAAACTGGGACGACACATCACTTCCTCGTTTGATTCGCCCGTGTATTTTTATTATATGACGTCCATTGATGTATTTGTATTTGTATGAATATTTTCCTGACTTGATACGTACTTGTGAAATTGATCCTCTATTCACTCGATATGTGGGGTGTTATGTGTATATATGTTACTTGTGTACTTGGTATCTCGATTTTGTTGCTTTAGTCATCTTATAGCCTTTATTCATTAAATTAACTTTTGGAAAAAAAAGAGAGAAGGAAAATATATATATATATATATATGGACGGGAGACGTAGCCGTGGAACTAAACGGACCCCAGAACCAAGAGCGGAAAGGGAAACTTCAGCCGAGCAAGAACAAGGACCGAGAGTTGCAACCGGAGACCAAATGGCGATGGCAATGCAACAAATGACGGATATTTTGGCAAGATTAGTGGAGCAACAAGGCCAAATACCTGTAAACCAACCCTGGAACCTTGAGATGGGTGAAGATAAGGCTCTTGAGAGGTTTCAGAAGTTTGCACCTCCAAAATTCGCTGGAGGGCCTGATCCGGACATCGCTGAACAATGGCTAGAGGCCATGGAGAATATATTCACAGTTTTGAATTACACTGAACAGAGGCAAGTGAACTTTGCAGTGTTCCAATTTGAGGGACCGGCCCGAGCATGGTGGAATGTAATTCGAGCAAAATGGGAAAGGGAACGGACCATATGGACCTGGGCGAACTTTACCAGAGAATTTAATGAGAAGTACTTCCCACCTTTAGTCCAAGAAAGGAGGGAGGACGAATTTATTGGATTACGCCAGGGGACATTAAGTGTGGTTGAATACAAAACGAAATTCACCAAACTATCCAAGTTTGCCTCCGAATTAGTAGCTACGGAACCGAGAAGAGTGAGACGGTTCATACAGGGATTGAATTTGGACATCCAGGAGGCGTTGGCAGCAGCGCAAGTGAATACTTTTACGGAGGTTCTTGAGAAAGCTCAACGAATCGAGAGTGCTAAGGCACAAGTAAAGGCCTCCCAAACTCGAAAAAGGGGTGCATCGGGCAGTGGATTGGAAGAGTTGAGTGAAACAGTGGCACCCGCTAAAGTGCAGAAGGTGAACCAGTTATCCTGCCCACCATGGACATTAGGGGTGTTAAATGAAAGGTCTACTCAAGGAAGCCACATCGGACCTGCGGAGATTTCTCAAAGAAGCCAAAAGATGGCTTCTCACTTGACTTGTGCCTATTGTGGAAAGGCCAACCACACCGAAGATGCTTGTTGGCGGAAATGGCGGAAATGTTTAATCTGTGGAAGCAGTGAGCATCAAGTGAGCAATTGTCCGAGGAGGCATCCATGTGAGGGTAGTACTCAATCACTAGATGGGACTAAATCAAAACCGACGAAAGAAAAAGGGAACCGAACAAATGTACCGGCCAAAGCATATGCATTAGACAACCGAACGGTTCCGGACTCGCCTGAGGCTAATGAAGGTAAAAAAAAAAAAATTTCGAGGACGAAATTTCCTAAGGGGGGGAGAGTGTGAGAACCCTAAACCTTTCATACTTTCTAAGTGTTTTGGTTTATTCCCGTTTCCAGTTTAATTGAAGTTTTGTCCACTAATCGTTTCAAAAACGGGTATGAGATATGTATGTATGTATATGTGTTGGAAGTACGGTTGAGCGCGACTATCGAAATCGGAAAAGAGGGAAATTTTTTCGAAAAGGCTGAAGGGCCGAATCTGGCCGGAAATCCGGCCAGTTCTTGGCCGGATTGCTGGCCGGATTGTTGTGCAGTTTTGGAAAAAATTTGATTCCTCTCGGCCTCATATCCGGCCTGGAATCCGGCCAGAAAGCGGCCGGATTCTGACGTGGCACAGCCGGTCAGCACCTTTGACCGGCTGTTTCTTTCCTTCTTATCTCTTTGGTTGGCCAAAATATCTTCATTTCCTCTTCTTGTTCAGCCGTGGCTTTGAGAGAAAAACCAAGAAAAGCTTTGCATCTTCCAACTCCAATTTTTACTTGAATCTTGATATTTCACCGTTAGAATATTAATTCACTCCATACAAGTGTTGGCTAAGGTGGATTAAAGGTGCTAGTGGAGTTATTTTTGGAAGTGAAGTCCTAACTCTCTACCTTTGCTTGAGTCTAAGGTGAGTTGTTAAGTTAAAAATTCTTTCTTGGTTCTCTTCTTGGTTCATTAGTGATTTGTAAAGGCTAGAGGTGTTGTATTGTGAATGATTTCATGAGATTAGTGGATTATGGTGAAGTTTTCTAATTGATTACGATTTTTCTGTTTTCATATGATTATTGCTATTTGTCAAGGTGTGATGAATGGAAATGATATAGAATGAGGCTAGTTAATGTAAATGATGGTTAATTGCAAGCAATTTTTGGTTTGGAAGGAAATTTGGAAGGCTAGGGTTTCATACCCTTCAATTCTGTCCGGTTTTATATCTCATGGTTAGGGGACGAATTGGCCTTGGCTTAAAACATAAAAGTTGTAGGGAATGATATTTTGAAGGTTCCTAAAACATTTCAGGTCAATCGGAGTAGTGTAGAGTGAGAAAAGTCGAAATTACCCCTGCTGCCCTGGTTTCATCCGAACTTGGGACTTGTTTCTGTAATTAGCTAATTTGGCTAGGAATACTTCTGAAATGGTTGTGGAGGTCTTCTGATGAAATATAGCCTGATGTCCTAGCTATCATATGGCTTTGGAATCAATGGATTTGGACTTAAGTAGGCTGAGTTCTACTATTTACAGCACAATGTGGTTTGTGAACTTGTAGTTGCGGTTCTGGTCTAGTATCTCGTATTTTTGACCTAGTTGTACTCGAAACTGGATTAAGTGACATTCTACAACATTGTAGCCCTATCTATTAGCTTCGAAACAGTGTATCTTGCACCTCTATCCGATGATCGTAGTGCCTCTGGTGTCAAAATCGCAAAATGATGTCAAACACTATTTTATCCGAAACTGTTTCTAGCTTGCTTTTCGTAATTATTTTTGTATTTATATGATTTTAAGCCTAGTGAACGGATTTTGGACATGAGATTATTCTATATGGCATGTTGGGACTGATTTGAGGAAAATAATGAAGCCATTAATGGCTGGAAAATAGGTAAACACAAGGGACATGCCGTCCGTTTATTTTCTTGTAAAATGAATAAGTTAAAGTGGTTTTTGGAAATGTATTTTGTATCAAATTGAACGTATTTCCTTGGAAGTGTCTTCGGGTCTTTGAATAAGGGTTCGAAGGCTAAGTTCTATTCGAACTCGTATATTGTCATTTGGCAAATAATGTAACCGTTTTATCTTTTGAAAACATGATACCTCTTCCGTTTCAAACTTCAAATGTTCCTTAAGCCTTTCCAACCTATAGGGGTATGAGTTCGGGTTTTATCAGCCATAAGTGCAATGTTTCTAAGTAAGGTTTTAAGTGTGGAAGTTAAAGTATTTTGTCCTCCTTTTCACATGATTTTTATTGGCTTCGGTCTTTTATTGGCCACTTGAATATATATGCTATTGAGTCATATAAACAATTCCGAAAGAATATTGCCTTAGCTTATTCCCTGGAAAATTTGAATTGTTTTGGGTTAAGTGTTTCCGTTAGAGTTTTTATAACCCTTTTGGTTAGTTATTACGGTCCACAGGGTCCAAATGTCTTCTTTTCACTTTACATCCAACTTATACGTTTTACTTTTAAGTGATCGGGTTTTTCGATTTGATTCGATAGTGTTACTAGATAAATGATAATATCTTTTCTCTTGTTTAATATTAGGTTTCATAGGTGACTGAGGGGAATACCCGATGGGATATTTTGCACGTTGTTTTGCATATAATTAGGTGAGTGTTCCTTGTTTGCTATATGTTCTTAACTTCATGCTTGGTACTATTGGTTGATAATGTGTTAAGTGCTTTCAATACTTGTTAAAATGAGTTTTCTAGGCGAGTGTGTACTTTATCGCACTCGACCTAAATAAATGTGAAATTTTCAACGATTAAATGATTAAATGCTAGTTGCGCATGTATGTAAGCCTTTTGGGCTGAACTGGCCACTGCCCTTGTTACCGGTCGTCTCGAGCCAGAAGCGGACTCGGTCGGGCGATTAGGGACCTGGGTGAACGATCCGGTATACTCGAGTATTACCTTGAAGTCTGGTGGAGCCTGGCCAAAAGCCAGGGACGGGGTGAATGAAATGAACGAATGGAAGAACGAACGGGGGTTTTACTTACAAAAATGAAATCTTTAAACGAATGAAGGAATAAGGGGGAAATGTCAGGAGAACGAGCGTACGAACGAATTTATGGCTCCCAGTGAGCACGTATCCTTTTAATGAATGTGTTTATCGCTTTATCCTCTATTTGTATTTTGAATTATTGGTACCTCGTAATGAATGCATTTATTTTCTTGTGTCTATGTGTTCGGAACCTCACTGAGCTTCTAGCTCATTCCGTTAGTTTTGTTTTCCTTAACAGGGGATGCGAGCAAGGACGAGAGCTCTGTATAGACTAGCCAGTCTAGTTCTTTTGGTTCTTTTGTAACGGTTCTCGCCCTAGTGCTTGGCACGGGCTGGACGTATGAAGGATTGAGAACCTTTGTATATTCAATGGTTGTAATTCCTTTTGAGATAGTAATGTATATAAGTTTTCTTAAGTTTTGGATTTTGTTTTGTTGCCTATGGTTGTATTCCGATTTTGATCGAAGTGAACGACTGAGTCCCGGCGAGAGTTGGGCAGGCGGTCCGCCGAACCCTGTGGTTCGCCTTAGGGGGAAGTGGGGCCGTTACACTTTTGGCTAAGTGATGTACACCTGGTCTGTACAACTGGATATTTTCTACTGTTTATGGATGTTATAACTAAGTGTTTGTTATGAATGGTTGTTTGTTATGGAATCTGCTGAATGAATGTGTTTGTTATGAATGTTTCTGTTGATTCCAAATTGTGCTGAACATGAATGGATTTTCCTGATACTATCTGATATTGCGTGTTATTGGTAATGATTCTGATGGATCGAACTGATATTATCTGATATTGCTGGTATCAAAACTGATACTCACTTTTGTGATGACAAAAAGGGGGAGAATTGGATTAGCACCGTTAGGGGGAATGTGTAGAGTAACTAGTTAGGGGGAGTCAGTTTCAGGGGGAGTTGCGTTGGATTAGCACTGATGGTATAGATTGCGTTTCTTACTCATGCACTTCGTTAGGGGGAGTTGTTATATCCTAGTTCGTATATTTTTATTCTATCCAAATGTTTTGTCATCATCAAAAAGGGGGAGATTGTTTATCTCAATTTATATCTTTTGATGATTACAAAACAAATGGATGTTACTAATACTTTTTGTAGACATCCTTTTCAGAAATGACACTAAACAGGTCTGTGGACTTAAAGCAAAAAAGGAAAATCAAAAAGGATGAGTAGTGCTGAGGAAGATGTCGGACGAACAAAAGGAGAGTATCGGACGTCCGACATCATTTGAGTATCTTCGGACGTGTGAAGAACTCAGACTCGGACATCCGAAGAAGACAAACCAGGGCTTCTACGATTACTGATCACGATCGGACGCTCAACACCTGTGTATCGGACGTCCGACAAGCGTTGCTGCACTTCGGACGCAATACTCTGAACGCATCGGCCGTCCGAAGGAATTGAAGAGGAAATTCCAAGTGTGCATCCTACCCTCGGACGCATGGTGATAAGGGATCGGACGTCCTAAAAGATTCAAGAAAACTTCCAGAACTTATTGATCTCGTTCGGACGCATAAAAACTGAATATCGGACGTCCGACAGCACCAACCGCTAGTTAACTCTTCAACTGCCTTCTACCCGTTGACAGCATTAATTGAAGAATTTTCTTGTCTCCTATAAAAAGAACAAAGTCAACCACCTCAGAATAACTTTGCACATCAAGTCTACATCAGATCGTGAGTGATTCAGTGTTAGAATACTCAAAAGGAACTTTTATACTCTTAGCTTGTGCATTTTCAGTGTAGCTTTTCAAGTGTGACACAGCTTTTTCAATAGTGTAGCATTGTGAGGGTTATTTGAGAGTTTGTAAAACTTCCTTGCTTAACCAAGTGTGGTTTGGGGCAAGAAGGAAGTGATCCTTCCCTTGTACACAAGATATTGGTTGCAAGATTGTTCAACTTGAAGTAGCTTGGTATATAAAGTGCTGTTCAAAACTCAAGTTGAGTTTGAAGCCTGGTTTGTTTCTCTACTTTTGTTTACCGCCTTTCTATATAAATTGATCTTCTCTTCATCTCACTAACACCTGTGCTTTATTGTAAATTGATCCATTGAGTGGTCTTTGAGAAAAGACTGATAGGCTCGAAAAAGAGTGACCTATATCTTAGCTGGTTTTAGAAAACCTAATTCATCCCCCTCTTAGGTTGTTTTCGATCCTTACAATAACAATAATTCGCGCCCAACCCAATTGCTCTCTCTCTCTCTCTCTTCACACTTTCTCTATCTCTACAATCGAGCTCGATCCTAACCCCCACTTCTATCTTCTTCTGTTTAATATTTTCATCTCACAGTTTCCATTTCTCTATCAACTTTTTGAAGAAACTTTTTGAAGTTCTAACAATTGTGGCTCCACTTTTGATAACTAAGTGAAGATTTTCTCTTCATTTTCGGGTCGTTGTGCAGATGGTGAAGGAATTCGAGATTATCAAGCAAAAATCCATTCTCTAAGCAACGCTATTTAACAAAAACCTAGGCAATTAATCTCCTGGCTTTCACTGGTCTTATCCGATTCAAATGTGAGGTAATTAAACTTACTTTATCTTTGTTCTTTTTTCCTGCAATTTTTAATTCATATGGAAATTTTAATGCATAGAAGGAGATTGAATGTAAAATAATTAATCTATAACATGGATTCTTACTATGTTCTCATATTTTGAAGTTTAATTATAGAGCTCTTGTTTCAAAATTCAATCTGCGATGTCTTTTGATTCACAAATTTTTTTATTTTGGCCCCCTCTTTTAGGTTCTGAAATTAAAGTTCATTCATTTTTGTGATTCTTTTTTGGTAATAAAATTGGTACTATGTTACTTGATACGGTTGACATTTATATGAAAATTTTCTCTTCTAATTGTCCAAAAAAAGATACGAGGCAGAGTATATTGTATTCTTGGTAAAGATTGTTAGACATACAAATTAATCTGATGATGACTGATTAAGTTTGCTTCCTATATTATTAAAGCTTAGTGTATTGTAATTTTATCTTATGATAACTAATTAAGTCCTTTTCATTTTATATGGTTAAACAACAAATAAACTAGTTAGAAGTCTGAAACATTTGTTAAACTCCATTATGGTTTGTTGTAGAAAATTCTGAGTCTCAACTTTGTTAAGAAAACAAACTTTACTTGCCCCTATCATCAATTTTTGGTATTTAAAACTGTGACGGCCCCATCTCTCCCCAAGGCGAACTAAAGGGTTCGACAGACCGCCTGCCCACCTCTCGCCAGGACTACGCAGACAAAACACACAAAACTTACCTAACCTATGAGAGAAAAGTTCAAACCACGAGCTATTAAAGCTTATCGGGTCATTCTCGCACAAGAAACATTACTATGAATGATAGCACAGCTTCGAGCACTTAATTGGTCATGAAAACGAAGAAACGAAAATTGCCGTGGATGAATAGTACCGGCCACGTCACTATTCGGCCAGAATCTGGCCGGATAGGAGGCAGTGGCCAATCTCAAAATTTTTTTTTGTTTTCCCCTGCATATCCGGCCAGCTCCTGGCCGGATTCGATGAACAGTAGCTTCGTAATTTTTCTCCTCCGCTCAACTTTCGAAATCGACCGAAACTCCAATCAAATACAAGAAACTAGTATTCACTAATGGAGTAGGTACAAGCCAAAGAAATATATACATCACATAGACAAGAAATAACACCCTCTAATAGGTGTAGCTTTGCAACTACAATCAAAAGAAAGTGTTCAAACGGTTTGATTACAATTAGGGTTTCCGACAACCAACAAGGAGCTATACCAACAAAAGAATGCCTAACTAGCTCGACTTGCATCAAAACATTTTCCCAAAAGATATTCCTGTCAGGAAAATAAAAGTAACGCGGGTGAGCTTACGCTCGTGAGGTACCAATTAGACATACAAGTATATTTAAGCTCCAATATGCAGGACCAATAAACACATCAAGTAGTGCATCACAATAACCACGAATAAAAGGATACAGTCGACTCTCAAGAGCCGTTTTGCACTTGCCATACTTGATCTCAACCCGTTGACACTCCGTCAACCTTCGAAGAGAAGAACAAACTGTAGATTTCCACTTTACACCATATTCCTTCCACCGATCACCCCCTTACCGGGCCCGAGCACCTTACAGTCACACAGAGGGTAATACTCGAGTATACCATATGGTCGTGGAGTTAACACTCCACTCGACTAACAGTGATCCCAAGGTTCATTATCGATTCACCCAAGCCCTTGCCGGCTCGACTCGAATAACGACCTATGAGAATGAGCTCAGATTTCACAGTAAATTAGCGGGCATAGCCCTAGCCAATGTCAGATTACACATATAATTGCACAGTTGAACAATAACAGTAACACAAATAAGAGAGCGAGAATGATGAAGTACACTCTCGTCCCATTCAAGCCACTCAAGTTTACATAGCAAGTAAAAACAGTCCTTTAGGCAGTAAACCATAGAATGATACACTCACCGAATCAAATAAGCAAGTTTACACGTTCGCTTCAGACATAGGCCCCGGATCACCGGTACGACCTAAAGCAAGCAAGAAAAGCACAATTGAGATTCGAATACGAGTCAAATCATTAATAATGAACTACTAGTATAATATACCAAAAGTGAAATGGGGTGACGATAGTGCGGAAAATGATAAACCCCAAAATCCTTCCATTTCCACTCAAATCACCCTCAATTCATGGTGAATCAAATTTCTTAACATTTGGACAGCAATTCTCCTAAAATCTCACATTTCCAACCTATAACTCATCACCCAAATTATCTCAGGTGCAAATACAATTCATATGCTATTCAATTCACCTTATTAGGGTCACAATACCCTCAAATATCCATCAAATACAAGTGACAATGCACCTCAAGGCCAACCATAGCAAAGCCCCAAATTGAACCCTAAACTGAAATTTCCTTACAAAAGCTGAAATTTCCCACAACAACCACAATTAACCTATAAGAGCTCCAAATTACTCAATATAAATCCATCATTCCATAGCCAACCATACATTTCCATTTAAAACAGAAAAATTCCCAATAAATATGAAAATGGGCAAACCCAACCATACTTCATGAAATAGGCCAACAAATAGCATCTCAAAGCTCCAAAACTCACTAATTTACCATTATTACAACAAAGAGAGGATTTCCTTAACAACTCACCTTACAAACACAAGAGACAAGGTAGCTTAGAGTTTTCCCCTTCCAAACAACTCCACCAATCACCTTAGCCTCACTTAACAACTCACTTTTGTGGAGAAATTTAGGAGATTAATGGTTGGTTTCTAAGATTTGAGCAAGAAATGAAGGAAAATTTGAGAAGCTTTCTCTCTTCTTTTCTCTCCAAGATGCACGGCCAAGAGGAAAGAAATGAAGATGATTTTTGGTCAAAAATTGTTTTAGTAAAGGTGAGGAAGACTAGTCAAAAGTCCAACCTCCAATAACAATGCAACATATGGCTTTTCTCAAGATTATCTCATTCTTTTGCCTTCCAATACTTAATTCAACTAGCTAACTTCTAATTAGCTCAAAATACCAAGTAATATAGTCCCTGTATATAAAACTTCTCCACATTAATCATATTTACCGCACTTAGCGCACTAGTGGGTCCCATATCCACCGTACACCACCATTAACATAAAAAATGACTTATTTTGAAAAAATGATTTAAAAATCATATTTTCTCATAAAATTCCCAGAAAATACATATAATAAAAAAATATAGAAATTGGGCACAAAAGATTAAAATAAATGCCTAGAAAATAAAAAATATTTCGGGATTAAGCCCCTGAATGAAGCGTCTCACCCTCCTTTGTTCCGTCAGAATAAGTTCATGAGCAAATTTAGACAAACGGGTAAACTGGCTCTCGTACTCCGCCATTGACTGAGTGCCTTGGCAAAGTCGGATGAACTCATCTTCCTTCTTTTCCTGAACCAAGGGCAAAAAATACTTGGCATTAAACTCCCGTACAAAGCTAACCCATGTTCTTGGTGTCTGTTCTCTCTCCCACTTGGTTCGTATAATATTCCACCAAGAACGGGCGGCCCCTTCCAATTGAAAGATAGCAAAAGTAACCTATCTCTCCTCTGAGTAGTGTAGAGTTGCAAAGATGTCTATCATTTTCTCCAACCACTGTTCGGCCACGTCTGGGTGGGGCCCTCCAAGAAACTTCGATAGGGAAAACTTTTGAAACCTTTTGAGAGCTCGATCCTCGCTCTCTACATGACTTCGGTGGAAAAAACTTTTGAAACCTTTTGTGGCCCTGTTATTGCATGACATGTGCTAAGAGATCTGTCATCCGCTGGATAGCAGTGGCTACCTGAACGTTGGGATCAGGTCGGGATTTAGGGTTTGGTTCAAGCACAATTTCCTTTGTATCCCCTTCCGTCGTGGGTTACCTATTCCCACGTCCACAGCCTCGGCTATTACGAGTGCCCTCCATGGATTTAAGTCAATCTAAGGTCGAGACACAAATATAACGTTAAAGAGGCAAATAACCCTTCACTTATAGTAAACATGGACAATTAATCAAAACAAATACCTCATAAGACAGAGAAACACATAAAACATATATACATATAACACATAATGGTATCAAACAGTCATACAGTGGTTCAGTCAAACATGTACAAAGATAATCCCATAAAACAAAAAGGGATTTTCAAAAGTCACTATACACCCTAGGAAAAGCCCAAACAGTTAACGGTGACCCATCATCCCAGGTACCCCACACATGGGGTCAAAACACGGCTCAAGAAACTTTAATCTAGTTCCCAACTGAGCCCACGGATTCACCCCCATGACTAGGACTGGGCGTGAGTCCCTCTCCGGGTACCCCAACACCTGGAGCTTCCACTACATGTAATTGCTCTTGAAGAGCATTCGTTCACTCTTGCTCCATGACTAAGTTATCTTGGACCTCCCCAATTCGATCGCCTTGCATCCTCAAAATGCCCCTCAATCTAAGTATCTCAGTGTGATCCTGAACGGCCGTGTGTCGAAGCCTCCTCCTCTTCTGAAGCACCACCACGATCACATGATCTACATAAGAGTACCTCTGGCAATGGCTACAGCGTCGCGTACGGCTAGCGGTATACCATAGCCGGATCGGACCTCCAGGTCTCTCCTGGTAGTCGATGACTTGATAACGCCTTCGCGGCGGCTCACCTCCGCTCTCACTAGCTCCGTCCATAACCTATAAGAGATCCATAAGTGATCATTTAGACGATACCACAGCACGAAATCATATCCTATCACAAATTCTGAAAATCTCGAAATCAAGTCCTGGTTTTCCCAGATTAACTCAAACTTGGGCTCTGATACCAACTGTGACGACCCCATCTCTCCCCAAGGAGAACCAAAGGGTTCGACAGACCGCCTGCCCAATTCTTGTTTGGACTACGCAGACAAAACACACAAAACTTACCTAACCTACGAGAGAAAAGTTCAAAACACGAGCTATTAAAGCTTATCGGGTCATTCTCGTACAAGAAACACTACTATGAATGATAGCACAGTTTCGAGCACTTAATTGGTCACGAAAACGAAGAAACGAAAATTGCGCGGATGAACAGTACTGGCCACGTCACTATCCGACCGGAATCTGGCCGGATTGCCGGCCGGATAGGAGGCAGTGGCCAACCTCAAAATTTTTTTTGTTTTCCCCTGCATATCCGGCCAGCTAGCCAGCCAGATCTTGGCCAGATTCGATGAACAGTAGCTTTGTAAAATTTTTTCTTCTCCGCTCAACTTTCGAAATCTACCGAAACTCCAATCAAATACAAGAAACTAGTATTCACTAATGGAGTAGGTACAAGCCAAAGAAAAATATACATCACATAGACAAGAAATAACACCCTCTAATAGGTGTAGCTTTACAACTACAATCAAAAGAAAGTGTTCAAACGGTTTGATTACCATTAGGATTTCCGACAACCAACAAGGAGCTATACCAACAAAAGAATGCCTAACTAACTCAACTTGCATCAAAACATTTTTCCAAAAGATATTCCTGTAAGGAAAACAAAAGTAACGTGGGTGAGATTACGCTCGTGAGGTACCAATTAGACACACAAGTATATTTAAGCTCCAATATACAGGACCAATGAACACATCAAGTAGTGCATCACAATAACCATGAATAAAAGGATACAGTCGGCTCTCAAGAGCCATTTTCCACTTACCGTACTTGATCTCAACCCGTTGACACTCCGTTAACCTTCGAAGAGAAGAACAAACCGTAGATTTCCACTTTACACCATATTCCTTCCACCGATCACCCCCTTACCGGGCCCGAACACCTTACAGTCACACAGAGGGTAATACTCGAATATACCATATGGTCGAAGAGTTAATACTCCACTCGACTAACAGTGATCCCAAGGTTCGTTATCGATTCGCCCAAGTTTTGGCCGGCTCGACTCGAATAACGACCTATGGGAATGAGCTCAGATTTCACAGTAAATTAGCGAGCATAGCCCCAGCCAATGTCAGATTACACATATAATTGCACAGTTGAGCAGTAGCAGTAACACAAATAAGAGAGCGAGAATGCTGAAGTACACTCTCGTCCCATTCAAACCACTCAAGTTCACATAGCAAGTAAAAACAGTCCTTTAAGTAGTAAACCATAGAATGGTACACTCACCGAATCAAATAAGCAAGTTCACACGTTCGCTTCAGACATAGGCCCCGGATCACCGGTACGACCTAAAGCAAGCAAGAAAAACACAATTGAGACTCGAATACGAGTCAAATCATTAATAATGAACTACTAGTATAATATACCAAAAGTGAAATGGGGTGACGATAGTACGGAAAATGATAAACCCCAAAATCCTTCCATTTTCAATCAAATCACCCTCAATTCACGGTGACTCAAATTTCTTAACATTTGGACAGCACTTCCCCTAAAATCTCACATTTCCAACCTATCACTCATCACCTAAATTATCTCAGGTGCAAATACAATTCATATGCTATTCAATTCACCTTATTAGGGTCACAATACCCTTAAATATCCATCAAATACAAGTGACAATGCACCTCAAGGCTAACCATAGCAAAGCCCCAAATTGAACCCTAAACTCAAATTTCCTTACAAAATCAGAAATTTCCCACAACAACCACAATTAACCTATAAGAGCTCCAAATTACTCAATATAAATCCATCATTCCATAGCCAACCATACATTTCCATTTAAAACAGAAAAATTCCCAATAAATATGAAAATGGGCAAACCCAACCATAATTCATGAAATAGGCCAACAAATAGCATCTCAAAGCTCCAAAACTCACTAATTTACCATTATTACAACAAAGAGAGGATTTCCTTAACAACTCACCTTACAAACACAAGAGACAAGGTAGCTTAGAGTTTTCCCCTTCCAAACAACTCCACCAATCACCTTAGCCTCACTTAACAACTCACTTTTGTGGAGAAATTTAGGAGATTAATGGTTGGTTTCTAAGATTTGAGCAAGAAATGAAGGAAAATTTGAGAAGCTTTCTCTCTTCTTTTCTCTCCAAGATGCACGGCCAAGAGGAAAGAAATGAAGATGATTTTTGGTCAAAAATTGTTTTAGTAAAGGTGAGGAAGACTAGTCAAAAGTCCAACCTCCAATAACAATGCAACATATGGCTTTTCTCAAGATTATCTCATTCTTTTGCCTTCCAATACTTAATTCAACTAGCTAACTTCTAATTAGCTCAAAATACCAAGTAATATAGTCCCTGTATATAAAACTTCTCCACATTAATCATATTTACCGCACTTAGCGCACTAGTGGGTCCCATATCCACCGTACACCACCATTAACATAAAAAATGACTTATTTTGAAAAAATGATTTAAAAATCATATTTTCTCATAAAATTCCCAGAAAATACATATAATAAAAAAATATAGAAATTGGGCACAAAAGATTAAAATAAATGCCTAGAAAATAAAAAATATTTCGGGATTAAGCCCCTGAATGAAGCGTCTCACCCTCCTTTGTTCCGTCAGAATAAGTTCATGAGCAAATTTAGACAAACGGGTAAACTGGCTCTCGTACTCCGCCATTGACTGAGTGCCTTGGCAAAGTCGGATGAACTCATCTTCCTTCTTTTCCTGAACCAAGGGCAAAAAATACTTGGCATTAAACTCCCGTACAAAGCTAACCCATGTTCTTGGTGTCTGTTCTCTCTCCCACTTGGTTCGTATAATATTCCACCAAGAACGGGCGGCCCCTTCCAATTGAAAGATAGCAAAAGTAACCTATCTCTCCTCTGAGTAGTGTAGAGTTGCAAAGATGTCTATCATTTTCTCCAACCACTGTTCGGCCACGTCTGGGTGGGGCCCTCCAAGAAACTTCGATAGGGAAAACTTTTGAAACCTTTTGAGAGCTCGATCCTCGCTCTCTACATGACTTCGGTGGAAAAAACTTTTGAAACCTTTTGTGGCCCTGTTATTGCATGACATGTGCTAAGAGATCTGTCATCCGCTGGATAGCAGTGGCTACCTGAACGTTGGGATCAGGTCGGGATTTAGGGTTTGGTTCAAGCACAATTTCCTTTGTATCCCCTTCCGTCGTGGGTTACCTATTCCCACGTCCACAGCCTCGGCTATTACGAGTGCCCTCCATGGATTTAAGTCAATCTAAGGTCGAGACACAAATATAACGTTAAAGAGGCAAATAACCCTTCACTTATAGTAAACATGGACAATTAATCAAAACAAATACCTCATAAGACAGAGAAACACATAAAACATATATACATATAACACATAATGGTATCAAACAGTCATACAGTGGTTCAGTCAAACATGTACAAAGATAATCCCATAAAACAAAAAGGGATTTTCAAAAGTCACTATACACCCTAGGAAAAGCCCAAACAGTTAACGGTGACCCATCATCCCAGGTACCCCACACATGGGGTCAAAACACGGCTCAAGAAACTTTAATCTAGTTCCCAACTGAGCCCACGGATTCACCCCCATGACTAGGACTGGGCGTGAGTCCCTCTCCGGGTACCCCAACACCTGGAGCTTCCACTACATGTAATTGCTCTTGAAGAGCATTCGTTCACTCTTGCTCCATGACTAAGTTATCTTGGACCTCCCCAATTCGATCGCCTTGCATCCTCAAAATGCCCCTCAATCTAAGTATCTCAGTGTGATCCTGAACGGCCGTGTGTCGAAGCCTCCTCCTCTTCTGAAGCACCACCACGATCACATGATCTACATAAGAGTACCTCTGGCAATGGCTACAGCGTCGCGTACGGCTAGCGGTATACCATAGCCGGATCGGACCTCCAGGTCTCTCCTGGTAGTCGATGACTTGATAACGCCTTCGCGGCGGCTCACCTCCGCTCTCACTAGCTCCGTCCATAACCTATAAGAGATCCATAAGTGATCATTTAGACGATACCACAGCACGAAATCATATCCTATCACAAATTCTGAAAATCTCGAAATCAAGTCCTGGTTTTCCCAGATTAACTCAAACTTGGGCTCTGATACCAACTGTGACGACCCCATCTCTCCCCAAGGAGAACCAAAGGGTTCGACAGACCGCCTGCCCAATTCTTGTTTGGACTACGCAGACAAAACACACAAAACTTACCTAACCTACGAGAGAAAAGTTCAAAACACGAGCTATTAAAGCTTATCGGGTCATTCTCGTACAAGAAACACTACTATGAATGATAGCACAGTTTCGAGCACTTAATTGGTCACGAAAACGAAGAAACGAAAATTGCGCGGATGAACAGTACTGGCCACGTCACTATCCGACCGGAATCTGGCCGGATTGCCGGCCGGATAGGAGGCAGTGGCCAACCTCAAAATTTTTTTTGTTTTCCCCTGCATATCCGGCCAGCTAGCCAGCCAGATCTTGGCCAGATTCGATGAACAGTAGCTTTGTAAAATTTTTTCTTCTCCGCTCAACTTTCGAAATCTACCGAAACTCCAATCAAATACAAGAAACTAGTATTCACTAATGGAGTAGGTACAAGCCAAAGAAAAATATACATCACATAGACAAGAAATAACACCCTCTAATAGGTGTAGCTTTACAACTACAATCAAAAGAAAGTGTTCAAACGGTTTGATTACCATTAGGATTTCCGACAACCAACAAGGAGCTATACCAACAAAAGAATGCCTAACTAACTCAACTTGCATCAAAACATTTTTCCAAAAGATATTCCTGTAAGGAAAACAAAAGTAACGTGGGTGAGATTACGCTCGTGAGGTACCAATTAGACACACAAGTATATTTAAGCTCCAATATACAGGACCAATGAACACATCAAGTAGTGCATCACAATAACCATGAATAAAAGGATACAGTCGGCTCTCAAGAGCCATTTTCCACTTACCGTACTTGATCTCAACCCGTTGACACTCCGTTAACCTTCGAAGAGAAGAACAAACCGTAGATTTCCACTTTACACCATATTCCTTCCACCGATCACCCCCTTACCGGGCCCGAACACCTTACAGTCACACAGAGGGTAATACTCGAATATACCATATGGTCGAAGAGTTAATACTCCACTCGACTAACAGTGATCCCAAGGTTCGTTATCGATTCGCCCAAGTTTTGGCCGGCTCGACTCGAATAACGACCTATGGGAATGAGCTCAGATTTCACAGTAAATTAGCGAGCATAGCCCCAGCCAATGTCAGATTACACATATAATTGCACAGTTGAGCAGTAGCAGTAACACAAATAAGAGAGCGAGAATGCTGAAGTACACTCTCGTCCCATTCAAACCACTCAAGTTCACATAGCAAGTAAAAACAGTCCTTTAAGTGAAGATTTTCTCTTCATTTTCGGGTCGTTGTGCAGATGGTGAAGGAATTCGAGATTATCAAGCAAAAATCCATTCTCTAAGCAACGCTATTTAACAAAAACCTAGGCAATTAATCTCCTGGCTTTCACTGGTCTTATCCGATTCAAATGTGAGGTAATTAAACTTACTTTATCTTTGTTCTTTTTTCCTGCAATTTTTAATTCATATGGAAATTTTAATGCATAGAAGGAGATTGAATGTAAAATAATTAATCTATAACATGGATTCTTACTATGTTCTCATATTTTGAAGTTTAATTATAGAGCTCTTGTTTCAAAATTCAATCTGCGATGTCTTTTGATTCACAAATTTTTTTATTTTGGCCCCCTCTTTTAGGTTCTGAAATTAAAGTTCATTCATTTTTGTGATTCTTTTTTGGTAATAAAATTGGTACTATGTTACTTGATACGGTTGACATTTATATGAAAATTTTCTCTTCTAATTGTCCAAAAAAAGATACGAGGCAGAGTATATTGTATTCTTGGTAAAGATTGTTAGACATACAAATTAATCTGATGATGACTGATTAAGTTTGCTTCCTATATTATTAAAGCTTAGTGTATTGTAATTTTATCTTATGATAACTAATTAAGTCCTTTTCATTTTATATGGTTAAACAACAAATAAACTAGTTAGAAGTCTGAAACATTTGTTAAACTCCATTATGGTTTGTTGTAGAAAATTCTGAGTCTCAACTTTGTTAAGAAAACAAACTTTACTTGCCCCTATCATCAATTTTTGGTATTTAAAACTGTGACGGCCCCATCTCTCCCCAAGGCGAACTAAAGGGTTCGACAGACCGCCTGCCCACCTCTCGCCAGGACTACGCAGACAAAACACACAAAACTTACCTAACCTATGAGAGAAAAGTTCAAACCACGAGCTATTAAAGCTTATCGGGTCATTCTCGCACAAGAAACATTACTATGAATGATAGCACAGCTTCGAGCACTTAATTGGTCATGAAAACGAAGAAACGAAAATTGCCGTGGATGAATAGTACCGGCCACGTCACTATTCGGCCAGAATCTGGCCGGATAGGAGGCAGTGGCCAATCTCAAAATTTTTTTTTGTTTTCCCCTGCATATCCGGCCAGCTCCTGGCCGGATTCGATGAACAGTAGCTTCGTAATTTTTCTCCTCCGCTCAACTTTCGAAATCGACCGAAACTCCAATCAAATACAAGAAACTAGTATTCACTAATGGAGTAGGTACAAGCCAAAGAAATATATACATCACATAGACAAGAAATAACACCCTCTAATAGGTGTAGCTTTGCAACTACAATCAAAAGAAAGTGTTCAAACGGTTTGATTACAATTAGGGTTTCCGACAACCAACAAGGAGCTATACCAACAAAAGAATGCCTAACTAGCTCGACTTGCATCAAAACATTTTCCCAAAAGATATTCCTGTCAGGAAAATAAAAGTAACGCGGGTGAGCTTACGCTCGTGAGGTACCAATTAGACATACAAGTATATTTAAGCTCCAATATGCAGGACCAATAAACACATCAAGTAGTGCATCACAATAACCACGAATAAAAGGATACAGTCGACTCTCAAGAGCCGTTTTGCACTTGCCATACTTGATCTCAACCCGTTGACACTCCGTCAACCTTCGAAGAGAAGAACAAACTGTAGATTTCCACTTTACACCATATTCCTTCCACCGATCACCCCCTTACCGGGCCCGAGCACCTTACAGTCACACAGAGGGTAATACTCGAGTATACCATATGGTCGTGGAGTTAACACTCCACTCGACTAACAGTGATCCCAAGGTTCATTATCGATTCACCCAAGCCCTTGCCGGCTCGACTCGAATAACGACCTATGAGAATGAGCTCAGATTTCACAGTAAATTAGCGGGCATAGCCCTAGCCAATGTCAGATTACACATATAATTGCACAGTTGAACAATAACAGTAACACAAATAAGAGAGCGAGAATGATGAAGTACACTCTCGTCCCATTCAAGCCACTCAAGTTTACATAGCAAGTAAAAACAGTCCTTTAGGCAGTAAACCATAGAATGATACACTCACCGAATCAAATAAGCAAGTTTACACGTTCGCTTCAGACATAGGCCCCGGATCACCGGTACGACCTAAAGCAAGCAAGAAAAGCACAATTGAGATTCGAATACGAGTCAAATCATTAATAATGAACTACTAGTATAATATACCAAAAGTGAAATGGGGTGACGATAGTGCGGAAAATGATAAACCCCAAAATCCTTCCATTTCCACTCAAATCACCCTCAATTCATGGTGAATCAAATTTCTTAACATTTGGACAGCAATTCTCCTAAAATCTCACATTTCCAACCTATAACTCATCACCCAAATTATCTCAGGTGCAAATACAATTCATATGCTATTCAATTCACCTTATTAGGGTCACAATACCCTCAAATATCCATCAAATACAAGTGACAATGCACCTCAAGGCCAACCATAGCAAAGCCCCAAATTGAACCCTAAACTGAAATTTCCTTACAAAAGCTGAAATTTCCCACAACAACCACAATTAACCTATAAGAGCTCCAAATTACTCAATATAAATCCATCATTCCATAGCCAACCATACATTTCCATTTAAAACAGAAAAATTCCCAATAAATATGAAAATGGGCAAACCCAACCATACTTCATGAAATAGGCCAACAAATAGCATCTCAAAGCTCCAAAACTCACTAATTTACCATTATTACAACAAAGAGAGGATTTCCTTAACAACTCACCTTACAAACACAAGAGACAAGGTAGCTTAGAGTTTTCCCCTTCCAAACAACTCCACCAATCACCTTAGCCTCACTTAACAACTCACTTTTGTGGAGAAATTTAGGAGATTAATGGTTGGTTTCTAAGATTTGAGCAAGAAATGAAGGAAAATTTGAGAAGCTTTCTCTCTTCTTTTCTCTCCAAGATGCACGGCCAAGAGGAAAGAAATGAAGATGATTTTTGGTCAAAAATTGTTTTAGTAAAGGTGAGGAAGACTAGTCAAAAGTCCAACCTCCAATAACAATGCAACATATGGCTTTTCTCAAGATTATCTCATTCTTTTGCCTTCCAATACTTAATTCAACTAGTTAACTTCTAATTAGCTCAAAATACCAAGTAATATAGTCCCTGTATATAAAACTTCTCCACATTAATCACATTTACAGCACTTAGCACACTAGTAGGTCTCACATCCACCGTACACCACCATTAACACAGAAAATGACTTATTTTAAAAAAATGATTTAAAAATCGTATTTTCTCATAAAAATTCCCATAAAATACATATAATAAAGAAAATATAGAAATTGGGTACAAAAGATTAAAATAAATGCCTAGAAAATCAGAAATATTTCGAGATCTCACAAAAACTCTTGCCTAAACTCTTGCACTTCTTTCATTTGCATGTTGCAGTTTCTATGTTACATGTTTCTTTGCACCTACTAGCCATTGTGGGACTCCAAATGGTCTTAAACCTTTGATAAGTAAAGCATATAAGCCTGGACTAATTGTTTTCATGGATATTATTCACAGGTAAGACTTGTTGTATCTTTCCTCATTGGACATTGTCCATTTGGAATTTGTGTTTACCTACAGAGATCCTGTCTCAATTGATTGATGTAAGAAATTACTACATTAATCAGGTAATCAGGTAGGCATGTATGAATATGTGTTTATTTCCTTGACATAACACTTCTAAACCATTAATCATTTTGTTGTCGTCTTCTATTACGTTGCTACTGATGGTATATTGATGATCAGTCATTCTCGTGACAAGCTGTGAATCTAGCATGGCAAGGGGCAACAAGATTGTAAGATCTTCTTGTGTAGGTAGTATTTGTATGTAGTGGCATGCATCTTTACTTAGCTATCTGGGAATGATACCAATTTGTTAGATGATCCGTCACTTTTAGTGTTTGATTAACAAGGAAGCACCAAGAAAAAATCTATTAATGTAATCAAAAGATAATATGTGATTATTTTGATCTTTTCGCTTGGTTAGTCTCACATGGTTTAGCTGCTCAAACTTTTCTTGTGCTCACAAGTTGTTGGAAAAGAGCTAAGATTCAGAGCAAGATTCACCAATGTAGCGGAGGTGGCCATCTATGTTCTTGTGTTCTTAACAAGAGAGGGTTATCCAAGCAAGCCTCAAGCTCTTCAACTTTCCTTTTCTTTTATAACCTAGCCCTCCCTTCTCCTAAATTCAAAATGTCTTTAACTACTTAGTTGAATTATTAATGTGGCACAAAGACAATAAATAGGAAACCGAGCAACCAAAATTATTAGTTGAAGAATCTAGTGATTGGGAGGATATCCCAACTAACAAAGGTGGAAGAACATGTAGATGTAGCAAAAGAGCAATTGCATTTCACACTCTTAATTCATTGAGGCTCGTCTATCAATCAATTACATTTAAGCCTGATTTCTTTGTGTTTGCACCATGCCTAATAGGTGCAATCTAGTGTGCTCTTGAAGGCAAGTAGTTCATGATTAAATTTATAGTATTATTCAAGAATGATTGTTTCAGATAATTTTAGTTATTGACATGTTAATACTTGCCAAGATGTTTGTTCAATACTCTGGAATCCTATATCATGTACTGGAATCCTATATCTTGTATTGATCTACTAAATGTTCCGTTGCCTAATCCTGATGCCCTGAAGATGCAATGGACTTTGAATTGTTGCAGTGGTGAAGTTTATCACTTGATAGGAGAAAGCTTCCTAGTAACTATATGGTGAAGCCGCACCCAGGCAAACTTTAGAAGATAACTGTAATTGCAATAGAGCCTGCTGTTTTACCTCCTGATGTTGCAAATAAATTAGAGGTATGAGAGAAAAAGAAGAAGAGAAAGAAATTTGGGAATAACATTTCTGTTGATTGAATAAGTGATACAATAGACATATATATACAAGATTGAAATTAATCAAGATCCTAAAATCCAACTGTCAAGATCCTAAAATCAAGATCGAATAATTAGGCTATCTGTTGACCTTGGTCCCTAGTTTTTTGATGATTACAAAACAAATGGATGTTGCTAACATCTCCTCAAAGGTTTTTTCAGAAATGAATTCAAATCAAGTTCATAGATTAATCACATTTGAAAGGGAGGGAGTATGCTGAACCTGTCGGATGCTCAAGAAGACAGTACCGGACGTCCGATAATCATTGCACAATTTCGGACGCATGCTTCGAACGTCCGATAGGATCCTTCGAAGTCGACAAAACTATCGGACGCTGAATATGTCTCTACCGGACGTCTGATAGAAGCAAGATAATTTCTCAAATCTCTTTGTTTGCTGTCGGACGCACAAAAAGCTTGCACCGGACGTCCGAAAGAATTGAAGAAAATCTCTTAAACTCACTGCCTGCTGTCGGACGCATAAAACAGGGCTATCGGACATCCGACACTCCCAACGGCTAGTTGACTGTTCAGCTACTTTCTATCCGTTGGAAGCATTAATGAAGCACTTTCTTGGTCTCCTATAAATAGTGCATGATCAGAAGGTTCAAATAACTTTGAAACACTGAAAATACAAAAGATCTAGAGGGATTTTGGTGAGAAAATATTCTCCAAGGAAGATTTGTAGTCTTAGTGGTGTGAGATTCATTGTAAACTTTTCATTTGTGAGTGAATACTTCATGAGTGTAGCTCTGCGAGGGTTGTCCTGAGGGATAGTAAACCGTCCTAGCTCGACCGAATGGAGTTCGGGGCAAGGAGGAGGTGAACCTTTCTTTGTACACAAAATTGATTGTAATTCATCAACTTGAAGTAGCTTGTCTGAATTAATCTACAAGCTCAAGAGGAGCTGGGTAGTTAATTGGTTTGCAATTCTTTCCTTTTTATTTACTTATTGTTACGTTTATGATCTTTGCATTGTTTATCTCTTTCATTTGATTGTCTTCGATCCTTACACTATCTAATCCCTATAATTAAGTTAGAATGTTCAGACCATCTAATCCCTATGATTAAGCTAATATATAATGTACCTAGATGAATCTAGACATATTCAACAGTCCCTTTCAATTTGGAACATACAAATCATATGCGCCAAACCTGTCACATATATATTTTATTCGAGGATCTTTGAGTGACTTAGTAAGAAAATCTGCAAGTTGATTATTGAATTAACAAACCATATCTCAATAACTTTGGAAATCAATTTTTCTCTCACAAAGTGACAATCAACTTCAGTATGCTTAGTTCTCTCATGAAAAACTGGATTGGAGGCAATAGGGAGTGTAACTTAATTATTGTAAACCAATTTCATTGGGTCATGAGTTACTAAATGTAATTCATTGAACAATTGTTTAAACTTTATTAGTTGATATGTAGCCATTGTGACGCCCCACATCTCCCTAAGGCGGACCAAAGGGTATCCGCGGACGCCTGCCCAGCTCTCGCCAGGACTCAAGCCATTCCATTCAATTTAAAACCGAATTAAGCACTTCAATGAGAGCAACATGAATACAATAATGCGGAAGCGTTCAAGCTTAAGAAGTCACTTAATGTATATCCAGTACATCGGGTAAACATGAAACGACTTAAATTCAAAGTACACATCAGGGCCCAAACTTTTCAAGTTTACAATTTCCAAAAGTACAACCCAAACCAGGGCCTAGTCAAAATATATAACAAGAGTCTTAACAAAATTACAACGGATGGTTTCTCCATAATTCTCCAAGAGTCGGTCCTGTTAAGGAAAACAAAACTATAGGGTGAGCTAAACGCTCGTGAGGCCAAGAACACACATGCAAGCACATAATCAAATAACAATCCCAACTTTAATAAATAAAGCCATGTCTTTTCAATAATCAATTAATCAAACAGGAAAAAGTAATCAGAAACAATTCAAGGATATAGTAGCTCTCAGGAGCTAAGTTCCACTCGATCTGCCGTTGTCATTCGTATACTTTCCCGCATTGACCCTCCTGTCAACCGGGTCGGTATTTCCATTTCCGTAGATCACCACTTACTTCCCTCCGTCCACCGTACACCCCAAGGGCCCACAAGTCTATTTTTAGGGCGATACTCGACGAGTATGCCAAGCAAGACCTCTTATTAGGTCGAGCTTATAATCTCATGGCTCGCCCAAGTTCCCGACCAAGCCCATTGCCGGCTCGAGTCTAAGGACGGCCTATGAGTTTGGGCGTCCCCCATTCATTGGAAGGTCGAGGAGGTTCACTCCAACGACACAAGCATTCATGACATAACATTGCATTTCATTCATTCATTCAATACATTTCATTCATTCATTTGGAAGTAGAACGAGTGCGATAAAGTACGCACCCGCCCTTATTTTTAAAACTTTCAACAAATACCACAAATAAGCAAGTATCAAAGATTCACACACTTGACACTAACCGAGCAATTCAATAAGAATTATTTTCTGGGAGTTCAAGTGTCCGCGGTGAGATCCTCTTGAAGGTCTCCTTGCGCGCCTGACAATTTAATAGTGGATAATCACACAATTAACCCACATCAAGAAAGATTGTACACTAGTACAATCTAAGAATTATTTTGCAAAAAGGAACCTCAATTACACGTAAATCGAGGTTCAACTTGCCCTTTATTAGGTATAATATTATTTGAGTTTTTATCATGAAATTCGTAAGCAAAACGTTTAAGAACATCAAAAGAATAAAGAGTTTTTTGAAAAACTCTATTTCTTTGAAATTGGAAAATTTTCCAGTTTTATGATGAATCTTTGAAAAATCATAACTCGCTCGGTATAAGTCGAGAATTGGAAAACTTTATACCGTTAGAAACCTCTTAGAGAGTACTATAAGTTCCTAGAAGACACTTTTCCATGAATCGAAGTGAAAAGTGGTCAAAATTGAGCTTGAAGATGCTGGGTTGGTTCACAAGGCAGAATGAAGTTGGATTTTGGCCAACTTTGAAAATTCGGCACGATTCGCACGTTGCAAACCGGCCTCTGAAATTTGCAGCTCAATTAGTGTTGCAAGTGAAGTTTATAACAAAATAAGCGGATCAAGAATCGGAGTTTCGAGTACCGAGATACGGTAGCCCGAAGTTGGGGAAATTCAAGACTGGATGAGAATTTTCCAGATTTGAACCTCTAACTTTAGTAATTCAATTGGGTATCGAAACGAACTTGAATCGGCACCAAAATTGGCAGCGTTTCAATACTATATGGAAGGTATCTCTCTATCGAATTTCGGGGAAAAATACCTTCGGCAAGGTAGTTAATGAGCCAACCAAAGTTCAAGAAAAATCCTAAGGCAATCTGCCTTGGACTTTCATTTTCCAAATTTTCCAATCGTTTAACCAAGAAAGTTATCCAACCATGGTTCGTTTGTGAAATAAGGGTCTAAGATATACCCATGATACCTTTGGTAAGTGTTTAATATCAAAAACATCAACTAACAAGTTCACTCCAAGATTTTGTTCCAAACCAGTCCAAACATTAGGGTTTTCCAAAACAGAGCAGTCCCCTTGTTTCAGTCACAACTCAGTCAATATAGCTCGAAATTGAGCATAGCTTACGCCGTTGGAAAATGCATTCATAGAGTTAAAATATCACAGAAGAAATTATTTCCAAATTCGGCACCCATCTGGTTCAAATTCGGGCATCAAGTTGCTGCCTGAACACTTCATTCCGGATGAACAGAGTGACAGGACAGCGAACTTAAAACATTTGGTTCGACTTGGTCACAAAGAATCAGAACGTGAATTATATACCAAATTAAAGCTAGGAATGTCTAGTTTCAAACGCCACTGACGGCACATGATTTCGACATCCGAGGACAGAGTTATAGCCAAAATACTACTGCTGGTCAGAGACATACGCGAATCAGTTTCCAGATTTGCTGGTTTCGAAAAAAAATTCATTTGCCCATTCAAACCTCATTATTTTTCAATGAAATTTTTCACACATCTAATACATCCTACAAAAATCCAATTCAAGCAATTAAACCATTAAAAATTGGCCTGGAAATGGCCGAATATAGCAGGGGCAAAATCGGAAGTTTTAGCCTCTTACACCCAATGAAGTTTCCACTAATTACCCATCACTAATGCATCATTATAATCACTAAACCAACAATATAATCACCATTAATCATCACATCAGCAACAACAACCCAAGTGTGGGAATTCCAAGAGCCCACAAGCACATTTTTACACCATAATCAAGTAACTAAGTGCATGCATGAGCTTAATCTTGTCATATAATCTCCAAAAGATAAGAATCCAAGGGTTGATCATTACCTACTCCTTTGGTTTGCAAGGTCAGAATTTTCGGCCCTCTTGAAGCTCCAAGAAACCGTGAGAGCTCCCCTCTTCCTTAGCTAGATATAATCTCCAAGGGGTTTGCTAAGTGGTCTCCAAGTTTGGTGTGATTTGGATGAATTTTGGTGCATGAATTGAAGATGAAAAATGAAGACAATGGAGAGCTCTTCTCCTTTCTTGTTGCTCGGCCAAGTGAAGTGAGGAGAGAGAGAGTGCTGATGCAATTGGCTTCCAAAGGAAGATTCTTTGTGTGGTGCAAAATGCATCTCAAAGTCAACTTGAAATAGTGCAATTTAGGATGCGTTTGGACTCGATTTTTCTCGCGCGTTTGGTTCACTAGTGCACTAAACCTCCAAGGCATATATATTCATGTAAATATTACTCACTCTTAATTGTCCCGAAATAAGGGTCTAAAGTCCCTCAAATGAAGTCGCGCGTGTGAAAACGCGTACCGTCAATTTTACCGCTATAACGCGAAACTTTCGAAAAATTCTTATAACGATTGCACTACTAACTATCACTTGAATATTTATTCATAAGATTACCTATTTTAGGACCATAGTACAAGTCTCCAATATTCCAAGCTTATCGTGCTACTACGCGGATAAAATCTCCAAGTACTATTCACTATTTTTACTAAACGCGCTCTAGGAAATTAATTTTCGAAACGAATCATTTTAAAAATATAACGAAGATATACTACCACTTATATAGGTCTAACAGGACTAGAAAATATTCCTTGGAAATAAAATCCAATTAAATAATTTGTTAAGCCATAAATTAGGCATAAAATAATAGTTTTTGCGAGTCCTCACATCCTCTCCCCCTTAAGAAAATTTCGTCCTCGAAATTTACCTTGGTTGATGAACAAGTCTGGATACTTCTCCCTGATTGTCTCTTCAACTTCCCATGTTGCTTCCTCTACTCCATGGTTCTTCCATAAAACTTTCACTAGTGGTATCTGCTTGTTCCTCAATTCCTTCACCTTTCGATCCAGAAGTTTTACCGGTCTCTCCTCATAGGTCAGGGTTTCATCAATCTCAATATTCTCCGGTTGTAAAACATGAGAGGGGTCTGGATGATACTTCTTAAGCATGGACACATGAAACACGTTATGGATACGAGATAAACTCGGTGGTAATTCCAGCTTATAGGCTACATTCCCAACTCGCTGAATAATCTTATAAGGCCCTACAAACCTTGGTTGTAGTTTCTTCCCTTTTCCGGACATCAAACTTGCTTTTAAAGGCGTAATCTTGAGAAATACCATATCTCCAACCGTGAACTCCAAATCCTTCCTCCGATTGTCGGCATAACTCTTTTGTCTACTCTGAGCGGTTTGAATTCTTTGCCGTACCAATTTCACCTTTTCATTAGCCTCCTCAATCCAAGATACAGTAGTCGTGTCTAAGATTTTCCGTTCACCTACTTCATCCCAACAAATTGGGGATCTACACTTCCGACCATAAAGTGCCTCATACGGAGCCATTTGAATAGAAGAGTGGAAACTATTGTTATAGGCAAATTCCACTAAAGTCAGGAACTTACTCCAATTCTCTCCAAAATCCAGTACACAAGTCCTCAACATGTCCTCAAGAGTTTGAATTGTTCTTTCAGATTGTCCATCAGTCTGGGGATGATAGGTGGTACTAAAGTTCAACTTAGTCCCCAACACTTCTTGCATCTTTTGCCAAAACCTCGAAACAAATCTTGGATCTCTATCCGACACAATACTCACAGGTATACCATGTAGTCTGATGATCTCATCCAAGTATAATCTGGCCAACTTCTCCAATGGATATTTCATATTAATCGGCAGAAAATGAGCCGATTTTGTCAATCTATCTACTATCACCCAAATGGCATCGTGGCCTCTCTGTGTCCTTGGTAAGCCTGATACAAAATCCATGGTAATATTTTCCCATTTCCACTCAGGTATTTCTAGAGGTTGCAAAAGCCCAGATGGTTTCTGATGTTCGGCTTTAACCTGTTGACAAACCAAGCATGTCTGAACAAATTGGGCAATTTCCTTCTTCATATTTTTCCACCAATATAGACTCTTCAAGTCTTGGTACATTTTATTCCCTCCTGGGTGTACTGTAAACTTTGATCGGTGTGCCTCTTCCAAAATTTCTTTTCTAAGCTCTTCATCCTTTGGCATAACCACCCGATTTCGAAATCTCAATATTCCATCTGATCCCAAAGTGAAATCGGTCTGGTCTCCCATCTTGACTTTCTCCACCAACTTTTGCATTTCAGGGTCCTTTTCCTGAGATTCCTTAATATGTCCCAATAAAGTGGAGGTTATCACAATATTCCCCAAAATCACTTTCCTTGGTTCTAATCGAGGATTCCAATAGCTAACTTCCTCCAACAATCGAAATTCCTTAACCATCAATCCAGCCATTTGTACCTGACGGCTCAAAGCATCGGCCACTACATTGGCCTTCCCAGGGTGGTACTTAATAGTGCAGTCATAATCTTCCAGAAATTCCACCCATCTACGTTGCCTTAAATTCAGCTCCTTCTGAGAAAATAAGTACTTAAGGCTTTTGTGATCTGTAAAAACCTCAAACGTCACTCCGTATAAATAGTGTCTCCATTTCTTCAAAGCAAAGACCACAGCCGCTAACTCCAAATCATGGGTCGGATAATTTCCTTCATGCGGCTTCAATTTTCTAGAGGCATAAGCTATCACTTTATCATTTTGCATCAAAACACATCCCAAACCTTCCTTAGATGCATCTGTATAAACCACAAAACTATCATGTCCATTTGGTAGAGCTAAAACAGGCGCTCTAGTCAACCGTCTTTTCAACTCCTGAAAACTTCCTTCACACTTAGAACTCCAAATGAACTTTCCATTTTTCTTGGTCAACTCAGTCATAGGTCCAGCGATTTTCGAAAAATCCTGGATGAATCTCCGGTAATACCCTGCCAATCCTATAAAACTCCGAACTTCCGTTGGGTTTTCCGGTCGTTTCCATTTCGAAACAGCTTCCACTTTAGCTGGATCCACTTTAATCCCATCCTTAGAAATTATATGCCCTAGGAAAGTCACTTCCTTCAGCCAGAATTCACACTTGCTAAACTTAGCATATAGCTGATGTTCCCTCAAGATTTGTAAAACGATCCTCAAATGTTTCTCATGATCTTTCACATTCTTAGAATACACCAAAATGTCATCAATGAAGATCACCACAAATTGATCCAAGTAAGGCTTAAAAACCCTATGCATTAAATCCATGAAAGCGGCAGGTGCATTGGTTAACCCAAAAGGCATCACTGCAAACTCGAAGTGCCCATACCTTGAGTTAAAAGCAGTCTTAGGTATATCCTTCTCCAAAATCCTCAATTGATAGTAACCTTGCCTTAGATCCAACTTTGAAAACACTACCGCCCCTTGCAGTTGGTCAAACAGTTCATCAATGTGGGGCAGTGGGTATTTATTCTTAATCGTAACATCATTTAAGCCTCGATAATCTATACATAACCTCAAACTCCCATCTTCTTCTTTACAAACAAAACTGGGGCTCCCCACGGAGAATCACTCTCCCGTATAAAACCTCGTTCCAACAAATCCTGTAATTGTAATTTCAACTCCTTCAATTCAGCTGGGGCCATCCTGTATGGTGTCCTTGATATAGGCGCTGTTCCCGGAGCTAAATCAATTTTAAAAGCTATTTCCCGTTCCGGGGGTAGAGACTCCAATTCTTCAGGGAAAACATCCGAAAATTCTTTTACTACCAGTGTGTCCTCCAGATTCACCTTATCGTTAGGGGTATTAATAAGAAAAGCCAAATACCCTTGAGCTCCTTTACTTAACAACTTTCTAGCCCGAATTCCCGAAATAAGTGCAGACGAGGCTAACTTACCCCTCACATCCAATTTCAAGGTCGCTTCCCCTGGAATACACAATTCTACAATTTTCGTCCTACAATTCAGTTGGGCATTATAACGGGCTAACCAATCCATCCCTAGGATCACATCATATCCTTTAATCGCTAAGCCTATCAAATCGGCCAGCAATTTTCTTTCCCTCACGCAAATTTCACTATTCTTATATACCATATTAGCAATTAGACTTTTGTCCCCAGTGGGTGTTTTAACCTCCAAGTCATATGGTAACTTAATTGGCTTCAAGTCTATTCCACTCATGAAATCAGGGTTTACAAAAGAGTGCGTTGCACCCGGATCAATTAAAACCCTAGCTAGGCGGTGAAAGATTGGAATTGTACCTTCGACCACTTCGGTCGCCTCTGGAACTTGTGGATAGTCCAATGCGTAGACCCTAGCCGGTACTTTCGGTCGACTCCCTCCGGCACTGGTCTGCTTAGACGTCGATTTTTCAGGCCTCTGCAGGCTTCCCCCTGCCTTCGACGATTTTGGACAATTTGCGATCTGATGCTCAGTGCTCCCACACAGCAAGCATTTTCCCAGCTTTCTCCAGCAATCGTTCTCAGAGTGGTTGGGTTTACCACAATACCCACAAGTAACTTGAGGGGTCACAGTCGATCCAACAGATGGTGTTCCCCTAGCTTGAGTCGTCCCGCTACGACCTCCCCTCGATATAGCTCCCCTAGAAGCTCCAGTAGTTCTCGTTCCTCCTTCTCCTCTTCCCTTTTTAGAAGGGTGTACGAACTTACTGGTCTGCCCAGTAGTGCGACTAGGGAAATTCCTTTTTCTATTGTGGAAATCCCTCACTTGAGATCTTGCGTTCTCAACCCTTTGCGCTTTCTCTAAAGCCTCAGTAAAAGTAGAGATTTGGGCTGCAGCCAGGCCCTCCTGAAGTTCCACATTAAGTCCCTGTATGAACCTTCTAATCCTTCTCCGTTCATCGGCTACTAACTCAGGAGCGTATTTGGAAAGTTTGGTGAACTTCCCTTCATACTCTGCTACCGTAAGGGTTCCTTGTTTCAACTTAATAAATTCGTCCTCCCTTTTCTCTTGGATCAAGGGCGGAAGAAACTTTTCATTAAACTCCCTTGTGAAATTCTCCCAAGTCCAAGGGGTTCGAGCTCTTTCCCATTTTCCTTTTATCAAATCCCACCAAGCACGGGCTACTCCCTCAAATTGAAAAGCAGCAAAGTTCACTCGCCTATCCTCAGTATAGTCTAGAGCGGCGAATATGTTGGTCATCCTTTCTAACCAATTCTCCGCTACTTCGGGGTCAGGTTCACCCATAAACTTAGGCGGGTTAAACTTTAGGAATCTTTCCAGGGCTCTATCCTCTCCTCTATCCTGGCCCCCAGGTTGGTTAAATGGTCCAGGACCCTGTCTCTCCGCTAGACGTTCTAGGATATCAGTCATCCTATTGATGGCAGTAGCCACTTGGTTACCCTCAACGTTTTCCTGTCCCTGGGTCGGTCCAGTTGCCGAACCCTGGTCATCCCCCTGAGGTTGGGCCTGTCTAGACGCTCGCCCACGACCTCGACCACTTCTTAGTCCTTCCATTAGTCTAAAGGTGCCTAGTGCAAGGAAATAAATTAATTTAACCAGCAAACAAGAAATATATCGAAATTAGAACTAACCAAGAAAGCATTAAAATTAACAATAATTTACATTCATAAGCATGTCAAGTTCGTACAATTAGCAAGTTAGGGACAATTCACAAAATATAGCACACAGGTGCTCAAAAGTATACTTTTAGTCACAGAAGACTAAAGTAAGAACAAGTGCCCAAAAGTAGGCCACACAAGCATGCAAAATACAATGGCCTCGGCACTCGCGTCACCCTAACTAGTCCTAACTGTACCAATCAAAAGTCAAAAGGGGTCAACGACCAAGATCCTAGTCCATAGCAGGGCTATCAGGAGGAACCTCCTCCTCGGGATCCTCCTCCGGATCCTCCTCCTCATCATCAGGAATCACTGCAGTAGCGTCCTCAACCAGACTAGTAGCATCAACCAGCATCTCGAAAGCCCGAGTACGGACATCTCGTGCTAACCTAATAAGTCGAGCCCTAGTATCCCGAAGCTCCTCATTAACCACTGCAGATGTGGCTACCTCACCCTCTAGCACCTCCTCAAGCTCAGCAATCTGCTCACCCTGAGCGCCCACCATCTGCCTAAGCTCATCTACCTCAGCCTGTAGATCTCGGTTGGCATCCACCAACTGACGACGCTCGTCGTCCAAAGCAAACACTAGATGGTTCGGGTAGGCGAAGGTCAACCTACACGAACATCGAGGGTATCTGTCATAGGGTGAGTAGCGTACACGAGCTCCTCCTGCTATAGATCGGTAGTAGATAGTCCTAAGGGGCTCGTAATGACCATTCGCATGGCCATTCCCGTTAGCTGTCGGGGCTCCGTTTCCATCAGCCATCCCTGCAAAATAATAACAATAATAATATCTTTCGGGTTAGAAACTTAAATCACTACCTAATTCCAATATCCTGCAATGCATGCCTAACTTAATCGTTGGTTCATCCCAATCGTCACTTGAGGTAGGACTAACTTAGTTGCTCGTTCGCCTCAAGTATCACTTAGGGTAGGATTAAGTTACCCCATATCGAGTCTTAAAGGTAGAGTATCTAATATGTCTCCCATATAGACCTCAAACCTAGGGCTCTGATACCAACTGTGACGCCCCACATCTCCCTAAGGCGGACCAAAGGGTATCCGCGGACGCCTGCCCAGCTCTCGCCAGGACTCAAGCCATTCCATTCAATTTAAAACCGAATTAAGCACTTCAATGAGAGCAACATGAATACAATAATGCGGAAGCGTTCAAGCTTAAGAAGTCACTTAATGTATATCCAGTACATCGGGTAAACATGAAACGACTTAAATTCAAAGTACACATCAGGGCCCAAACTTTTCAAGTTTACAATTTCCAAAAGTACAACCCAAACCAGGGCCTAGTCAAAATATATAACAAGAGTCTTAACAAAATTACAACGGATGGTTTCTCCATAATTCTCCAAGAGTCGGTCCTGTTAAGGAAAACAAAACTATAGGGTGAGCTAAACGCTCGTGAGGCCAAGAACACACATGCAAGCACGTAATCAAATAACAATCCCAACTTTAATAAATAAAGCCATGTCTTTTCAATAATCAATTTATCAAACAGGAAAAAGTAATCAAAAACAATTCAAGGATATAGTAGCTCTCAGGAGCTAAGTTCCACTCGATCTGCCGTTGTCATTCGTATACTTTCCCGCATTGACCCTCCTGTCAACCGGGTCGGTATTTCCATTTCCGTAGATCACCACTTACTTCCCTCCGTCCACCGTACACCCCAAGGGCCCACAAGTCTATTTTTAGGGCGATACTCGACGAGTATGCCAAGCAAGACCTCTTATTAGGTCGAGCTTATAATCTCATGGCTCGCCCAAGTTCCCGACCAAGCCCATTGCCGGCTCGAGTCTAAGGACGGCCTATGAGTTTGGGCGTCCCCCATTCATTGGAAGGTCGAGGAGGTTCACTCCAACGACACAAGCATTCATGACATAACATTGCATTTCATTCATTCATTCAATACATTTCATTCATTCATTTGGAAGTAGAACGAGTGCGATAAAGTACGCACCCGCCCTTATTTTTAAAACTTTCAACAAATACCACAAATAAGCAAGTATCAAAGATTCACACACTTGACACTCACCGAGCAATTCAATAAGAATTATTTTCTGGGAGTTCAAGTGTCCGCGGTGAGATCCTCTTGAAGGTCTCCTTGCGCGCCTGACAATTTAATAGTGGATAATCACACAATTAACCCACTTATCAAGAAAGATTGTACACTAGTACAATCTAAGAATTATTTTGCAAAAAGGAACCTCAATTACACGTAAATCGAGGTTCAACTTGCCTTTTATTAGGTATAATATTATTTGAGTTTTTATCATGAAATTCGTAAGCAAAACGTTTAAGAACATCAAAAGAATAAAGAGTTTTTTGAAAAACTCTATTTCTTTGAAATTGGAAAATTTTCCAGTTTTATGATGAATCTTTGAAAAATCATAACTCGCTCGGTATAAGTCGAGAATTGGAAAACTTTATACCGTTAGAAACCTCTTAGAGAGTACTATAAGTTCCTAGAAGACACTTTTCCATGAATCGAAGTGAAAAGTGGTCAAAATTGAGCTTGAAGATGCTGGGTTGGTTCACAAGGCAGAATGAAGTTGGATTTTGGCCAACTTTGAAAATTCGGCACGATTCGCACGTTGCAAACCGGCCTCTGAAATTTGCAGCTCAATTAGTGTTGCAAGTGAAGTTTATAACAAAATAAGCGGATCAAGAATCGGAGTTTCGAGTACCGAGATACGGTAGCCCGAAGTTGGGGAAATTCAAGACTGGATGAGAATTTTCCAGATTTGAACCTCTAACTTTAGTAATTCAATTGGGTATCGAAACGAACTTGAATCGGCACCAAAATTGGCAGCGTTTCAATACTATATGGAAGGTATCTCTCTATCGAATTTCGGGGAAAAATACCTTCGGCAAGGTAGTTAATGAGCCAACCAAAGTTCAAGAAAAATCCTAAGGCAATCTGCCTTGGACTTTCATTTTCCAAATTTTCCAATCGTTTAACCAAGAAAGTTATCCAACCATGGTTCGTTTGTGAAATAAGGGTCTAAGATATACCCATGATACCTTTGGTAAGTGTTTAATATCAAAAACATCAACTAACAAGTTCACTCCAAGATTTTGTTCCAAACCAGTCCAAACATTAGGGTTTTCCAAAACAGAGCAGTCCCCTTGTTTCAGTCACAACTCAGTCAATATAGCTCGAAATTGAGCATGGCTTACGCCGTTGGAAAATGCATTCATAGAGTTAAAATATCACAGAAGAAATCATTTCCAAATTCGGCACCCATCTGGTTCAAATTCGGGCATCAAGTTGCTGCCTGAACACTTCATTCCGGATGAACAGAGTGACAGGACAGCGAACTTAAAACATTTGGTTCGACTTGGTCACAAAGAATCAGAACGTGCATTATATACCAAATTAAAGCTAGGAATGTCTAGTTTCAAACGCCACCAATGGCACATGATTTCGACATCCGAGGACAGAGTTATAGCCAAAATACTACTGCTGGTCAGAGACATACGCGAATCAGTTTCCAGATTTGCTGGTTTCGAAAAAAAATTCATTTGCCCATTCAAACCTCATTATTTTTCAATGAAATTTTTCACACATCTAATACATCCTACAAACATCCAATTCAAGCAATTAAACCATTAAAAATTGGCCTGGAAATGGCCGAATATAGCAGGGGCAAAATCGGAAGTTTTAGCCTCTTACACCCAATGAAGTTTCCACTAATTACCCATCACTAATGCATCATTATAATCACTAAACCAACAATATAATCACCATTAATCATCACATCAGCAACAACAACCCAAGTGTGGGAATTCCAAGAGCCCACAACCACATTTTTACACCATAATCAAGTAACTAAGTGCATGCATGAGCTTAATCTTGTCATATAATCTCCAAAAGATAAGAATCCAAGGGTTGATCATTACCTACTCCTTTGGTTTGCAAGGTCAGAATTTTCGGCCCTCTTGAAGCTCCAAGAAACCGTGAGAGCTCCCCTCTTCCTTAGCTAGATATAATCTCCAAGGGGTTTGCTAAGTGGTCTCCAAGTTTGGTGTGATTTGGATGAATTTTGGTGCATGAATTGAAGATGAAAAATGAAGACAATGGAGAGCTCTTCTCCTTTCTTGTTGCTCGGCCAAGTGAAGTGAGGAGAGAGAGAGTGCTGATGCAATTGGCTTCCAAAGGAAGATTCTTTGTGTGGTGCAAAATGCATCTCAAAGTCAACTTGAAATAGTGCAATTTAGGGTGCGTTTGGACTCGATTTTTCTCGCGCGTTTGGTTCACTAGTGCACTAAACCTCCAAGGCAATATTCCTTGGAAATAAAATCCAATTAAATAATTTGTTAAGCCATAAATTAGGCATAAAATAATAGTTTTTGCGAGTCCTCACAGCCATAACCATAGTTCAATGTTCAACCTCAGCACTAGATTTGACAACCATAGCTTGCTTTTTACTTTTCCAAAATATTAGGTTGCACCAACTAGAATACAATATCCTGTGATAGAACGATGATCAATAGGTAATCCTGCCCAATCTGCATCAGTGTAATCAATTACTTGCATGTATCCTCTATCAGTATACAACAATTCTTGGTCAGGTGCTCTTTTGATATATCTGAGAATGCAAATTGCTGCATTCCAATGAGTATCATATAGGGAGTCCAAAAATTGACCGATAACTGAGACATGAAAAATGTATGCCAAACCATGTTACTGTAAGATAGTTTAATCATCCCACAAGCCTTCCATACTTTCCATGATCTTTAAGTGGCTCCCCTGTCCTAGTAATAATTTAATATTAGAATCTATTGGAGTATCTACAAGCTTAGCATTTAACATGCCTGCCTTTTCCAAAATATTCAACGTGTATTTTCATTGGCAGATAATAACACCATCTTTAGATTGGGTAACTTCGATACTCAAGAAATAACGAAACTTGCCCAAATCTTGTCTAAAAATGGCCAAAAAGATATTTCTTTAATTGAGCAATTCCATCATGATTCTGTCCAATTATAATAATATCATCCACATAGATGACAAGATAAATAGTACCTTTAGATGGAAAATGATGATAGAATACTAACTGATTAGCCTTACTACGAATCAGTCCATATTTTTGGACAACATCACTGAAGTGTCCAAACCATGCACGAGGAGATTGTTTTAAACTATAGAGGACACATTTTAGACGATAAATCATTCCACTGGACTCCTCCTGAAAAACAAAGGTAGGCAATTGTTTCATATAAATTTTTTCCTGCAATTCACCATGAAGGAATGCATTTTTGACGTCTAATTAGTGTAATGAAAATGATGCAAAGCAGCTCGAGATAAGATGAAACAAGTAGAAGACCTTTTGGCTGCTAAAGAAAATGTGTCAGTATAATTTAGACCAAAAATTTAAATATATTCCTTAACCATAAGATGAGCTTTAAGATGATCAATTTTATCATCCGGGCCAACTTTAACAGTATAAATCCAACGGTAACCAACAGTTGATTTATCAGGTGGAAAAAGAACCAATTCCCAAGTGGCATTGTAGTCAAGAGTAGCCATTTCATCCATCATTGTCTGATGCCATTCAGAATGGGATAAAACCTGAACTACAGTTTGTGACGACCCCACTTATCCCAAGGGCGGACCCAAGGGTATCGGCGGGCCGCCTGCCTAGCTCGCGCCAGGACTCAAAACTTAAAGTTCGAAAGACCACTAAATACAATATATACAATCCAAAAGTTATATTTACATCTTCAAAAGTCTCGAGTCAAACCACTCTAATATACTACAACCACCACCAGCAGAAGATAGACCCTAAGAAGGGTCCTTATACAAACCACCAAAACAAAAACAAACATCCTAACTGTCCAACTATTACAAACAAACTTAACTACACTAGTGTAAGTGCCAAATCCCCGCGTCGGCCCCTGCTAAGGAAAACAAGAGGAATGGGGTAAGCTAAAAGCTTAGTAAGTAAACAGGGGCGAAAGCATAAATTCACGTACCAACAATTACACAATAAGAGTAAAGCAAAAGCAGAAAGAACAACATCATATAATAAGGATACGGGTGGCTCCAAAGCCAATTCATGTGCCATGTATGATCTCCTGCCGACACTCCGTCGACCGCAAATGATAGTCCGTAGAACTTCACTTGTACACCCACCGACACCTTATCACCCTCACTGGCCAGTCACCTCACAAACTTGCCCGGGCGAACGAAATCACAAGCTTGAGCTTGAGTCACAAGCTCGGGTCACAAACTTGGTCACCTTCTCGGTGAACCGGATTCACAAAATTGGTTCATAACATGAACCTACAAACTTGGTGACCTCAGACCAAGTTGGACTGACTTCGACCAAGCCCTAACCGGCTCGAATAGTCCAAACAGGTCTTAGATCGGGCACACGAACTCACAAACTTCACAAAATTCACAAACTTTACTCGAAAGTCGCCCCGAGCCACAAGCTCAAGGGTTTTAGTTCCAAAATTGCTCATATACACAAGTCATGGACAAATATGTGCGCAAGTTAGGGGTTAGGTCGAGTGTGATAAAGTACACCCTCGCCTAAGTACCCTTTTCACATATCTCAAACACATAGCAAAGAAAACACATCAAACTGGCCTGAATACTTACTCAAAATACCGAAAGTAGTACGAAAGCAAAATCGCTTCGCGCGTTCGCTAGTAGTGGGCCCCACCGGCTCCGCCTACCTCACCGCTGTCTGAAATAGAAGATTTTATCACAAACGGCCACTAACATGCCCAAAACAAGCAAAATGGCAAAACGACACGCGCGCACGTAAATATGACGGACGGAAACGGAAACGGCAGATTTGATACTCATTTCTAGTTTACCCATAATTTGAGCTACGAATATCGGATTAAGGCGTATGAGATGAAAATCGAAGTTTAAAGGATGAACAACAACTGTTATGAAGACATCCAGAACTGAAACTGGAGGCTTCAGTCCCAAATGAACCAAACACAATCACTTACGAAATCTGGCCAATGCACAAATGGTCAGTTTTGAGTGTGAACTGTTTTCTATGGTACACATGGTCAAAAGAGCTGAAAATTGGCAGTTAGATAGTTCATTCCAAACGGAACAACTTTCATGAAGGTCGGCAATCCAAATTCGGAACGGAAATTGGTCATCAGGACCAAAACAGATCTGACCAGAAAATGGTCATTTTCACGGCCAGGCCTTATTTGCTCGGCTATATCTCAGGTTATATAAATCCGATTCATGAAATTCCAAGGGCGTTGGAAAGCTCTGATATAAGGCTATAAGTTTGGTGTTTTGGTCGCAAGCCCAAACAGCTTGTAACCCAGTCAAATGTGAAGCCAAAGTTCCAGTCATAAACTTTCCAAAAAAGTAACAGAATTTGCTGGTCAAAACAGGTCTGAGTATTTCGTTTATAGCTCAGGATATACTAATCCGTTCAACCTGAAAATTTACAGGGATATCCAGGACTTAAGGGGCTACAATGTTGAAGAAGGAAACTTTATCCAATTTTGAATGTAACAAGGTCAAAAATGCAAGACACTATACCAGAATTGCAAAACAGGATCACAAACCGTATTTGACCTTAATATGCGGTAATGGCACCAAATTCACTACAGTTATCGGATGGGGGTGTAAGATCCACCGTTTCGAAGCTAGGAAACAGGGTTACAACAATGTAGAAGGTCACTCAGTCCAAATCCTAGCACAACTAGGTCAAATATGCAAAATACGAACCCAGAATTACCAAAACAGGTTTACAAATCACACAAAACTGTAATCGGTATAACTCAGACTATACAAGTCCAAATGCCGAAATTCCAAAGGCATATGATAGCTAAGACATCCAGCTACATTTCATCAGAAGACACAAACTTCAAAATCCAAACCAATTCCAGTCAAAACAAACGATTACAAGCGCAGTTTCCACATTCTGAGCAAAGCAGAACAGCTACAGTAATTCTGACATAACTCACTCTACACTAATCCAAATGTCCTGAAATTTTGCAGCCACCTCAAACACATCAATACCTACAACTTTCATGTTTTAATCCAAGGCCAAATCGGCCTCTAACATGGTGCAATAAATTCGGGCAGAATGTAGCTTCATGAACCCTAACTTTCCAAAATTTATT
Source organism: Coffea arabica (assembly GCF_036785885.1). Taxonomy (NCBI): domain Eukaryota; kingdom Viridiplantae; phylum Streptophyta; class Magnoliopsida; order Gentianales; family Rubiaceae; genus Coffea; species Coffea arabica. The sequence continues at coordinate 47,919,067 of NC_092316.1, read as the reverse complement.
CCAAATCCAAAATTGGTTGCAAATATCAATCATTTCCATCCACTAGAGTCATGACCCCTCATTATCAATCATCATAAACAACCACAACACCATAATCCAATTAAACCAGAAAAATCATCAATAAAATTAAAACTTCACCAAATCACTTCAAACCAAGATAAAACCAGAAATTTCAGCACTTTAATCACTACTAATCATATCTTAAGCATCAATAGGTGTAGGTGGAAGTTTAAGCTTCACTTACCAAGTAAACAAGAGAGAGGGGAAGATGTTGGACACCTTAGCTCTTCCAAAAAACTTCACCAAAGCACTTACTAACACCAAATAGAGAGGTTTTATGGAGTGGAATCAAGGTTGGATAGTTGAGTAAGTTGATTGAAGCAAGATTGAACCCAAAATCTTGAAGAGTTCTCTTCCTTTTGTTGCTCAAGAGATTCGGCCACAATGGAGAGGAAAAGAATGAATTTTTGGTGATTTTTGAGATATTTATTCACTTGGTAAGAAAAGTCAAAAAGGTGAATAGTTGGAGACAAAGTCCAACCAATGGGATAGTGACACTTGTCACTTCATTAAATGCAATTCAATCCTTTGGTCACCTCTCACATCAATCACCTCACACTCCTTTACTTATCCATTAACACCCGATAAATTTTTCACAGTATTCGGAACTTAACTTAATTGGCCGAATTTTTCCGAACTTTTTGCACTAGTGGGTCCCACGTCCAATATACGTTCTTATTTTCTCAAAAGCTAACCGATACTTGAGAATCATCTAAAACCCATATTTACTCATGAAAATTATCCTGGAGATTTTCTAATAAAGAAAATGCGGAAAAAAACGGGCGATAACTAAAACTCCACTTAAACTTTCTAATATTGCAACACTAGAGGTTTGCTAATCATTCAAACTTACTAAACCTTTGTAATTAAAACAAATCCTATATTTACTTACGTCAAGGCACACACTAGAATACCGAATATAAATTATAGCTTGAACCTTATAATAATAATACGTAAACTAGGATTTCCAAACTTAACCGAATTAGGGTTTCCTTCCTAGCCATTAAACCCTATTTTTTCCCATACCGAATATCAACTAACCCTAATATCGACTTACGATCGGACTGGGGCCTCACAATCTCCCCCACTTAGGACAATTTCGTCCTCGAAATTAACTCGTTGATCAAAACGTACCTTCAAAACCCGCCGAAGGATTAGTCACTTCCGGTTGACCCATTGCATAGACTCTGGCTGGCCCTTTGGGTCGATTTTCCCCTGCATTTGACGGCTTAGCTGTAGTCCCTTCAGTCGGTGGCTTAGGTTTCTCCTTTTGTGACTTAGGGCACTGGGCGATCAGATGTTCTGCACTACCACACTTATAGCATCTTCGGATCGAACTGTTCTTCCAACAGTTTTCGTCAGTGTGATTGGCCCCACAGAAACCACAGATTGGCTTAACGCCTGCACTTGGCCCTCCACGCTGGGCATTCCTCTGGGGCTCTTGCCCTACTCGACCTCTTCCATAATTACCCTGGTTTAGGGTTCCTGCGAGTCGGGGACCATCTGTTCCATGACTCTTCTTAGAAGGTAACTCACTCATCGAGCTCTGTCCAGTCACAAAATGGCTCGAATCAGGTTGTCTTCGTTTCCTCTCATGAAAGGATTTTACCTGTCCCCTAGCTGTCTCAATCCGCTGTGCCTTTTCTAGTGCCTGGCCAAACGTGTCCAACTGAGCAGCTGCCAGTGCCTCCTGGATCTCCACATTTAAACCTTGAACGAAGCGGCGGATTCGTTTTCGCTCCGTTAGCACCAATTCCGGGGCAAAACGGGAGAGATTTGTGAACTGGGTCTCGTACTCTGCTACACTCAGTGTCCCTTGACGCAAACGGATAAAGTCATCTTCCCGTTTCTCTTGTGCGATGGGTGGTAAATATTTTTCATTAAACTCTCGCGTAAAGTTAATCCATGTCCAGGGGGTCTGTTCCCACTCCCACTTGGCTCTGATCACATTCCACCAGGCTCGAGCGGCCCCCTCAAACTGGAAAACAGCAAAAGATATCTGCCGCTCCTCCGAATACCTAAGTGCGGCAAATATATCCAGCATACGGTCCATCCAGTTTTCTGCTAGGTCAGGGTTAGGTCCACCTACAAACTTGGGGGGCGCGAATTTTTGGAACCGTTCTAAAGCACGGTCCTCGCCCTCATGATTATGTCCCGGATTATGTCCAGGGTTTCCAACAGCATTCCCGTGGCCCTGAGCCTGTTGGTCAATCATACGCTCCATCAAGTCAGCCATTCGCTGGATGGCAGTAGCTACTTGGTCTGGCTCTTGTTCATGTTCCATTTCAGGGCCTCGTCCTCGCCCTCTACCTCCACCTCGAGTACCGGAGGCCATCTAGTGTACAAGTCCATAATTCGGAACAATACGTATACTTATTATCCAGACTATGAGCAAAAGAAGAAACACAAAACTTACGCTCAAAAGGCACACAAAAGATAAGTTCAACATTCTATTCAAATATATGCACGTATTTACAAAGTCACACCAAAAGATTTACACATTACCCGACCTCCAGTCGGTACAAAACCCAATATACACGAGCACTCCGGCTCCAAAATCTAGTCAATCACCGGGTAACAAAAGAAACCAGGTATACTGGTTATAACAAAATAAACATGGCAGATATAACAAAATAAACATATCAGATAGTCAAAAGGAAATCCCATCAACGGCCCTACGCGCCTCCCCTACGGAACCTACCTAATCCACTAGCACCGCCCCGGCGGCCCTAGGGTGCAAACCTAAAGAATAGGTCCAAATAGCTAACTTCAATATTAAGTAAGAACCAAATAGATTCACACTGGGACTGGCCATCTCCAAGTGCAATCAACTCAATCCCCACTTTGCCTTATGGAAACATTACAAAAGTCAATATCAAAATCTTAGCATTCAATATTTACCTTAATAGCTAAGTATCCCACAGTCCGGAATCCTAAACTTCAAGCCTAGGATACACTACAGAGATCTGAAGCCTAAGCTCTGATACCAACTGTGACGACCCCACTTCTCCCAAGGGCGGACCCAAGGGTATCGGCGGGCCGCCTGCCTAGCTCGCGCCAGGACTCAAAACTTAAAGTTCGAAAGACCACTAAATACAATATATACAATCCAAAAGTTATATTTACATCTTCAAAAGTCTCGAGTCAAACCACTCTAATATACTACAACCACCACCAGCAGAAGATAGACCCTAAGAAGGGTCCTTATACAAACCACCAAAACAAAAACAAACATCCTAACTGTCCAACTATTACAAACAAACTTAACTACACTAGTGTAAGTGCCAAATCCCCGCGTCGGCCCCTGCTAAGGAAAACAAGAGGAATGGGGTAAGCTAAAAGCTTAGTAAGTAAACAGGGGCGAAAGCATAAATTCACGTACCAACAATTACACAATAAGAGTAAAGCAAAAGCAGAAAGAACAACATCATATAATAAGGATACGGGTGGCTCCAAAGCCAATTCATGTGCCATGTATGTTCTCCTGCCGACACTCCGTCGACCGCAAATGATAGTCCGTAGAACTTCACTTGTACACCCACCGACACCTTATCACCCTCACTGGCCAGTCACCTCACAAACTTGCCCGGGCGAACGAAATCACAAACTTGAGCTTGAGTCACAAGCTCGGGTCACAAACTTGGTCACCTTCTCGGTGAACCGGATTCACAAAATTGGTTCATAACATGAACCTACAAACTTGGTGACCTCAGACCAAGTTGGACTGACTTCGACCAAGCCCTAACCGGCTCGAATAGTCCAAACAGGTCTTAGATCGGGCCCACGAACTCACAAACTTCACAAAATTCACAAACTTTACTCGAAAGTCGCCCCGAGCCACAAGCTCAAGGGTTTTAGTTCCAAAATTGCTCATATACACAAGTCATGGACAAATATGTGCGCAAGTTAGGGGTTAGGTCGAGTGCGATAAAGTACACCCTCGCCTAAGTACCCTTTTCACATATCTCAAACACATAGCAAAGAAAACACATCAAACTGGCCTGAATACTTACTCAAAATACCGAAAGTAGTACGAAAGCAAAATCGCTTCGCGCGTTCGCTAGTAGTGGGCCCCACCGGCTCCGCCTAGCTCACCGCTGTCTGAAATAGAAGATTTTATCACAAACGGCCACTAACATGCCCAAAACAAGCAAAACGGCAAAACGACACGCGCGCACGTAAATATGACGGACGGAAACGGAAACGGCAGATTTGATACTCATTTCTAATTTACCCATAATTTGAGCTACGAATATCGGATTAAGGCGTATGAGATGCCAAATCGAAGCTTAAAGGATGAACAACAACTGTTATGAAGACATCCAGAACTGAAACAGGAGGCTTCAGTCCCAAATGAACCAAACACAATCACTTACGAAATCTGGCCAATGCACAAATGGTCAGTTTTGAGTGTGAACTGTTTTCTATGGTACACATGGTCAAAAGAGCTGAAAATTGGCAGTTAGATAGTTCATTCCAAACGGAACAACTTTCATGAAGGTCGGCAATCCAAATTCGGAACGGAAATTGGTCATCAGGACCAAAACAGATCTGACCAGAAAATGGTCATTTTCACGGCCAGGCCTTATTTGCTCGGCTATATCTCAGGTTATATAAATCCGATTCATGAAATTCCAAGGGCGTTGGAAAGCTCTGATATAAGGCTATAAGTTTGGTGTTTTGGTCGCAAGCCCAAACAGCTTGTAACCCAGTCAAATGTGAAGCCAAAGTTCCAGTCATAAACTTTCCAAAAAAGTAACAGAATTTGCTGGTCAAAACAGGTCTGAGTATTTCGTTTATAGCTCAGGATATACTAATCCGTTCAACCTGAAAATTTACAGGGATATCCAGGACTTAAGGGGCTACAATGTTGAAGAAGGAAACTTTATCCAATTTTGAATGTAACAAGGTCAAAAATGCAAGACACTATACCAGAATTGCAAAACAGGATCACAAACCGTATTTGACCTTAATATGCGGTAATGGCACCAAATTCACTACAGTTATCGGATGGGGGTGTAAGATCCACCGTTTCGAAGCTAGGAAACAGGGTTACAACAATGTAGAAGGTCACTCAGTCCAAATCCTAGCACAACTAGGTCAAATATGCAAAATACGAACCCAGAATTACCAAAACAGGTTTACAAATCACACAAAACTGTAATCGGTATAACTCAGACTATACAAGTCCAAATGCCGAAATTCCAAAGGCATATGATAGCTAAGACATCCAGCTACATTTCATCAGAAGACACAAACTTCAAAATCCAAACCAATTCCAGTCAAAACAAACGATTACAAGCGCAGTTTCCACATTCTGAGCAAAGCAGAACAGCTACAGTAATTCTGACATAACTCACTCTACACTAATCCAAATGTCCTGAAATTTTGCAGCCACCTCAAACACATCAATACCTACAACTTTCATGTTTTAATCCAAGGCCAAATCGGCCTCTAACATGGTGCAATAAATTCGGGCAGAATGTAGCTTCATGAACCCTAACTTTCCAAAATTTATTCCAAATCCAAAATTGGTTGCAAATATCAATCATTTCCATCCACTAGAGTCATGACCCCTCATTATCAATCATCATAAACAACCACAACACCATAATCCAATTAAACCAGAAAAATCATCAATAAAATTAAAACTTCACCAAATCACTTCAAACCAAGATAAAACCAGAAATTTCAGCACTTTAATCACTACTAATCATATCTTAAGCATCAATAGGTGTAGGTGGAAGTTTAAGCTTCACTTACCAAGTAAACAAGAGAGAGGGGAAGATGTTGGACACCTTAGCTCTTCCAAAAAACTTCACCAAAGCACTTACTAACACCAAATAGAGAGGTTTTATGGAGTGGAATCAAGGTTGGATAGTTGAGTAAGTTGATTGAAGCAAGATTGAACCCAAAATCTTGAAGAGTTCTCTTCCTTTTGTTGCTCAAGAGATTCGGCCACAATGGAGAGGAAAAGAATGAATTTTTGGTGATTTTTGAGATATTTATTCACTTGGTAAGAAAAGTCAAAAAGGTGAATAGTTGGAGACAAAGTCCAACCAATGGGATAGTGACACTTGTCACTTCATTAAATGCAATTCAATCCTTTGGTCACCTCTCACATCAATCACCTCACACTCCTTTATTTATCCATTAACACCCGATAAATTTTTCACAGTATTCGGAACTTAACTTAATTGGCCGAATTTTTCCGAACTTTTTGCACTAGTGGGTCCCACGTCCAATATACGTTCTTATTTTCTCAAAAGCTAACCGATACTTGAGAATCATCTAAAACCCATATTTACTCATGAAAATTATCCTGGAGATTTTCTAATAAAGAAAATGCGGAAAAAAACGGGCGATAACTAAAACTCCACTTAAACTTTCTAATATTGCAACACTAGAGGTTTGCTAATCATTCAAACTTACTAAACCTTTGTAATTAAAACAAATCCTATATTTACTTACGTCAAGGCACACACTAGAATACCGAATATAAATTATAGCTTGAACCTTATAATAATAATACGTAAACTAGGATTTCCAAACTTAACCGAATTAGGGTTTCCTTCCTAGCCATTAAACCCTATTTTTTCCCATACCGAATATCAACTAACCCTAATATCGACTTACGATCGGACTGGGGCCTCACAATCTCCCCCACTTAGGACAATTTCGTCCTCGAAATTAACTCGTTGATCAAAACGTACCTTCAAAACCCGCCGAAGGATTAGTCACTTCCGGTTGACCCATTGCATAGACTCTGGCTGGCCCTTTGGGTCGATTTTCCCCTGCATTTGACGGCTTAGCTGTAGTCCCTTCAGTCGGTGGCTTAGGTTTCTCCTTTTGTGACTTAGGGCACTGGGCGATCAGATGTTCTGCACTACCACACTTATAGCATCTTCGGATCGAACTGTTCTTCCAACAGTTTTCGTCAGTGTGATTGGCCCCACAGAAACCACAGATTGGCGGGTCCCACATGCACTGTACACCTCTAATAGCCCAAACTTGACCTAAACCCAGAATATGCTATAAAATTCACATTTTATCATAAAATTTCCCAGAAAACCTACATATAATAGAAAACCCTAAAATATATTCAAAAGTCCCAAAATAACTGCCCGGAAAATAAGAAAATTTTCGGGGTCTCACACTCTCTCCCCCTTAAGGAATTTCGTCCTCGAAATTTCTCACCTGAGTCAGTAAACAGCTCTGGATATTTGGTTTTCATCTCGTTTTCCATCTCCCAGGTTGCCTCCTCAACTCCGTGGTTCTTCCACAGAATTTTCACCAGGGGAATTTGTTTATTCCTCAGCTCCCTAACTTTTCTATCCAATACTTGCACAGGTTTCTCTTCATAAGTAAGGGCCTCGTCGATTTCAATCTCTTCTTGCTGAACAATGTGAGTTGGATCGGGGTGATACTTTTTGAGCATGGACACATGAAATACGTCATGAATCCGCGACAGGCTCGGCGGCAACTCAAGTCGGTATGCGACTTTTCCAACCCGTTGAAGGATCGGAAAAGGTCCTGCGAATCTGGGCTGGAGTTTCTTTCCTCTGCCGGCAGTAACACTCCGTAACGGTGTAATCTTCAAGAATACTTGGTCTCCTACTTCAAACTCCAGATCCTTCCTTCGATTATCGGCGTAGCTCTTCTGGCGACTTTGGGCTGTCTGGAGTCTTTGACGGATTAACTTAATCTTTTCTTGTGCATCCTCCATCCAAGGGACAATAGTAGGGTCTAGGATCCTTTTCTCTCCCACTTCATCCCAATATATCGGTGAACAGCACTTTCGCCCATAAAGGGCTTCGTACGGTGCCATTTGGATTGATGAATGGTAGCTGTTATTATAGGCGAACTCTACTAATGTCATGTGCTGTCCCCAATTACCCCCGAAATCTAAAATACTCGTTCGTAACATTTCTTCGAGAGTCTGAATCGTCCGCTCCGACTGTCCATCCGTTTGAGGATGATAGGTAGTACTCAAATTCAACTTCGTCCCTAAGGTCTCTTGAAACTTCTGCCAAAATCTAGACACGAAGCGAGGGTCTCGGTCGGAAACAATGCTCACAGGCACTCCATGCAATCTCACAATCTCCTCCAGATACACTCGAGCTAACTTATCCATGGAATACTTCATATTCACAGGCAAGAAATGAGCCGACTTGGTCAATCGATCAACGATCACCCAAACGGCATCATGTCCTTTTTGAGTTCTAGGTAGTCCAGATACGAAATCCATGGTAATATGTTCCCATTTCCATTCAGGAATCTCCAACGGTTGCAGCAATCCCGAAGGCTTCTGATGTTCAGCCTTAACTTGCTGGCACACCAGGCAGGTTTGCACGTATTGAGCTATCTCTCTTTTCATCTTGTCCCACCAGTACAATTGTCGTAAGTCACGATACATCTTGTTACTTCCTGGATGGATTGTATATTTAGATCGATGAGTCTCCTCCAAAATTTCCCTTCTCAAAGTTTCATCATCAGGTACCACTATGCGATTTCGAAATCTTAAAATCCCTTCAGAGCTCAAATTAAAATCGGAAATTTCTCCTTTCTTCACCTTTTCTACCCACTTTTGAACCATCGAATCCTTAATTTGAGCTTCCTTGATCCTTTCCAAAAACACGGACGTCACTCGGATGTTTCCAAAGGTTATCCTATTATGCTCCAGTTTTGGATTCCATTCTCCTACAACTCTCAATAATTCCCACTCTTTCACCATCAATCCAGAAATCTGAGCCTTTCGACTTAAGGCATCGGCTACCACATTAGCTTTACCAGGATGGTAGTGAATGGTATAATCATAATCCTCTAAGAATTCCATCCAACGGGGCTGTCTCATGTTCAACTCCTTCTGGGAAAAGAGGTATTTGAGGCTTTTATGGTCAGAGTAGACTTCAAAAGTCACCCCATACAGATAGTGTCTCCACTTTTTAAGAGCGAAGACAACTGCGGCCAGTTCAAGGTCATGAATAGGATAGTTTTGCTCATGGGTTTTCAATTTTCTGGATGCATAAGCTATCACGTTTTGGTGTTGCATCAGTACGCACCCTAAACCCTCTTTGGAGGCGTCAGTGTATACAGTGAAACCGTCCAGACCATTAGGTAAAGCCAGAATAGGGGCCATAGTTAACCTCCGTTTCAGCTCTTGAAAGCTACCCTCACACTTATCACTCCAGAGAAAACCTCCACCCTTCCTTGTTAGATCGGTTAAGGGACTGGCAAGTTTTGAAAAATCTTTAATAAACTGCCGGTAATAACCTGCCAACCCTAGAAAGCTCCGTATCTCCGTGGGGTTATCGGGTCTCTTCCACTCAGTTACTGCCTCTACCTTGGCCGGATCCACAGCAATTCCTTCTTTAGAAATCATGTGCCCCAGAAAAGAAACTTTCTCCAGCCAAAACTCACATTTGCTGAATTTGGCGTACAACTGGTGCTCCCTCAGGGTTTGTAGGACCTCTTTCAGATGTTGTTCATGCTCCTCATGGGTTTTTGAATAGACCAATATGTCATCGATAAAAACAACGACAAATCGGTCGAGGTAGGGTTTGAAAATTCGATGCATGAGGTCCATGAAGGCAGCAGGGGCATTAGTCAGTCCAAAAGGCATCACGACAAATTCGTAATGCCCATACCGAGAATTCAAGGCAGTTTTAGGCACATCTCCCTTTTTAATCAAAAGTTGGTAATACCCCTGTCGAAGGTCTAATTTTGAAAAGACCACCGCATCTTGCAACTGGTCAAATAATTCATCAATGTGGGGTAGTGGGTACTTATTCTTGATGGTCACGTTATTCAACCCTCGGTAGTCGATACATAGTCTCAAGGTCCCGTCCTTCTTCTTAACAAAGAGAACAGGTGCCCCCCAAGGCGATCCACTCTCGTGAATAAATCCCCGCTCAAGAAGATCTTGCAACTGTAATTTCAGCTCTTTGAGTTCCGCAGGTGCCATTCGGTAAGGAGTTTTGGAAATAGGGGAAGCCCCTGGACAAAGGTTAACTTCAAACTCAACTTCTCTTTCCGGAGGCAGATTCACTAACTCGTCAGGAAAAACATCAAGGTATTCACTCACGACTGGAACATCTTCTATTTTCAGTTTGTCAGCAGGAGTGTTAATAAGAAAAGTTAGGAACCCCTGTGCCCCTCTACTCAATAATTTCCTAGCTCGAATACCCGATATCATAGCAGATGAGGCTAGACTACCCCTCACATCTAACCTCAAAGTTGCCTCCCCAGGAATACGAAATTCAACAGTTTTCCTCTTGCAGTCCAGCTGGGCATCGTATCTAGCCAACCAATCCATGCCTAATATCACATTGTATCCCTTTATGGCTAAACTTATCAAATTCCCCAATAACTTCCGCTCACCTACCCAGATCTCACAATTCGTGTACATTTTGCTAGAAATCAAACGTTGGTCCCCCGTAGGAGTACTAACTTCTAACTCATAAGGAAGAATAACAGGGTTTATATCAATTCCACACATAAACTCGGGGTTAACAAAGGAATGGGTAGCTCCAGGGTCTATCAAAATTCTAGCTAGGCGGTGGAAGACAGGAATCGTACCTTCCACTACCTCGGCGGAATCAGGAACTGGCCGTTGCTCAATGGAGTACACCCGTGCGGGTACCTTTGGTTTGGTACTGTCTACCCGGGATTGACTTGAGGTAGCCTTAGATGTCATCGGGGTAGTTCCTCTCGCGTCACGTGCCTGGACCGGACAGTTGGCGAACCGGTGCTCCGCACTTCCGCACCGCAAACACTTATTCTGCTTCCTCCAGCAGTCGTCCTCCGTGTGATTGGGTTTCCCACAGAAGTTACACGGACCACGCACTACAGTAGCGGAACTCCCTTGTGTGGTGCTCCTCGGCGGTCCTCGGCCTGGTTGGCTTCCTCGGGAAGAAGCCCCTCTAGCTGGACTCGAAAACCGTCCCCCTCCAGCTCCCCTTCCAAATTTAGGAGGGGGAGGGGTACTCTTATCCCCTTGAGTTGAGCTACTCCCAGCAGCTCCCCGCTTTCGATTTTGGAAATTTCTCACCTGGAGCCTCGCATTCTCGGATCGTAAGGCCTTCTCAACAGCATCACTAAAGTAGTGATTTGGGCAACAGCTAAATCCTTTTGGATTTCCACATTAAGCCCCTGAAGAAAACGCCTAGCCCTCCTTTGTTCGGTTAAAATGAGCTCAGGAGCAAATTTAGATAAACGTGTGAATTGGCTCTCATATTCGGCCACCGATTGCGTCCCTTGGCGTAGACGAATAAATTCGTCCTCTTTTTTCTCTTGAACCAATGGCGGAAAATACTTGGCGTTGAATTCCCGTACAAAATTCATCCAGGTCCTTGGTGTCTGTTCTCGCTCCCATTTCGTCCGGATAATGTTCCACCAAGAGCGAGCAGCACCTTCGAGTTGAAAAACCGCAAAGGTCACTTGCCTCTCTTCCGAGTAATGTAGAGCGGCGAAAATGTCTATCATCTTTTCCAACCATTGTTCGGCCACATCAGGGTCGGGCCCTCCTAGAAATTTAGGCGGGGAGAATTTTTGGAATCGTTCGAGAGCTCGATCCTCGCTCTCGACGTGATTTCCAGGGTTTCCAGGATTGCCAGGATTGCCAATTGGTGGATTAGGATTGGAGCCCTGTTGTTGTACCACCTGGGCTAAGAGATCGGTCATCCGCTGAATAGCAGCGGCTACTTGCACGTTGGGATCGATTTGGGGTTCAGGAGTTGGTTCGGGCACTGCAGTTCCCGTACCCTGTTCAGTCGTGGGCTGTCTACCCCCACGTCCTCTTCCTCGGGCACTACGCGTGCCTTCCATCGTTCTAGATCAATCTAGGGCCAAAATATACCCATAAATATAACATTAACAATAAAGGGTACATACCCTTGTACACAACAAACATGAGCACTTAACCAAACAATCATTTCACAACACACTTAGGCACCTAACACATAGTCATGGCATTCACAACAAGATCAAACATTTATACAAAACAGTCAGTCAAGTACAAACACGGAGAATCCCTTACGGAAATGGCGTTACAAAAGTAATATATACAAAACTAGTCCACCTTACAAAACGACTAGATAAAGGTCCTCCCCGACCCACCATTCCGTATCCCATATATATACAAGAGTCAAAACCGTCCAAGGTGGTCTAAAAGCCAGACCCTAGCCTACCGTGGGACTAGAGGACCTACTCGCTTGGGCGGGTTCACCTCCAACTCCGCCTCCTACACCAGAGTCCTCGTCCCCACCTCCTACACTAGAGCCCTCGTCACACTCGTCCCCTACTAAGTCATCACATAGGTTCAGAATCGATCCGGCTTTCTCCTTTAGTTGTCTCGCCCTCTTGGCCGTACGTTTGTGCATCTCCTCAAGTTGCAAACACAAGTCGTCCACCCTATCTTGACCTTCACCTAGGTCATATTCCAATTCCTTAATTCGCTCAGCTTGCCTCTTGTTGGCCTCACTTAATCGATTTACTTCAGCTTCAAGCCTTGCACAATCCTTGGCCAACTCCTTCCTTTCTTTGTCCACGGCCAATACCAGAGTATTGGGATAGGCAAACCTCTGACGGCACTCACAACGCCGAAGGCGACTAGCCGGACTCCAACGTACCGTTGACCCTCTCGGCCGGATCTGGTACCTAATCATAGGAAGTACTCCACGGCCCCGTTCCACGGTCGGTCTATTCTGTGATTGACCCCACAGAAACCACAGATTGGAATGAAGAAACACGATGATAACTGAAACAATTATAATTTGGACATTGATCGAGTGAAACGAATACCTTTTCTAGCAACAATAGGTGGACTAGCTGGAGATGAGATCATGGAAGGTGACGGAATTGGAACAGTGTGTAAGGAACTTCAACAAATTCTCCAATACCATTATCTGAAATTGTAGCAGGACGATTGTGTCTATGATAACTGAGAAGTGGTGGTGATCTGGGTGAAGTTACAGGCTCATTGGTATGCTAACTAATGTTAGTGTTATGAATAAAAGGAACAAAATAAGTAGAAATAAGAATATCCTCAGTGATTGTAGAATTCTCAGACATATTAAATTACAAGAAAAGGATAGTTTCAAAAAATGTAACATCTATAGAGATGATGTATCATCTGAGATTAGGAAAAAAAATATTTGTACCCTTTTTGTATTTAAAAGTACCCCAAAAGTACACATTTGACAGCACGACAAGAAAGCTTACCTTTTTCAGGAGTTAAATCATGTACAAAACATGTACAGTCAAACGTAGAAGGGGAAATAAAAAAATAGAGAATCATTTGAATATACAAAAGGGTAAGGAATTTGATCATTAAGAACAGATGATAGCATGCGATTAATCAAATAGCATGCTGTGAAAATAGCATCCTCCCAAAAATATAGTGAAACATTTGCATGAAGAACTAAAGTATGTGTTGTTTCAACCACATGTCTACTTTTCCTTTCAGCAAATCCATTTTGTTGTGAGGTATGAGAATATGATGATTGATAAACAATTCCTTTAGAACTCATAAAAAACTTAAAAGGAATATAGAAATACTCATATGCATTATCACTGCTCAAGATCTTTATGGGAACATCAAATTGTGTTTGAATTTCAAAAATAAAGTTTTGAAAAATAGAAAACACTTCAAATCTACTTTTCATAAAAAACGATCAAGTACATTAAGAATAATCATCAATAAAAGTAACAAAATACTAATATCCTAAAGTGGAAGTAACACGACTTGGTCCCCAAACATTAGAATGGACTAAAGAAAATGGAGATTCAACTCTATTATTAACCCTTTTTCGGAAATGCTACGATTTTTTTTCTCAATCTAGCACGATGTACACTCTAAAGAAGACATAGTAATGGATGGCACTATCTTCCGAAATTTATTTAATGTTGGATGACCAAAATGACTATAAATTAGTAAAGGGTCATCTACTGCAGAATAAGATACTAGTGCTAGTAAAGAGAGACGCTGAAGTCCTTGTGACACACGCCCTGTGCCAACCGTCCACCCCGTACTCTAATCCTGTACAATAATAGATTTCTCATCAAATGTAACTAGACATTTAAGAGAACAACACAAACAATGAACAGACACTAAATTAAAAGGACAATTGGGTATATAAAGAACATACTCAAGAGGGTTAGAAGATTAGCCATCCCTTTAGTTTGGGTTTGTGAGCTATCAACAAAAGTAATATTGGATAGACAAGTAGAATTACTGTGAAGTGCAAAGTTGTGGATTATCAGAAATGTGATATGTGGCAGTAGAATCTAAAACCCATGGATCACGGGAAGGAAATTGAGAAACACAGACAGTAGCATTACCAAGTTGTACTACTAAGGTAGCAGGAGTGGAAGACTATTTGATTGTAAACCATTTCACAAAATCCTCATACTCATATTTGAAATTTGATCCTGAACTTTCACAATGTTCCAATTAAACAACATTTGCCGCTTGTTGTGGAGAACATCCATGCAAGAGCCTATAACGATCTTCTGTGTATCCAATTCTTTTATAATGGTCACAATGAGGTCGGTTTTTGTTACAATTATAACCACCTCAGTTGCGGCCACGATCTCGGCCTCCTTTTTGACTAGATTGAGATGCCAAAGTAGATGAATCAATGACAATAATCTCCGTAGATGATTTTGATTCATTAGAAAGTTGTAACAGTCATGAAAATTCTTGAGATAGAGTAGAAATTGTGGGGCTAACAAGAATCTATTCACAGATGGCAGAATATTTTGTCGGTAAATCAAAAAGAGCCAAAAGCATAAAAAATGTACTTCTTTGAAAGAGCTGTTCCTGTTGAGTTGTAGCAGGGCAAAGCAACTCATTGAAATTTGAAAGTATCTCTTGAATTCTGCCTATGTAAGAGCTCATAGGCATATCAAGTTTTTGGGGTGTAATGAAATTTATCAAATTAGAACAAATAGCATAAATACGGGAGATATCATTAGTGTATAATATTTTGGCCTGCTCCCATACACAAAAGCAAATCTTGTGTGAACGAAAAATTTGCTTTAGTAAAGAATCAATAGTTTGTCAAAACATGCTACACAATTGTGCATCGATTCTCTCCTACTTGGATCACTCAACCATAGAATCATGAGGTTTGGTAGTGAGATAATCTTTTTATTCTTGTCCCATGAACCATAGCTCAACTTCATCTGCCCAGGTAGAGTAGTTATTACCTTTCAATGTTTCTGTAGTGACAATTGTAGAACCAGTAATAGATGAGTTGATCATGAGAAGAGCTGTGGTGGATTTAGATGTAGATGTTATAGACATATCAGATGTAGACATGACGATATTAGATCAGGTTGAATCATCAAGAGGGATGATTGGAAAACAAAGAGTCTAAAAAATTTCTCTCTCTTAGTTCTGATACCATGTGAGAGAAAAAGAAAGAGAGAAAGATATTTGGAAATAACATTTCTCTTGATTGAATTAGTGATACATATATATATACACAAGACTAGAATTAATCAAGATCCTAAAATCCAACTATCAAGATTCTAAAACCAAGTTAGAATAATTAGGCTATCTAATCACTATAATTAAGTTAGAATATTCAAGCTATTTAATCCCTATTATTAAGCTAATACATAACGTACCTAAAATGAATCTAGACATATTCAACTGGAGGAAGGCTATTGAGATTAGGAGCTACATAGACCTTGAAAAGGCAGGCTGACTCATTATCTATTTCCTTGTTTTTGTCTTTTGAGACATATTTATAATGCAATCAAACTGGATTTTCCATCCCAGATAACAATTGATCATTACACACTCAGTTGTGGACAACATCCTTCTAAAGAATTTGTCTAGTATACTCACAAGGGAGACCCTGTGGATGTGACATTCGGAATGAAGTAACTGAAGATATTATTGAAATATTTAGACCTTAGGTGCCTTCTAAACCAATTGCTACACAATTTGATATGTTCTCCTTTTCATCTTCTATCTATCAATAAATGGCAGGCCATTGAATGATGTCACTAATAATTATGAAAAGGTTTTTATCAATGTCCTTTCTATTTATAGTTAAATATGATTATCATCTTTCTTAACAGACACCATTAGTAGAATCATGCTAAGTTCCATATGCCTATCATTTTCTTCATGCATTTTAGTTCTTAACTTTGAGGGACTAGAGACATCCAATTGAAGATCCTCACTTCCTTTACTTTACTAATTCTATGCATTCTTTCCTTTTGTGTGGCATGTGAAGTTGATATACACTTTTACTTCGATAAAACTGGAGAGTAAAATTATTTTCTTCCTATTCTAGTAACTATGTCTGTGCTTTCATTGTTACCTCCAACTGCCCTGGATTCATCTGGTGGTAATCCACATCTCTGACATAAGTATATTTTGCTTTCATTAAGACATCTAAATGGAACTTATAATGAAAACCAACTGTTATTTACAGCTCTTATTGCGTATGTATCACCTTGTAGTGCATAATGGATCTGCAGTTGCGTTGTTGCATGTCTAGAAAAATGTTGAGAGTACTATCAGTTTATGAAATTAAGGACACTAAAATTGTTTATCTCACTCTGTTAGTTAAGAAGGGATTTGGGGCGGGAACGGTTATCAGATTGACCGTTCTCGAGCAGTCATCTCACAAACAGAAAGGAAAAGCGAGAAATGAACTACGTCAGAAGGCTTTCAGCGGACCCCAAAATGACGTCATTTTATTAAGTGAGAAAGGTAAAAAAAATTGACTTTGTGCTGACCATAATGGCAAGTTACGGAACGTCAGCACCATTAGTAAGCAAAGTCCTGCCCAAAACAAAAGGTTGAAAACGAAGAGCCGGACTTAGACTCCCTCCCAAACCAAACGAGAGCAATTGCTGAAATTCATAGCTGCTTGCGAGAAGCTATGAGAGGAGAAATAACAGAGAAAAATAGGAAATTGGCCAATACTCTCCAGTGTGACATTGTGAAAAGCTGTTGGAGTGTGGCATTGTTGAAGGAAAATCACAGCAAGGAGAAGCAAAAAGTGGTGGACCTGTGGACAAATTTTTGGTGATTCGGGTTTATTAAAAGAAGAAGAAAGGTGAACCCAAGTTTGAAGAGTGGAAGATCGTGGGATTCGGAGTAGTGAACGACCGCAAATCAGTCAGGTAAAACAATTTTGAGTCCTAGGATGATATAGTAACATTTGTAATTTGACAAAAAAGTGGAAGGACCTTACTTGTGGATGTTGTTGGTATACAGTATGATGATTGCTTAGAGGGATATCAAGTGAGCATGATTTTGTGTATAGTAATTAATAAGTGCGGCGTAATAGGAGTATTATATGTTAGTCTTTGAGCATTGAAACAGGAGAGTGGGAAAGGAGGGGAAATCTTACGGCACAACTACTCGAAAAAATGTGTGCATGGATTTTGGAGTTCGTACATATAAAAAATGGATGTAGATTATAATTAGTATATGCTAAGTAGATAGTACAATGTGTTGAGTGTATCATACGCTGCTACATTCGTTGTTATGCATACTGAGAACTGTTACGAGCAGTTGCTGAAATTCACAGCTGCTTGCCAGAAGCTACGATAGGAGAAATAACAGAGAAAAATAGGAGATTGGCCACACCCTCCAGTGTGACATTGTGAAAAGCTGTTGAAGTGCGGCATTGTTGAAGGAAAATCACATCAAGGAGAAGCAAGAAGTGGTGGACCCGTGGACAAATTTTTGGTGATTCGGTTTATTAAAAGAAGAAGAAAGGTGAACCCAAGTTTGAAAAGTGAAAGATCATGGGATCCGGAGTAGTGAACGATCGTAAATCAGTCAGGTAAAACATTTTTGAGTCCTAGGATGATGTAGTAACGTTTGTAATTTGACAAAAAAGTGGAAGGACCTTACTTGTGGATGTTGTTGGTATACAGTATGATGATTGCTTAGAGGGATATCAAGTGAGCATGATTTTGTGTATAGTAATTAATAAGTGCGGCGTAATAGGAGTATTATATGTTAGTCTTTGAGCATTGAAACAGGAGAGTGGGAAAGGAGGGGAAATCTTACGGCACAACTACTCGAAAAAATGTGTGCATGGATTTTGGAGTTCGTACATATAAAAAATGGATGTAGATTATAATTAGTATATGCTAAGTAGATAGTACAATGTGTTGAGTGTATCATACGCTGCTACATTCGTTGTTATGCATACTGAGAACTGTTACGAGCAGTTGCTGAAATTCACAGCTGCTTGCCAGAAGCTACGATAGGAGAAATAACAGAGAAAAATAGGAGATTGGCCACACCCTCCAGTGTGACATTGTGAAAAGCTGTTGAAGTGCGGCATTGTTGAAGGAAAATCACATCAAGGAGAAGCAAGAAGTGGTGGACCCGTGGACAAATTTTTGGTGATTCGGTTTATTAAAAGAAGAAGAAAGGTGAACCCAAGTTTGAAAAGTGAAAGATCATGGGATCCGGAGTAGTGAACGATCGTAAATCAGTCAGGTAAAACATTTTTGAGTCCTAGGATGATGTAGTAACGTTTGTAATTTGACAAAAAAGTGGAAGGACCTTACTTGTAAATGTTGTTGGTGTATAGTATGATGATTGCTTAGAGGGATATCAAGTGAACACAATTTTGTATATAGTAATTAATAAGTGCAGCGTAATAGGAATATTATATGTTAGTCTTTAAGCGTTGAAACAGGAGAGTGGGAAAGGAGGGAAAAATCTTACGGCACAACTGCTTGAGAAAATGTGTGCATGGGTTTGGGAGCTCGTAGGTGTAAAAAATGTGTATAGATTATAATTAGTATATGCTAAGTAGATAGTACAACGTGTTGAGTGTATCATACACTGTTACATTCGTTATTATGCATAAACACAATGTTGGAGAACTGTTACATGTTGTGGATTAACAGGAACAGGAACAGGACAGAAACAGAATAGAAATGTTAGTTTGAAATTGGGATGTCGTATTTGGGTCTTCATTGGTGTATATTTATTGTATTAGTTCGTGTGCATGAACACAGTATTGAATAAGTGTTACATGTTGTGGTTTAACAGATACAAAAAAGAAACAGAGTTCAAATGTTTTGTATAATTATTTACTACTACATTGGTGTATAATTATTGGTTTAGTTGCATAAAAAGAGACAAGTTTCCGGGTTGGAATTGAATAAGTATGAGAGTAAGTTATAAGTTGACAATTTGAGGCAGAAGGAATAACAAATTGTGAAGTTTGGTATAATTAGTGTAGAAAAACGATTACGAATCTTGTTAGTTATTGTAAGTGCACATCCATGTTGGATAATTGTTACACACAGTTATTCAGTAGTGACAGTAGTATAAGTGTTCTGTAAAATTGGCTAAACATACTTTGAAATTGTTCCACGAGTTTGTTACTTCATTCGTATTGTTAAATAAGGTGATAAATAAAGGAGAAGGTGATTGCACTTGATAGATAGGAGAATAGATTATGGAATGACTAAATGAGGCATAATTAACCATAAACTTTGGTATTGAGGCAAACAAATTGTGAAAAGGAAGATTACTAGTACAGTAATTGTTGTGATTGGACATCATGTTTGATAGTTGTTACACACAGTAGGTCAGAAGTTACAGTAATAGAACTGGTCTGCAAAATTACATCAAGATACTATAAACTTGGTTGGCCCCTATTTCTACTGCATTGGTATTGTACAATAGCATGATAAATAGAAGAAGAAGTTGATCCTAAGTACAACTTGATAGGTAGAACAACAGATTATGTAGATTAGTGGTAGTTGGAATAAATAACAAACTGTGAAGAATGACTTACTCAGTGTTAAAAAAATGTTACAAGTTGTACTATAGCTTGTGTGACTATATTTGATACTCATATATTGTGTTTAACAATACTTCGTCATATATTATGCCTGTAGCTAAAAATGAAATTTTGGAACTGACGTGCAATTTATTTATTAAAACATTAGTTTACATGACAAGAACGCGAGCAGGAAGCACACTTGAGGAAATAAACAGTGAAGAATTCACTGAAACAAGTGGTGGTAAAGTGTGACGACCCCATCTTCCCCTAAGGCGAACCAGAGGGGTCGGTGGACCGCCTGCCCAACTCTCGCCAGGACTACGGATCACAAAACAATCAAATACATATTTAATTTTACAAAAGAAAACTCAACGAAAGAACAATTTATTCTATTAAGGTGTTCTTGGAACAATAGTATCATCACGCAAGAAAGTATAGCGCTCGAGCACTTCAATCGGACCAGAAAACGAAGAACGAAAATTTGCCGCAGATGAACAGTAACCGCCTGCGTCACTATCTGGCCAGAATCTGGCCGGATATCCGGCCGGATTCACGGCCGGATAGGAGGCCGAGGCTAAACCCAAAAGGGTTTGAAATTTCCCTGTCAATCCGGCCATAAGTTGGCCGGATTGCTCCGGCCGGATTTCGACCCGAAGCTAAACCCAAATTTTTTTCAAAATCCCCTGCCAATCCGGCCAGAAATCCGGCCAGTAGTTGGCCGGATTGTGGCCAGAAGCAAAATCAAAATTTTTTTTTCTTCCCCTGTATATCCGGCCTTGTATCCGGCCAGAAACTGGCCGGATTCTTGGCCGGATTCTGGGCAGCGTTTTGCCAAAAAAATTCTTTCTTCCTTCGTTTGCATACGGTACTCACATAAATTCACCAAACACATAATATAGTTCATCCAAGACTTGATAAAGACATATATATACATGCCTTATATACATAAGAAAGGTTCAATTTACACCTCAAAGGTACACGAAGTCATATACATCAAAAGTTCAAGTTCTCGAGGAGCCTTTCAAAACTATCACTTAACTAGCTCAACTCATATCAAAACTTGTTTCCAATCATGCTCCTGTAAGGAAAACAAAACAACGGGGGTGAGCTTACGCTCGTGAGGTACCAAATGCACAATTTCATGATACAACTATTAACACATATACATAAACACCTTCATACAAACATACACATATAAAAGGATACATGTGACCCTCAAGGGCCGGTTTCCGATTGCCATACTTGATCGCACATGTTGACACTCCGTCAACCATTTAAACAATCCAAGATCCGTAGACACCACTTCGCACCATTTCCTTCCACCATTCACCCCCTATTCGGGCCCGCCGCCTCATAGTTCCAAAAGGGTAATACTCGAGTATACCACAAGGTCGAGGAGTTAACACTCCACTCGCCTATCAAGAACCCAAAGGCTCATTAACGAATCGCCCAAGCCCTTGCCGGCTCGACTCGAATAACGGTCTAAGGGCATGAGCTCAATTTCACATTAATAGTAAGGCATTGCCCCATCAAATGTCAAATCATGTATATATACCACTTCACATCCAAACAATAATGGTAAATGCAAGTAAGTGGTCAAGAGCGATCAAGTACACTCTCGACCCAAATCAAGACATTTAAAATCACATAACAAGTATGTTCATCATATACTGGTACACTCACCAAATTTTCAAGCAAGTCACACGTTTGAATCAGGTGTAGGTCCCGGCCCACCGGTACGACCTAAAACAAGCAAATAACCATATTGAAGACTCAAACACAATTCAATGTACAAGTTTAACTTACTAATGCAAGTTGCTCAAAAGCCAATACAATGAAACATTAAGGTGTGGAATGTGAGTAAAAGCCCAAAACTTATCCATTTCTACTCAAATCCTTCTCAATACAAAACCATCTATATTTCTAACCATTTGGACGGCATAACCCCTTAATTTCTTCACATTTCCAACCTAACCACAAACACTCCTAGCAAGCAAGTTTTATGGAAGAATTTGTGAATTAACCGGTTGGATTTCAAGATTTGGCAAGAGATTGAAGCAAAAATTGAAGAACTTTCTTTCTTTCTTTCTTCCTTGTTGGTCGGCAAAGAGGAGGAGAAAAATAAAGAATTTTGGGTCAATTTTTGTTTTAGTAAAGGTGTAGGAAAAGTCAAAAATTCAAGGGCCAATGAAATTGCAACATGTGTTCTTCAAGCTTATCTCAATTTGTGTCTTATAACACTTAATTAATATGACTAACATCTAATTAACTCCTAACACTAAGTACTAGGCTTCCGTAAACAAAATTTCCCAAAGTTACCTTTCCCTGTACCGATCATTTTAGCGGGTCCCACGCTTAGCGGAAGCGTGGTGGGCCCATAACCCACAGGTCCCAGGATTGAAACCTGGCTCTGATACCACTTGTAACGACCCCATCTTCCCCTAAGGCGAACCAGAGGGGTCGGTGGACCGCCTGCCCAGCTCTCGCCAGGACTACGGATCACAAAACAATCAAATACATATTTAATTTTACAAAAGAAAACTCAACGAAAGAACAATTTATTCTATTAAGGTGTTCTTGGAACAATAGTATCATCACGCAAGAAAGTATAGCGCTCGAGCACTTCAATCGGACCAGAAAACGAAGAACGAAAATTTGCCGCGGATGAACAGTAACCGCCTGCGTCACTATCCGGCCAACTTATGGCCGGATTTCCGGCCGGATTGACAGGGAAATTTCAAACCCTTTTGGGTTTAGCCTCGGCCTCCTATCCGGCTGTACACCTCTAATAGCCCAAACTTGACCTAAACCCAGAATATGCTATAAAATTCACATTTTATCATAAAATTTCCCAGAAAACCTACATATAATAGAAAACCCTAAAATATATTCAAAAGTCCCAAAATAACTGCCCGGAAAATAAGAAAATTTTCGGGGTCTCACATAAAGAACACGGGGCACCACCCAATTCATTAAATAGGTAAGTAGCCAGTGGTTGTATATGGTCGTGGCAGATTAGATTTGTCATCATTATAATGTATTACAATGTTGATTATTCAGGGGCCGGATGGAAAGGAAAAGAAGCAATAAAAGGAATGATTGTTTAAGTGGAGAGGAAGAAATGGTTACAGCAAGAACAAGCGAGGTCGCAGAACCAGTCCCACTATTGAATCCATGGATGAAATTCAGGTAAGATTATTGGGTTTGAGGAAAAAATAATGCTACTAAATAGCATAAATAACTTTGAAGTTTTGAATATGGACAGGAAAGAACATCAACGCACGGTTTCGGCGAAGGGTGTTAAGTTGACAAAGGTATACTGTCATAGTAAAATAAACACTACAATCATTGAACAGATGGGCTACCTAAGGAAAAAATAGTGAAATGAGCAATTATTTTGTAGTTTAATGTGTCTTTTGACTTTGTTTATTCAACGCAGTACAATGACATTGTCCGGGCAGCATATAATAAGTTGAGTGAGGAAGAATTGAGGAAGCGAAAGGAGGAGTATTTGAAAGAGAAAGAAGAGTACGAGAAAAAAATGGAACATTTAAAAAAGCCGATAGTGTGAAAAGCACGGATTCAGATTAAGGTAAATACACGTCATAATTCGTCAAACACTTAATGAAACTGTATATTTTTCTAATGCCTATATCTAAAAAATAGTATAGAATCAGAAATACACTATCCGTTGCTCGCCAAAGCAGATGTCAAGCTTAGTTTCACGAATCGATGAAACAAAGAAGCAATAGATTAGAGACATAGGGTTTGGAGGGCTGCTAGACTTACAGTGTCATTAGATTCCTAGTGGCATAGCTACCTGGCTTGTCGATAACTTTAATCCGACATTGACTAGTTTGAATGTACATGGAGATGATATTGCCTTTAACATCAAAGGATATTAGTTTAAATTTGGGGATCCCATACGAATGTCCCGTTTGTGACGCCTCCACTTCTCCCAAGGGCAAACCCAAGGGTATCGGCGGGACGCCTGCCCAACTCTCGTCAGGATTCGGTACAATCCATAATTCAAAACTAGGAATACTTCAAATAACTTCAAATACATAATTAAAGTACTCCAAAATATCTCACACTTACAATCAGTTAGCTTTCAAGCTTAAATACAACCCAACAGAACATGTACTACGGCCATCCGTCATAATACAACTTAAAATCTTCAAAAGAAAACAACCTAGCACTATTCTCGAGTACTCTTGGTCTAGAACCCTGTTAAAGAAAACAACAACGTGGAATGAGCTACACTGTCCAGTAAGGTTCCAAGACACTCTAGCAGTTCCAATAAATCAAGTAATTTGAGCATACCACATGTATGGCACATTAACATGAGACAGTTATCATGGTACGAGTAATTTGAGCATATCACAGGTATAGCACATTAACATGAGACAGTTATCATGGTACGAGTAATTTGAGCATAACACATGTATA
The DNA here is from genome assembly GCF_036785885.1 of Coffea arabica. Classification (NCBI taxonomy): domain Eukaryota; kingdom Viridiplantae; phylum Streptophyta; class Magnoliopsida; order Gentianales; family Rubiaceae; genus Coffea; species Coffea arabica. Next base: position 47,894,771 of record NC_092316.1, on the reverse strand, counting down.
GTTCTAGATTTCACATTGGCATATTATCATGAAATAGTTATCATTATGCAAAATAAACACACATTGAAGGATACAGTGTTCCAGTCGAACCATTTCGGTCAACTACACCTTATAACTCCTGATCCGCTCGATATTGTCTGGCCATCACCTTATCCCTCCAGTGATAGTACTCGAGTATACCGAAATAGTGTTCCAGGGATCCAGCCTACCCGACCGAGCTCAGTCCTGACTCAAGTAAGTTAGTAACCAAGGGCAGGGCCCAATTCAACTTAGAACTTACAACATGCACAAGTAATCAAGCAAATTGGTGAACGGTAAAAATTTATTATTTTAGTAGGTCGAGTGAGATGAAGTACACACTCGCCTGAAACTTGTGGAAAAGTTCATGTGAATATGTAACTTACGGTAATCGCATAATCAAGTAGTCAAGTAATCAAGGAAGCAGATAATCAAGTAAATCAGTAAACGATAAGTAATTACGGTTAATTGGTAGACATTTTGAATAAATATGCATTTCAAGTATTTCATATCAAGTAATTCAAGTAGTCACGTAAATATGCTCTTCCAGCATTTCATGTCAAGTAATTCAAGTAGTCACGTAAATATGCTCTTCAAGCATTTCATGTCGAGTAATTCAAGTACATTTTTACTTAATTGAGGACGAGTGCGATAATACTTAACATTTAACACGTAACACTTAGCATGTAATAACTATGGAGTAAACATGTCATAAAACTATTCAAGTAATGTACTCCTATATGGAATACTCACCTATTTCAAACAAGTGAATAAGTACTCAAACAAGTGTCTAGGCATCCGCTTCGAGTTCCTCTTGAAGTTTCCCTTGAGCGCCTGAGCAAATAATAACTACTTTAATCAAAATCATGCATTTACCAAAAAAGGATGCACACTCATGTCGACTAAGTCAAAATCTTAAAAGAGAGTTTCAATTCTCTCAACTCGAGGTTCAAGAGTAAAGTTTTAAGATCTAAATAGAGAGACTAGCATTTTTCATGAAATCAAGTTCAAAACGTTCAATCGATATCGCGAAAAGAAGTCAAGTTTCAAAAATTTCATTTTCTAAGAAATTGGCAATTTTCAGCTTTGTGTGTCAATCTTAGAAAAATCATATCCTGCACTATGTAGTTCCAAAATTGGAAAACATGATATCGTTGGAAACCTCTTCCAAAGCACTAAAAGTTCCTTGAAGACACTTTTCCATGATTCCAAATGGAAAGTATTCAAAAATGGGCTCAAATTTGATGTTTTGGGGCACTTAAGACCACTTTGGGGTTGGTTTTTGGCCAATTTTGAAAATTTGAAAAAATTCACACAATGCAAACCAGCCTCTGAAATTTGGAACTCAATTATAGTTGCAAACAAGGTTTAAAACACAACAAGCGAATCAAGAATTGGAGTTTTGAGCACCAAGATATGGTAGCTCAAAGTCGCTGAAAAGTTGAACCTGTTTTGCCGTTTTCCAGGTTTAAATCATTCTTTTTGGGACTTTGATTGAGTATCGAAATGGACTTGGAATGGCACCAAATTTTGTATGAATATACTACCATATAAGGGATATTCCTCTGCCAAATTTTATAGAAAAATACGTATGGAAAGTTGGTTAACAAAACCACTAAAGTCCCAAGAAGTTCCAAGGCAAATCTGCCTTGGACTTCCGTTTTTTCCGTTTTCAAGCATTTGGCCAAGGAAAATTTCTCAAACATGGTTCATTGGTGTAAATAATGTCGAATAAACATCCAGGATGTGTTTGGTAGATGATTAATACCAAGAAATTTGAAACAACAAGTCCTAAGAACGATTAAAGCATTGAACTAGCCAAAAAAGGGTTTTAGTTTACTGGATCAGTTTCGGAGATTGACCACAACTCACTCAATTCAACTCGGAATTGAGTATGGTTGGTGGTGTTGAAAACTAGATTCATAGAGCTACAATTTTTCAGAAGAAATCATTTTAAACATCTGTCCATAACTAGCTCATATTTGAGCATCAATTCGCAGTTCACGAAATGGGTTCCAGTGATCCAGTAAAACAGATCAGCCATGTTCAAACAGTTGGTATGGCTCGCTCGGATGGAATCAGGGCATGCATTCTATACCGTTGGAAAGCTAGGAATGTCTAGTTTTCAGTGCCACAAACAGCACTCGATTTTGATATCGGAGTAAAAAGTTATGGCCGAAACAAAAACACTATCTGGGCAATCCGGGAACAATTTCCAGTTTTGAAGAACTTCTGAAATCACAACCTTTGGCCAACCAAATCACGTAATTTTTTGATGAAACTTTCTACACAATTGAACCACTAAAAAGTGCACAAAAGCACATGAAAATGATTGGGGCAGATTTGTCCGTTTTTTTTCTTCACCTCCTTTGAACTTTCTTTCAATAATACCACTTGTTTCCACTAGATTAAGTACTAAACCAACATTAATAATATCAAAACTCTGATACCAACTGTAACGCCTCCACTTCTCCCAAGGGCAAACCAAGGGTATCGGTGAGACGGCTACCCAACTCTTGTCAGGACTCGGTACAATCCATTATTCAAAACTAGGAATACTTCAAATAACTTCAAATACATAATTAAAGTACTCCAAAATATCTCACACTTACAATCAGTTAGTTTTCAAGCTTAAATACAGCCCAACAGAACATGTACTACGGTCATCCGTCATAATACAATTTAAAATTTTCAAAAGAAAACAACCTAGTACTATTCTCGAGCACTCTTGGTCTCGAACCTTGTTAAAGGAAACAACAATGTGGAATGAGCTGCACGGCCCAGTGAGGTTCCAAGACACTCTAGCAGTTCTAATAAATCAAGTAATTTGAGTATACCATATGTATGGGACATTAACAGGAGACAGTTATCATGGTACGAGTAATTTGAGCATATCACATGTGACACCCCGAAAATTAGGGTTTTCATTTTATGGATCTTTTGTTGGACGAGCGGAGGAGCGCAGCTTTTAAACTTGGAAAAGAAGAAAAAATTTTGGAAATGTGAAGGGGGCCAAATCCGGCCGGAAATCCGGCCAGTTTCTCGCCGGATAGCTGGCCGGATTGCCCAGCCGTTTTGAAAAAAAAAAATTGAGGAGCTCTCTGCCTTGAATCCGGCCGGAAATCCGGCCAGATTCCGGCCGGATTCTGACGTGGCACAGCCGGTCAGAAGCTTTGACCGGCTGTTTCCTCCCTTTTTATTCCACTTTTGCAACCAAAATATCTCATTTCTTCCCTGGTTCTTCCGTGAGCTTTGAGAGAAAGAAACCTTTTCATTCTCCAACTTCAATTTTGTCCCAAAATCTTGCGATTTCACCGATGGTTTTGGAAGATATTTCACACAAGGGATCACTAGGGTGGTTTAAAGCTTTTGATGGATTGGTTTTTGAAGGGAAGCTCTAGGTGGTTAGCTCTCTTGAATTTGAGGTAAGATTGGATATGCAAGTTTCCTTTGGTTCTAATATTGGTTAATTAATGGTTTGTGGTGGTCATGTATGTTATTTTGTGGAGTATTTCATGGGTTTATGGAAATTATGGTGATTTTCTGATTTATTGGGTATTTTTATGATTTTATATGAAGGTCTTGGATTGGATTTGGATTAGTGGTTTAAATGGTGATTAATAGAAGCTCTTGTACGTTATTTATGGTTGTTGCGGAAAATTTCCGAATGTGAAGTGAATTTCCGGTTTCTAGGGTTTCAAATTAGGGATTTTTCCAAGGTTGGCTTTAAGCTTTTAATTGGCTTTGATTGAAGGAAATTATGGCTTAATTGAATGTATGGTATTGATTACGAACAATATGGGTGACTGTGGTTAATTGTTATGAGAATTGGTATTTGAATGGTAGGTTTGAAATGTGTAAAAGCTAGGGGTTATGCCGTCCAATTCTTGAGAGTATGTGTTTGTTTTGAATTTGAATTGATTTTACTTCATTTTATGGAAATTCTAGTGATTTGGACATTGGGAGGATTAAGTTCCATATTAGTGACGTTTCTAAACTTGGTTTAAGTTAATTCATCCTTGTTTTGGCTTGTACATGATTGGTATAGGCTAGTCTCACGTTAAGTGGGGATTTCTAGCCCATAATTGTGGTTAGTGATGGTTATTTGCAAAGATTGGTTTGGAAGTGTAATTTCAGCTTTTGTTGTATTATTTCTACCCTCATGTGATAAGTGGTAGTTGTCCATAGCATGATAGCTGGATATTGGGATAAATGAAGCTTTGGTATACTAGTTTGGATTACTTAAAAGAATTTTCAGCTAGAGTACATGAATTCCAGCTTAAGGTTAATCTGCCCTGTTTTTGTACTGTACATTTGACCATGTTAAAGACTGATTCGGCCCTTGCTCAAAACATGAAACTTGTAGATATATGAGTTGACTACTTGCCTGCAAAATTTCAGATTGATTGGAGTACTGTAGCTTGTGAATTGACCGAAACACCCATGACTGCCCTATAACCCCTGTTTCATGACAGTTTTAATTCTTTCTCTAAAATTTGACTGTTGACCCTGAAAATGTGTAATTTGGCCTTGAAGGTCTTCATAAGAAGTGTTGGTATATGCCTTAGCTTCGTAACGCCATAAGATTTGTGCCAGCCGAATAAGTGTAGCTTCCACTGTGTTTAAAGTGCCAAAAAGTGACAAGAACTGGTTAAGTTTAGATTTCCTTTTATGTGACATGCTATTTGTAATTTAGGGCTTCGACTTGACCAAGGCCATGAGGTACGATGGATGGTTCCTGAGCTGTGTATGGGTGAGTGAACTTTAACTATTTCTCCAAAAGTTCCTCTTGAAATAATTCTTGCATTGCTTACACGATTGCATCTCATTGTGTATGTGTGTGTGCCATAACATTTTGGCTTTAATGAGTTCTTGGGAAAATCTTGTGCTTAGAACCAACCTCTCCACTACTGCGTATGCTTTCTTTGGAGCACGATGGCTCCTTGTTTCTGTTTATTTGATTACTTGATCTAAGGGAGTGTTGGATTTTAAGTACAAGGATTTTCACTGGTTCTAGAGAGCATTATTCGCACATTGGACCGTTAATCCATGATAGCATTGAAATACAATACTGATGAGTTTATTTAATTACTACTTTTACTGTTCACTCGCTGAGCTTCTAGCTCACCCCAAATGTTTTTCTTCTCCCCACAGGAATCGAGACAAAAGGAGAGCTTGTATTACATTATCTGCGTGCCTGGATGGCATGTATCTTGCATAGCTTAGGTTTGGATTTGTTTTGTATAATAGTTGATCTAGGGTGATTGTTTGAATTGGGATGGACGGACATCTCTTGTACACTTTGAGTTTTGATGTAAATTGTTATAAAGTTTGGGCTTGCCTTGGTATTTGGGTTTGAATTTGGATGTAAATTTGAGTTTTATATTGTAATTGATTTGAAGACTGTAGTGATCGACTGAGTCCTGGCGAGAGTTGGGCAGGCGGCCCGTTGACTCCTCCGGTTCGCCTTAGGGGAAAATGGGGTCGTTACAATTGGTATCAGAGCCTAGGTTTCAATCTCTGTAGTGTATCCTAAGTTTGAAATTTACGATGCCTGACTGTGGGATTAATTTGAATATTATGTGAACGAGGATCTATTGTATCTTAGGTGTTAAAGAAATTGATTATTTGGGAATTTCTTACTTGGGAGTTATATTGAAGGAAAATATGGGATGAGAGAGTTGTAGTGAAAATTGGACGAATTTGAATCATCCTTATACCTCTAAGTATGGCAAGAGTTGAGGTACTTATTAGTACTGGCTATGGAGGATAATAGACCGAGATTTGATAGTCAAACTCCATGTGGGATGATTTTGAACCGAGATAAAAGTACCAAAGGAATAAAATGCATTTTCGCCCACATACTTTCTAAAGAAATTTTGTTTTGGGATTTTGAAGAAAAACTAGGATGTACTAGTTTTATTTGCAAGCGATGATTGGAAATAAGATATATATGCTTTAAGTATGTGTAATTTGCCGATTTTCGTAAAAATGTGAATTTGACTTGAAGTTCAAATTTGGAAATTTGTGAATAACTGATGAGTTGTTGAATTTTGTATATGATGGGTTAATACCAGGATAACAATTTCTAAACTAAGTTTTCCCCTTGATTGTATACCAGCATATTCTCACACTTGAATTTGTCCATGCTTTATACGAAGAAAAATATATATATCCTGAGTTTTTGAAAGAATGGCAAGCTTATGTTTACTAATGTGAATCCTGAACTTGATAAAATTTCTGATTACTTTAAATACTCTTCTTATGTTTTAAAATTCTTAATTTTCAAGAAGAGTGAGCCAATCTTTAAAATGTACGGACTGAGGAACTTCAAGATATAGAGTAACTGCATTCAAGAGTATAAGTTAGTGTGAGTTGATTTGGTTTCCATTTGACACGTAAGTTAGCAAGTTGTACTTATTCTTGGGTTTGAACTTGGAGCTGAGACTCTAACTTGGAGCCTGGTTATTTTGGGGATGAAAGTGCTCTGACTGGTGGCTGGTTATTAAAGATTTTGAACTTCGAATGGGTAATCTTGGTTTCCGCTTGCGTTGTGGCTTAATTGGATCTAATTGCGTAAGGGTATGTGATTTGATTGGAATTAGCAATAATTGGACCCTTTGGTTTAACTATGGACTTAGAAAGGGTAGTGCACGCTGGGAGGCCTTTTATATCCTGCTTGTATATACTTTCTGTCTTGGTGGCACCTAATTGCCTATGTGCAATATTGGACATATCGGTCTTGTTTTGTAACTTCTAAACCATACTATAACTTTTGATACATGTAATGAATCATGACCTGATTTTAATGTTTTGCAACTGGTATACGCGTTAAGCTCTTTTATTAAACCTTTTCCTATGCTTATAGACTTCTATTAAGTATGGTAGCAGGACTAGGAGTAAAGGGGTATGACCGAGGGTTTAGCCAACTCCGTGTTCATGGGAGAAATTGATGGATGGTCTGGTAATTTAATAGATCCCTAGTACTGAATATGAATTGAAAGCTTGGTGAGATTTTCTTGTGCGCAACATATATTATGATTGGTTTTGTGACCATATTCCAACTTTTATGGAAATTTGAACTCCGAAAGCATTGCATTGGGTTGGTAAGAGAACTTGAACTGTCTGGAACCGATTAGACTGAGCTTACTTGAGACTTGAACCTGTTTAGGCTAGTGTGCCCTTACGTACCTTAATGGACCTAATTTGACTGAATATATAGAATGTGGACTTGGATCTGTGACAGCTTAAGAATGTGAATTTGCTGGACAGAGGCTAGATCAGTGTGTTCTTGCTCGTACTCATGATCCTTGAAGTTGAACTTGAACTTATACTCTTATTCGTGCTCATGCACCATGAACCTGAAGTATTTGGCTCTGTTTTGACCCAACTCTTGAACTTATTCGTACTGGTGTGACTGTAAACCGGCTACTACTCTTCTGTAGCGGTTGAACTGAACCTCTCTGGTGGGGCATTGCCTGTTGTGTTGTCCAGCACCGTCATTCTTCTGGCGAGGCATGCCTGTTGTGTTGTCTAGCACCACCAGGGATGGAATCTTGAACTGAGGCTCTCTGGCGAAGTTTAGCCGCTGTGCTAACTTGTTGTGTTGTCCAGCACCGCCAGGGACAAATACTTGAACTGAGGCATTTGGTGAAGTATAGCCGTTGTGCTAGTTTGTTGTGTTGTCCAGCACCACCAGGGCCAATTTACTGAACTGAAATTCTTTGGTGAAGCGTAGCCGTTGTGCTAGTTTGTTGTGTTGTCCAGCACCACCAGGGATGAATTTTCGATCTAAAGCTTTACTATATCCTGAATTTCTTCCAAATACCTGGGACTTTACGTCCGACTTCAAGCCTTCTGCCTGTTTTATCTGGTTACGCGATTAACTCCCTATGGGATCATGACTATTTGATAAGTTGGATTGGCGTGATTTAGTACTTGAATTTGATAAGTGATTATTTGATAAGCCATGCCTTACTGGATCATGAAAATACGATAAGTGAGATTAGAATGCTTCTTAGTAATTGACTGACCTTTGGGAAAAAACTTATGGGACCGGGTGAATACAAGTTGGATTAGATTGAATTCTAATGCTTGATTGGTTTCTGAGCGATATCTAGACGGATGTATATGAGTTGAAATGTCGAGGACGACATTCTTTTAAGGAGGGGAGATTGTGACACCCCGAAAATTAGGGTTTTCATTTTATGGATCTTTTGTTGGACGAGCGGAGGAGCGCAGCTTTTAAACTTGGAAAAGAAGAAAAAATTTTGGAAATGTGAAGGGGGCCAAATCCGGCCGGAAATCTGGCCAGTTTCTGGCCGGATAGCTGGCCGGATTGCCCAGCCGTTTTGAAAAAAAAAAATTGAGGAGCTCTCTGCCTTGAATCCGGCCGGATTCTGACGTGGCACAGCCGGTCAGAAGCTTTGACCGGCTGTTTCCTCCCTTTTTATTCCACTTTTGCAACCAAAATATCTCATTTCTTCCCTGGTTCTTCCGTGAGCTTTGAGAGAAAGAAACCTTTTCATTCTCCAACTTCAATTTTGTCCCAAAATCTTGCGATTTCACCGATGGTTTTGGAAGATATTTCACACAAGGGATCACTAGGGTGGTTTAAAGCTTTTGATGGATTGGTTTTTGAAGGGAAGCTCTAGGTGGTTAGCTCTCTTGAATTTGAGGTAAGATTGGATATGCAAGTTTCCTTTGGTTCTAATATTGATTAATTAATGGTTTGTGGTGGTCATGTATGTTATTTTGTGGAGTATTTCATGGGTTTATGGAAATTATGGTGATTTTCTGATTTATTGGGTATTTTTATGATTTTATATAAAGGTCTTGGATTGGATTTGGATTAGTGGTTTAAATGGTGATTAATAGAAGCTCTTGTACGTTATTTATGGTTGTTGCGGAAAATTTCCGAATGTGAAGTGAATTTCCGGTTTCTAGGGTTTCAAATTAGGGATTTTTCCAAGGTTGGCTTTAAGCTTTTAATTGGCTTTGATTGAAGGAAATTATGGCTTAATTGAATGTATGGTATTGATTACGAACAATATGGGTGACTGTGGTTAATTGTTATGAGAATTGGTATTTGAATGGTAGGTTTGAAATGTGTAAAAGCTAGGGGTTATGCCGTCCAATTCTTGAGAGTATGTGTTTGTTTTGAATTTGAATTGATTTTACTTCATTTTATGGAAATTCTAGTGATTTGGACATTGGGAGGATTAAGTTCCATATTAGTGACATTTCTAAACTTGGTTTAAGTTAATTCATCCTTGTTTTAGCTTGTACATGATTGGTATAGGCTAGTCTCACGTTAAGTGGGGATTTCTAGCCCATAATTGTGGTTAGTGATGGTTATTTGCAAAGATTGGTTTGGAAGTGTAATTTCAGCTTTTGTTGTATTATTTCTACCCTCATGTGATAAGTGGTAGTTGTCCATAGCATGATAGCTGGATATTGGGATAAATGAAGCTTTGGTATACTAGTTTGGATTACTTAAAAGAATTTTCAGCTAGAGTACATGAATTCCAGCTTAAGGTTAATCTGCCCTGTTTTTGTACTGTACATTTGACCATGTTAAAGACTGATTCGGCCCTTGCTCAAAACATGAAACTTGTAGATATATGAGTTGACTACTTGCCTGCAAAATTTCAGATTGATTGGAGTACTATAGCTTGTGAATTGACCGAAACACCCATGACTGCCCTATAACCCCTGTTTCATGACAGTTTTAATTCTTTCTCTAAAATTTGACTGTTGACCCTGAAAATGTGTAATTTGGCCTTGAAGGTCTTCATAAGAAGTGTTGGTATATGCCTTAGCTTCGTAACGCCATAAGATTTGTGCCAGCCGAATAAGTGTAGCTTCCACTGTGTTTAAAGTGCCAAAAAGTGACAAGAACTGGTTAAGTTTAGATTTCCTTTTATGTGACATGCTATTTGTAATTTAGGGCTTCGACTTGACCAAGGCCATGAGGTACGATGGATGGTTCCTGAGCTGTGTATGGGTGAGTGAACTTTAACTATTTCTCCAAAAGTTCCTCTTGAAATAATTCTTGCATTGCTTACACGATTGCATCTCATTGTGTATGTGTGTGTGCCATAACATTTTGGCTTTAATGAGTTCTTGGGAAAATCTTGTGCTTAGAACCAACCTCTCCACTACTGCGTATGCTTTCTTTGGAGCACGATGGCTCCTTGTTTCTGTTTATTTGATTACTTGATCTAAGGGAGTGTTGGATTTTAAGTACAAGGATTTTCACTGGCTCTAAAGAGCATTATTCGCACATTGGACCGTTAATCCATGATAGCATTGAAATACAATACTGATGAGTTTATTTAATTACTGCTTTTACTGTTCACTCGCTGAGCTTCTAGCTCACCCCAAATGTTTTTCTTCTCCCCACAGGAATCGAGACAAAAGGAGAGCTTGTATTACATTATCTGTGTGCCTGGATGGCATGTATCTTGTATAGCTTAGGTTTGGATTTGTTTTGTATAATAGTTGATCTAGGGTGATTGTTTGAATTGGGATGGACGGACATCTCTTGTACACTTTGAGTTTTGATGTAAATTGTTATAAAGTTTGGGCTTGCCTTGGTATTTGGGTTTGAATTTGGATGTAAATTTGAGTTTTATATTGTAATTGATTTGAAGACTGTAGTGATCGACTGAGTCCTGGCGAGAGTTGGGCAGGCGGCCCGTTGACTCCTCCAGTTCGCCTTAGGTGAAAATGGGGTCGTTACATCACAGGTATGGCACATTAACATAAGATAGTTATCATGGTACGAGTAATTTGAGCATAACACATGTATAGTTCTAGATTTCACATTGGCATATTATCATGAAACAGTTATCATTATGTAAAATAAACACACATTGAAGAATACGGTGTTCCAGTGGAACCATTTCGGTCAACTGCACCTTATAAGTCCCGATCCCCTCGGCATTGTCTGGCCATCACCTTATACCTCTAGTGGTAGTACTCGAGTATACCGAAACGGTGACTCAGGGTTCCAACCTACCCGACCGAGCCCAGTCCTGGCTCAAGTAAATTAGTAACCAAGGGCAGGGTCCAATTCAATTTAGAGCTTACAACATGCACAAGTAATCAAGCAAATTATTGAACGGAAAAAATTTATCATTTTAGTAGGTCGAGTGAGATGAAGTACACACTCGCCTGAAACTTGTGGAAAAGTTCATGTGAACATGTAACTTACGGTAATCGCATAATCAAGTAGTCAAGTAATCAAGGAAGCAGATAATCAAGTAAATCAGTAAACGATAAGTAATTACGGTTAATTGGTAGACATTTTGAATAAATATGCATTTCAAGTATTTCATATCAAGTAATTCAAGTAGTCACGTAAATATGCTCTTCCAGCATTTCATGTCAAGTAATTCAAGTAGTCACGTAAATATGCTCTTCAAGCATTTCATGTCGAGTAATTCAAGTACATTTTTACTTAATTGAGGACGAGTGCGATAATACTTAACATTTAACACGTAACACTTAGCACGTAATAACTATGGAGTAAACATGTCATAAAACTATTCAAGTAATGTACTCCTATATGGAATACTCACCTATTTCAAACAAGTGAATAAGTACTCAAACAAGTGTCTAGGCATCCGCTTCGAGTTCCTCTTGAAGTTTCCCTTGAGCGCCTGAGCAAATAATAACTACTTTAATCAAAATCATGCATTTACCAAAAAAGGATGCACACTCATGTCGACTAAGTCAAAATCTTCAAAGAGAGTTTCAATTCTCTCAACTCGAGGTTCAAGAGTAAAGTTTTAAGATCTAAATAGAGAGACTAGCATTTTTCATGAAATCAAGTTCAAAACGTTCAATCGATATCGCGAAAAGAAGTCAAGTTTCAAAAATTTCATTTTCTAAGAAATTGGCAATTTTCAGCTTTGTGTGTCAATCTTAGAAAAATCATATCCTGCACTATGTATGTCCAAAATTGGAAAACATGATATCGTTGGAAACCTCTTCCAAAGTACTAAAAGTTCCTTGAAGACACATTTTCATGATTCCAAATGGAAAGTATTCAAAAATGGGCTCAAATTTGATGTTTTGGGGCACTTAAGACCACTTTGGGGTTGGTTTTTGGCCAATTTTGAAAATTCGGAAAATTTCACACAATGCAAACCAGCCTCTGAAATTTGGAACTCAATTATAGTTGCAAACAAGGTTTAAAACACAACAAGCGAATCAAGAATTGGATTTTTGAGCACCAAGATATGGTAGCTCAAAGTCGCTGAAAAATTGAACCTGTTTTGCCGTTTTCCAGGTTTAAATCATTCTTTTTGGGACTTTGATTGAGTATCGAAATGGACTTGGAATGGCACCAAATTTTGTATGAATATACTACCATATAAGGGATATTCCTCTGCCAAATTTTATAGAAAAATACGTATGGAAAGTTGGTTAACAAAACCACTAAAGTCCCAAGAAGTTCCAAGGCAAATCTGCCTTGGACTTCCGTTTTTTCCGTTTTCAATCATTTGGCCAAGGAAATTTTCTCAAACATGGTTCATTGGTGTAAATAATGTCGAATAAACATCCAGGATGTGTTTGGTAGATGATTAATACCAAGAAATTTGAAACAACAAGTCCTAAGAAAGATTAAAGCGTTGAACTAGCCAAAAAAGGGTTTTAGTTTACTGGATCAGTTTCGGAGATTGACCACAACTCACTCAATTCAACTCGGAATTGAGTATAGTTGGTGGCGTTGAAAACTAGATTCATAGAGCTACAATTTTTCAGAAGAAATCATTTTAAACATCTGTCCAGAACTAGCTCATATTTGAGCATCAATTCGCAGTTCACGAAATGGGTTCCAGTGATCCAGTGAAACAGATCAGCCATGTTCAAACAGTTGGTATGGCTAGCTTGGATGGAATCAGGGCATGCATTCTATACCGTTGGAAAGCTAGGAATGTCTAGTTTTCAGTGCCACAAACAGCACTCGATTTTGACATCGGAGTAAAAAGTTATGGCCGAAACAAAAACACTATCTGGGCAATCCGGGAACAATTTCCAGTTTTGAAGAACTTCTGAAATCACAACCTTTGGCCAACCAAATCATGTAATTTTTTGATGAAACTTTCTACACAATTGAACCACTAAAAAGTGCACAAAAGCACATGAAAATGATTGGGGCAGATTTGTCCGTTTTTTTTCTTCACCTCCTTTGAACTTTCTTTCAATAATACCACTTGTTTCCACTAGATTAAGTACTAAACCAACATTAATAATATCAAAACTCTGATACCAACTGTAACGCCTCCACTTCTCCCAAGGGCAAACCAAGGGTATCGGTGAGACGGCTACCCAACTCTTGTCAGGACTCGGTACAATCCATTATTCAAAACTAGGAATACTTCAAATAACTTCAAATACATAATTAAAGTACTCCAAAATATCTCACACTTAAAATCAGTTAGGTTTCAAGCTTAAATACAGCCCAACAGAACATGTACTACGGTCATCCGTCATAATACAATTTAAAATTTGCAAAAGAAAACAACCTAGTACTATTCTCGAGCACTCTTGGTCTCGAACCTTGTTAAAGGAAACAACAATGTGGAATGAGCTGCACGGCCCAGTGAGGTTCCAAAACACTCTAGCAGTTCTAATAAATCAAGTAATTTGAGTATACCATATGTATGGGACATTAACAGGAGACAGTTATCATGGTACGAGTAATTTGAGCATATCACAGGTATGGCACATTAACATAAGACAGTTATCATGGTACGAGTAATTTGAGCATAACACATGTATAGTTCTAGATTTCACATTGGCATATTATCATGAAACAGTTATCATTATGTAAAATAAACACACATTGAAGAATACGGTGTTCCAGTGGAACCATTTCGGTCAACTGCACCTTATAAGTCCCGATCCCCTCGGTATTGTCTAGCCATCACCTTATACCTCCAGTGGTAGTACTCGAGTATACCGAAACGGTGACTCAGGGTTCCAACCTACCCGACCGAGCCCAGTCCTGACTCAAGTAAGTTAGTAACCAAGGGCAGGGTCCAATTCAATTTAGAGCTTACAACATGCACAAGTAATCAAGCAAATTATTGAACGGTAAAAATTTATCATTTTAGTAGGTCGAGTGAGATGAAGTACACACTCGCCTTAAACTTGTGGAAAAGTTCATGTGAACATGTAATTTACGGTAATCGCATAATCAAGTAGTCAAGTAATCAAGGAAGCAGATAATCAAGTAAATCAATAAACGATAAGTAATTACGGTTAATTGGTAGACATTTTGAATAAATATGCATTTCAAGTATTTCATATCAAGTAATTCAAGTAGTCACGTAAATATGCTCTTCCAGCATTTCATGTCAAGTAATTCAAGTAGTCACGTAAATATGCTCTTCAAGCATTTCATGTCGAGTAATTCAAGTAGTCACGTAAATATGCTCTTCAAGCATTTTACGTCGCGTAATTCAAGTACATTTTTACTTAATTGAGGACGAGTGCGATAATACTTAACATTTAACACGTAACACTTAGCACGTAATAACCATGGAGTAAACATGTCATAAAACTATTCAAGTAATATACTCCTATATGGAACACTCACCTATTTCAAACAAGTGAGTAAGTACTCAAACAAGTGTTTAGGCGTCTGCTTCGAGTTCCTCTTGAAACTTCCCTTGAGCGCCTGAACAAATAATAACTACTTTACTCAAAATCATGCATTTACCAAGAAAGGATGCACACTCATGTCGAACTAAGTCAAAATCTTAAAAGAGAGTTTCAATTCTCTCAACTCGAGGTTCAAGAGTGAAGTTTTAAGATCTAAATAGAGAGACTAGCATTTTTCATGAAATCAATTTCAAAACGTTCAATCGATATCGAGAAAAGAAGTCAAGTTTCCAAAATTTCATTTTCTAAGAAATTGGCAATTTTCAGCTTTGTGTGTCAATCTTAGAAAAATCATATCCTGCACTATGTAGTTCCAAAATTGGAAAACATGATATCGTTGGAAATCTATTCCAAAGTACTAAAAGTTCCTAGAAGACATTTTTTCATGATTCCAAATGGAAAGTATTCAAAAATGGGCTCAAATTTGCTATTTTGGGGCACTTAAGACCACTTCGGGGTTGGTTTTTGGCCAATTTTGAAAATTCGGAAAAATTCACACAATGCGAACCAACCTCTGAAATTTGGAACTGAATTAGAGCAAGGTTTAAAACACAACAAGCAAATCAAGAATTAGAGTTTTTAGCACCAAGATATGGTAGCTCAAAGTCGCTGAAAAATTGAACCTGTTTTGCCGTTTTCCAGGTTTAATTCATTCTCTTTGGGACTTTGATTGAGTATCGAAATGGATTTGGAATGGCACCAAATTTGTCATGAATACACTACCATATAAGGGCTATTCCTCTGCCAAATTTTATAGAAAAATACATATGGAAAGTTGGTTAACAAAACTACTAAATTTCCAAGATGTTCCAAGGCAAATCTGCCTTGGACTTCCGTTTTTTCCATTTTCAAGCATTTGGCCAAGGAAATTTTCTCAAGCATGGTTCATTGGTGTAGACAATGTCCAATAAACATCCAAGATGTATTTGGTAGATGATTAACACCAAGAAATTTGAAACAACTAGTCCCAAGAAAGATTAAAGCATTGAACTAGCCAAAAGAGGGTTTTAGTTCACTGGATCAGTTTCGGAGATTGGCCACAACTCACTCAATTCAACTCGGAATTGAGCGTGGTTGATGGATTGAAAACTAGATTCATAGAGCTACCATTTCTCAGAAGAAATCGTTTTAAAAATCTGTCCACAACTATCTCATATTTGAGCATCAATTCGCAGCTCACGAAATGGGTTCTAGTGATCCAGTGAAACAGATTAGTCATGTTCAAGCAGTTGGTACGGCTCGCTCGAGTGGAATCAGGGCATGCATTTTATACTGTTGAAAATCTAGGAATGTCTAGTTTCCAATGTCACAAACGACACTTGATTTTGACATCGGAGTAAAAAGTTATGGTCAAAACAAAAACACTGCCTGGGCAATCCGGGAACAATTTCCAGTTTTGAAGAACTTTTGAAATCACAACCTTTGGCCAACCAAATCACGTAATGTTTTGATGAAACTTTCTACACAATCCATACGACATATATACATCATAAAAAAGTCAATTGAACCACTAAAAAGTGCACAAAAGCACACGAAAATGATTGGGGCAGATTTGTCTGTTTTTGCTCTTCACCTCCTTTGAGCTTTCTTTCAACAATACCACTTGTTTCCACTAGATTAAGCACTAAACCAACATTAATAATATCAAAACTCAACAAAATCAGTCCATAAAGTCATAGTGGGAGTTCATAGATCCCACACACGAAAATCCAACATAAATAATGCTATCCACATGAATATACAAGCTTATAAGTGCAATAGAACTTCCATAAATCAAGATTTGAGAGGTTGATCGTTGATTACCTCTTTGGATGACTTAAACAGAAATTTTTGGTTACCTTAAGTGCAAGAAAAATCATGGAAAGCAAGCTCTCTTCCAAGTTCAAGTGAATCTCCAAGTGGTTTTGTGGTTAGTTGCAAAGTTGGAAGTGATTTGGAGCAAGATTGAGAGGTGAAATGATGAAGAAACTTAGTCTTCTCCTCCTTGGTAGTGCATGGCTGGTTTGAGAGAAAAAGGGGAGTGAAAATCTGATATGGTTAGTTTCTAAAGGAAGCTTGGTAGTTGGGGCCTTTGTGCACAAAAGTCAACTCTCCATTCACGCGCATACACGCGCGTTTGGTGCTCGTTTCCTCTTGAGTTTGTTTCACTTGTGCACTAAATCTCTAATACACTTCCATTCATACTATTATTATTCA
The DNA here is from genome assembly GCF_036785885.1 of Coffea arabica. Lineage (NCBI taxonomy): Eukaryota > Viridiplantae > Streptophyta > Magnoliopsida > Gentianales > Rubiaceae > Coffea > Coffea arabica. The sequence continues at coordinate 47,877,878 of NC_092316.1, read as the reverse complement.
CTCTTAATAGTCCAAAAATAAAGGTCTTAAGTCCCTCAATTAATCGCCCGCGTAAAAACGCGTACTTCCGATTTGTGCGCGATAAAGTGGAATCTCCAAGAAATTCTTATAACAATGGTATAACTAACTGTCACTAGAGCACTTAAACATAAAAATAGCTATTTTAAGACTAATGTACAAGTCTCCAATTTTCCCAAACTCATTGTACTCTTAAATCGGTTATCGTTTCCAAACGCGCATTTTTGAAACGAGACATTTTAAAAATATAACAAAATTATAGATCCATGTAATTAGGTCTAAAGAGCTTAGAAAATAATATTCGGAGAAAACGGGTGAGCAAATAATTAATTAAGCCATAAAAATAGAATTATAAATGAGAAAAATTCGGGTCCTCACACCGTTCCAGTTGAAGAAACTGATACAACTGAGGTTGAGGGAACCAACCAAGTCGCAGGACATACAAATGGAAAGAGCTGCCGAATAAGTTGGTAGCCATGAATGCAGGGGAAGAATTCATACGATTATTTGTTGCATTTGCTTGTAGATGTCTACTGGCTCCAAACACTAGAGTCGAGCGCAAAATATAGCTTTGGACCTGTACGCAATTGGTTGATAGGGTGACTACATTGAACTGGGTTGAGTATGTCAGGATCGTACTATGCAATAAGGTGCTAGAAATGCAAAAGAAAAGTGAAAAGCAGCACCAATACATTGGTGATTGCATTTTCATTCTGCTAGTAAGATTAGGTAGTTGTAGTCATGATTGAAGCATGCTTTAATAGTTAGATAATGCACCAGATATTAATCACTTTTGAGTATATGTAAACTACTGTATGCATTTCCATGTTCTGTTGAATTCAGTGTGACGAAATGATTAGATTATGCTCAAATGAATACGTCTACAATGATATTCATGTGGGGTCAAGTTTATCTGTAGTTGAATTAATTGCTCTATTGTATTACAGATTCATTATCTTGACCGGGTGCAAATACTGGAGTGTAAAGTGGCAAGGACTACTCCACGAGCAAAGACATGGACAGATGCTCTGATCTCGGAAAGGGATGCATTAGAGATTAAGAATCTTGGGACTTATGAAAAAGGAAAGCTGGTAACATGCTATTTATTGTTTATCTCATTTCATATAAAAAGTATTTATGTATGTATTACGTGGCTTTGCTATTGAAATGGTTGAGTTAATTTCATGTTAAAGGTTGGACGACATGATCCGGAAGAGAATGAATATGGTGCGTGGCGTACTGAACTACCCCCTGATTTGGTAGGGATGATGATAAACAGCGGGCATACCGATATCGGTGTAAGTGGGCCTGTTCCATGGTTAACGAAATTTATTATTTGGTTTAACGTAATTACTGTATATTATTGTCAACATTATGGGTCATTGATAGCCCTATCAGCTTGTAACTACATACAGTTATATGTTAATATGTGAAACCAATCCTAATATTACATACAACAAATAAGTTATCTTAAATTAAGTCGCATGCGTGTAAATACATAAATGTAGTGATCTTTTGAAAAATCATGTTATAAATAAATGAAAATTCAATTTTCGCGGTGACCATTTTATTTATTGCCATAGAACTTTCAGTTATAGAACCTATGCCAACAATACAAATGTTAAATTTATAATTTTCACTTAAATGTATTATTGTATATGCCTGTATTGTATTTCATTCTTGAGAGCATGTGACTCATTTATGGATTGGTAATGTAGTCATGTAACTGCAGGCTGAGCTAAATGAGTTGTATAACATTACTATTAGTAGCCAATGAAGGATATTCAAGATTGCAGAAATACTCTTTTCTCAACCGAGAGCCAAAGCTTCCACTTCTGGGCCTGAAGCATTGGACAAAGGTAAAAAACCTATGCAGAAGGACTATACAATGCACAAGAGTCCTGATACCCAAGAAGAAATGGAATTTCAATCTACCGAAGAAGAGGGCAATGATGAGGATGAAGATGGTGATGAAATTGATACGGAAGGGTCTGAAGAAGACGAGTATAATGCAGTGCAGAATGAACAAGACGATGCTAATATGAAGACAAATATTGAAGCCATCCCAAACCCAGAGCTGAATGAATATGTAATAGATATGGAAAATCCAATTCCTACCTCATCAGTCGTGCCCGATAACATCAGTCAGGGATTGCAATAAGGGGTCACCATGACAACAGCTAAGCAAGGAAGCATTATACACTTTCAAGAGCAAGAGCAGGAGCAATATAGGTCAAATGCCATAGAATCTATCAAAGAAAGTCAATCTACGGTGCAACCACCTTTGAACGCGAGTGCATCGATGTCATATCTGCATGAGCCATAAACACCACGTAGGTTGTTGTCATATGGTCGAAACCAAAAAGGTTGGTATAGTTGTATTATTCATAAGGTTCTAATTCAAGTAACATGACTGTAACAGCTATATACGCATACGGTAACAGTATTTATACCATAATGATGCTACCTATATGGGTCTGAATTCTCACTAGTCATCATCAAAAACTTGCAGCCATACTGTCATAACGCACCAATGTCAGCTGCATATGAAGTGGACCTGACAAACTGAATTGAGCATAATAATTAAGCATGACTTTATTCAAGTTACATCCAAATAAACCTAAGTTATGTTATGCCAATTGGAAAGTTATAGTGTGTCTGAAAAACTGTCAGATACAAAATAGTGTTTGAAGACTATTACAAAATAGTTATTGGGAAGTTACAGTGCGTTTGAATATTGTTACCAAAAAAAATATTTGGGAAGTTACAAATTGAAAATTAATACAAAACTCCGTATTTGAAGATTGTTTATAATGTGTTTGTAGGTTATTACAAAATAATTATTGAAAAGTTATAGTATATTCGAAAACTGTTACAAAATATTTATTTGCAAAGTTACAGTTTGAAAATTAATACAAAACTCCATATTTGAAAACTGTTAGTTACGAAGTATTTGTAGGTTGTTACAAAATAGTTATTGAAAAGTTACAGTGTGTTCGAACACTGTTACAAAATAGTCATTTGGGAAGTTATGGTTTAAAAATTATTACAAAACTCCATATTTGAAGACTATTAGTTACGAAGTGTTTGTAGGTTGTTACAAAATAGTTATTGGGAAGTTGAATGTTATTGAAGACTATTACAAAATACTTAATTGGGAAGTTAGAATTTAAAAATTAATACAAAACTCCATAGTTGATGATTGCATGTTACAGTATGTTTGTAGGTTGTTACAAAATAGTTATTGGAAAGTCACAGTGTGTTTGAAGACTATTACAGAATAGTTATTTTAGCAGTTACAGTGTGGTTGAAAACTATTACAAAATAGTTATTGAAAAATTATAGTGTGTTTGAAAATTAATATAAAACTATTTGAAGGGTGTTAATTACAGTGTGTTTGAAGAGTGTTACAAAATAGGTATTGGGACAGTTACAGTATGTTTGAAAATTAATCGATTGGTGTTTGAAAACTGTTAGTTATACTGTGTTTGAAGACTGTTACAAAATGGTTTACAATTTATTATACAACAACAAATAAATTGCATATGAAATGCATGTTCTTTGCTTTTTAGGAGGCCTTGACATTGAGATAAAGCACAAGTCTACACGTGCAATAAAGAAGAGCACTGTTCTGTGGTCAGTGAAGTACATTCTACCAGCACTTGTGACAATAAACTTGTATGATAAAAATGTGGCTGCATATGCATGGGACCTGACAAAAATTCCAAGTAAGATTTTTGACAAAACTATTAATTCGACCTTGTGATCCATTCACTTCAATAACTACGCATGTGATTCATTGTAAGATGGCACAGAAAAATAGTATGAAAATGGATGAGAATTGACTTTATATACATTACATGTCTGTTTTTTGGAGTACGAGTATTAATTATTAGTAAATCGTTAAATTGTGTTCCGGATTTAATAGGGACATACTTATTCAAATGTTTTAATTCTCGCTAACATAAGTGTACCTGTTAAACCCCAATAGTGATCAAACAAAGAGCAAAGACATAAGTGTACTGAATCGACTGGTATGTTGGAGTATCACATAAATGCATATTACAATAGAAAAGGATGACACATTAGTGCTTCTAATCTATTTTACATAATCTTTGGTACTATAGAAACGTACTCTGGGATTGGTCGTGGCGACAAAGTTTGGTAAAGAAATTGACTTCTTCAGTTTCTCATATGCACTTGCCGATGTCACTCATCACTCACCAAATAAAGTGTAAGTAGTTTGAGTTCTCATATCATTATTGTTAGAGTTGCAAATATTTTATTACAACACTGATGTGTAATTACGTTAAAAGGCGAAAAGTATCGTTTACTCCAACAAATGCCCTAAGGAGGTACGAAACACCAGACGGGAGGATTTTATATGGTACCAAACGCGATTTCAGGAACGCTCCACTTAACACCAACAACTCTCTGGGACTGGCTGGTCACATTTTTAAAGATAGCGTCCACAATCATCTATCCTCTGGTTATTACGTTATAGACCATGAGCCCATATGGGAGCCTATTCGCGAGCGAAGAATGGAATTAGAGGTATTTTGTCGCTGGCAAAGCCTTCGCGTCCCGAGAACAAGCTCAGCAGATCTTATTATAGGAGCAGAAGTGAATGATGCAAGCGTATTACATCAATTACGTCCAGAGGTTATACAGATGGAGCATAGACTTCACAGGTTTCACAAGGTTCAGGTAACAAAAATACATGCTATTGGAAAAGAATTTGATGTTGAACACATTTTACCAGATCCCATGCTTATATCCGACGCGGATTTATCTGACTTTACTCAATCCAGAGACGATGACTTTCAAAGGTACATACCCGATTGTCTAATACATGACGGCATTCCCAGGTATTGTATGGTATACGAAACATGATCGAGATGTAGTCAAATGTTTTTGTTGTCTCAATGAAAGTTTACTCATTATAATCTCTACTCAAACAATTGCTTACCATATTTCGATATTAATCATGCCGTTAAACATCCATAACTAGTTGAAATGTTTCGTAACAGATACCTAACTGGTTGTAACCCATTTTGTACTGTTTGTTCTTCATTTTTGTTACATTATAAAATATAGTTTTAACATTACAATTATTTGTCCGACGAATGATTTCCTTTTGCGAAAGTATCGTGCTACAGGTGCTCATATATGATTTTGATCAAGGTATGAATTTAACTAAACTGATACACTATTCAAGTGCCTGTGATACATCCTGTCAATACTGCGATAAATTCAACAGAAAAGTGTAAACCATATGGCCTTAATGATAATTTTTTTTATAAAAATATCAAAATAATAATTTAAATTTAGCATCGTAACAAAATAATAACAAATGTAAACATATTGTAAAAAAATTATTCAATTTTCTGCCGACTTTATAATTTTCTAACAATTTTATACAATCAAATACACACTATTGATGACTACTAACACAGGACGTAATTACAATTGTGACCTACTTGTCTAAGTTTGAAAAAAGCGAAACATTAATGGTGCCTGTACAGCCTTCTGAATAAGTTATAACAGTTTATTAACGGCTAGTAACTGAACCTATGCTACATTCCCAAGTTGGGTCAACCAACTTAGTGTGTCGTTAAAAATTATAGCCACACATCATTCATCAACCTGTTTCTCAGGGGGAGACGAAGTTAACAGTTTGTCGTAATTCCTGGATGTTATTTCTTTCTTGAAAGAAACAACGATGCAAAATCATCTAATATAGTTAATGAAACATACGGTTAATGATATATGATGTCCAAGTTTTTAATTAACAATACTACATAAGCATGTGTTGTAATGATAAAAATTTGTAACTTGGGGTGATAGTGAAATACATTATATGCATCAATGTCACAGTGTGTTGAAATTGCCACACGCTCCTACTTCATTATATAATATAAATATCAACTGTCAATAAATCATATGCAGTGCCTATATTGCTCAGTTACAAAACTAAATTAGACTAGACATTATAACAAAAATGATATATCAGACCATTAAAATATCTCTGACGGAGTTATGTTTGGTAAATACAGAAAATTTGAGATGCATCCATTCTGTAGGGATAGTAGTAGGAGGCTCCTGATTAGCCAAACGGTGGACTTTTAGATAATACAAAATAATATATTATTAAAGCGAGCATACGTTAACTACACATATGTATTCATTTGGAAGTGTTTGGGTCCCTACTATTACAATAAGCAGAAATATAGCTGTGATTAAGAACAATAAAGTCTTTATTTTTCCTACTAAATGTATACATACCATTTCACTTTGCTCGATTTTGGGAGCAATAGCGTTTAGATGGCCATTCACTGACTAGCTCATTGAATGTGTCTACGAGTTTTGAAAGGTCAAACAATTATATAAGAAAACAAAATAGGTATATGAGAATGGATGACGAGTGTAACAAATTTATCACATAATGTAATATCAATGTAACTAATTATGCTATTAGAAACATCCAAATAAGAGCTAAGGCCATGACCATTTTATACTAATCGAAATCGAGTCAGTAGATGAACGGCATCCAATAAACATGTGTTCATCAAATGAAATCGATATCGGCTCCGATTCTGAGACTTGTATTATTAACACGACAATAACATTATTTCATAGTGAATAGTACCTAAACTTCAGTTAACGGTACAATGAGAACATTATTGTAGCATAAATGTTTACCATCATAAAAATTGGATCCATATCATAGTCTGTGTTGTCATTAACAATCGAGATTTTCTTTTTAATCTGTCAAATTTATCGATCCAACTTCACATCACCTTATTTTTCTTTCCAGCACATTTTTTAATGCCTCTTGCGAGTACTGCCTCTCCCGTTTCATTTTCAAATTCAAATATATCACGTTCCTCCACATTCAGATTTTTATGATTTTGCAAAGTTTGCTCTTCGTTTTCTGAGAGGAGGAGCTCAACTCTCTTTGCCAAATTGGATATGACGGTGATTACTACTTTGCCGATGTCCTCGGACATTACTACTCGAGTTACGACCTTAATCATGGCTGGAACAAGATCCGGATAACGAGTTGAAACGATTACATTTGGGTCAACCACAATTTCTCTTCCTCGCCGATCAAAATAATCTCCTGTCCGAACTCTTTTTATCCATCGACTCTTAACATATTCAGGAGGAATTGTTTTTATGCCCATGGTATCAAACACCTTCAACGCATGCCCACACAAAATTTCTTCATTCTCGTATTTTTTGTAATTATAGAGTACACTTAGATTATTTCGATTGAATACCACTGTTCTTTCAGGTCTTCCAACATATCTCATGACCGCAAACTCCAGAAACATCCCTGCATCTTATTGTCTCACAATAACCATAGCTGTTGACTCACCATATTCATTTTGAAATGCAACAAATACGGTAGATGAATACGTCTCTGATGCATGCACAAACATAGGTGTTTGCCTCAATCCTATCATGGGGAGTTTTTGCCTTATTTTATATTCTGCGATGAGTTCATTATGCTTCTTTTCTTCAACCATGCGATTAAAATATCTAAAGAACTACATAAGGTCGTCGTCCAGTTTCAAATGATCTTTAATTGCTGCATTTAGGCTTTCGCTAAATTGGGTGCTTCGCATTCTCGCGGTCCATCTTTCTTTAATCATGCATCTTGCCCATTTATTACGAATTCGATACAGTCCGGAAAGCCATTCATTATTTTCAAGATTATGTTTCTTCACCATTGCCTCCCAGGCCCTGTTAAATTGTTCCACTTCTTCAATTTCATACCTGCAGTCACCAAACATGTATGGAAGGTCACTATTTTTTTTGTAATAATTGCAGAAATATTTCATAAAATTACACCTTATATGAAACGTACATAGACCGTGAAACGTTTGGGGCATGACAAGTGAAAGAGCAGCTGCCATGACATGATCTTGGTCGGCTAGTATGGTACTTGAACGTTTTCCGCACATTATTTCTAGAAATGTACCAAATACTCATTTGAAAGAATATATCGTCTCATCATACATAAGGACAACACCGAATATCATAATTTGCCTATGTTAGTTAAAACTCACAAATACTCCAAGTGGCCGGTATTTTTTATTTATTTTGTAGGTTGTGTCGAATGTGACTACATCTCCACAAAAGTTGTAGTCAATTAACATTCCTGTATCAGCCCAAAAGATATTCGTTATCTGCTCTTCACAGTCTAGCTGTACGGCATGAAAAAATAATGGATTCTCGAGTGTTTGCTCTTGAAAATAATTCAACATGTTACCTACTTCCCCATATTTCAAGCTCCTTTCTCGTCTCGTTCGAAGATATAGTTCAAGATCATCTCGAGTATATCCGACATTACCCATCCCTCTTGCCTCCTTTCCCATAAGCTCTGGCTCTATTTCAATGAAAGCCCAGCATCCTCGCTTATTTCAACTTGAAATCCTTAAGTCTCGCTCACTTTTCTTTGTGATGACATCGTGTGCAAACATTGAACAATTTGCAGCTCATGGTTATGGTCTAAGGGAAGGTCATGCACACGGTACTTTATTGTCCCTTTAATCAATATGATAACCATTTTAACTCCACACCCTGTTTTTGTCGGCGCTCGTGTCATCTTTGGCATCACATCACCTTCGTACTTGCGTTTCACACCTTTCTTGCAGCAACTATATTTCCTAAACGTGGTCAGGCCATCTTTGTATTTATTTAGATAGTCTTTACATACACTAAAATCCATTTTAAAGGCATATTTGTTATAAAATTTGTACGCATTTTCTTCACTATTGAACTCCATTCCTAATTCAGGAGTCCTATCTTCTGCCAATTTGCTACAATCCATTATTTCTGCTCCTACCAATTATGCATCAAACACCCTAATTTGCAACACTTCATGAATTTACATAAACGACAGTATACATGTATATTACCATTCATAATGTGTTATGAATCACACAGTACTCGTATACCAAATTCTATTATTACGCTTATCAATATGATTAATAATTTACATCACTTTACTTTTACTCTAAGACAACGGTAATATCTATGTATAAATACAACTCCATGTACACTAAGTTATACAGACTGTAATGTGTTGGTCACTCAATGTAAGTCTATTTTAACTATATATACATCTACTTTGGTAATTATATTTAGGTGTAGGTTTCTTAACTCACTCGACCTTATATTATTCATTAATGACATAAGGCCTAAGCCAACTCCGTATTTTCTACTATTTCTATATTTTGAGGGTTAAATAAGTATTTTCTACTCATTATAATATATTTCTTATATCATGTAATTTACTTACAACACCAGGTACACCCATTTATTACTCACATAGGTCGGTCTTTTCCTCTACTTGACCTCATTCAACTTTACACCTCCATTTTTATACACACTGTATAGCCAGGAGAGGGGCAAACTAAGATTGCGTGATGAGCATGGACCAACTATTGGATGCACAATGATTTATATCAATTGTAATACGGTAGCCATAACATGTAACTAATTTACAACAGGATGTACATTTATTCACTTACTAAATGTGACTTTGTTTCTCTCATCTTTCCCTAATTCCATTCGACTATTTACTTGAATACATACCCCTGGGTCTTCCGATAACTACTATCCCATTATAGTCCATCACTGAAAAGCTGAATGCTCACACACACAGATACGATACAACTTCACTATTCTTCTATCATTTTCATATTATATCTTTAGTGACTCTAATTTCATCCATCATTAACAAATATGCATTTGGATGACAAATGATTGGCCACAGTTACTGACATGGTTCAATCACGTTACCTTGATCTGCTGATACGCTTTACGTTTCACTGAATTCGGAGAGCGTAGCTACTTTGCTATTAAGTTGAAAGACAAAATCTGGTTTCGTGAGATGCTGAATTTCCTCTGTTTGCTTCTACCTTACCACCTACCTTGCACGCATTCAAAATAGATACAACACTCTCATACCCAGTCGCCGAACTCGGAGAGTGCAACTGCTTCTGCTATTACGTTTTACGGACAAAATTTGGCTTTGTCTCTGTTTGCTTCTACCTTGTCGCCTGCTTCTTCTTCCTGTTTTCTGTCAATTGTTACCTTCAGCAACACACCAAGACTCTTCCCTTAGTTTTGGATTCTGCTGCTAAATCAAAATTTCAACTTGATTTTCAAAATTTGAACTCTTCCGTTTGCTCCGTCTAATCCCGTTTGGAACTCAAATTTTTTTTTATTTGGAACGGTGTCATTTTTACCCCTGCTTAAGCCTTCCTATTGTGGATCATTTCTCGCCTCACATTTTTTATTGTGAGGAGACCGTTCAAGAGCAGTCGGTCTGAGGACCGTCAAGAAGCATCACTTTTAAGTACCGAGATAAAAGTGTGAATAAAAAATTGTTGGTGTCTCTGTCTTGATTCCCAAATTTGCTGATACTATCCACTTGGTTTGGCCTCTGATACTGCCAAGGTGCTTTCCAGAGATTGGTATCTTCTAATGGTTAACTTTTCCATGTTGCAGATGATTTGACAATATTCTTGATTGCTGCATCTCAAGGCAGTTTCTGCGATGCCACATAATTTCTCAATAATTGATGGGATTATACAAAATAATTCCAGAAACATTGATGTGATTATAGTGTTACCACTGAAATGTATTACATACACTTTCAGCTTCCGAATCCCGCTTTGGTAATGAAGCTTTTATTTTATAATGTAATCGGTGAAAGTATTCTTCTTAATAGATTGAAAGTTGAACCCTACACTTTTCTTTTATCAATTTTATCTATTCCATTTTGAATGTTCCAGAGTGGCCTTAAGGGTCAAGAATAGCTGGATATTAATAATAATAGATTGAGGGACAATTGAGTACTTGTCATTATCTCAATTCTAAAATATGTAGAAGTTGTCATTAGATTAGTTTTGTGTAGTAACCTTTTCTTGTTTAATGTCATATTGTACATATTTCGTTATAACTTTAGTTTGTCCATTGAATGAATTTCATTTTTCATATTTTGTGACAACTTTAGTTGTCATTGAATGAGTTTCATTTTTTGACAACTTTGACTCAAGTCATATTACATGGCACACGACAACTTCCGGAGCTATGGGTGACAAGGCAGTGGCAACAATTTTTTTTTTGTCACTCAAAACAAATAGTGACAACTTTGATAGTCAATGTAATTAAATAAAATGGATAAATTCCTCGAACAAATGCACACATACACAACAACAACTACTGCTACTACTACAGAAGAGGGGGAAAACATACAACAGAGAGAGGAGTAGAGTGGAAAACAACTAATAGTAACTAATAGGAAAATTTGTCAAATTGGTCCCTAACATTTCCACTAAAAACTTTTTTAGTTCTTAATATTTAAAATAGCCAAAATAGTCCTAACATATAAATTATGAGTCAGTTTGGTCCTAATGCTCGTATTTGCTCTTTTTTCCGGCTAAAATAGCACACCGGCATAATTTTAAGGGCAAAATCGAAAACATCCGTTAATCCCAAATTTCCCAAGCTCGGATCTGATCGAAATTTTGGGATAAATCCGCAAACATGCTTGGGTTGAAGATACAGTTGAAGATACATCAATCTAGGGATGGGCACGGGTCGGGTACCCGCCCCTAACAAGATTTGGCTGACCCGACCCTAAAATATCGGATCAGCCATTTTGCGACTCTAACCCGCTCCTAATGTTTTCGGGTACCCGAAAAAAAGGGTCGGGTCATAGGGTACCCTCCCCTAAAAAAAAAACTATTTTCCAATAAAAAATATTTTTCACTTAATATCAACATGTTTTCCAATAAAAAACAGGTATGCTTTCCAATTAACATTAGTAGAGATATTATAATCAAAATCCATACATCACTATTCTCACACATTTCATCCAAATAATCAAACCGATTTCATAATTTAGTACATATTAGAATTATAATATCTAATATATAAAACAAAATTTTATGATAATTTTGAGTACATCACCATTCTCATGCATTTCATCATTCTACAACATAACAAACACACGAATAATAAGTATAGGGCAATTTTTCCAATTTTTTCAAGTATAACAAACACAAAGATAAAACAAAGTTTTATGATAATTTTAAGTACATCACCATTCTCACGCATTTCATTCTTTTACAACATAACAAACTCAAGGATAATAAGTATATGGCAACTTTTCCAACTTCCTTAAGGATACTATGGTACAAGATTGCATCCAAAATGAGTAGATTGTGAAATCAAATCCGGAAAAGAATTGAACAGAGCTAGTAATTTTTGCAGGAAAGATCAATAGAAGTAGAATAAAAATGAAAAATGATGAAAAGAATGAACAATTTTTATGATAGAGTTTCACAAATTTTTCTTTGTTTTATTCATTTGGTTCAGGTTTCACCAAGAATATTCACTTTTTTTAGACAATCTGAGGAGGGGTGGATCATATGAGATTAAAATATGAGATTGTGAACCACTTTACTTACACTTAAGATTAAAAATTATAAAATTATATAATGAACCCTTATTTTTTTAATATTTATATAATATACCCTGCGGGTCGGGTACCAGTGAATTTTTATTTTGCTGATCCGTATCTGTACCCGTTTTTTCGGGTACCCGACCCGCATCTGCCCCGCTAAGAAAAATCGGATCGAATGTCCTATTTTCGGATCGGGTCGAATCGGGTTGGTCGGGTTTCGGATCGGGTCGAATTTTTGCCCACCCCTACATCAACCTGTGTCATAAAGGAATGGTTTTGTAGCTACACTGGGGAACTTTCTGAATGGTAGCCCAAATAAGGTCAAAGTACATAGGAAACTAGGGGGGCTATAGCAAACAAGGTGACGGGCAATCAAGTCACTGCATAAACGGGGAAGGTCGCGAACTTGAGCTTATCTTTGAGCACAAAAAAATGGTCGGAGCAGAATGAGATGAGCATGGAAGTTATGGATACAAACAGCGAAGTTAAGCCCAACAGAAGCTTATTGGGCAAGCCGGTGCCAAAATCTTTTTCTTGGTACCTGGACATGAGAATGGCTAGAAACATAACTAAGGAGGTGACCGAAAAGCAAAGTGCAACGAGGGATGAAATGGCGAAGCAGTCAAATGTCGGCTCGTTATCCAGCGTTGGCGTATCGATGTCTTGCTTAACACTGCTTGGAACGGTGGTTGATGTTGCAAAGGCAACCGTGGCTATGAGCGCTGCCACGACGGAACATGATTGGGAGGTGTTGGTCAGCCACTGTCCCTCGCTCTTCACGAGCTCTTGGTGAGTTTCAGTGAAGCCATCCTTAGGTGTTCTTTCTTCCTTGTTAACGCGGATTTATCCCGAAATTTCAGTCAGTCAGATCCGAGCTTGGGAAATTTGGGATTAATGGATGTTTTCGATTTTGCCCTTAAAATTATGCCGGTGTTCTATTTTTAGCCGGAAAAAAGTGCAAATACGAGCATTAGAACCAAACTAGCTCATAATTTATATGTTAGAAACTATTCTGGCTAATTTTAAATATTAAGGACTAAAAAAGTTTTTGTGAAAATGTTAGGGACCAATTTGGCAAATTTCCCTAACTAATAAGAACAATATTATCATCATCCAGGTTCCAATGACAGCCAAAACTATTTTAAGCTGTACCACTTTTAAATTCCTCATAAAATCCTAGAAGCATACTGTATGGGGGCTAATTCGCACGGGACACGTGTTGGCTCGGCCAAATCACGCCCGAGCTCGGCCACAGGTACCTGGCAGCTCGGGCGCATCAGCTCAGGGGATAAAGAGGGCCAGCTCAGCCTCAGCCGCCGCTTCCCCAGGGAGTGGGCCTCGTGGGCCGCCGTTTCCAGACCTTTAGGGGCCGTCATATGAAACCCTAGAACAATTTCAAACCCTAAGAGGACTCTGACTCCTATATGGAAACTACTACCACCCGCAAGCCTATAAATATGATGCTATGTGACAACACAAGGTACGCCATCTACAGCACTTTATACCATTACCCCACTTATAAGTTCCACTAACTTGATCGTCGGAACTACTCCGGAGACTCCAATCCTGCCGTTGTTCTCTCTTTGCAGGGTCGCCAGCTCGATTTCTTCCCTCAGTCCGACTGCAGTTAGCCAGCCGGCTCGAAGCAGCTCAGTTCGGACTGTGTCTTTGGCAGCCTCATCAATTGGTGTCGTCTATGGGAATCACGTATTTCTTCTCTTGCGAATCATGCCAAGGACTAGGTCTCAGAGAAACGCTGGTAGATCCAAGGGAACGGAACAAAGTGGTCCCCAAGACCCCCCTCGGGGTCCAACTCCTAGAAACGAGGGGATGGGGCTCTCTCGGATCCCGCTTGAACAGCTGGTTCAGACGGTGGCGGAAAACCTACCCACCTTTGAGGCAATCATTAACTACCTCAAGGGGCAGGCGGGGGACCATCAGGACCAGGAGCCTAAGGACCAAGGAGCGAAAGGAGTGGAGCTGTTAGAGTCCCGAACGGGGAGCCCTAAGCCCCAAGCGAAGCGGGCGCGCAGGGAGCTCACGCGCGAACAGATCGAGGCCACGGAGCCTCCCCCCAAAAACTCCCGAACTGAGCACCCAGAGCCTCTCCAAAGGTTCTCGAGAGGGGAGCTCTCCCCTTGGAAGGAGCAGCACCAGGTACAGGACGAGTTGGACCTACTATTGGACCTTGAGGCGGATAGGTACATTGCTTCCCCCTTTGTGCTTGACATTGAGGACTACCCGCTACCCGCAAAATTCAAAATTCCAAGCATGAAATCCTATGATGCAACCACGAATCCGGAGGACCACTTGTTCGCAGTCCTGACACAAATGCGCCTGCAAACAGCCGCAGATGCGGTCAGATGCAAAACCTTCCCAATGTTCTTGGAAGGAAAGGCTCGACAGTGGTTCCAGGGACTTCCCCCCAAGTCGATCCAGTCTTTCACCCAGCTTGCGCGACTGTTCTCAGTACAGTTCGTTTCGTCGCGAGCTTTCTCCAAAGGCACTGCTCACCTGATGACTATCCAACAAAGGTCTGAGGAGTCCCTGCGCGAATACATGGTACGTTTCAACAATGAATCCCTCTAGGTCCGTGACCAAGATGACAAGGTGGTCATGGCTGCCTTCATCAATGGCCTGCGTAAGCAGAAGTTATACACCGAACTCGTAGAGAGACCTCCCAGGACAGTTCGGGAGATGCTAGACCGAGCTCACGAGAAGGCCAACGCTGAGTAGGCCAATCGCCTGAAGAGCGCACAGGAGAGGCAGAGGGATGACAAACGCAGAAGGAGTGCCAACCAAGGAGACGTGCAGCGTGACCAGGGGAGAAAGAATACCTACGACCGCCTACCTAGGGGTCGGCCCCTGGGGGGAGATAAGCCCTGGACTTCCCTCACAGTGCCCCGAGCTCGGGTCCTTGCGATGATGGAACAAGAAGGACTCTCCCGACCTCCCCGACCTTTGGCCGGTGACAAAAGTAGACGGGATCAGGATTTGTACTGTGCATATCATTGTGATGTGGGACATGACACCGAGGATTGTCGCCACCTCAAGAAAGACATCGAAAGGCTAATCAGGAGAGGCCATCTCCAACAGTTCGTACGTGACGAGCGGCCTGACCAGAGACAGGGGAGGCCTAAGCAGGAGCGCTTGGGCTACTCCCGGGACCGATCTCAGAGGCCCCCTGGATGAACCCCCGAGCAGGAAGTCCAGAACCTAGTTGGAGTGATCAATACCATTGCAGGAGGACCAATTGGAGGAGATAGCCACACTGCTCGGTGGCACAACCGACCTCCCTTTAGCGGAGAGAGCTCGAGTAAATGACTAAAAATGTACGAGGAGATTATCTATGGGTCAGAAGATGCAGTACTCCTAGCCCCTAACAACCACGAGGCCATCGTGATAGAGGTCATCACATGCAACTACAAGGTAAAAAAGGTTTACATCGACAATGGAAGTACCATCGACGTGCTGTATTACAAGACCTTCAAAGAGCTGCAATTGGAGGACAGACAGCTCGTCCCGGTCCGAACTCCACTGATCGGTTTCACAGGTCCCCCAGTAAGGCCCGAGGGAATGATAATTGTGGCGGCCCCACTTCTCCCTAAGGTGAACTAGAGGGTTGGCGGGTCGCCTGCCTGGCTCTCGCCAGGATTCTCGCAAGGAAACCGACTAAACCCTTTCCACGTACAACTTAAACCAAAACAAAATTCATCACCCGAACAAGCCGAACCTTTAAACGACCAGAATACTAGGAACACATTAACTTCAGAGATAACATTGCCATTGGACGTCTGAACGTTCACTCTTAAGTACACCTCCAACCAGTTTAACACATAACTACAATTATACATTACAAACCACAAAGTGAACTCATAAAGTTCAAATACATTCATACAAGCCAAAACTTAGGGTTTGCACTTTTCCAACTTCAAATGACAACCCAAAGACAAAAGATACATAGTCCGATTCAAAACAACATTTACAAAAGGTAAAGGCAAACTTCAAGTCTCTCGATTGCCAAAACCTGTTCAGGAAAACAAAAAACGCGGGGTGAGGTATAGCTCAGTTGTGCCCCAAACATGCAATCATATAAGACAAATAGCAAATAATAACTCCAAACTTAAACTCAACAAGTAGGAAAGCGTTTAACAGCACAGAGTAGGATACAGGGCTCTCAGGAGCCATTTTCCACAAACTTGATCAAAATTAACCGCAGTTGACCCTCCGTCAACTCTCACTATCTAAAGTCCATATAGATTCATTATTTTTTTCTTAACATGCTCCAACCGACTTACTCCCACCGGGCTCGTTCTTCTCACGAGAGGGTTGGTATTACTCGAGTATACCTTTTATAGCCTAGTCGAGGGATTCACCCAACGACGTCACACAAGTGGTTACCAAGTCAGGATAAGAGGCCCTCCCACCCTAAGGTGTGGTACATTCCCCTGCCTGGTGGATTAGTTGACGAGTCCACGCTCCAGTCAATAATTGCAAGGTTTTGGTACTTGAGTTAGGATAAGAGGCCCTCCAACCCTCAGGTGTGGTACATTCCCCCACTCAGTACTCAACTAGTGCAAGCAAGATATTCGAGAAAACTTTTCAAACAAGTCACCACTCGAAAGGCTAGTGCGATAAAGTACACACTGCTCACTTCGATGGATCAGGAAAACCACATTCCAATTATCACATAACAGTCAAGAAAGCACTTTAACAAGTTAATCATAGAACAAGCACGGATACTCACCAAAAGTGACGCTCAAAAGTCAAGCTGGGAATCGAAGTCCACGTCCTCGCTAAACCCTAAAAGACCAAGTTTAAAAAAAATATAAGTTTTACTATACAAACTCTTGGTTTATATATAAAATATTATCTGGTATATAACTAGTTTATTTTCTCGGAATAAATCAATAATTCTCTTAGAATTAAAACTAATAAAAATGATAAAATATTTCGTATGGTTTCTTTAAAGCTACTTTTCTTTCTAGAGGTGCACTAAAACCAATTTAATTCAAACAAGTTTTCTTGCCGAACAAGTTTTCTATACCTTTCATTTAAAATTATTACAATCGAGTGTTTTTAACAATTTTCCTCTAAAACAACCAGCCAGGAATAATTTGACGCAAAACTTAAAGTTTGGAAGTTAATGCAATTTTTTCTTAAAGGTAACAAAGCTAGTTTAAGTAAAGAAAAGAATTAACTAGTTAGCAAAGGTTTTAAAAAGTCCCAACACTCAAATTTGAGCATTATCGTACTATGCTCAATTTCTATAGCCTGATATTAAAACAAAATATATCAACGAATCTTGGTTTAAAAGTACTCAAATTCAAACGACCAAAACGGACTTCATGATTCCCACTTCATTTGCACATTATATTCCAAGTTGACAATTTAGCAAAATCACAATTCGAATATCAATTTCACTAGGGCTTCATCAATCATTAGCCCTAGGTCTCAACAAGTTCAGTTCTAACCAAAATTAAACAAAGGAAGTCCAAGATATCAAAACAATTCCAAATCACAGTTCATGGCCTTCCAAGTACATTTCGGCCAAACCACTTAAACAATTCCACCAAGAATTTAACTCTTGCACAAATTACTCAAATGGCCAAGAGCTTCATCAATCATTAGCTCCTGACAACAAACATCACTCCCTACTACAATTCAACTAGAAATTAACTCAAAACATAAAAGGAAGTCACGGCTAGCTTACTCATAAGCAATTCTAGAAATTTAGATTTTTCCCTTGTTTCGACAACCAAGAAAAATTCCAGCAATGTCAATTCAAGGTGTCCATCAAATCTCCATCATTTACTTGCTTGAAACACTAAACGCATAGCTCATAGTCTGTCCAACCTAAACCAAAGCAAATAACACACAATTCCAGGAAATAATCTCACCAAAAGCCTCAACTAATTCGGCCATATTTTCAGTTTTCTCACAACAGTCAGCCAAATACACATTTTCCTCCAATAATATCTTCAATTTATGTTCAAATCTTTCATGCATGTTCAGATCAAACCAATATATGATATGTATTACAGTTTGACATAGAGTTTCAGGGCCAGAATTCATAAGGATAGCTGGAAACTTCACCATTTCCTTCATTCGGACAACCTGGAAAAATTTCCAGCAAATAACTCTAGGAACTCAGATTTTTTTTTCCTCCCCTTTTTTTTTCACGGTTCATCAGCTACATGCATGACCAAATAAACAGCTATCTATCAATTTTGATCCAAAACCAAGTTCGGACATCTTCAAAAGTCACCATCCAACCAGAAATTCATCAAAGTCTGCTCTTGGTTGGCTTGCATGCAAGCAGATTCTGTATTCCTTCAATTTTCTTACCTACCACGGTTGATTAACCTCATGCAAAGCATGATCATCCAGTTTTTAGTTAGCTAAAAACACATTTAAACTCAGATTACCACAATGTAACAAATTAAAGCTGAAATTTCCAGCTCACACTCTCGGACAGTTCCAATTTCTTCAAAATCAGATTTCTTGTGACTTAATTCTTCATCCGACCGCACCACCCTCACATGCATGCCCCTAATCAACATCATCTACCTATAATCAACTAGTTTAGGTCCAGAATTTACCTCAGTTTGAAGCTCAACACACGCGACTAGTAGCTGAAATATTTCTCTCCTCTCGGACAATTCAGCAATGCAGCCCGCCGGCTCTCTTTCTCCTTTGCTCAAGCTTGCAAACAAAATGGAGGAAGTTTGGCTCTCGGTCCTCTTCACCAGCTCACGGATAGACTGGATGAAGAACAGCAATCTCTCTTTTTTTTTTTAACTTACGGCAGGAAGGAAAAGAAAGTAAATAGCTCGGCTCTCTCTCCCACTTCACTCTCTCGGACAGCTCATGGCAGACAAAGGGAATAGAAATGAAATGTTGTGGTGATTTGGGGTTGGTAAAATGGAGTACGTGAAGTGGAATGTATATAGTGAAATGCGTTTAGTGGAGGTGAGTCGGTATTATAGATGGTGGAGTGTTGAAATGAATCATGGAACCGGCAAGATGGAAATGTTTGGATTTGAAGCTTGTTCAAGAAGGTTCCATGGTTGCATGGTTAATTTGAAATGGAGGAAGGTTAATTTGGTCTTTTAACATCTTGTCCGGCCTTCCACTTAAGTCCTCATTTGTAAACTACTTCCAAAATTTTACCCCAAATGAAATTTGATAGCGTTACTAGTGCACTAGTCACGCAAAAATTAAATTATCGAGATTCAACATCCTAAGTGTAATTATAAAGGTTTTGACCTAAAACGTTTTCGTCTTAATTCTAGGTTCCCGTTGACACTTAACGTTATTAACACTTAAAATTTAGCTATCGAACTTCAAAGAATCAAAATCAAGGCAATAAAATAACCTACATCAAGAAATATTAATTTAACTAGGCAAAATTCAAATAATTTAATATTTTGCACGAGTAACTTATTTGTAACTTTAAAAATTATTTTTACATACTTATTTAAGAACCAACAATAATAAAAGTTATTAAGAGTCTAAAATACAAGTTCAAGATATATATATATATATATGAATATATTTTTTTTTCAAGGTTCTCACAATAACCCTCATGGTCACGGTAGGGGCGTCACCAAAGTGCCGGACTGTCCCCGTGAATTTCGCGGTAGTGAAAGAGCCTTCATCGTACAACATGATTTTGGGACGGCCCACCCTGAACGCCCTCCAGGCTGTCTGCTCAACCTTGAACCTCAGTATGAAGTTCCCCACGCCTGCGAGAGTGGCAGAGGTGCTCGGAGACCCTGAGATAGCAAGTGCAAGATATATATATATATATGAATATTTTTTTTTTCAAGGTTCTCACAATAACCCTCATGGTCACGGTAGGGGCGTCACCAAAGTGCCAGACTGTCCCTGTGAATTTCGCGGTAGTGAAAGAGCCTTCATCGTACAACATGATTTTGGGACGGCCCACCCTGAATGCCCTCCAGGCTGTCTGCTCAACCTTGAACCTCAGTATGAAGTTCCCCACGCCTGCGGGGGTGGCAGAGGTGCTCGGAGACCCTGAGATAGCCAGGGCCTGTTACATCGTGACTCTTAAGGGCAAGGAAAAGCTAGTGGCTCAAACAACTTGTTTGGAGCCCTGGGAGCCCGAGGAGAAGAGGGAAAGATTGGAGACGGATGAGGGGTTGATCGAGCTGCCTGTCCGCCTCGAACGACCTGAGCGCACGGTCAAGGTCGGCACCTGCTTAACTGAACTGACTCGAAACTCGCTAGAATCCCTTTTAGAAGAATATGCGGAGATCTTCGCTTGGAGTGCGGATGACATGCTCGGGATCCCCTCCGAGCTGGCGGTTCACAAGCTGCACGTGGAATCTAATGCCAGACCCGTGAAGCAGAAAAAGAGGAACTTCGCACCAAAGCGAAATGAGGTCGTCAAAAGTGAGGTAGGCAAGCTGTTAGAAGCCAAGATCGTGAAAGAAATATGCTACCCGACCTGGCTGGCCAACCCAATGCTAGTCAAGAAGGAAGAAAGAGTCTGGAGGATGTGCGTGGATTTCACTGACCTAAATAAGGCTTGTCCCAAAGACTGTTACCCCCTTCCGCGGATTGACCAGTTGGTGGACTCAACCTTGGGATACGAGATCTTTTTCTTTCTAGACGCCTTCAAGGGGTATCATCAAATAGCTCTGGACGAGGAGGATCAGGAGAAGACCTCGTTTATCACCGAGTACGGCACCTATTGTTACGTCACTATGCCGTTTGAGTTGAAGAATGCAGGTGCGACCTACCAGAGGCTGGTCAACAAGTTGTTCGAGGACCAGATCAGGCGAAATATGGAGGTCTATGTTGACGACATGTTGGTGAAGAGGCGGACTCAGGAGCAGTTCATCTCTGACCTCAGGGAGATCTTCGACGTCCTTCGAAGATCACGGATGCGGCTCAACCCCAAGAAATGCACTTTTGGGGTCAAGTCGGAAAAATTCCTAGGTTACATGATTTCCAAATAGGGGGTGAGAACTAACCCGGACAAAGTCAAGGCCATCATGGACATGGCTCCTCCCCGAAATATTAAGGACGTACAGCGCTTGGCAGGAAGGATGGCGGCTTTGAACAGGTTCTTATCCAAATCGGCAGCTCGGGGCTCCCCATTCTCTAAGGCCCTAAGAAGAGGTCCACAGTTCGAATGGAATCCGGAGTGCCAAAAGGCATTCGATGAGCTAAAGGCCCATCTTGTACGGCTGCCAGCCCTAATTTCTCCTGTGCAAGGTGAAACCTTGTTCATCTACCTAGCCGTAGAAGAGGAGGCTGTGAGCGCGGTGCTGGTGCGAGAGGAAGACAAGGTCCAGAAGCCTATATACTATGTTAGCCGCGCCCTACAAGAGGCGGAGGTGAGATATTCTTCAATAGAGCGGTATGTCATGGTGCTAGTTCATACAGCTCGAAAGCTCAGATCGTACTTCCAAACTCACCCCATTATAGTGGTGACGGATCAGCCCTTAAAACATATTCTCTCTAATCCCAATGTCTCAGGACGGATGGTGAAGTGGGCTATAGACCTATTGGAGTATGACCTAAGGTACCAGGCGAGAACGGCCATCAAGGCACAAGCATTGGCTGATTTTATAGCGGAAGGCGTTTCTTTCAGGTCACACGAAACCAAAGCTGACCAGGCCAGAGAAGCAGCTGAGGCCGAGCGGGCCAGAGAAGCTGTCGAGGCCGTACCTACCAGGCAAGCAGTCGAAACCTGATGACGTGGAGAAACTACCAAGGCCACACGGGCCCAAGAAGTGGTAGAGGCCTTGTAGGCCTAAGACGCTGCTGAGGTCACACAGGCTAGTAAGGTAGCAGAGGTCGGACAGACCGGAGAAGCAGCTAAGACCGAACGAGCTAGAGAAGCTGCCGAGGTCGAGTTGGCCGGAGAAGCAGCGGAGACCGAGCAGGGCAGAGAGGCTGCCGAGATCGCGCAGGCTGAAGGAGCAATTGAGGCCGAGCCGGCCAGAGGGGCTCCCCAGGCCAAAAAGGCTATAGAGGCTACACGACGATGTGGTCCGATCCGGACGTTGTACGTGGACGGCACATCAAGCAAAGAGGGATGTGGAGCCGGGCTCCTCCTAATCAGCCCTATGGGGGAAGAGCTAGCCTACGCCTTGAGGTTCGACTTCAGAGTTTCTAATAATGAATCTGAGTATGAGGCCCTGATCGCGGGGATGGCGATCGCTAGGAGATTGGGAGCTAAATTGATAAAAGTCTACAGTGATTCACAACTGGTAGTAAACCAGGTATGGGGAAGCGACTAGGCTAAAAAAGAGCCGCTAAAGAAGTATGTCGCCAAGGCCCATGAGCTGAGGGACCAGTTCCAACACTTCACGCTCGAACAGATCTCGCGAAGCCAGAATAAAAGAGCCGATGTCCTGTTCAAGCTGGCCTCTACCTCGTTTAGCAGCCTAAATCGAGGGATACTGGTAGAGGTCGTGAAAAATCGGGCGTATGAGCAGATAGATGCATCGGTCATTCAGATAATCAGCTCTTGGATGGACCCCATTGTCCAATATCTAGCCAATAGAGAGCTTTCTGCAAGCAGAACAAAGACCCATAAAGTCCTCCTCAAATCACAAAAATACGTACTCACGGAGGGAGTGCTATATAAGAAGTCCTATTTGGAGCCTTGGTTAAAATGCGTAACACCAGAAGAAGGGAGCTATATCTTGCGCGAGCTGTATGAAGGCATCTGTTGTAATCACGTTGGCCCGAGAATCCTAGCCAAAAAGGGAATGTTGTCCGGATACTACTGGCTCACCATCTTTTGGGACTCAACCGAGCTGGTGGCAAGGTGTAAGTCATACCAGCTGCACCCCCCAATTCACCACGCCCCAACTCGGGAGATGGTTCCCCTCCATAACCCTTGGCCGTTCTTCCAATGGGGGATTGACCTGCTAGGCCCGTTTCCCCGAGCTCCTGGAGGTTATGAGCACCTTGTGGTGGCGGTTGACTATTTTACTAAGTGGGTAGAGGCTGAACCACTTACCACAATCAATAGTAGGGCTATCCAGAAGTTCCTTTGGAAAAATATAGTTTGCCGATTTGGCATGCCACGGGTCTTGGTCTCAGACAATGGCCGCCAATTCATTGACGGTTCCCTTCAGAAGTGGTGCTTGGAGCTCGCCATTCAGCAGCACTTTACCTCCGTGGGGCACCCGCAAGCCAACGAACTGTCGAAAATGCTAATAGAACCATTCTGTACGGCTTGAAGACACGGATAGAGTCCACCCGAACTGGGTGGATGGATGAGTTGCCCACCATATTATGGGCTTATCGGACTACACCTCGGACGGCCACTCAGGAAACTCCGTTCGTCCTGACGTATGGGGCTGAGGCAGTAATTCCGGCAGAAATTGGAGTACTCTTGGGCAGGGTCCAACATTTCGTGGCCCAGAGTAATGAGGAGTAAATGCGACTCAACCTAGACCTACTCGAGCATCGGATGGAAAAAGCAATCATAAGAATGGCCAAGTACAAAGGGCAGGTCACGAGGTACTACAACGCTAAAGTAAGGCATTTCTCCTTCAAACCAGAGGACCTAGTGCTACGGAGAAATTCGGTAAGTCGAGCTGCGGGCACAGGCAAGTTAGTCCCAAACTGGGAGGGTCCCAACGTGGTTAGAGAAGCCGATCGCGCAGGGTACTGTAAGCTAGCCCATCTTAGCGGGGATGAAGTCCCACGCACCTGGCACAATGCGAATCTGAGGCTTTTTCATAGAGCCCGCGCACGACTTGAGCTGACCAGAAATAAGTTATAAGGATTATCACACAATGTTTAGTAACAACAGTAGATGTTAGCTCGGCGCTTGGGCTCGCAAGAATGTATCAAGGATTCTATGAAGAAACGAAGAATTTTTACTAAGTGTTGAATGAAAAGATTGTCTATTTCATTTCAAAAATATGTACATCAGGGGGCCATACAAAAGCGAGCTGGTGTTGAATGAAAAGATAATCTATTCCATTTCAAAAATATGTACATCAGGGGGCCATACAAAAGCGAGCTGGCCAGCTCGGATCCTATCCTACCCCATGTCCTATCCACATCTATACTAAAGTACTACCTAATTTTCCCCCTGCTACTCTTGCTCGGGCTCGGGGGAGGTCACAGGCAAGGTGGGGTCTGCCACCAGCGGGCCAGGTCGCGTCCATGAGCATACCTCTCCATGAGCCTGTCGATCTGGTGTACCGCCTGGAGGTTATATTCAGGCCACCTGCTCAGGTAAAACCCAGGCAAATTCAGAGATTGCACATCATGCATAGCCTGAGCATATCCGACCTGGAGGATTGGCCCGTTGAGGATGGGCAGGTCTTTCATGAAATCCTTAGACTTCTTGAAGTCCCTAACGCCCAGACGACGACCCTCCTGGCGAGCAGCTTCAATCTGACCAGGCAGATTAGCGGTTTTCCTTTACTCGGTCTCCAGCTGCTAGGTCAGTTCTGCGACCCTTTTCTTCTCCAGCTCGCAAGCAGATTGGGCCTCGGCCAGTTGCTTCTTCAGAACTTCCAGCTCTGCTTCAGCTGCCTCAAGCTGGCTGGACAGCCTGTCCTTCATTGCATCAGCGTGGGAAAGATTCTCCCCCATGTTTTCGTACCTTTGCGACAGCTCGGCACCCGCGACATTAAGCTGCAAGTTAAGCACAGATTGAAGCAGAGCAAGGAAATGTCAACAAAACACAGCTAGTGGAAGAATTACCTGAGCTGCGCTGAGGTAGTAGTGCTCTAGCAGCTTGGAGTTGGATGCTAGTTGGATGAAATGGTGGTCTAGGGGAAGCACCGTGCCCCTAAGGAGCTCCCAAGCCGTTTCAGGAAATTGAGCCCGGTCATTCATCGACAACCCCCACTTCGGACAGAAGTGCAAAGGGTATGGATGGATGCTCAGCTCGGATGGGGGCTTCAGAGGAATCACGTTCCTCATACGCCACATAGCGGGTGGCGACTCTGACGAAGCTTGCTGCTCGGCGGTATTCACCCCGTAATGGGTGGTGAGAGCAGCTGAGGACCCCTCTTGGGGGTGAGGGGAAGTCACTTCAGTTCGGGCCTTCTTGGCCATTGATTTCTTCCTTTTCTTCCTCGACTCCCCTACTGGTGATGACTGAGCTGCAGTCTGAGGAGTGGGCACAGGTGGAGGAGGAGGAGCTACGCTGCCAGAAATGGTGGAGGGCTCAGGAGCAAGCGTACTCGAGCTGCCAGTTCCTCCTATGTTCAGCAGCTGGGAAAATCTCTTCACTGTGGACAAAGAAAAGAGGTCAGTTCGGACAACGTAGTGGAAATTATAGAAAGAATGAGATCAAGAATTTACAAAGCTGTCAGCTCCTCAGGGGTGATAGGTCGGAGATCGGGTGCAGGGTCGTTCACCTCTGCCCGGATCAGCCCCGCCGACTAGAGCTGCGCGTTATTGAATTCCTTCACCCTCAGCCGAGCACTCGAACTGATCAGGCGGTCTAGCTCGGCCTCAGGCAGGGGTGAGCGAAGGGGGTCAGACACTTGGGTCTCCTCCCTCCAGGTCAAGGGGGAAACCCTGTGTTCTTCACAAAGAAGAACTGGGCCTTCCAGTCCTTGATGGAGGAAGGCATATATGAGGATAGCTCACGGGTTGGGAGCTCCCCCCCCCCGCTCTTGCGAGCGAAGTAGAACCAATCGTGGATCGGGCCGCTCACCTTCATTTGAAAAAATGACCTGAACAGGTCCAAAGAGTAAAGGATGTCAAGAATGCTGCACAGATTAAAGAAGCCGAGGATTGATCGGATGGCATTAGGGACGAGTTGGGTTATTCGAATTCCCCAGAAGGTCAGAATTTGGTAAAGGAACTGGGGAATGGGAAGACGGAGGCCAGCCATGAGCTGATCCCTATAAATAGCCACGAACTCAGGAGGAGGGCGGCACGCGTACTTTCCTGGCCGGGTAGCCCTAGCCTTGAACTAGGGTGGAATGTCATACCTCCCCACCAATTCGTCTACATCCCCCTGTTCCAGGAGGAGGGGATGATCTCGACTTCCCCGAAGTCAATATTGGGCCCCCGGGAGGGCCCTGCCCTAGCACGAGCTGGGACTGCCCCCAAAGGAATCTCGGGGACTGCAGCTCCTGCGTCAGGCTGAGCAGGTTGGTCGGGCTGACTCATATCTAGGGCGGGGGAGTAGACTGGAGAAGGAAGATGCTCAGATCCAGATGAACTAGAGGAAGAGGAACTAGGAGAAGAAGAACTTATTTCTATGGGGGCAGGTCGGGCTACTCTATGCCTAGATGCCGAGCTAGTGATGTTTGAGTGTGGGGAAGAAGACGACATAAAAGGAAAAAGAAAACTTACTAGCAGATAAGGAAGAAGAGCTTGTGGGTGCTTAGAGGGGGACGCTACTCTCGAGCGAGCTCACTAAGCGCAGGGCGAGCTGGTGGAGATTTGAAAGTAGAGAAAATGAGGAAGGAAACTTGAAAGCGACGTCCGGAGGGGCCTATTTATAGGCTACCTGGGCGGAAAGATAAAGAGTCCTGAATTAAAATTTCAAATTTATTACTTAAAAACCGTTACCTAGGGAGACGGTTGAGCTGACAACCGCCATTATGAGGGAACGTGACCCCCGGAACGCCGGTTACGCCAGCGAACATGGCAATTACACGAACAGGGAATTGTGGGCCCCACGCTGAACCGACCCTTCGTCTCGAAATTTGGTCCAGATTCACGCGATCCCCCGATGACTCTAGATTCAAAGGGGGGCTAGTGTAAGGGGGCTAATACGCACGGGACACGTGCTAGCTCGGCCAAATCATGCCCGAGCTCGGCCACAGGTACCTGGCAGCTCGAGTTAGGGGTGGCAATCAGATCGGGTTCGGGTTGGCGGGTCGGGTTGAAACCCAAATATAACAAAAAATCCGTTGACCCGAACCTGACCCGCCAATCCAAAACGGGTCAGGATACCTGACATGAACTTGAAAATTTTGAATTGACGGGTTGGCGGGTCGATCCGAAATGACCCAAAACTTAATTTTAATTTATTAATTTATCACTGTAATTTCTAATAAAATCAATTTCTCACAAATTTAATTACATCATCAAGTAATAAAACTTTAAATAAATAATTTCAAACCAAATTTAAAATAAATTAAACACTGTAAAAGTGTTTTATCCCAAACCAAATATAAAATAAATTAAAACAGCATAAAAGTAAAAAATAATATAATATATTATCTGTCCAAATATAATAATTTCAACTTCACACAAGTTAAATAAATTCATTTAGGATTAAATAATTAATGCCTTTGAAAAAAAAGAATGATTTAGTTTAGTTAGATAAAATAATTTTTATATTTATTAAATTATTTTTAATTCGTAAACGGGTCATATCAGGTCACCACAGGTTGACCCGAAATTGACCTGTTTTCTTTTCGGGTTCATCGGGTTCGACCCGATTCTGAACCGAACCCCCGAAACCTTAATCCAAACCCATTAATTTCGTGTTAGATTCGTGTCATGTTTTCAGGTCGTATCAGAAATTGCCACCCCTAACTCGAGCGCATCAGCTCAGGAGATAAAGAGGGCCAGCTCGGCCTTAGCCGCCGCTTCCCCAGGGAGTGGGTCTCGTGGGCCGCCACCTCCGGATCTTTAGGGGCCGCCATATGAAACCCTAGAACAACTCCGAACCCTAAGAGGACTCTGACTCCTATATGGAAACTACTACCACCCGCAAGCCTATAAATATGATGCTATGCGACAACATAAGGTACGCCATCTACAGCACTTTATACCATTACCCCACTCATAAGCTCCACTAACTTGATCGTCGGAGCTACTCCGGGGACTCCAGTTCCGCCGTTGTTCTCTCTTCGCAGGGTCGCCAGCTCGATTTCTCCTCTCAGTCCGGCTGCAGTTAGCTAGCCCGGCTCGAAGCAGCTCAGCTCGGACTGTGTCTTTGGCAGCCACATCACATACGAACCCCTATAAATACATTATAGAGAACCTGCACTTCCAAGTCCCGAGCTCAATGTCGTCTTGCAACGTTTGGGTAAGACGCACTGCTTGGGTGAAGAACTCCAAAGTACATACTCACCAAACAACTAATCCCTTCATAGTCAACCAAATCCAGAACCAACTCAAACGTGCCAATGCAAGAGACGTGTGATGAACAATTAAAGCACCAAATTGTTGCCATCCCTCAACACAAAACATTGGCGGATACATGCTCGAAAACACCCTGAAGCAAATAATGTCGAAGAAACAAGGTATGCCCTGAGATTTACCAAGCAAGGATGAGTTAATTAAGTTGGTTAGAAAATAACCCTACACTAAGGGCAAAAGAAAAATGTAGGACAAATAATAAATTCTACCCCAGACTACCACTTTAGGCAAATGATATTTGCACCTCAACAAAAACTACTCGCACTCCTACCGTTGATTTATGTTTCCTAAGTTCCGAAAATGCCCTCCATCATCTATTACTCATGGCATTTCTTCAACCACTTGTTCATGTCCCAAACTAATGCTTGTTGCTCTATCTTTCTTCATCAACTCAATATGTGCTTTTATCTCATTATTCTCTTCTTCATTGTCATTCCATAATGTTGCTAAACCAACCACTACTTCGACAGTTTAATTCGTCTCAAATGCATCCAACTAGACAAAGATAACTTCCTATTACAATGTAAACTATCACTCCTACAAACTTAACAAAAATCTGTATTGAAGTGCATATAATAAATTCAAGTTTTCAATTGACCAAAAATTTAAAAAAAAAAAAAGAAAAAAGAAACACACAATTACCTCTAAATACTTGTGTCAAAAAAATGGACGATAGTTTCATCCATTAAGTCAGTTTCCTCCAATAAATCATAAATTAGCAATGGAGTGCTAGAGGTTTTTTTAGGAGTGCCAATATCATTTGCCACGACTGTGTAATATTTTGTTTCAAAAAATATTGTGCAATATTTGTCTATTCTATCAATCTAAACCGATAAAAAAAAATACTTGATGATCATGATCACAAATGACGTAGCAAATTTTGATGCATTTATTAATCTGATATATATATGAACCATCAAGACCAATTTGCTCTTAATGAACTTTGGGTTAGTTTCTTCAAAAAAATAAAAATAAAAATAAAAAAATTCACCATCCGCTCAATGACAACCAATGAAGTCCCTAGTAATTCACAGAGGCAACAAAAACCAAGTTAAAAATAAAATACTCACGATATGAATTAGACTAATTACTTAGAATATCATTAAAGACAAAAAGAAAAATCTGACATCTATTGTTCTGACAGGAGTGTGCTGCAAATCGATGACTGTCAGCCCGGCAGTCAAAAAGGCAAATTATTTCTTTTTAACTCTGACACCGTCAGCCCAGCAGCGGACAAAAATTTTTTTTTATAATAAAGTCAGCCCGGCAGCTGGCAGAATTCTGCATGCCGAGCTTGTTCTGCATGCTGGGCTGACAAGCTCGTCTCTCCCTTTATAACTCTAGGCTCCCCCCCCCAACATTTCCCAGCTCAGTCTTTTCCGGCCGGCCCTCCGCCATAGAAAAGAAATCCCAAAACATGGCGACTCTTTCGTTTCTTCTCTTGTTTTCTTTGCTTTCTTTCTCATCAGCTCAGGACATGTCCATCCTGAGCTACGGTAACGCAAACCTAAAGACGAGTGGCAGTGGGAGGACGGATGAAGAAGTGATGGCCTTGTACGAGGAATGGCCAGTGAAACATGGCAAGTCGTACAACGGCCTGGGAGAGAGAGATAAAAGGTTTGAGATTTTTAAGGTTGATCTGAGGTACAAAGACGAACAAAACACCTTGCCCAACAGGACGTACCAGCTCGGGCTAAACCAGTTCGCTGATCTGAGCAACGAGGAGTACTGTTCCACTTACTTGGGAACCCGCCCTAACCCCAAAAGGAGGTTGGCCAAGACTTCCAGTGATCGCTACTGTCCAAAAGTAGGTGATAGCCTGCCGAACTCCATTGACGGGAGAGAAAAAGATGCTGTTCTTCTGGTCAAAGATCAAGGAAGCTGTGGTATGAAGTTTTCCTAGCTCTATATTTTACTTTGATTTTTAGTTTATTTTATTTTCTTTTTCATCTTGCTTGATGGTTAGATTTGTTGGAGCTTGTTTTATTTGCAAAATTTTTTCTTAAAACTCCTTTGGTCGGTATGTTTTCGTTGAGAATTATTTATTTATTATTATTATTATTATTATTTCATGTTTTTTATGAATAGATGTAGAAAAATTTTGGAAAACCCGAGGAAGAAATGAATATAAGTAGCCAAAGAAGAAAAAAAAGGTGGTCAAGCTAATACTAGCAAGTAGAGTTTTATGATGGAGAAAGTTGGTGGGTATTTTGGTAAATCGGAAATCTAGATTAATTATTGCTTTGGGTGAATATTAGTATTAAGAGTGAATGGCCCAAAAGGTCACTAAACTATTAAAAATGGCACCCTTTGGTCACTAAACTTTTTTTGTGACCCAAAAGGTCACTAAACTCACAAAAACACGCCAGCGGAGTCATTTTACCGATTTTCAGCGGTTTCTCATCCGGTGGCATGGACAATGTGTAGTGGAGGAATATAATAAAGGGGCAAAAATGTCCGAAAGGTTATTGGAACAAGTGAAGCCCAAAATTTTTCGTTCCCAAAGTTGACCAACCTCCACCCATAGATTGACTTCATCTCCAGCAGTAAAAGTAGTGACTGCGACCACCTATAGAGCAAATCAAAATAGGAAATAACGAGATTTACAGCCTAATTAGTTCATTGATTCCTTTTTTTCATCTCACACAAATCTTCGTTCAGTCTGAGGAATTGAAGAAAAAAAGCAGAGAATAGAGAAAAAGGTTCAACAGGGAGCAGAAAAATTCCATCTCAAAGCGAAAAAAAGCTGGACAAAGGGAATATTTTTTTCCCCAGAAAAAGGAAGAAATTCAATCGCAAGCGAAGACTTGGGAGGGCAACCGCAAGACATCAGATTTGGAGAAGCAGAAGTCATCGATGGTGTCGATGGCCTAAAAGCAGCCTTATCATTCCCTTCATAATCAGTGGCTTCCTAGCCCATTCATTACCTTCCTTTCCGTTAACTATTGAGTCGATTTCATCTCATCTCCTTCGACTGAGCTGCATCTGTCCTTTACGCATTTAATTTCTTGACGAAATGCCTTTCACTTTCGATCGAATTCCTCTGTCTTCCCCTTCGCCGGAGCTTGACTAGAAAGACGAAATAGCCTTGACTTCATTCAGTACGCTACCTAGAATTCGATTCTTGACTGGTGCTATCTATAAACCAACAATCTAAAGCCTTGGGCAGAGTCCGAGCTTATCTTCCGAGGGTTAGGTTCAAGGGCTGGTCTCCTTCGCTTCTTCAGAGTAAGACTCTTAGCCAACCGCCTGTTGACTACTCTTTACATTGCAGAAGGGAAGAAAGTGAAAAGGCCGATTGCAATTGAATATGATTCCTTTGCTGCGACATCCAGTCTTGGTGGATGATCTCCCAACAAGTCAAGCTTCCTTTACCCGGGGCTAGAAATCCTTCTCACGAAGAAAGTGGCTTTTCTTTCCAGTGCTAGCTTTCTACTGCGGCACCACCTACATTTGGCGTTCAACGAGCACTCGGATCTTGACCTGACATCAGTGCAATCTCGGATGCTCCCGCGAGTCGAAGCTTTAGTGACGTCGCTTCGGGGATTGGTGCGACAGATTTAGGAACCACGAATAGGAGGAAAATAATGAAGGAAAGATGTAAGATGGGGCGGTGGCGGAGATGAAGGATGGATTTAGATTTGTTAGTGTGAGTATTAATTGACATTTTTTAGGATTTAATATTTGGGCTTGCAAATTTGAAGGCGATAGCTAGGGAAATGATCAATTGGTCAACTTTTGGGAACGAAACAATCTATGAGTTCACCTGTCCCAATAATCTTTTGGACATTTTTGCCCATATCAGAATTTTCATTCAACTCAAGACCCTTGGAACCGGATGAGAAACCACTGAAAATCGGTAAAATGACTCCGCTGGCGTGTTTTTGTGAGTTTAGTGACCTTTTGGGCCACAAAAAAGGTTTGGTGACCAAAGGGTGCCATTTTTAATAGTTTAGTGATCTTTTGGGCCATTCACTCTAGTATTAATTGCTTTGGTTTTTCGTACATCTTTATCTGGACCTTTTTATTTTCACAAAAAAAGGAAAATAAAAATTCAATTAGAGTTATTTATTTATTTATTTTTTTGAGGGGTCGTCTACTGATTCAAGTTCGGCTTTGAAACTATTGGTAGATTAGACCTTTTTTTCCAGTTTTAATTGCTTATAAACTAATTTTTCTAATTTATTCTTTTTTTTCTCAAGATTAAGCCCTCTATCATTCCGTAGTTTTGTGCCTTATTAACAGTTCACACTTGTTGCTATAATTGACGACTTCCTACTCCTACAAAATGCTCCACACTTCCTTTTAATAGCTACCAAATATTTTGGTCGCGCCTAAATTGTGGCCTACCTAACTTGCGAACATTAATTTCTTTGTTGTTAGTTCATCTTATGTTGGTCAGGATCCAACCTCACAAGATACTAGCAGTACATACAGGTTTTGGGAAGGAATCTAGTTATTGTAGGCCTTACTGGTGATGGTGTCCTTGATTTTCTTTTACACAGGAACGATATTAATGGCCCTTGTTTCAGTGATCTGTATGCGACTCATTTTTTGTCGACCAATGGCTCCTACCCTCCCAAGAAGAAAATATACAAAAAAAGGGAATTTTTTTTTAAAATATATTGAACTGGCTGCCGGAAAAAAAATTTTATCCACCGCCGGCTGTGTCAGAGTTCAAAAAAATATGATTTGCCTTTTTGACGGATGACCGTTCCCAAGCGGTCTCCTCACAAGCAGAAAGGAAAGGCGAGAAATGAACCACGTCAGCAGCCTTCAGCAGACTTCCAAAACGACGTTGTTTCAATATAAATGAAGGGAAAAAAATAGATGACGGTGTTGACCGTAACGGACCGTCAGCACCAATGGCAAGCAAAGTCCCGCCTAAAATGAAACGTTCCCAAGAAGAGCCCCACTTACACTCCCTCCCAAAGGAAGCGGTTGCTGAAATTAACAAATGTAAAAAGATAGGGCAAGATTGGAGTGGAGGAACTAAAAGAGGAAACTAGAAGACGGGCAACAAAGTTCGACATTGCCAAAAGTTGTGGAACAGCGGCATCGTTGAAGGAAAATAAGAGCAAAGAGAAGGAAGAAGTGGTGGTGGAAGTAAAAGTTTTTGGTGATTGGGGTTTAATAAAAGAAGAAGAAAGTTGAACCCAAGTTTGAAAGTGGAAGATCGTGAGATTCGAAAGTAGTGAACGACCACAAATCAGTCAGGTAAAACATGAGAAAGCCTAGAATGATATAGTAATGCCTGTAATTTGACCAAAAAGTGGAAAAACCTTACTTTCTGGATGTTGTTGGTGTACACTATGATGATTGTACAGAGGGATGTCACACATGCATAATTTGTGTATAGTAATTGATAAGTGCAGCATGATAGGAGTATTACACGTTAGCCTTTGATTGTCGAAACAGGATAGTGGGAAAGGAGGGGAAAATGTTGCGGCACAACCGCTTGAGAAAATGTGTGCATGGATTTGGGAGGGAGTTCGTAGGTGTAAAAAATTGGTGTACATTCTAATTACTATATGCTGAGTAGATGTACAATGTGTTGAGTGTGTGATACACTGCGTTATCAAATAGTCACAAGATAATTCAGTGAAGGATGGGTCATACAGCATGTTGGCTAAAAATTATGTTATGGTATGTGAGAAAAAAGTGACATGGAGAAACATTGATATGGTGTATTAAGTGTAAAGTATTAACATAAGAAATGTTAGTCTGGGATGGGTATGTTGTATTTGATATTTCAGATCTGTATGTCTAGTGTAGCAGTTGGTGTGTATGAACACAATGTTGGCTAAGTCTTACTTTTTGCGAACTAACAGGCACAAAGAAGAAATAGAGTACAAATATTAGTGTAAAATTGGTATGTCGTATTTTGATCGTCATTACTATATGTCTATTATATTAGTTCAAGTGCATGAATACAATGTTAGATAAGTCATACATGTTGTCCTTTAACTATTACATGGTTTGGATTAACAGGTACAGGACAGAAAGAGAACATAAATGTTAGATTGAAAATGGAATATGGTATTTGGGACTGCATTGATGTATATTTATTGTAATAGTTGTTGTGCATGAACAAAATGTTGAATAAATGTTACATGGTGTGGATTAACAAGTACAGAGAAGAAACAGAATAGAAATGTTAGTGTGTAATTGGTATGTCATATTTGAGACTTCATTGGTGTATGTTTATTGTATTCGTTGCTATGCATAAACACAATATTGGATAACTGTTACATGTTGTGGATTAACAGAAATAGGACACAAATAGAATAGAATTGATGGTTTGAAATTTATATGTCGTATTTGCATCATCATTGGTATATGTTTATTGTATTAGTTTGTGTGCATGAACATAGTGTTCCATAAGTGTTACTTGTTGTAGATTAATAGGCACAGAGAAGAAACATAGTAGAAATTTTAGTCTCAAATTGGTATGTCGTTTCTGGATGTTCATTAGTGTATGTCTATTCTATTAGTTCACATGTATGAACACAATATTGGATAAGTCTTACATGTTGTTGGATAATTGTTACATGGTGTGGATTAACAGGAATAGAACAGAAAGAAAAGAGAAAGGTTAGATTGAAATTGGAATGTCGTATGTGGGACTACATTGATGTATGTTTATTGTATTAGTTCTTGTGTATGAACAAAGTGTTGGAAAAGTGTTACATGGTGTTGGATAACTGTTACATGGTGTGGATTAACAAGCACAGGCCAGAAAGAGAAGAAAAATGTTAGATTGAAATTGAAATTTGCTTCCATTTGAAACTGCATTGATGTATGTTAATTGTATTAGTTCTTTTGCATCAACAAAGTGTTGGAAAAGTGTTACATGGTGTTGGATAATTGTTACATGGTGTGGATTAACAGGCACAGGCCAGAAAGTGAAGAGAAATGTTAGATTGAAATTGAAATTTGCTTCCATTTGAAACTGCATTAATGTATGTTAATTGTATTAGTTCTTGTGCATGTTCACGGTTGTGTTGGATAAGTGTTACATGGTGTGGATTAATAAGTATAGAGAAAAAATAGAGTAGAAAAGTTAGTGCGTAATTGGTATGTCGTATTTGAGACTTCGTTGGTATATGTTTATTGTATTCATTGCTATGTATAAACAGGATGGCACGGATAAGAAGCAAAAGACGAAACAAGAGTTTAGATGAAAATGAATGAAAATGAAGGAATAGAGGCAGCGGGGACAAGTGAAGTCAGACAACCAGTTCCACCGCTGAATCCGTGGATGAAGTTTAGGTAATGTTGGTGTTTATTAAAAATAATAATGATGAGTAGAATGCACAGTTAATTGGTTAATATTGAATGTGTGTAGGAAGGAGTATCAAAGCACCGTTCCAGCGAAAGGCATTAAGATAATAGAGGTACGCATAAGAACTAAATAAAACATTAATTTGGAAAGTTAGGGCGCGGTAAAAGTAATCAACACAATCAGAAAAGGGTTAATATCAGAAACCTCCCTCTTGGTTCCTTAGAATCACACCTAGCACCCTCCATGTTATCAAAATCACACTTAGCACCACTGGAATGACAACTTTGATGTCATTGTCAGCCCCTCTATTTGAAAATAGTAGTAAAAAATGAAGTATAGGAGAGAGACTTTATTTTTGTTCCACTTTTATCCATAACCCAAAATGAGTATACTTCGTAGTAGCAAAACAGGTATAAATCTTGATTTTTAGTATACGCAAATGATCATATAATAAATAATAGGATAGCATTAGGGTTGTAATAGGATTTGTATGAAACTGTAACCGAATTTGTTATTTTGTAGACCATGGAGTATGACGATATGTATCGTTTGGAGAGATGCGAGGTAAATAAGGTTGTTAGATCAATCATCCTTGAACAGGGTAACACGTTTTGAACATTTTGTAATTTTGTGTAACACATTAGTGTACATATGGGTCCAATATGTAATAATCGTATCTCTTATGATAGGTTTTACGGATAGTTCAATTAGAGTTACAATTTGTATAAAAATATAACATAATTCAGAATAGTTATCAAAAAATTCTTAAAAGAATTTTCTGATTTTTTTTATCTGTTTTGGTATACAGTTTTGTTCTTAGTTTTGTAGTGGAGTATTGGTCTCCGTATACTGCATAGATTATTTTTAAATTATGGCCATTCAACTTTAGTTGTGGTATAACATTATTTATCCAGATTTCTTTTTGTCTCAGAATGAGTTAAGGTTATTTGTGGCATGGGGTAGATGTTGGTGATTTTTGAATAATTTATTATCTTTTGATTAGGATAATCTGTCACATCCCACTGCCAGGGATGCTAGGTGTGATAACATTAACTTGGGAGGTGTTAGATGTGATTAGAACAAAAGTCAGGGGAGGAATTATACTATTAACCCATTAGAAAATGATGATGACATTAGGAATGATTAACGATTATATGCATCGAATGCAGTATAATAAAATGGTCAAAGCAGCATATGATAAATTGAGCGAGGAAGAAGTACAGAATCGAAAGAGAACTATTGGAAAGAAAAAGAGGAGTACAAGAGAGAAATGACGCGGCTTGGAAAGACTATACTGCCAATAAAGCAGTATAAGGTAAGCACAAAGCATGGATGAAGTTTAGGTTGGTATGTGATAATTTGTGTATGACTAACTAGGTTTTTCGCTTGAACTTGATTATAGAATCCGAAGTACACCATTCGTTGTTCACCAAATCAGATGGTTTGGTTAGCATCGAACATTGATGAAACAAAAAAACAGCAAATCAGAGATATGGGGTTTGGAGGGCTGCTGGAAATACAGTGTCGCTCCATTCCGAACGGCATAGGAACCTGGCTGGTCGACAATTTTAATCCTACACTAAGCAGCTTTCAGCTACATGGAGATGGTGTGCTACCCCTAACAGCAAAAGACATCGGTTTCATCCTTGGAATCCCAAATGATGGCCCCTTACCAGTTGAAGATGCTGATTGCAGTGAGGGTGGAGATTCTGGACCAAGTCGCCGAACATACAAATGGAAAGAGCTGCCAGAGGAGTTAGTATCCATGAGCAGTAGGGATGAGTTCAAGCGACTATTTGTTGCATTTGCTTGTGGATGTCTATTGGCTCCAACTACACGGGCTGAGCATAAAATCCGGCTATGGGGTTGCACGAAGGTGGTTACTGAGGTGGCCTCATTAAATTGGACAGAGTACGTTAGAAATGTACTATGCAATAGGATATTAGAAGTGCAGAAGAAAACCGGAAAGCAGCACCAATATGTTGGGGGCTGCATCTTTGTTCTATTGGTAAGTTTAGTTACACGTTATTGAAAGTTAGTAAGTCATTTAACTAGTAGGGGATGCAACGATTTTGAAATTTTAATTAGGCACATGAAGGTTGTTTATGCAACGTACATATTATGATATGATAAGTGAGTATGAAGGACGGGAAAGAGGATTGTCGCACAAACGGGACATTAGATATAAATAAAATTTTGAAATTCGTGATACATATATTGTTTGCAAATGATATAAATGATGAGTTAGTTGCCAATTGGATTGCAAGTGCATTACATCGATCGAGTGATAATACTAAAGCACAGAGTGGCTCGAATTACACCAAGAGCAAAGGCATGGACAGATGCTTTAATTTCACAGCGGGATGCATTGGAGATCGATAATCTCGGAGGTTATGGAAAAGGAAAACTAGTAAGAGAGATAATTTATTTTTGCTTGGATAAGGATTGTAACTTACTAGTTCATATGTATAAGACACACATACCATGTACTTATGAAATGATGGTTTGACTTTATTTTCGTAGATTGGGGCGCATGAAGAGGAAGAGACTGAATCAGGTGCACAGATAAATGAGCTACCCCCTGAACTAGTTGGAATAATGATGGATAGCGGTCATCATGACATTGCTGTAAGCTGCCTAATTTTCTTAGAAGAAAGTTTATTCTGTAATGTTGTTGCTTAAGAGCAAATGTTATGCATTTATACTGATGTTTTTGTAAGCAGCCAAACCTAAGTAACTGGGGAAAGTTATCTTGTCCAATACAATCATGATAAATCTTCCATGACCGCATACAATCATTTTGCGTTTGCTATGCATAACATACAAAAATAGGAAAGTTAGTTGTAAGTGGAGTTTGGGACAAATAAGTACACCCATTCGTTTGTTAAGCTTTGTAAAAGGTGGCAACATTTTTCAAATGCCGGTCACAAAATAACATTATTGTTGTGATCTAATCTAGGTACATTTCTTGCATAGAACAGATCGTGTCGTATTTTCCATATTCTATGACAGAAAAGAGCAGTGAAAAAAATTCTCGCATATTATTCATGTAAAATATAAAGGTAACTATCATAACCTTATTCGATTCGAGTGGCAAATACAGCTTAAGGCATTTTCATGTATAACTGGATATTCATAACTTAGTCATGAAAAATATTTCACCAATTGAAAGTGAAAAGGCAGATTTAGTGAGATCCACGAGGAAGTAATACACATCAATGCATAATTTCCTATTATCTGTTCTGGATTAAGTCGAAACGAGCTATTCATTATGGTTTGTTAATGTATAAGCAGGCTGAGCTTTCAGAAGTGTACAGTATGACAGTAAGTTGTCAAAGAAGGATATTAAAGATTGCAGAAATATTGTGTTCTCATCCTAGGGCCAAAACAGCAGCAACAGAGGTCGTTTCAAAGGAAAAGCGGAAACAGAGGCTGTCTGATTCAGAGCAAATATATCTTGATATGGAAAGTGAAGATCATTCAGAATATGAATCGACTGAGGATGGAAAGGACTCCAAAGACCTCGATGACGGTGATAGTGAAAAAGAACAAGATGTCGGCGGTACTGCCGATGACATTGGGACGTCAATCAGATCAATAGATGAGACTGAACCAACAAATCGACAATCAATAGGGCAGAAGACGGTTGAAAAAGAGCAAAGTGGGAGAACTAGTGATGGAAAGGAGGCAGAAAATGATGGCATCATAGGTGATGGGAAGGACATTTCATTTAGTGGAGACAGGGCAAATGATACCCCACCAATTGGCCAACCTGATTCACGAGGCGTTGAAGTACATACTGACCATATAACAAGCATTTTTGACCGCATTACAGATGAATCCACACAACATATGCAGCATGATTGCTCAACAGGTCCCATACGAATTGAGCATCCTTTGGATGGGCCAAACACACCGAGAAGGTTGCGGTCTTATAGTCACAAAAGGAAAGGTTAGTAAACTTGGTGGCTGTCAAGAATTTGATATACGAATTTCCACGAATTTATTGTATTATGTTCTATCGACTGTAAACCCTGATACTGTTGAGGCTAAATTATGTTCAATGCATTTTAGTTTTGCATATCAATTGAAGAATACTTGGCTGATCGGTTAATCGGTTAAACATTACTGCCCTGCTGCTGACCTATTAATTTTTTGTATAACACGCATACCTAAGCGTTATTCTGTCAGTGTGAACTAATTATTGAATTATATTTTCTGATGTATTGATATCTTCAGTAGCTGTTGAAGATGAGAATGAAGGGAGACCAACTCGGGCAACAAAGAAAAGCAGCATGCTACGGTCAGCCGAGTACCTTCTGTCTTCACACGTAACAGTCAGCACGTACGATAAAAGGATCGCTGCATTCGCATGAGAGGTAGATCAGAATCCCAAGTAAGGTTCCAATGTGTTTATAATACGATTATAAGGTTATGCTACAGCCACTTAAGAATTTATAGTTGCTACTATTTGTTAAGTGCATCTCTCCAGTCCATTCCTAATGAATTCATGCATCTTTTAAGGTTAACTGCATGTCCCTCTCCTTCGATTTAATTATTTGTTAGTCACCAAGTTAAAACTAGCAAAATGTACTTCCTGTTAGGTGTTAGTTACTTGATTATTTATACATGTGGAATGGAGATTAGATATAGAATACTCAAATGTTACTTTTGAGAATGTTAGACGAATTCTTGAACCCATAATCACGAAAAAATAGCAAAGTCGTGAGTGGGTTTGAGTCGTTTTAGCCACGAGGATGTAAGAAATAGGACCTGAAGTTATGAAAAGGAGGGTGTGTAAGACTTTTTCTGAAATTTTTTGAAATCGCAAGGGAGGAGAGTGAGACTGTCAAAAGCCAAATGAGGGTATCTGAAATTATCCCTTTTATAAATAGTCAGTCATTTCTTGCATGTTGCCTTTGAATTTTTATGCTCTCCCAATTAGAATTAAAAGTTGGTTTGCAGTAGCGTCACTTCTTCTTAGAAGACGGTTGTAAAATTTCTCCCAAATTACGTATCTTTTACTACTTGATTATAATGAAGAAGTAGCTGAATGTAATAAAATTTCTCCAGCCTAGGGGATGCATGGTTTATTAGTGCTACTATTTGTTGGCTGAAACTGAGTGTAACAACTTGATAAAGCATTTACATTTTTGTAACTCATGGTTGATAAGAACTGGCAAATTTAAATAGCGCCTCCTTTTGTCTCGCGTAATTGCAGGGAGACTCTCATTCAAATGTTTCAACTTTCTCTCACACGAGATGACCTCAGAACTCTTTGTGATGGCATGCATGTCTCGACTCGAGTTAGGCATATTTGACACATACGACAAATAATACATTGTGT
This sequence comes from Coffea arabica, assembly GCF_036785885.1. NCBI lineage: Eukaryota > Viridiplantae > Streptophyta > Magnoliopsida > Gentianales > Rubiaceae > Coffea > Coffea arabica. Next base: position 47,836,616 of record NC_092316.1, on the reverse strand, counting down.
TGGTTTGGTAAGGTAAAATGATAGGTTTTTGAAATGGCAGTAACTAAATCAATTCTATCACTGTGTTGTGAATAAGCAGGTCATGGACATGTTTGCCCGGCATATCAACTGGGGCGGGGCGACTAGCACAACTAGTAGAGTCAAACGCTATATTGTCGATCCTATAGCAGTTGTAAGCATTAAAATTATTGTTGGCTAATGGCAAGTTATTCATTAAACTATTATGAAAATTTCGCACAAATGCATGTTGTAATCTTATACTATTTGTGAAAATCACCCTTAACACTTATATTCCCTTGTACTGATTATTAACAGGATGGCATCTTGAATCTTTGAAAATTCGATGCACAGTCGGATGACATCCTAACTGCTAAGCTTATGAAGTTGTTCAAGATCCGCGGCCCGGATAATACGGCTGATCCTTCCAAGTGTCAGTTGGTATGGACATAATCTTATCGTAACTATTGCTGAATTTGTATTTATTGGCAAGTTATTAGTAAACTGCTCTATTATGGTAGTTTACCATTGAAAAAGTTTTTTGCTCTGCATCAGATTCTTGTCCCTGTCTGCGTAGATAGTTACTGGTTCGTGTACTCCTTGCATGTCACACATCACATAGTCCATCTACTAGACCCTGACCCACAACAAGCAAAAAGCAAAGATATTACAGTTCTAAAGCGCTTGGTATAATTGTTTATGCGAATAGTTCATTGATTTTTATCATATGTTGAGTTACTTGACCGTGTTTCGTGCAGCAACGTGCCCTCGGACTGATAATGGCAGCTAAATTTGGGATGAAAATTGACTTTGCAAGTTTCAAACTCGAAGTTGCTGATGTCCCTCATCAGCCACCCGATAGTTGGTATAATATCGGATTTTCCATGACCTTTTCCCCGATACCTTATCACTGCAATGGTGTACTACCATCACTTTACTATATTATCCTTATTCCTGAGAAGATTCATGTTGATCTGATCAGGTTCGATAGTGGAATTTTCACAATGACCTTTCTTGAACATTGGAGTGGAAGATTGGCTATGTGAATTACAAAGGTGTAGTCACGTTTTGTAACTATCTTTTTACGTACTTGTGGCAATAAAACGGTTAATAAATACCTTAATCGTGGTGCTGATTATCAGAGGTGAAATTGTGGCAGGAAAATATTACGAAGTATCGAATGGTGTACACCGCGCGGCTTTGTAGTTTGGAGCATAATACAAAGTTTGTAGACACTATTGCCGCCACGCTTGGGAGTAAATAGTAAATGGTTGCAAGAGCATCTTCAACAGGGATGTAAATTCTTGTTTCTGCTATGCATAATAGCAAAGGATATTTTTTGAAACAGTTACTGGTTTTGTTTTTCTGGACACATTAGCACCAATATTTGCAGCTACTTGTAATTTAAGTTAGGTTTTGAGTTATCACTAGAATATTGTCAGTAATAACATTAGCCGAACATTAATTGTTTTAAATCTGTCTGTGACTTTTTGCTAACTACTTGTAATACCGGCACTACGAAGATTATGGACAATGAAGAGCAATGGCAAAATTCTTGACTTATTAGAAACACGTTATGACACTTATAGAGATGCTCGTTCTTATCGCCTTCACGCTTTGTACGCAAGGATTATTAATTGACATGGATTGGTATATATCTACTTTCGTAGTTGAAAGTGTGTTACATAGAGCACATAAAAAGTTACACATAGTGGTTTTGTATAAGACATCTTGAATATTGCGCAAGTTTATAACTTCCACCTGATCTCACTTTATATTAGTCAGACTGGTAATAAGTTGCATCAAATATTAGAGATACTAGTTTTGGCCATGTTCAATAGCGCGTAACTTTGGTTGCACACGGCGTAACTTTGTTTGCACCACGTGTAACTTTAGTACAAAATTTTGTGGGTCCCACATACGGTGCGAAAATCGATGAACAACTTGTGATCTGGATCGCACAATTTGTTGATACCAAATTATGGCCATTAACAGCTCAGGAGAGGTCATCAGAATGACCGCTCCTGCCCCGTTTCCAGTGTTTAATATACTGACCCCTGTTGCAAAACTTCTCGTCTAACCCCACTTTACTGTTAGTTCCATTTCATACTCTCTTTTTATTGACATTGGACCAAACCTCAAACTGTAATGGTTACCTTAACAATTAGTTGCACGTATACTAAAGCAGAAGAATCACCCCTTTTTTTTAGGGATAATTTCAGATATTTAGAGCTGAGGTTTCTGACAGTCTCACTCTCCTCCCTTGTAATTTCAAAAATATCATAAACCTCCCATGTCAGAATTTTAGGTCCCATTTCTTACATTATCATGGCCAAAAAGACTTAAATACCCTCACAAGTTAGCTAATATTTCGTGATTATCAGCACAAATTTGGTGAAGTTAGTTATAAACACAATTAATCTAATTAACGATAAATTAGAACCTTTAACCAATATAAAAACAGGCAAGTAACTAGCATCTAACATAATGTATATGTTTATAAACTTATTGTACCTCATAGATCACCCCGAGTAAGGTGTTTATAGATAAATCAGTATTAGTCATATAGATAAAATTACATACCTACTGCAACTTGCAAGGAGAAATACAAGTTACTTGCCTGTTTCATATGAGATTAACTCACTAATGCAAGATAATCAGGGCATTCACAGTTATATAGTTGTTTCTCTCTCCAACTACCCATTTTTTATTGTTTGTATTTTTGAATCGGGCCTATTTTGAGACTACTTATTTAGTTTTAGGGGAATTTTGTGGCATTTTTGAAACCACGGGGGAGGGAAGTGAGACTATCAGAAACCTCAGGGGAGGTATCTGAAATTATCCCTTTTTTTTTATATAAGCTACAGTAACGCTTTGTACATTAGCACCGGCCCGTAGTTGTTGTTAAGTTCCTTTGACAAAAACAGCACCAATTTTTCGTAACAGGTTAGTAACTCCACGTAACAATGTTCGAATATCTGGTACTGCCGCTTTAACACTTTGTACGTTATCACTGCTGCGCCTTTTACTCCATGGTTGCTAGTTTATATCTGAGACTGGCCACATATTAACTGCCACCTGTGTGAATCATCACGATCAACACACAACCATCCCCATTATTTCATCCCCTCACCCCATATTCTCTAATCATAGGCCCCAAACGAGTTTTACATGGTTTAGATGTCTTCATCTAGCAATGTTGGTGGCGGATCTAGCGAATTAAGGTACCAATATCGGTATTGTAACTGTGGAAAAAGGGCTAACCTGAAGATCGTGGAGTCACAGAAACCAACGAAAGGTTTGTTATACTTCGTCTGTGATGCAAAAGCATGTCCTTTTTTTGCCTGGGCTCATCCAATACGGAGGGATGATGAGTTTGTTTAGACTAACTATTACCCCACCTCACCTAATCGACAAGAAATAACTAGAGAAAGCTCGTTCGACAGTCCCGCAACAGTGCTCCATCAATCAACCACATTCTCCTATCCTGTGCAACGCCTCCAGAATGACATCAAGCAAATGAAAACCTCAGCTAGACTGCAAGATATATGAACCGGACTTGTGTATTAGAGAGCTCCTAGATGTAAGCTCATTCGCACTATCTGTGACTTTTTTAGTGTAATGTTGACAGCATGTTCTACTAATTTTTTTTCCCACCCAAGTTATTGGGAACTAGTAAGTGTACAAAACCTTACAGCTGAAAACACTTGCACTACGCAATTGTTCTGTGTTAATGACATCAGCAAGCGTTTCAACTATTGTGTTTTTTGAGCTAAACGAGATTGTATGGTTACCTTAAGACACCAACTAGATATTGACGAACCTAATACATGAGATTGTTTGTTTATTAAGCTAGTCACAAATCATGCATTCTTAGATACAGCTTTGTGCGTTCTTATTTACAACAATGAAAATGTTGGGCCACCCAACAAATAGTAGAAGGTAAAGTGCAAACAGTGTATTTAGAGCGTTACTGTGTAAGGTATTAGTAAAACTTATCGTCAATAATGTGTAACTCTGCATAGACGTGACCCCCAACATTGGAGTACAAGTCCTTAGATGATAAAAGCTGCGAAAACATGTGTTGAAATCTGTAAACGATTAGCAACAGCACGTAACACGTATATTCACTGTCGGTACTACAAATCTGATGCGTTGTACAGCACGAAACTTATCCGACATGGTTCAGGCACTGCATGTGGGTCTACAGTCTCTTCTCTCGTGATGTACTAGTTGGCCTCATATGCGTTCGGGAAGATCTCACTATTTTAATCAGATGTTCGAGAAGGCCTTGCTACGCAATGTTTTGGGGTTCGAAACGATCATCGTAACTATTCTCAATAGACATTTAATAAAGTGTCTAAGAAATTTAATGTGTCAGTGGGAGAAATTATCGTTTCTGCCAAGGGCAATAGCACAAACAAGAGAAGAGAAAAGGTTCATCGAATATTAACTAGTTGTATTATCACTAGTTGTAACATCGGGGAATATTTAGTTGGAATATTATTCAGTTTTAAATAGAGCAGACGAAAAGCTGCTGATTGCAAATTCGTTAGTTATAATGAATTGTAACATACACCTAACTGGTTGCAACGCAATCTGTACATAGTAAAACGTACAGGTCACTGATGTGTAACTCTTTATTCACGTGACCCTTAATATTGGTGTACAGGACATTTCATGACAAAAGCTGGATAATTTGTTTTATTGTCTGAACAGATTTGACACAATTCAATGGCATGCATCGAACTCTACAACTTCCACTGCCACGACAAAATTGTTTGGCCTGGAATACGTTGTCCAGTGATATTTTACCACATTGTGAGGGTCCTGCGGACTATAAAAGGGCGCGGTTGCAGTAGTATATCCCTCAACAACAAAAACTTTTCCGTCCACCTTTCATTGCTACACAAAGATTTTCCATTTTCAATAACTTCACACTTCCCATTTCATTCTACTGAAGGGTGGCAATGAACCCGTGCATGAAATTTATTATTAGTATTCTTCAACTCTCGTCTAACCTCAATTGCAGTGTCATCAATAGAGGGTTCACACAGAAATCAAGTTCTTGGGTGCCAAATAGCAGCTAGTAGGTTGCATGATGTTCGAGAAGATCTCGCTAATTTAATGAGATGTTCGAGAAGGCCTCGCTACATCAATTGTTTTGGGGTTCGAATCGACCATCTCTATGTTTTCAATAGACACTTACTAAAGTGTCTAAGAAATTTTATGTGTTAGGGGGGAGGACTTATTGTTTGTGCCAAGCGTAATTGCACAAACGAGAGAAGAGGAAATGTTCATCAGATATTAACTAGTTGTAGTATTACTAGTTGTAATATCAGGGAATTTCTAGTTGTAATATCAGTAGTTTTAACTACATAAGACAAAAAACTGCCGATTGCAAATTCATTAGTTGTAATGAATTGTAACATATATATAACTGGTTGTAACTCAAAATGTACATGGAGTAATCAAAATTTATTGCATTTTAAATATTAGTTACCCTACTTTCAAATTACTTGTCCCAACGAAGTATCATGTTCTTCTGCGAAACTGTTACTTATTATGTGGTCATGTGGAACCAAGTCGAGCTGTCAATTGTAACTTCATTTCTGTACTGAATGAGTAATACATATTGAAGTGCCTGTAATACTATCTGTAATACTCATCGTTAATACAATTGTAAACAAATTGTCTAAGTTTTAACATACAGGCAAATGACAAGGTGGCTGTACAAGCACATCAATAATCGGTAACAGCTTATTAACTTCTTGTAACGTACATATGCTGGTTGTAACTTCTTGTTACACTTGAAAAGTAAGGTGACTGATGTATAACTGGGTATTCACCTGACCCAATTGTTGTTGGAGTACAGGTCATGACCCAATCAAATTGAACCATTATTTCATCCATACACTATACATTTAACCAAACGTTGAATCTATTCTCTCGTTAATAGATGGTTGCCATGCCTTCATCTATTCACCCAGGAGTACAATCCCGTGGAGAACGGCATGAAATGACACAGCAAGTAGTTGGTCAAGTTGCCAGAAGAAACCATTTACTATGCATGGTCTGAAACAGGTGCTCCGTTAAAAATTTCTACCTCTTTTTTTCTCCCACCTAATTCTTTATCAGTGGATCTTTCCTTTCATCCAACCAAAAAGCAGTAGGTATTAGCATAGTCATGCAATCCACAAACGAAGGATCTCATACAAGCTCACCATCAAATGTTCAGCAAAAAAGATGGAAAGTATCGTTGGGTCCAACAAATGCCATAAGTAAGTACGAAACACCAGACGGGAGGATTTTATATGGTACCAAACGCGAGTTCAGGAACACTCCATTTAACACCAACAACTCTCTGGGACTAGGTGGCCATATTTTTAAAAATACCGTCAACGATCATCTACCGTCTGGCTATTTTGTTATAGACCATGGACCCATGTGGGAGCCTGTTCGTAAGCGAAGAATGGAATTAGAGATATTTTGTCGCTTACATGGCCTCCGCGTCCCGAGAACAAGGTCAACGGATCTTGTTATAGGACCACAAGCCAACGATGCAAGCGTATTATATAGGCTACAGCGAAAAGTTATGCAGATGGAGCGTAGGCTTCACAGGTTCCATGAGATCCAGGCCGCAAAAAGACATGGTATTGGAAAACAATTTGATGTTCAGCACATTTTAGCAGATCCCATGCTTATATCTGACCCGGACCTATCTGACTTTACTGAATCAAGCGACGATGACTTTCAAAGGTACATACCTCATTGTCTAATGCATGACGGCGTTCCCAGGTGTTGTATGGGCTACAACTGATAACAAGGGATGTAGTCCAATGTTCGTCAGGGTAGCGATAAAACTATGCTCATTATAATCTCTACTCAAATAAATTGCTTACCATATTTGGATATTAATCATGCCTGTTAAACAGTCATAACTAGTTGTAACGCAACAGTAACATATCCCTAACTGGTTGTAACCTATTGTGTACTGTTCGTTCTTCCTTTTTGTTGCATTGTAAAACTTCATTTTAACGTTACAAATTAGTTCTCCAAGAAATCATTTTCTTATGCGCACCTATTACCAACATGTGATCGTGACCTGGCTTGACTATAATTCAATTAACCTAAAAACTTGTAATATCAATTGATGTGCCTGTGATACATCATGTCAATGGTGCACTAATTTCGTCAAGTGATGCAAAACAAATGGCCTAAATGATAATGTTTTTATAAAAATATTCCAATAATAATTCGAATTTAGCATCGTAACAAAATCAAGGCAATTTATACTTTAGATTATGTTATCTTATACATCATACCTTTGGCGGTGCGATCTATGCCAATAAATATGTTATTAAGGTATGCAATTGAATGTAGTAGAATGGTATACATATCACGACAACCATTCAACTGTTATGGTCGATTTAGTGAAAAATATTCGATCACAAAAAATACGTTCAATTCTATTGCAAAATTATTACTTCAATTTTCTACCAACTTTATAATTTCCTAACAATTTTATACAACCCAATGCAAACTATTGATGACTACTAACACTAAATGCGATTACAATTGTAATCCACTTGTCTAAATTTGAAAAGACTGAAATATCAATGGTGCCTGTACAACCTTATCAATAAGTTGTAACAGTTTATTAACTGCTTGTAACGTATATATGCAGCATTCCCAGGTTGGGACAACCACTTAATGTCTCGTTCAAAAAGTATAGTTACACATCATTCATCAACCCCATTCTTGAGGGAGGCGACGTCAACGCGTAGTTGCAATCCCTGGGCGTTATATCTTCCCTAAAATGCGTAACGACGGCAAATCAACAAATATTATTAATGAAACATACGATTAATGATATACGATGTCCAAGTCTCCAATTAACAACATTACATAAATATGTGTTGTACGATAAAAGTTTGTCACCTGGGGTGATGGTGCAAATACATGATATGTATCAACATCACAGTGTGTTAAAATTGCCGCACGCTCCTCCTACATTACATAGTATAAGTAATCGACTGTCAAGAAATCATTACCAATACCTATATTGCTCACTTATAAAATTAAATTGGACTAGGCATTATAACAAAAATGATATATCAGGCCATTAAGACATCTCTGACGAAGTTATGCTTGGAAAAAATAGAAAATTTGGGATGCATCCATTCTGTAGGGACACTTGCAGGAGGCCTCTGATTAGCCAAACGGTGGACCTTCGAATAATAAAAATTAATATGTTATTAAAGCGAGTATATGTTAACTACATAATATTGCATGATTTAACAGCATTCGGGTGCCCACCATTACAATTAAAGAAAAAAAGGTAGCTCTACTACACGAACAAGAAGGTCTTTATTTTAACTACTAAATGTATGCATACCGTTTCACTTTCATCGATATCGGGAGCAACAGCGTTTGAAGGGCCATTCACTGTCTGGCTCATTGAATGCGTCTACGAGTTTCATATGGGCCAAATCATTGTATAAGACAAACAAAATAGGTATATCAGGAGAGATGACGGCCGTAACAACATTATCACACAATGTAACTATTTATGATGTTAGAAACATCCAAATAAAAGCAAGAGTCATGTCCATTTTATACTAAGCGAAACAGAGTCAGTAGATGAACGGCATCCCATAAACATGTATTCCTCAAATGAAACCGATGTCGGCTCCGATTCTGAGACCTACAGTATTGACACGGTAATAATATTATTCATAATGAATAATACTTAAACTTTAGTTAATAGTATAACGATAACTTAGTTTTAGCATAAATGTTCCCCAAGTACCAAAATTTGATCCATACCGTAGTCTGTGTAGTCCTTGATAATCTAGATTTTCTTTTTACTCTGTCAAATTTATCGACCCAACTTCACATCACTCTACTTTTCCTCCCAGCGCCTCATTTTTTATTGCCTCTTGCGACTATTGCCTCCCCCATTTCATTCACAATTTCAATTTTATCCCGTTCCTCCATATTCAGATTTTTTTTTATTTTGCAAAGGTTGCTCTTCGCTTTCTGAGAGGAGGAGCTCAACTCTCTTTGTCAAATTGGATATGACAGTGATTGCTACTTTGCTAGTGTCCTCCGACATTGCTGCTCGAGTTGCGACCTTAATCATGACTGGAACGAACTCCCGATAACGAGTTGAAATTATTATTTTAGGATCAGCCACAACTTCCCGTCCTCGCCGATCAAAACAGTCTCCAGCCCGAGCTCTTTTTGTCCATTGCCTCTTAATGTATTCAGGAAGAATTATTTTTATGCCCACAGTATCAAACACCTTCAACGCGTGCCCACATAAAATACCTTCATTCTCGTATTTTTTGCGACTACAACGTACACTTAGATCATTCCGATTGAATACCACTATTCTTTCATGTAACGGCCCCACCTCCCCCTAAGGCGAACCAGAGGGTTCGGCCGGCCGCCTGCCCAACTCTCGCCGGGACTCAGTCGCTTACTACAATCCTCAAATGAATTACAAGAATAAACCTCAAAATTACATCAAATTCTCCAATGATTACATATTACAAATGCAGCGGAAACTGATTCCAATCGTGGAACGTATACTTACATCCATATCAATTTCAAATATTTATACAAGACCAACTCGTACATAAAATAGATCCAAACTTAAACTGTACACGATATAAGCCATCCAGTCACGTGAATAAGCACTCCAAGCTTTTTTTCGCCTTGAGCCCTGTGGGGGGGGAAGTAAAACATTTTTGGGGTGAGTTAGAAGCTCAGCGAGTAACCATTAAAATCAGTAATCAATTCAGTTTCACAGTCGTTCATTTCAGTGATGTCATGATTTCAAGATCAACTGTACATTTATTGCTCTCGTGAGCCAGCGAAATCATTGTACTGAAACACCCAATGCTCCAAACAAACATTAAACCGTAAACAGTCAGTGGGGGAGGCATTTGCTCCAGATGAACAGTACACAGAAGTGGAGACGTTGGTGTTCAGCACACGAATTCCAAGCACTCATTTATGCCAAAATATGTCATGGGCCACATGCAAGCACTCATGATATGCAATCAAGTAAATAGTGCAAGAAACGGTTCATAAGAACTTTGGAAACAGTTTAGGGTCACTCACCTCCACGGCTCAGAAACCATCCATCATGTATCATTGCCTTGCTCAAAACCAAGTCTTAGATCACAAACTTAACGCAAACAAGTCCCTTCAAAGTTCGGACAGCACTTCCCCTGAATTTGCTAACTTTTCCAGCCATCATGGCTTCATTATTACTTCAGCCAGTCCCAAAGTCACACAAATAAGTTCATCTAATATCCATTCAGCAAGCTCCAAGTAGTACTAGCACAAGTCAAGCTAGGGAAAAGTCCGGAAATGAAAGTTAAGCTCAAAACCAGAAAAATAGTTTTGACGTTATTTTGCGGTAATGGTACCAAAGGCGCTACGATTGTCGGATGGGGGTGTAAGATATACCGTTTCGAAGCTAAGAGATAGGGTTTCAATATTACAGAAGGTCATTCGACCCAGTTTCGAGCACAACTAGGTCAAATATGCCAAAAATACCAAACCAGAACCACTAAAACAGGTTCACAAATCCCACTATGCTGTAATGAACACAACTCAGTCTATACAGGTCCAAATGCCGAAATTCCAAAGGCATATGTTAGCTAAGACATCCAGATACATTTAATCAGAAGACACCAACTTCAAAATCCAAACCAATTCCAGTCAAAACAAACGATTACAAGCGCAGTTTTCGCATTCTGGTCAACCCAGAATAGCAACAGTAAAATCGACATATCTCACTCTACACTAGTCCAAATGACCTGAAATTTTACAGTCACTTCAAACACATCAATACCTACAACTTTCATGTTTTAAGCCAAGGCCAATTCGGCCTTTAACATGGTGCAATAAATTCAGGCAGAATGTAGCTTCATGAACCCTAACTTTCCAAAATTTATTCCAAATCCAAAATTGGTTGCAAATATCAATCATTTCCATCCACTAGAGTCATAACCCCTCATTATCAATCATCATAAACAACCACAACACCATAATCCAATTAAACCAGAAAAATCATCAATAAAATCAAAACTTCACCAAATCACTTCAAACCAAGATAAAACCAGAAATTTCAGCACTTTAATCACTACTAATCATATCTTAAGCATCAATAGGTGTAGGTGAAAGTTTAAGCTTCACTTACCAAGTAAACAAGAGAGGGGAAGATGTTGGACACCTTAGCTCTTCCAAAAAACTTCACTAAAGCACTCACTATCACTAAAAGGAAAGATTGTATGGAGTAAAATGGATGTAAGCTAATGTTTTTGGGTGATTTGCACCAAGTAGAAGCTTGAAAGTTGATGGAGTTCTCTTCCTTTCGGAGCTTGAGAGGGCCAGCTATGGTGAAGAAAGAATGAGGAAATTTTAATGAATTTTGAAGATATTTAACCTTTGGTCAAAAAAGTCAAAAATGTGAATAGTAAACCATAAAGTCCAACCAACCACCAAGTGACACGTGGCACTCCATTAATGCATGTCAATCCTTTTCTTTTCCTCTCACATCAATCATATCACACACTCTACTTATCTCGTAACACGCGATAAAGTTTACACAGTATCCAAAACTTAACCTTATTGGCCGAATTTTTCCGAACTTTTCGCACTAATGGGTCCCACGTCCAATATATATTCTTAATTTTCCAAAAACTCTCCAAGGCTAGAAAAATCATCTAAAAACTATAATTACTCATAAAAATTCCTCAGGAAAAATTTCCTAAGCCAGGAAATGCAGAAAACATGCTATTAAAGGAAATAAAACCCTCGGAAAAAATTAGGGTTTTTTACGGGTTCTCACACTCATTTTTTTTCGGGGCGTCACATTTCAGGTCTTCCATCATACCTCATGACCACAAACTCCACAAACATCGCTGCATCTTGTTGTCTCAATATAACCATAGCTGTTGACTCGCCATATTCATTTTGAAATGCAACAAATACGGTTGGTGAATACGTCTCTGATGCATGCACAAGCATAGGTGTTTGCCTTAACCCTACCATGGGGAGCTTTTGTCTCATTTCATATTCTGCGATCAGTTCATTATGTCTCTTTTTATCAACCACCCGATTGAAATGTCTAAAGAACTGCACAAGGTCATGATTCAGTTTCAAATGATTTTTAATTGCTGCATTTAGGCTTTCGCTAAGTTGGGTGCTTCGCATTCCCGCGGTCCATCTTTCTTTCATCATGCACCTTGCCTATTTATCACGAATTCGATACAACCCGGAGAGCCATTCATTATTTTCAAGATTGTGTTTCTTCACCATCGTCTCCCACACCCTATTGAATTGTTCCACTTCTTCAAACTCATATATGTAGGCACCAAACATGTATGGAAGATCACTATTTTCCTTGTAGTGATTGCCAAGATGTTTCATAAAATTACGCCTTATGTGAAACGTACATAGACCGTGAAATGTTTCAGGTATGACAACTAAAAGAGCGGCTGCCATGGCGTGATCTTGATCGGTTAGTATGGTACTTGGATGCTTTCCGCACATTACTTTTAGAAATGTACCAAACACCCATTTGAAAAAATCTATAGTCTCATCATACATAAGGGCAGCATCGAATATCACAATTTACCTATGTTGGTTAAAACCCACAAATACTCTAAGTGGCCGGTATTCTTTATTTGTTTTGTACGTTGTGTCGAATGTGACTATATCTCCAAAAAAGTTGTAGTCAATTAACATTCCTGCATCAGCCCAAAAGATATTCGTTATCTGCTCTTCACAGTCTAGCTGTACGGCATGAAAAAATGATGGATTCTCGAGTGTTTGCTCTTGAAAATAATTCAATGTGCTACCTGCTTCTCCATATTTCAAACTCCTTTCCCGTCGAGTACGAAGATATCGTTTCAAGTCTTCTCGAGTATATTCCACATTTTCCATCCCACTTGCCTCCTTTCCCATAAGCTCGTGACTCTGTTTCAATGAAAGCCCAGCATCCACGCCTATTTTAGCTTGGAATCCTTAAGGCTCACTCACTTTTCTTTGTGATGGCATCATGTGCGAACATTGAGCAATGTGCAACTCATGGTTATGTTCTAAGATAAGGTCATGTACACGGTACTTCATTGTCCCTCTAAGCAACACGATAACCATTTTAGCTCCACACCCCATTTTCGTCGGCGCTCGAGTTCTCTTTGGCATCACATCACCTTCGTACTTGCGTTTTACACCTTCCTTGCAGCAATTATATCTCCTAGACGTGGTCACACCGTTTTTGTCTTTATTTAGATAGTCTTTACGTACACTAAAACCCATTTTAAAGGTATATTTGTTGTAAAACTTATACGCATCCTCTTCACTATTGAACTCCATTCCTAATTCAGGGGTCCCATCTTCTGCCAATTTGCTACAATCCATTACTTCTGCTCCTACCAATTATGCATCAAACACCATAATTTGTAACAGTTCATGAATAGTATGTACATAAACGACAACATAAAAGTATATTATCATTCATAATATGTTATGTTACACCCATTACTCGTGTACCAAATCCTATTATTACTCTCATCGATATGATTAATGTTGTACAGATACTTGTATATCAAATCCTATTATACTCTAAGACAACGGCATTATATATGTACAAATACAATTCCGTGTACAATAAGTTATACGTACTGTAATACGTTGATCACATGATGTAAGTGTATTTTAACTGTATGTACATCCACTCGGGTGATTATATTTAGGTTCCGGGTACTTTGTTTCACTGGATCTTATGTCATTCGTCAATGACAACCGCCGAAGCCAACTCCGCATTTTTTACTATTTCTATATTTTGAGGGCCAAACAAGCATTCTCTACTCATTGTAATATATTTATTACATCATGTAATTTACTTACAACACCAAGTACACCCATTTATTATTCACATAGGTCGGCCTTTTCTTCTGCTTCACCTCATTCAACTCTGCACCTCCATTTTATACACACCGCATGGTCAGAAGAGAGGGGCAAACTAAGATTGTGTCATGGGCATGGACCAACTATTGGGCACACAATGATTCACGTCAATTGTAACACAGTGCCTATAACCTGTAACTAATTTACAACAGGATGTACATTCATTCACTTGTTAAATGTGACTTTGTTTCTCTCATCTTTCCCTAATTTCTTTCGACGGTTTACTTGAATACATATCTCTAGGTCTTCCAATAATTACTATCCCATTATAGTTCATCACTGAAAAGCTGAATGCTCACAAACACATAGATACGGTACAACTTTACTATTCTTCTATCATCTTCATATCTAATTTCATCCTTCATTTAACAGATGTGCATTTGGGTTATAAATGATTGGCTACAGTTAGTTACATGGTTCAGTCACGTTACCTTGGTCTGCTAATACGCTCTACGTTTCACCAAACTCAGAGAGCGTAGCTGCTTCTGCTATTAAGTTGAAGGACAAGAATTTCCTCTGTTTGCTTCTACCTTGCCGCCTGCCTTGTAAGCGTTTAAAATGGATACAACATTTGTTGACCCAGTAGCCGAAGTCTCTTCTCAGTTTCTTGGTAAGTTTCTCGAACGGAAACTGAGAAAAGGGACTAGGTTTTCTGAGAAAAGAAAACTGAGATACGAGTTTTCTGTCAACTCCCTACCTTCAGACAGAGCACGCCAAGACTCTTCCCTCAATTTTGTTTTCTGCAGGTCATTCAAAATTTCAACTTGTTTTTCAAATTTTGAACTCAAGACATTTGCTCCGTCTGATTCCGTTTGGAATAAAAAAAATTTTTATTTCAAACGGCGTCGTTTTCACCCTTTCTTAAGCCTTCCTGACGTGGATCATTTTTCTCCTCATGTTTTTGCCTGTGAGAGGACAGTTCAGGAGCAGTCGGCCTGATGACCGCTCCTGCCCCTAATCCCTTTTTGACTGCCAAGTTGACATAGATTTGTAGCAGATCACTATTAGAGCGATAGATGTCCGGCTTTTCTTTTTTTTCAACGATATTCTGAATAATTAGCCAATAAATAAAACACTCCAAGGTCGGTTTTACTACTAGCAGAGCTATTTGGACCGCCACCTGTGCAGAACAACGCGCACGATCATGCATCAGCTCTTTTAGTTTGATTTAATGTTTTTCTCATAAAATAGATACCTAATTAAAATGCATACCAAGACTACAGCACAAATACTCGCTATGATTCTAGCTAACCCAGGTAGGTCCGGTTTTAAAGCTTCATTAAGGAATTCGATATCTTTCTCGTTGCGCTCAATTCTATAGGATATCTCATCCAAAACTTTCTTCTTCTCGCTAACGGTGGTCCTCCTGATGCCACAACCAAAAGTATGTTAGAAACAAGAAATTTCAATTTATAACATTATAAGAAAAACATATGTAAATAAAAGTGAGTTTCTTCCCCATGTATAATTTATAACATTATATCATGATGAAGTTTGAATCACCCGAGATCAAATTTTATTCTTGTGACTAACAATTCAAGAGATGTAAATCAATGAAAGTTAAGACTTAACAATTATCCTAACATAAATAACAAAATTCCAGCCAAACACATGTTTCACAAGAACTAACGGGGAAGAGAGGCTGCAGATATCCAAAGTGTAAGCAAACAAACTTCTTGGGTTCCAATCCCCCTCACCCTTCTTAAACCCCACAAAATAAATGCAAAATGAATTCATGTGAGCACGCAAAGATCAGGTATAAGCGACCAAATTCATGTGAGGCTGCAAGAGTTCCTAGGTTCCAATCCCCTTCCCCCTTCTCCTAAATCGCACTCCCTTAGAAATAGAAATTCATGCAAAAAATAAAAATAGAAATAGAAATTTATGTGAGGAAGCAGAGATCAAGTGTTAACAAGTGTAAGCAAACAAATTCAAGTGAGGCTGCAGAAGGTCCTGAGCTCCAATTTCTCCTCTCCCCATCCCCTCCCTGCTTAAATAATAATAATAATAATAATAATAATACAAAACAAAACTAACCCCAATAGCTTCAGGAGGGGGCAGAGGAGTAGTGTTTGGGGGGGAATTAACATGGCCATTCTCCTCCATCTGCAGCATCGGCATCGAATGACTTGAGTTGCTATGCACCATTGTCGATGGCCGATTATTTATGGAATGTACAATCCCCAAGGGCATCAGGCGAACACCTTTCAAAAAAGAGTTAAATTTCAAAATATATATATATATAATGATAACACGAGATTACAAACGGGAGAAACCTATACCTACCAATTAGGGATGAGGAAAATCAAAAGCATAAACCGAAAAAATGGTTGCGGACGGAGAGAAATAAATAAATAAATATATAAATATACATATATATATGAAATTGATAAGAAACCACCAGACTTACCATTAAATAAACGCGGACCATAGACTCCTCCATGCTGCAAGAGAGAACGGGAGGCGGTGGAAGGGCAGCAAGGCGACAATCCCATACCGTTCCCATGGAGTTTTGAGACAGAAGCAGAGCACCCAGGACTTGTGAAACTAGCAGCGATAGGTTTACTCGAGATCATGGAAACACTGGGTTGATTCTTTATTTGTTTATTTTTTGGGGCCCAACAACGATGGTCTGCGTTGGGTCTATAGCCCAAAAGTGAAGGGTGTCCTGAGGGTTACTATGAAGTTCAGGTTCAAGAGGGGGAGGGGACCAGCCTACTCTGGGCCCCCAAACCTCAATGAAGGTTCTGGTGTGGAATTGCCAAGGTGTTGGGAGCACCTTGACAATTCCCCATCTGAGGGAGGTTTCCAACCTCTTCTCCCCAAGTATGCTGTTTTTGAGTGAAACTAAAAATAGGAGTAGATATATGGACCGAGTGACACAAAAGTTGAATTTCGAGAGTAGCTGTGTGGTGGAATCTATAAATAGATCTGGGGGCATGGCTCTAATGTGGAAAGAGGAAGTAAAAATAAAAGAGATAATCAAAACGGCCTTTACTATAGAAGCTCATGTGGAAGACAGGGAGGCAAAGACTACATGGTGGTTCATTGGAATATATGCAAGCTGTGACAATTTGATCAGGAAGAGTCAGTGGAAGGTGGTGGAAGCAAGGAAAAAGCTGTGGGGAGATAAATGGATAATAGCTGGGGACTTTAATGACATTCTATCAAATGAGGAGAAGTGGGGAGGCAGATGGAGAGAAGAGAAGAGTTTCACAGATTTTAACAACTTTATAAATGATAACCAATTGATTGACATTGGTTTGAGGGGAACCCTGGACATGGAGTAACAATTGGGAGGATGAAGGGGAAGTCAGAGAAAGACTCGACAGGGGCCTGTGTAGCATAAACTGGTCACTTGTTTTTGATACGGCCTAGTGCAAACATGTTGACACTTTTGCTTCTGACCACAGCATGTTACTGATAGATACTATTCCGGATACTAGGAAGAGGAAAAAAAGGTTTTATTTTGACAAAAGATGGCTTAAGAGAGAAGGGATCCAGGATGTGATTAGAAAAGCATGGGAAAAGATTATGAGGGGTCCAGAATGTTTAGGGTCAAATGCAAAATCAGAAACTGCAGAGTTGAGATATTAAAATGGAAGAATAACTCCAACTGCAATGCTAAAAAGAAGATCCTTCAGATCAAAAGTCAGCTGGAGAAGCTTCAGTCTAGCACTCATTCTGGCAACAGAAAAGAGACAGTGATTCTAAAAGAGCAGTTAAAGGAGGCCTACAAGGAGGAGGAACTGTATTGGCACCAAAAAGCTCGACTAAACTGGATAAAGGAGGGGGATAAGAATACTAATTTCTTTCACGCTCAAGTCAAGGGAAGGAGGAGGAGAAACAGAATGTTGAATCTGCAAAAGGAAGATGGATCTTGGACTGAGAATGAGCATGAGTTAGGAAAGGAAGTGGCAGATTACTACAGGCTGCTTTTTACTAGTAGTTGGAATGGCAGCTCAGAGGAGATCCTTAGAGGTATTCCATCCACCATCACGGCTAGCATGAATGATCAACTGGTTAGAGGTGTTGATGAAGAAGAAATCAGAACAACAATTTTCTCTATGTCTCCTGATACAGCTCCTGGGATGGATGGTATGACCCCCATTTTTTCCAGAAATTCTGGTTTATTATTAAACATGAGATAGTCCAAGCAGTCTAGAGCTTTTTTCATTCCAATTCCATGCCAAGAGCCCTGAATCACACCCTGATCTCCCTCATTCCTAAAATTAAAGATCCTGTCAATCTGAAGCATTATAGGCCTATTAGCTTGTGTAATGTACTTTATAAAGTGATTTCTAAAATTCTGGCTAATAGGCTTAAAGCTGTGTTAAATTTCTGTATTAGTAAAACCCAATATGCTTTCATTCCTGGTAGACAGATCCTAGACAATGTTATTTTAGCTCATGAATACATGCACTTCCTGAAAAATAAAAGGCAAGGGAAAGAGGGGTACA
Source organism: Coffea arabica (assembly GCF_036785885.1). NCBI lineage: Eukaryota > Viridiplantae > Streptophyta > Magnoliopsida > Gentianales > Rubiaceae > Coffea > Coffea arabica. The sequence goes on along the minus strand of NC_092316.1, from coordinate 47,818,167 downwards.
TGGCTGTTAAGTTAGATATGTCTAAAGCTTACGATAGAGTGGAATGTCATTTTTTGAGGGTAATGATGCAAAAAATGGGTTTCTGTAGCAGATGGATTAACTGGATTATGAAATGTGTTGAAACTGTCTCTTATTCTTTCAATATTAATGGTGAGGTTAAGGAATACATTGTACCTGAAAGAGGAATCAGACAGGGTGACCCCCTCTCACCCTATCTCTTCCTACTGTGCTCAAAAGGCTTCTCAAATCTGCTGATAAGAGCTGAAGAGGAAAAGAAAATTTCTGGTCTCAAAATCAGCAGAAATGGACCTAGACTAACTCACTTATTTTTTGCAGATGACTCATTAATTTTCTGTAAAGCAGACACCAACCAAGCTGAGGAGCTAAAGAGGATCCTGGTGACATATGAAACGAGCTCTGGACAGTTGATCAATATGGAGAAGTCCTCTATTTTCTTCAGCAAAAATATGGATCATGACAAAAAGCTTGAAGTATGCTGCAAACTGGGGAATATCCAGATGGTCAACCAAGGCAAATACCTGGGGCTGCCTATGGTGATAACGAGGACTAAGGACCAAATCTTTGGATTCATCAGAGACAACATTCAAAAGAAGTTTGGAAGTTGGAAACAGAAATTGCTGAATCAAGCAGGGAAGGAGATCCTGTTAAAAGCAGTGACTCTAGCAATGCCAACTTATGCTATGTCGTGCTTTAAACTACCTCTGAAACTGTGCAAAGAGATCAGTGCGCTAATGGCAAGCTACTGGTGGGGAGACACTAATGGAAAGAATAAGATGCATCTTTGCTCTTGGAAGAGAATGTCCCAAACCAAGAACCAGGGAGGACTTGGGTTCAAAGACCTGGTCAATTTTAACAGAGCCTTACTTGGTAAGCAGATTTGGAGACTGCTTGTAAATCCAAATTTGCTTATCTCCAAGGTTCTGAAAGCGATATACTACCCTACAGGATCCATCTTCGATTGCAAGTGCCCACAGAATGCTTCATGGATCTGGCAGAGCCTAATGGGAGCTAAACAGTTGGTGGAGGATGGCACCTGGAGGAAAGTTGGAAATGGGTGCAGTACAGATGTCTGGGAGAACAAGTGGATTGTTGGGAACAAGGAAGGAAGGCCCTCAACACCCAAACCTCCAGAATGCAAAGTGCAGAAAGTTCAAGACTTAATCATTCAGAAGAGGTGGAATAGAGTGGAAGTGTTTAGAACTTTTAATAGTGAGGATGCTGACAGAATCTTAAATATTCCTATAAGCTTAGCAGGAAAGGAGGACCGTAATTTCTGGATGCACTCTCCTACAAGACAGTACACAGTGAGCACAGGTTACAAGGTACTTACGAAAGAGAGGGAGGCACAAGAAAGGATTGGCTATAAGGGTGATGGTCCCAGTACACACAATGCAGCAAAATAGATGTGGTCCTACCTATGGAAACTCAACATCAAACAGAAACTAAAGACCTTCATGTGGAAATGCATCAATAATGCGCTCCCAGTCAAGGAAGTAATCTTTAGTAGGTCTAAGAAAGGAGATCCCATCTGTAAAGCATGTGGTGAAGGGGAAGAGACGGTGGAACATGTGTTGCTGAACTGCAGACAGGCTAAGCAGGTTTGGCAGATAGCACCAATACAATGGGGGGTGCTAAGGACAAACAAGGCTGTTTTAAGGCCTGGTGGACTGAAATTACAGGAGCCAAATCGAGACAGGATGGTGAAGAACACCTGGCTCTAACAGTTAACATCTTGTGGCAAGTATGGAAAAGCAGAAATGAGTGGGAATTCAACAACAAACAAAGGCATGCAATGACAACTATTCAGAAAGCTCAAGAGGAATGGATGGAGTTCAGCGAAGCCTACAAACAGCAGGAGCAAGTGAGCACAGCAGAAACAGCTGCTTACCAAATGCAAAGGATAGAAGCAGAGAATGCAGATGTGATCCAAGTTAAGGTTGCTGCACTAAGCAAACTGAACATCAAAAAGGTTGGCATAGGTGTGACTGCTATGACTGAAGGAAATGTTATTGTTGCAGCTTGGGCTATGCATGAAAGAAGCTACAATTGTCCACAATTGGACGAGGCCGAGGCTATCAAGATAGCTATGAGTAAATTGGCTGTCAAAGGCTGGAGAAAAGTCAACATCCAGAGCTGCAACAAACACCTACATCAGCAGATTAGTGCGGGGAGTGCATCAAATATCAAGTTGCATACTCTAGTTGAGGATTTTCTTAGCTTAAAAGTGCTGTTTCAAATGTGCTCTTTTGGTGTTATATCTAAAAATGATAATCATGTTAGTACTACAGTTGGGGAGTATGCCTTAGGCATCTTACATGATGAGGAATGGATCAATCCTCTGTGCTATTGAGCACTTTTGTATAGAATTAGGGGCCTTTGCTCCAAGTGTAAAGTTTAGTTGATGTTTAATATATGACTATTATCGTTTCGGAAAAAAAAATATATAGCCCAAAAGTGTATAATAGTGGAGAAATTAGAACTAATGGAGTAATTCAAACAAAAAGCTAAGGTTCTTAATAGATGAGCTTTAGAAATTGGATGCTATTTGTGCAGTTATAAATACACATGGGTAAAGAATGAGGAACGACATACATGCCTTTGTATTGGACGGAGTAGAATATCGGAATAAAGCTCGTCTTAGATGGAGAGAATATCGGAATATAGCTTGGACTGAGAATACTTGCTATGAGTTTGCATATGCATACTTTTCCCCAAACTCATGAGAGCTTCCTCTTCTATCTTAGGGACATACTTAATTGTGGATGTATGTAGAACTTTTATAAGTTAATAATATCTATTAAATAATGCTTGTTTCAGTCACGGCCTTGGCTAACTCTTTGTCCCATTCATATCACAAATTAATAATTGACAAAAATTATATATCATAAACTTTTAAAAAGTGAGTCAATTATTGTTTATTTTTTCATAAATCCATTGTTGCAATCATTTTTTTAGTGCATGTGACATGTTATCTATTATACTACATAGTACTTTATTGATGGCTGTCAATCAAGCTTTGTAAGTTGGGTTTTTGCAGGTACAACATCGACTCATAATAAGGCTTTTGAGTAACGAACTTTCAGATTTCAAGACCAAATTAGAAAAGTCAAACTCATTTTACACTTTTATATGAGTTTCGAACTCAAATTGGGCTTAGCCAAAACTCATAATTAAATACATTATTATATATAATATATATTTAATAATTACAAATTACCATAAATTTATATACATATATATCATATAATTATACTCATAGATGGGTTGGGCTTTAATAAGGCCTAAGTCTTGAAAGGGCTAACATTATCTCCTGTTTAATTTGGGCTTAATATTTAAGCCCAAACTCTGTTTGACCTAATTAAAATTAGGCTCAATAAGCTTTTTATTTTTTTTTTTTTTTTTGTAGAGCCCGATCTTATTGATAGTTTTAATTGATTTATGAACATCTTTTAGGTGGAAATTTGTAGTTTAACAATGAGATATATGAGAAGACCTTGTATTTATTTAATACGATTAAATGTGTAGTCACCACAAACTTTTATACTAGTTGCACTTTACAATCTAAAGTATTTTAATAAGCACTTTACACCCTTGATCAACTAAAAAATAATGCAAAAATTAATTTCATCCAAGTAACTGTTGAAATGACCAATTTATCCTCCATTAAAAACTTAAGTAACAAAAATACAATTTGGTGGCAAAGATTACTACATTAAAAAGACTAATTTTCTCTTGGTATCAAATAGTCTAATTGTTAACACATAAAAAATTATGCTGCTTTACTTTGAATGAGAATTAAGACTATTGCGTTAAAATGAGGGGCAAAATATGGAAATATTAAGTGGCTACTATTGCAATTTTAAAATCTCATAATTTTCTTCAACGCATGATAATGCCATAACTTCATATAATCAGCAAAATTTCACTTGAAATCTTTACAAGAATAAAATTGGAGTAGAATCCAAAAATTTTCATATAATTTAGTACAATAACTGCAATATAAGTTGCAATACCTAACCAAAATTAAAAACAACATATTAGTAAACAAAATATTGGATTTAGAAATTTCAATATAACTCCTAGATTATTTACTTTTCCTTGATAACAATCTTTTCTTACTAGGCTAACTTGAAATATGTAGTAAAATAAGGTTGCTAAGATTCTTGAATTAAATTTATTCCCTTTCTTTTTTTCCCACTTCTTTTGTTTTAATTTCATTCAAAATGATTATACATTTTCTTGTTATATGTTTTCAGTTATAATTTTATTATGAAGTGAAAATTAATCCATTTAAGATGACAATTTTCTCTACCAAAAAAGTATTTTTGTCACTTACAAGCTTTTAATGGAGGATAAATCGATCACTTCATCGATTATTTGGATGAAGTTAATTTTGTTACTATTTTCTAATTGATTAAGGCCATAAAGTGCCTTAGACAATTAGATGACAATAGTACCCTTATTTCTGCATTTAATTCTTTTTATTATAAGAAGACTTCCTTATCATTTATATACATAGTATTATTAATCTGATTCATTATATAGATTTAATAGAACAGAAGTGGACAGTTATCATTTAGTATTTCTAAATCTTTTTGACCTCTTAATAATAGAAAAATGATATCACTTATGATCCATCGTTTAGGATTCCTAAATCTTTTTTGATCTTTGATAATAGAAAAATGATATTAGTAACGCACTTACATTAGTGGTTACATACTTATATTGAGAACATTAATGGAAATAAATCATAATTGCAAATCAAATGGATATGGATCAGTTTATATTCCTAAGACTTTTAGCCTCCTTTTATCAATAGAATAATTCATATTTTTATAAAATATAATAAAACTTTAGTTGATTAAATAAATATTTATTTGAATTGCAAGTAGATTCGATAAATTAATAAATCATTACCTCTTCAAATTAGTAAAATTCGTATAATCCCAAGGTTATTAATTTATAGAGGTTATATTATATTATGTTTATTCTTATTATTGTCATTTTTATATGAAACTCAAATATTGACATTGAGTTTTTCATCGGTGCATCTGCATAGGCACTTCTTTTAATCCAAAGTTGTTTTCTTCTTTTTAAAGAACTTTGATTCCAAAGAGCTAAAATACTTTATAAAAAAATTTGAAGTTAAACATGATGAAAATAGTAAATTCTTGAACAACATACCCAATTTTGCGTACTTTAATTATTATTCGCAAGTTGAACTATAAGAGAAGAAGATATGTCAAAGAAAACTGTACATGCTTACTTTTTTTGACACAAAAGTTAATGTAGGATCCGTACATGTAAGGAAACAATAATAAAATATAAATACACTTAAACTTCAATTATTTGTTGCATTTCTTGTTTTCTCTTATGAAAATAAAATTAATTTTAGAGGTAATTTTTAATTTATTGAAATAAATAAAAAATTAAAAATCGAGAACTCTTTTATGTGAGTGCTTATATGGATATGACATTGGTTTGTAATAAGTTACAAAGAAATTGGACCCCACAGAAAAAGCAAAATAATTAGTGGAAAAAATTTAGGAAAGGATAACTAATTGAACAACTTAAATGAATTAGTACAAGTATCATACAAAAAAGTCACAAAACATTGAATGATTGGAGAATAAAAATTGTCAAAATTTGACAACTATTGATAAACAATCAAGCCAAATAATAAGAATAGAGAATTACGGAGAAAATTGGAAAAGGAAAAGTATGATTAATTGATAAAAGATGTCACAATCAGTGTAAGCATGTATTAAGTAGGATATTAATACACTAATTCAAATTTACCAAAAAATGAAGGATAGAATTATAGAAAAGTAAAAATTTGTCCAAATTTTAGTAAAGCATATATGTCCTTAAGGCCACAAGACAGAGTATTAGCAGAACAAAATGTGAGAGTAGCCATGTCAATTACCAACCAAAATAAGAATTGAATACCAAACTATTATATATACTAGTTTCTTTTCCATGCATTTGTAGGGGCACTTTTTTATGTTCTATAATTTTTATTTTTTGAACAAAAAATGTTATAAAATAAAGTTTTGAATTGTAAGCCCGGGGGATTGGCTGTTGGGGGGGGGGGGGGGGGCTCTCAATTTCAAGACATCTCACTTCTTCTGTGCCACCTAACCCATCCTTTTCCCTATAAGATTTTTATAAAAGAACTTAAAATGCAATTTTATAAATTTTAATGCACTAATTGTAAGAGAAATATTAAAATTAAATATATTATAAATGGTTAATTTATGAAGTGAAAAAAGAAGGGAATTAATTGTTACTAAAAAAAAGAAAAAAAAAACTAAAAAGAAAAAAAAAACATTAAAGACATCTTACCTTGCTTGATGAAGATACGGTTGCCCATGTAAGTGATTTTGGCATAGCAAAAATGTTTGGCGAAGGAGAAAGTATTTTGCATACCCACACCCGCGCAACATTGGGATACATTGCACCAGGTTAAGCATTTAGCTTTTGCTGTCTCCATTTTCTTTACTTCTACGATGTTGTTTATCTGTTGTTAATCTTTTAACCAATTCTATTATTTTGACTATTGTAATTTTCATTACAGAGTATGGATCAGAGGGGATAGTTTCGACAAGAATTGATGTATATAGTTTTGGAATAGTTTTGATGGAAGTTTTTTCAAGGATGAGGCCTAGTGATGAAATGTTTTCTGGAGATTTAAGCCTTAACAGCTGGGTAGAAGATTCTCTTCCTGATGCACTTCAGGTCGTTGATGCAAACTTGATACGGCCAGAGGATGAACATTTCACTGACAAGCTGAAGTGTGTTACATTGATTATGAAATTGGCTTTAAACTGCTCTAGAGAATGTCCAAGAGAAAGGATCGGTATGAAAGATGTTTTAATAGAACTAATAAAGATCAAGCATCAATTTCAATTTCTGATGACAGTAAGTATTTATCCTTTATGTGCAAATTTTACTTCTCAATGCTGAAAGTGATATTTCCTCATTCAATTGAGCTTATAACCTGCTATTTTTTGCAGCATACGGTCAGGTCTTGATCGTATCAGAAACAATGCTTTTGGCTAATGCAAACAGATATTGATGTATAATTTGTAAGCTTGATTTATTTTGGAGGTCAGAGAGAGATGTACATTATTCCCTAGGTGTCATCTACATCGCATTTGGACTTTCAGTTATAGGGAACATTGCATCTGAGGTTTTATTTTGCTTTTCTTTTTCCTTCTTTTAATTCTGACTGAGTTCTTGGCTACCTTTTAATTTAAATAATCTACTGACAAAAGGCAGAAAATTAACAATTCCCTACCATAAAATTGGAATAGGAAAAGTGTTGAGATATGCCAGCTTTTCCTACAGATTTTATCAAGTTGAGTTTGATATCAAAATAATTTAGTTATTAGAAAAACAAAGTATTTGTTAACCAAAGATCATGTTGGTTTGTTAACAAATATTTTAGCTAAGATTTGCTAGTAGAAGATGATTATATTTTGTTGAGATTTTTAGGATAATTGTTAGTTAGATATTTTGCTAGTTTGTTTCATGTAATCACTATAAATAGTGAGTTGATTAATGAATAACATAAGCTCATTTTCTAGTTTTAATATAAGTCTCTTATAAGCATTTTTTTTTTGTAACACTAAGGTGTTGTTTCTTAGTTTACACCTCAAAAAATCAACAAAGTGGTATCAAGAGCCTATATCTTAAGGGCCTGAGTCTTTTTTTTTTTTTTTTTTTTTCAGAGTGAGTGCACTGGAGAGGATCGTTTATAAGTTAAAAACCATGATAGGAAAGAACTTTTTATCAAATGTTTCAACTTTTAGTAGTGAAACTTACCAAATTTGGGCCACAAAATTTTGGACATATTTGGTAATCAATGATCTACTGGATATGGTAGAGACAAATTTTGTTTCGCTAGTATTTGAAGAGCTGATGGATACACAAATTAGAAACCACAGAGTTGTAGTTAGACAGAGATTCAAAGCCAGCATTCACATATTAGTTTTTGATGCTGTTTTCACAATGATAATGGCTAATGATTTGATTGAGAATAACTTATTCTCAATTAACATAAAGAGAAAAAATTTTACTATGAATTGGTCAGATTTTGACAATTCTAAAGTGGAACATGATGATGAAATCAAGAATTCAGATCGCGAAAAAAATTCAAGAGGAGATTATTGATAAGTCAGGAGGTATCAAATTGATTTCTAATATTTATCAAGATTTTAATATTTTTGTTTTGAGTCTACAGATTTTGATGGTGATGACAAAATGAAAACCATGCAGAATTTCATATTTTTTGTATAGATTCAAATATCATCAAAAGATGTTCCACTTTGAACTTATGAGAATATTATTTAGAAATATAAAAAAAAATCATCTTTATTTGATGTCTGGCTCAAAAACATTGCAAGACAGATGACGAGATTGCAGATATTTTTATGAAAGCCTTCTCCAAAACAAGGTTCAAAGATTTGAGAAGAGAATTGAAAATCTATAGCAAAAGTGACAAGAAGGAGTGTTGAGATATGCCAACTTTTCCTACAGATTTTATCAAGTTGAGTTTGATATCAAAATAATTTTGTTATTAGAAAAACAAGGATATTTGTTAACCAAAGATCATGTTGGTTTGTTAACAAATATTTTAGCTAAGATTTGCTAGTAGAAGAAGATTATATTTTGTTGAGATTTTTAGGATAATTGTTAGTTGGATATTTTACTAGTTTATTTCATGTAATCACTTTAAATGGTGAGTTGATTAATGAATAACATAAGCTTATTTTCCAACTTCAATACAAGTCTCTTAGAACCTTTTTTTTTCCAACACAAAGATGTTGTTTCTTAGTTTATACCCCAAAAAACCAACAAAAAGCATGCCATTCACTTTCAAAGGAGACTTCAAATGGGGACAAGTCTAGATTTGGGTTTGTTTCTTCTCCATCCACATATATACTAATGGAAACTGGAATTAAAGTCAATGAAGGAATAAAGCAAGACTAGTTAATAGCGGCCCCTTCCCGACCAGCATCGCAAGCTCCATTTTGTCCATGATTTGATAGTCCTTGTTTGGAACCTATGATAGGGTGTTAATTGTTAACAATTTTATTATTAATTTTTCTCCTTGTTCCTGCCAAATATTGTTTTAATTGTTAACATATACTTATATTTGGCATCTGGACTCAACTTCAGGAAGTGAAGCAGAAAAGGGAGATCTTCTTGCAACAAATACTCCACACGTGGGAAGTTTCTAAAAGAAAATACAAGCCAGGCTCCTCGGGTGTATTTGTACTGGAATTGATGATTGTAGCGGACTCCTTCATTTGCATGATTGCAGTGGAATTGATGATTGTGCTGGAATTTATTGGGATGTTGTTTTCTTTCATTATCTAGCGGGGGCCGCGTAGGATAGGGAGTGGATTGCTTTAGCCATTTGGTTCTTCTTTTGGGAATGTTATTCATAAGCCGTGGGTTGGCTTTGATGATTATAGGACTTTTCACTTTCGTCCACAAGATTAGTTTCTCCTATGAGACTAGTGCTCCAATTAGATAACATTTTCCTATTAGACTAGTTTTGCTCCTAGGAGAGCACGGAGTAGAATATAGGTAGTCCTTTGTTTAGAATAGGAACTGGTTCATTCTTTTGTGGCGTGTAGTTTTCTTCATTTGGCTTGCTTTATGTTTTCGTCTCTTCCATAAGACTAGTGCTTCTTGCATTAGACTAGTTTCTCTTCCAGGGAGATTACGGAGACTCAAACTCTCATTCTAGATTACTAGCAAGAGACTTATGCCTTTGAATTCAATTAAATTGTGTGGGAATTTTCTTATGAGGCGTGGCTAATCTTCTCATCTAGTCAAGGATCAACGCGACGACGAAGTTTCAAATATCTGTGAGATCGAATTAATTTTCATGTGTTCTTTAATTTATTAATATTTGCATGTTTTCTATTTGAATTTTCATGGAATTATTTTGTTAATGATATCAAGGGCCCGATGTGCAATTTGACTTATTAATCTCCTATCAAATTAATCAATTAAATCCGTAATTGTTTAATCGATTAATATCAGTGGCAACTAGTGTTTTCACACACTAGGGGAACGTACAATCTGCTTTAAATAACCCTCGTAGCGTGTTATTGATTCGGGTTAGATTTTTCTAGTTTTTAAGGCAACTAGAAAATTAATTCCTACAGTCGTATCTACGAGTGTTTTCTGGTTAGGGGTAATCAACGGTCGTACCTTGGTTATCAATAAATTAATGAAAAGTAAGTTGTCAGAGTTTATTGGCGACTATAACTAACCTGTTAATAAAATTAAGTGAACCCCCTTTCTATCAATGATCGGATGAATGGACTGTGTCTGCGTAGTTGTATCCTTGGTTAGAATTTGTCTATTATTGATTTAATTCCTGTTTACTTTCGTACTAGTTAATTATTCGTTTTGGTTGAATTGTTTAATTGTCCCTATTTTTATTCCGATAAAAATCCCCCGTGTCCCGAACTTGAAAAGAATCAAATTTTTTCCGGTCTCTGTAGATTCGACCCTATTCATTACTATACATAGAAAATTTGTATTTTTCTCGAGTAGGTATTTATTATTGCACAAACTCGACACCTGTCAATCTACTTGGAAAATAAATCAATGTGACAAGCTTTCTCCATTGATTTGGTTTTATTATTCCCGGAATGTGTTATTAGTGGACTTCTATGCTTGTTTCTATCTGTATACTAGACCAACATTTTGTTGGAGAAAAAGATCAGACAGGTGATTAAGAGTCATGAAGCGAAGGATTATTCTGACTTCTTAAATTGTATCTCCCATAGGCAGCAGAACTATTGGAGTGATTCACTGCATGAAAACGTTGATTCTGAGAAGATGATGCCCGGATATTAGCATCATCCAAATGCCTCCTCATGTTTGCATCACAATGATACTCAATCTCCTGCCTTGCGTCTTCCTTTTGCTTTAGAGCCGCTTTCCTGTATTTCTGGAAGTCAAGGAGTAGTTGTAAGCTGTTGTCATTGCAGAATATCATAAATTTTTCAGTACTACACTTTTTGATACTTTGAGGAAGGAGTATGAACAATATTGATTATATAACATGCAATTAGCTCACATAATAATTACATTCTTTAAATTTCAAAGTAAATTCCAAAAGTTCAAGGGATAAGAACAAATGCCAAACTTACTTGAAGGTGACTTGCTACGTTTCCTCTGGTTAGGTGGGGCTCATTCATGAGTTCAAGAACCTTCTTTGGAACCGCTGCAGCAGAGGACAGAGTGCAAATACAGAATTAAACGACAGGACTCCTAATCTAAACATGGAGTATCATTTTTGTCCCTTGAAACATCTTACGTATGCAAAAATAACACGTTCTCGTCATCCATCTTTCATCGCTTAGTTAAGGCTATATCGCTGCCTATTATCTTTAGAATGCCAAAACCATGCATGCCTTCAAACATAGATAACTCTGCCTAATAGACATCAAGAGAATTATCTGGACGAGCGAGCGAAAGCGGATGGAATAAATTACGCCTAAGATTTTATGAGATCACATACACAGTCCTCTCTATAAATATGACAAACTCTCACCAAATTTTCAAGGCAAATACAATGATGATGGATGTAAATTTCAGAAGTATAATGAGATGCGTGTCTCGATATGTACTAGGAAACAACACTTACCCTCTTGACCTAGTTGTTGCACAGCAGCCGAAAACTTTGCATGTAATTCCGGTGTCCAGGTGACTCTGGCCTTCTTATGCTCCAGGAGGGGTGGTGCATCATGGGATTGAACAGCTTGACCATCTTCCACGGTGTGATTCTTTCTGTGGAGCACTCTAGCACTTCTTCTGATTGCCCTATCTGCTTCCATTTTTTGAGCTGGTACCCGACTTGCCATATTTGCTTCAATTTGTTGAGCCGGTATCCTAATTGCCCTATTTGCTTCGATTCTTTGTGCTGGTAGAGGATTATACGTTGTTTTTCTTATCACATGCTGCCAAATATTTTTGAGGATTTCAGGCCCAACAGGCTTTACCAGGTAGTCGCGTGCGCCATGCATAACACCCTTTTCGATGACTTCCAAGTCATTATTTGCCGATGTCACTGCAATCAATTCAATATACAGAGATTAAATGAGTTCTAATTTGTTTAAAAAAGGCATTAATCAAACTGCATGATTCCTATGACTAATTTGAGACTACTACTGAACACAAATCTTATGGAGAAGATCGAGGTTGGCTCATTACTTATAACGGGGATGTCCATCTCCAGGCCTATGATCTCCAGAAGTTTGAAAACATCCATGTCAGACCGCATGACATCTGTAATTACGATATCATAGCTATCTTTGTTCTTCCTCAACATCTCAATAGCTTCGGCTGCTTTTGTGGTGGCTGTAACTGCAAATCATCAAATACTCGTCATCATGGAAGTGGGGAAAAAAAAATCAGCAAATAATCAGATTCGAGTCTGCTCTAGTTTATGTAACGGATATCATGTTCTCTATCGCTAGGACCAAAAATGTAAGCGCCAACTCAACAATGAATATATAGAAGAGGTACCTACAAATACACACATTAAAAGTAGGAAAGGAAGTAAGGGGAAGTAAATTTCTAAAATTGCAGAATAATATCAAGGAATCTATGAGTTTTGACTTCTCTTAAATTTAAGACTTGCTAGAGCAAATAACCATTAAGAATTTTTTCTTAAGAAAAAAAAAACCCTGAATTTTCGCCTTGCAAAACCCTACGCCCTCGTTTGCTATTCCTAGCCTAAAACACAAGAAAGCATAAAACCCCTAATAACTCAACCAACTTCCTTTTCTCGCCAGACCCCGCCCAAAAACTAGAATTTCCCTAGTAAAAAAAAAAAAAAAATTCACCCCTCTTCTCTCACGAAACCAGAGAAAAAAGAAAGTAAACAAAAAAAAAAAAAAATCCCCTCTCCTCACGAGACCAGAAGAAAAAGAGGTAGGGCAAGGGAAAATAAATAAAAGGATCCCTCATGCATGTAAAACTCGTACTGCCTTGTAATGCAAGTTTAAACTACAGCAGACCTTGATAGCCACATTTCTGAAGTTCAAAAGCGAGCACTTTGAGGCAGACGACATTATCATCAATGGCTAGAACTCTTAACCCTTGAGAAAAATGATTGTCGCGCTGTTGAAACGACGGCTGAGAAGCCAAGTGAGCGTTAAACATCTTCCCGGACATATATATATGTATTGCTTAGCAACGTAATCTTTTTTCTGTAGATATCACAGTAATTTCGTGATTCTGTTGAAAAGCTGGAGAGGTTTAGGAGGTTTATTGGGATAGAATTTCTAGGACTTGGTTAAATATCATATTGTGGGGATATATATAGATAAAGAATTGTACTTTGATTTGAGAAACCATCACATATTAAGAAAGATTTTTTTTCACTGAAATATATTGGGTTCAAGGTCTTATTGCAGAAATAATATAAAGTTAAAAGAGGAAAATGTATCATTCGCAGTGAAACTTACCGTGTTGCCGAGTTTCCTAATGCTTATTTTCTTGAGTTTCTATATAAAAACCCATTCGAAAAGGAAAACCTTGAGGGAAAATAGGTGTTTTCACTTTAGAAAGAAAAAAAGTGTATCCACCAAGGGCCCTTGCTTTTAGTCACTTTTCAATTTATTGGGATTTTTTTTTTTTTATCGATAACTAACACGGTTGGTCTCGTTAACAGCAGCCATGATATACCTGTTGAAGAAACAAAAAACAAAATTAAATGATGTTGGAAAAGCAAAAGCTTTAATTATGCTTTAACTAGGACATCGCATCGTGCATGAAACTATGATGACATAATTACTAAGAATATATAGCTCATTGATGCAGTTGCTTGGCTATTTTCTATAAGTCGTTTTCCTTTTTATACACTCCCTCCCTTTTTTTATAACTGACATTTAAAATTTTGCACATCAATTAAGAAAAGTTTTTCATTGCTTAAATCTGTACACTACTTTCCTTTTGTACCCTCATTAATTGTCCAATTTACCCATATTTTCTCTCACTAGAGTACTAAATGGTGCTGTTTTACTAGGCTAAGAGCAATGCAAACTAAATGGAATAGTAATTAAGAACTCTGTATTGGAAAAAAAAGATAAAAGGGTAAAATTGTAAATAAAATAATTAATACTGTATGGGAATAATAAAACGATAGATAAAAGTACACTAGAGCAAATTTCTTAAACGTCAGTTATAAAAAAAGGAAGGGAGCACTAGGGAGGAGTGTCCGCGCATCGCGCGGGTGTTTGGTGTTTGTGGACAAGGAAGATTTTTTGTTGAACAAACAATAGTACATTGTGAGAAAAAATAAAACTTAGTATGAAAAGATAAATAATATAATCAATCAATTCATACAGCGTTACAATAAAATTGGGTCAAATTGAAGGTCGTTGATAATGCAGAAAGGCAGAACAACACAGAAAACTAACTTTATTCTAGAATCCCCACCGAGATCTCTTTCTTGCTATTGCTCCAACTCTATAAGATTATAACCAACCCAAACCAATTGAAGTTAGACAACACAAAAAATGCTATCTTGCACCTAGGCAACGCGATAAGAGTCGCTAATTGTAGGTACTAAGAACATACCGATAAAATTAAGGGAGAAATTGAAAAATTGGGGGGGTGAAATCTAACCTCACGCTGAACCACTAAGAGTAGCTGGGACTGAAGAGCATTCTGAGCTGATTAGTTTGAAATCAGGTAGAATTATCCCAATTCTAGAATGCGAACAGGGAGAAACTGATAATCAACCGTTTAGGCATTAATATACCAATGGTTCGGCAATTGAATTGGATGTAATTAATGACCAAATAATAGGTAATTTCAGAGTTAAGTTCGGATGGAAGAGAAAACAATGAGCCAAATCGTTGTAGACAAAGGCAAAAAGGGAAAATTTAACTCATGAAGCTGAAAGAGGATAAACTGACCAAAGTTTGTGACTCATAAATACAAATTATAAATGATAGAGAAATGAGTTCCTACCATTGATAGAAAAATCGTTGGCTCATTTCCTAAATCCGATTGCCATTCAAACATTTCAGACAAAATAACATCTCAAATGGTCATCTATGGCTGAAAAGGGGAATTATTGGTCGCTATGGGATATTCCGGTAATTACACTAATACACAAACATATACGAGTTGTAGAAAATGTAAAAACAGTTGCACACTAATTACACATTTCATCAATACCCAGATGGCTCATCAATGATAACTTTAAATGTATTAAAATGGGGTCATTTCAGTAAACATACCCAAAAACATGCTTTCTTAACTTGTACTTAAAATTTTTAAACTAATACACAACATTTCACATTCCCAAAAAGCCCCCACCTATGCGGTTGAAATTCAACCTATTCTTTGATCAAAACTCAATCTTATATAATATAAGGATATCGTTTTGCAGTTCATCCCAATTCTTAATTAGTGACTGCCCTGGTGAGTGTGGAAATCTGAAATTGAACCATAAGCATGGCCAAGGACAAAATCTACTACTTCTTCTTGCTTATCTTTAGGTTAGCAGGCATGGCAGCTAGCAACAGTAATATTACTATGGATCAATCAGTGACATGATCACTTTAGAACCTCAAGATTTCTTGGCAAAAAATTGGTCAATTACTTCCTCCATTTGTGATTGGATAGGGGTCACCTGCAGTTCTCGACACGTCGAGTGACTACCTTACATATTTCAAACATGAACTTTTCTGGGGGTACCATACCTCCTCAACTTGGGAATCTGTCCTTTCTCGTTTCCCTTGACATTAGCAGAAACAATTTCCTTATAGAACTGCCTCACGAATTGGCTCACTTGCGCAGATTGAGATACCTTAATCTTGGTTCAATATTTTGGTGGACAACTTCCCTCCTGGTTTGGTTCCTTATAGAAACTCCAATACCTGTCTCCCAAAAACAATAGCTTTATGGGTTCTCTCCCACCTTCCGTCTGTAACATGTCAAACTTGGAGACCCTATGGCTATCCTTCAATTCCATTGACGGAACAATTCCAGCAGAATTTCAGAGTCAGGTTCTCTGCCACTCCACACTTTCAATATCTCCTCACTAAACATTTCTTTCAATAACAATAGGCTATCTGGCATTCTTCCAGACAACATCTGTCGCAGCCTTCAGAAACTTACATAGCTTGGTCAAGCACATAATAATTTCAGTGATCAAATACCTCCAACATTGTCTCAGTGTTCATTGCTTCAGGTGCTATCCTTGTCTATGAACCATTTAACTGGAATCATACCCAAACAAATTGGGAATTTGATGATGCGTGGACCAACAATTTAGAAGGTAGAATCCGAGACTCTTGCCTTTGCATAACAATTAAAGTATAGGACTGACCTGCTTTTCATTCCGTTATTTAGGTATATCTAAGGGTTGATTGCACTCTACACCCCATGACATTTGTGTTTAACACTTTGCCCTTAAACTATCAATTACAAGTTTACAACACCACGATATCTCACACATTTATTTTATTTGTACTTTTTTTGTTTGCAAAATCATGTGACAATAACTTATAGCTACCAAGATATATATCCTTTTATTGAATTAGTGTATGCCAAGATTTACACTAAGATGTCTAACATGAGTGTAATAAGGATGTAAGAGGGACTTGTGCAATAGAAAATCATTTGGAATGCTTGAACCTTTCATATGAAACCAAAAGTTTAGCTTTAATTGTCAACACTATAGACCAAACTATTGCGACCATATTTGCTATACAAGCAGAAAAGAAGGAATATTCTTGATGACATCCTGATGGCTCTTAATGTGGTGATTTCTGATTTTCTCTAGTGAAGTTAGAACATCTCCAATTGCTATCCTCTCCTTAGGTATCTCTGCTGAGCACTTGAAAGCTACTTCCATTATCAATGATGTGTAGTGAACCATCCCTGTTAGATCCTCTTCCAGCCTCATCAAATCAACATCTATAACCTCAGACACAGTACCTAGCCATGATGCATTTATCCAGTCCTTCAAGCTCATATCTCCTGAGAACATTTCATTAGTTGGCTTCCTTCTTGTGAAAGTTTCCATCAACATGATTCCAAAACTGTAGATATCACACTTCTTCGATATCAAACCTTCTGATCCATACTCTGCACCAAGTGAAACAGCTTATCAGAAAGATTACAATTATGTTGAGGGATATGAACAAAATTAGAAGCAACTGTCATCACCTGGTGCCATGTATCCCAGTGTTGCTAGTGTCGGAGTTTGGGCCACGCTCTCTCCCATCCCTAATAATTTTGCAGTGCCAAAATCACCCACATGTGCCACCATATTTTCATCAAGTAAAACATTGCTTGGTTTCAGATCACAGTGAAGCACAAGAATTGAATAACCATCGTGTAGATAGTCTAATGCTGATGCTACATCAATCATTATGTCTAGTCTTTGCAAAAAATCCATGTATAGATCCTAATAGTACAATTACTTTTCAAGACTTCCATTAGACATGTATTCAAGAATTAAAGCTTTGAAGTCAGGGCTGGAACGGCTGCTAATGACTTTGGTTAGATTTTTGTGACGAAGGTTACGTAGTAATTCACATTCTATGTTAAAACATCTAAATGCACTTCTATTTGTAAGTTGAACACCTTCACAGCTACATTTGATCCATTGATTAATGCCTTGTAAATAGAACCATAGGCTCCCATGCCAATCAAATTTCTCTCACTAAATCCTTCAGTAGCTTGTTCAATTTCATGATATGATATTCTTTCATGTACTATAGCATCTAAGAAATCTCCTCTAGTCACTGTGCTGCTTGTTTTTCTAGATTGCATTAAGGCAACAGGAATGGTGATGGCCACAACTATGATTAGTAGTACTCTTATTGTCATTCGCTTTCCAGATAAGTTAGCTCTGCATGCTGGGACTTGAAGTTGAGGAGCGCCACAAAGTCTTTCATTTGACATAAAGGATTTAGATGTGAAGTTTGCAAAAGGACCTCCAGCAAGAATTTCACCACTTAATCTATTGAATAACACGTTAAATAATGAAAGATGTGAAAGTGCTTCCAGTGACTTAGGGATGGAACCAGATAGGTTATTACTTGATAAGTCGAGAAATTCCAAGGCTAGCATGCTGCCAATTGATCCAGGAATAGGTCCTTCAAATCTATTAATTGCAAGGGAAAGATCAATCACATCTTGCATACCTCCAATTGTACTAGGGATGACCCCTGAAATTTGATTCATAGAAACATTTAACAGTGTTGCAACCTTAAACTTCCGATTTCTAAGGGAAGAGAGCCACTCAAATAGTTTGAAGTCAAATCAAGATTCAAGAGATAACGGAGGCTTCCTAAGCTTGAAGGTATAGCAGAGTTAAATTTGTTGGAACTTAGATAAATGTATCTTAGGGATGCAATATTCCCTAAGCATGCTGGCACCATGCAGCAAAACTCATTATAGCTCAAACTTAGAAATTCCAAGTTGATGAAGTTGCAGATGCCATTTGGGATGGTCCTTCCATTTTGTTGTCGTAAAGATTAAATGCTTGCAGTTTTGATAGTGCTCCAATTGTTGCCGGAATGTATCTAGCCAAGTCGTTGCCTTGTAGAAATAAGAATGCTCAGCTGCACAAATTAGTGATTTCATTTGGAATGTAGCCCCTAATTCCACAATAAGCTGCATACATATATTCAAGAGTAGTAGTAAGGTTAACAACAAAAGATGAAAAAATACCATTCAGGGGATTGTAACCTATGCATAGTTGTTCTAACTGTTGGCAATGTGTTAATGCACTGAAGAAGCTCAATTCTAGTGATGAAGATTCGGTCATCAAATTATTTTCAAAGACATTTAGATACTGCAAGAATCTTAAATCACCAAAGGGGTGTGGAAATAAACCAGTAAACTGACCAAGTCCTAGTCCAGTGAGTTTTGATGCATTTGAAACAGAATCAGGGATAACTCCACTGAGATTATTTATTCCAAGATAAAGTTCTTCGAGACTAGGTAGGCCAATGCCTATAGTTTCTGGAAGATTTCCAGAAAAGTTATTGCACAAAAGAGAGATGCCTCTAATCCCTAAGATGTTGAACACTATTGGTGGGATTCGGCCTGTAAAACTATTGTTGTCAAGTGCTAACCTGTCCATGTTAAATAGATTACCAATTTCCATTGGTACCTCCCCTGCCAAAAGTACAAATGCATAAAAAAGTGCTTAACAGGTTCTGGTAGAATCTTTTGATTGTTAAAAGGGAAACAATTATGTCCAAAAGGCAAAATTTAGCTAGAATAAGAAGATGTAACATTACCAGTGAGCTGATTTCCACTTAGATAGAAATTGGTGAAAGAAGTACAATTCCCAATTTCTCTTGGAATGTTTCCGGAGAAGAGGTTATTTCCAAGATCTACAAATTGAACAGCAGGAAGATTGGAGCACAAGTCTTCTGGCAAACTGCTAGACAGTTTGTTCTTGTAAACATTGATCTTTATCAAAGAAGTGATGTTATAGATAGAGGATGGCAAGATTCCACCAAGGCCACAGCTCTCCAAGCTCAACAACTGGAAAGGAAGATTGCCAATATATGTGAGGGTTTCTCCTGTAGAAAGGATGTTCAATGTCAATGATAAATTCCAACATAGAAAAATTGTTCTGAAATTCAAAATTCGATGTTCTTTGTCTTCCAAATGGAAGAATCACACAAGGTTATATTTCCTGTGAAGTGTTTGCAGTTGAAGATTGAAATTGCATGACATTAATGTCATTCAAGACGTTTATGTTCACACAGTAAGTCAAAAGAAGTTGATGTTTACCTTCTAAGTTGTTGTTACCAAGATAAATATTGGTCAACTGGGTCAAATTCCCTATCTATCTTGGTATGCTTCCACTGAATTTATTATATGATAATGACAAGATTTGAAGTTTTGAGCATCCCTTCAGGATAGTTGGAATTTGGCCTTCCAATTCGTTCACAGAGAAAGCAAATGTTCCCACCTTAGGGAGATTTGAGCACATGTGAGTGGGAGGATTTCCAGATAGACTATTGTTAGTCAAGACAATTCGTTGCAAAGATGATATGCTAAACAAACTTGGAGGTATAGAAGCTGTAAGCTGGTTACTTCCTAAACTCGACCATTGCAGCTTATTCAAGTTGCCAATTTCATCTAAAACATCTCTTTCTAAAGAATTGAACCCCAACACCAGTGTCTCTAGATTCGATGCATTAAATAGAGATGGTGGGGTAAGACTAGAAAGTGTATTATATGCAAGAAACAAGTGATGAAGTTCGGTAAGAGACCAAATGAGGATGGAATCTCTCCTGTCAAGTTGTTGAAGTTTGCATTCATGTACTGCAACCTATGCAGGTAAGCTAATTCTTCAAGTAGTTTTCCTTGGAACATATTATTACGGGTAAATTATATTTTACCCCCTGTGGTTTAGCGTTTTTTTACATAACCCCCCTATGGTTTCAAAAGCTATACATAACCCCCTCATGGTTTGGATTAAAGTGTCAAAGTAACGGAAATAGTCACTCGTAACGGAACTTCTAAAAATGTCAAAATTACCCTTATAAATACATGACACATTAACCCCCTATGATTTTTATATTTTACCATATAACCCCCCTATGGTTTAATACTTTACCATATAACCCCCTTATGATTTTCAAAACATACACATAACCCCCCTTGGTTAATACATAAATTTCAACCTTACATAAGGGTATTTTTGACATTTTAGGTGACGCCGTTACGAGTGACTATTTCCGTTACTTTGACACTTTAATCCAAACCATAAGGGGGTTATGTATAACTTTCGAAACCATAGGGGGGTTATGTGAAAAACGCTAAACCACAGGGGGGTAAAGTGGAATTTGCCCTATTATTACTAATGTCCAGTGACATGAAAAAGACAGATTTCCCATGTGTGAAGGAATGCTGCCGATAAGACCCATGTTGGAAATATTCAAGGCTATAACTCTTTGATGGCAAAAGCTACACATGACTCCAATTTAACTACAAACAGAGCTTGTATCAGACCAGTCTGCCACGACATTTTGTGGGTCAGAAGAAATACTTTCTTTCAAACCAAGAAGTGCAGATTTATCAGTTGTGATGTTTACTTCAGACAGAGCTAAATGAACAATGAAAGAAAGAAATAATGAAGCAGCAAGAGGGAAGAGGAAGTTACTTTTCTTCATGATTTGTTGAGGAGGCTAAATGTAGAAATGGTTGGTTTTGTTCAATTTTTTTCACTAGATCAAATTTTAATGCACGTTGTCATGTGCTTGTTTAAATAGGACAGTATGATAATCATGTTGAAGCTTCTGCTGAATTCAGAAGTTGACCAAATAATTATTTACTTAAAGTGAGTAGACGTGAAATATTGTGAATTTTGATCTAAAATGTGAATCCAAGACTAGGAAGATGATGAAAACAGATGATGTTGGACTAAGCTTCTTTTATGTGATCTTTACCTTTACGTGGTAAACAACATTTCCATGGTAAACAGAACAAAATTTAGTATAATTTAGACTGACCATGTCTAGTGTGTAGAATAGTACCGGAGACAAATTCCATCTGGTACAACTACTTCTATCAAACAGAGGCATATATTGAGCTTTTACGTTTAGTTTTCTGCACTTTTTGTCTAAGTTTTTAGGCTGGATTCTAGAGATTGAAGCGGAAAATAGAAAGTCATGAAGAAAAGCATCTTTCAAAAATTGGCCACTAACCTTGAGGAAGAGGGAAAGTTGGTGATAGATTTTGGTGGGCCATTATTAGCTACCTTTTCCGAATCAGTTGGTTATTAGTCTTACTAAAAAAAAAGGCAAATTACATTTTACCCTCTTGTGATTTAGTATTTTTTACATAACCCACCTATGATTTTAAAAACTATATTAATCTCTTCATGGTTTAAATTAAAGTGTCAAAGTGACGGAAATATCGAAACTTCTAAAAATATCGAAATTACTCGTATAAATACATGGCATATTAACCTCGTATAATTTTTATATTTTACCATATAATTCCCTTATGATTTAATACGCCAAAGTGCTAAGGAATTTGACTAGTGTTGGATTAAGTGTGCCATGGGTTTGGCCGGAGGTCTGGTTGGGGTTAGATTAAGGAGCTAAGGGTCGGCAGGGATCCAAAATACAGTTTAAATGTTGAAAAAGAGTAGGTCCATGATTGGAAGAATATGTGACTTTAGGTGATAAGGTGGACTTGCATTGTGTACTAAAGTGAATTCGAAGAAGGGCTTGTAAATTTGGGTTTAATGCGGGGGTTACTCATGAAGGGAGAGATTTGTTAGCTTCATGTATAGACATCAAATTTTTGTTAATTTTAATGTTTTCTTGAATTTTTTCTGTTTAATGATTTATTTATTTTCTTATATTTTAATGTGCATTTTTCTTATTTTTGCAGGTTTGTTTAAAATAAGAAAAAAAATTTTTGATTTTAGCAAAAATATAAAAAAATAAAAGTGCAGACATCATGATGACCTTGGTTACTGGTGGCGGCGGCCATGATGAAGCAAAGTTTCATAAGAATTATCGCAGGAAGAATAAAGCTTCTTCGGCTGCATGTTCATTTTCAAAAATTGCACTTTTGCTCTCCCAATTTTTCATTAATTTCACTATGGCCCATACACTTTTGCAATTGAACCAATTTCGCCCTTTTTGAATTTTAATCATCCTTTTATTTTTTAAGTAGTCTTTTGGGTAGATTAATTCCGGATTTTAGGTTATAATTAGACCTTAATTTTTTTAGATGATTTTTATCTTACAAGGTTTTTGGTAAAATAAGTGAAATTTTGGGTTGTGGTTTGTTTGTTTGGGTTTTGATAGAATTGTTGGCTTATTTTTCTGGGTTTTGACTTGGGCCTAGGAGGTTAAAATCCAACACTTTGGATTGGGTTTTCGGATTGGGTTTTGATTAATTTGGTTGGGTTGCATTGATAAATAAAGGTGGATTGGCCCATATATGTTTCTTGGACTTTTCTCTGGGCTTGAAAGGTTTTGGCCCAAGGTAGAAATAAAAATGGCCCAGTGGCCCAATTTCTTGAGAGATCTGGTGATAAATTTGTAGAACAGTCCCTGTATTTTTAAATAATTACGTTTTAGCCCTAAATTCTTTAAGTTTCTTTCAATTAGGTCCTTAATTAATTGCAAATAGGTCCTTAGACTTTATTTTTCTTTACTTTGGACTCTAATCTTTATGATAATTATAATTTGACCTTGAAACTTTGTTAATCTTTGCAATTCGATCGCCGATAGATTTGATTTTCTTAAATAGAAGTTATTTTTCTTCTTTAATTATTGATTATCTTTCATTTGAATGATTCAATTGATTGATTTCATATTTATTTTTATTTTTTATAATTTATTTGTTAATTAAATTGATGCCTTGAAGATTATGTTAATTTTGGAGTTAAATAGGGCAAATCCCATTCCCCATTGGCTACTAAGTCAAAGGAGGTATCTTCTTGTGTCATTTTAAATTCTCCTATGTGCTGCTATGTGATTTTATGTGTATAATTGCATATTTTTGAATGTTTTTATTTTATTTAGTTATTCATTTTATTTTTTAATTTTGTATATTTACTTTAATTTAATTTTTGATTATTTGAGAGGCATTTAAATGCCAAATTGTAATAGTTAGGTTATTATTTTTCATTCTTTACCCCTTTAGATTGTAGTTAGGGCCCCGAATATAATAGTTAGGTCTTTATTCACTTTTATTTGTTTACATGTTTGCATGCTCGTGTGCTTATGTGTTTACTCGCATTTTTAGGATTTTTGTATCTAGATATCATGCTTATATGTTATGTACTATGTGCTCTTATATGTTTATTTGTTTTAATTCAAGTTTTATTTGTTTACTATGTATTGTTAATGCATGATGTCACCACACTAGTCCAACGTTAGTTGTGGCTTCTCCTTCCGTTTACTTGTTAGTCCAATACCAGTAAGGATTTTTAGAAATGGACTAGTCTAACGCTGACCCTTAGATCATTCCTACGTTAGATTCATCTTTGTGTGATACTCATTACATTTTCATGTATATTTTTTATTTTTAGGATCTTTTCTCATTTGCATGATATTGCCTATTATATTATCCCCTATCCTTTATATGTGTTAATCATATCATTTAGAATTGCATCTCATTTAAGAAATTGCAAAAAAACAAGTTAGTTCATTTGCATGTCTAGACTAGGAAAATTAATCTTTGAACATGGGAAATGGGTGATTATAACTTTTAGTTTAAATACCCATTAATTCCTGTGTAATAAAATTATGTCACGAGTTTTTACCTCCCGTACCCATTATGCTGCATTTCCTTTTCTTTTGATCACTTATATCTATGTATATAATTTAATTTTCTTTTCTTTTCTTTTTATTTCATCATTTGCATACTCGTGACCCATTAAAGGAATTATTTTGCCATTCGCAATTAATGCGATTGGTATCAATTAAATCTTGAATGGACATTTTGCCCTTCTTGACATTTTTATTTGCATTCATGTAGTAAACATCCAAATGTGATAAATTTAAAGGTTAAAATAAAAAAATTTTGACTAAATCATGCAACTAGGTTAGATTAGGTTGAAAGAGTGCCTTAGGTTCGAGTTAATCAAACATTAGCTTTCCCTTTCTTCAACCGTGGCTTCCGAACTTATTTTCAAAAACCTGAAATTGTCGAAAAGGGTTTTATTTTATTTTATTTAAAAACACTTTTGGGTGACTTGGTACACTAGAGATGGCAATGGGGGAGGGCACCCGCGGGCACCTGCCCCGCGGGGGGGAATTTTTTCCCCCCGTTTAGAAACACTCCCGCCCCCCGCCTCCCGTTTAAAATATATATATGTACATAATTATATATAATAATATTATCAATTATACTACTAATTATACATGTCTATTAATAAATATTATTAATTATTTATACTAAATTTATTAATACATTCATGTTAAACTCCTAACTACACTTAATACAATAACACTTTTTTCTAAAAAAAAAAACACAATAATAATTTAGTAATTGTATTTGTATCAAAAGTGAAAACTTGATTATTGTAGTTATATTTGTTTTATCATATTAGATTGTATTCAAATAAGCTTTGTTTAATTATTTTTATGAGTTTCAATTATGAAGTTACAATGAATAATAATTTGGTGATGTGTTGATATTTTAGTACTTGATTATTTGCTCAAATTTAATTATAATGAAATTATATAATAAAACTTTTAACCCCTCGGGTGCCCCCTCGAGGGAAGCGGGGTGGGGCAGGGGCGGGGGGAATTAAAATGCAACGGGGCGGGGGTTGGGGGAGGTGTCCCCCGCCCCATTTCCACCCGTAGGTACACCCAAATTCAATACCAAGTGACGACTCCTAATTTTTCTTAAAAACCCTTTTAGACTAAATTTTGGACCCAAATTGTAGCATTTTTAAAGTCCCATTTTAGATCCCTTTTTACTTATTTTAAAACAAAACCACATCTTTTGTAAATACTATATTTTTTCTATCACGGAAAAATGGGGCACGACATCATGAATAAAGAGTTATATCCCACATTGGTCCGAAAGATGCAGAAAAAGCGTTTAATATGTAAGTAAGGGTACAAAACCTAATGGTTTAAACTTTTGGGTCAAAGTTAGATTCTTGACTTACATATTGGATTCTTTGGTGGACTCTCTCGAGGCATTTCTCCCTATCAATAAGTAATTAAACTTATGATCGCTTGTAAAAATATTTTTCGAGCAAAATCAGTATTCCAACCATATATGACTCAGTTATATTGATAAGGCTGGCAGTTCCTTTGATACGGTCTTACAAACGTAAAGCATTTAATGATATTGCTTGGTTCCTGATGTTTAGATCTAAGGAAACTGTATTATTCTTCTATAATTTAGCGTGAAAGAAAACATTGAATAAGTTGGTATTTATGCATTAAAACAAGGATGTAATTTAGATCTGTTGCCAATATGGTGATAAGAAGTTAAACAAAACAAAACCAAAAGATGGAAAAAAGAAGTACGTGGATAGAACTGTATATCTCAGAAATCGTAGTGCCAATTTTGAATCCTCCTTAATCAGGATAAACCTCAACTAGACACCTCAAACCCAACACTGGAAATACTTTATAGTTACTGAATCCAGCATCTTGAAAAAGCTTTGCCCATTCCTTCTCAGTTGTTTCTTTAGCGCCGTGTAGAACCAACATCGCCATGTCCATATTAACCTATGTTTCAACTGACTTATTATCTTCTATCTAGCTCTCCATTATGATGTCTATAATAATCACTTTTTCCCCTTTGGATCTTTCTGGAATAGCATTATTGCAGTTCTTGAGTATCTTCACACAGCCATCATCACTCCAGTCATGGAGAATCGACTGTTTGCCAATGAAATCACAAATTTAGAATATAAATAGTTATATTGGCGTCCAAAACTATTTATGGCGCTTCACCATTCTCTTACGTTAATTGGCAGCCAAACAACTCCTAGTTTCTTTTGCGAATATTCTAGCTTCTCAGAAAAAAATGAGGACATATTTATTAGGGATAAATAAGGATATATCTATTAGGGATACCCACAATTTTCCCCCTTCTCGTGAAGCTTTGATATAATCATACTTTACCACCCTTAGCTTCTCATATATACACTTTTCCTATCCAAGTTAACAGAGTTAGAGCTATATAATTGAGCTATGTGATGTCATTTTTTTTTCTTCTGATTGAAATAGTATCGTTACAGGCAAATTGTATATTTTGAATGTTTAGGATAGCGAAGTGTTATTATATTAAAGAGTAATAGTGGGAAAAGTGAAATCTCAATCCCCTTTCTTTTTCCTTTTATACCTAATAATTTATATTTTCATTTTAAGTAAACATGAATCAGTTATAAAAACAGAACATACTGTAATTTATGATGCTTAACAAATATACTTTATTTTGAAAAGTTATTGATATCGTCTTTCACAATAATTTCAATTTTCTCCAATTTTTGTGTTCGAAATAGGACTAGTCACATATTTGTTATTTCTTACACATAGTTCACTATTGATAATCTCATTTACATTAATATCTTTTAAATTTATGTTATTAATCTTAAAATTTTTGAATTTAAAGAACAAGAAATGAATGAGTCATGCAAGGAATCAATAAATTTTGTATGAACAAATTTTTCTATGAAAAGTTTTGTAAATAAAATTTTTGAAACTCTTTGTCGAGATTCGTATATCTAAAAGTGTACGTAAAATGAAATTGATAGTTATGTTGTTTTAATCTTATTACTATGACTTGAATATATTTTTAATACTTGGAACATTATCCTCTATCTCATATGATGCTAAACAACTGTGGTACCTAAAGATGTACTTTTAACAATAATAGATGGGAGATGTCATTACACTCATATTTTGGATGGAGTTAGCTCTTCTTTTTAACGCAAAGCTTGTCTTCATTGTCAAACTGTAGATTTTCTAAGTGTAATAATCTCTAAAGTTTAGGGTGTAAACTGCGATTAATTAACATTATTCATTGTTATTCTATTTTTACGATTGCCATCTTAGTCAACGCTAGCTCTTGCCAAATCAACTGGTAAGGTTAGAGGTTTTTTTTTTTTTTGGATGGTTTCTAGGAATCACCAAATACTGTATAGCACAATTTATAGCTTATTTCTCAAAATATTCAAATAGTTAAAGCAAGGATGGTGGATGTCTCTAATTACCTTGAGTAAGATTGCATCACCAGGAGGTACCATCTCTAGCATATTTCCTGCAACAAAGTCCAAGTTCTCAGTTCTGTGTTGGTTGGCCACCACGTGTGGGAGATCACATACAAGACATTCTAAGTTGGGAAAATTTTGGGAATGGCCTTAGTAAATTCACTAGTGCCACCTTCAACATCAACTAAAGATGTTAGGTCCTCAAACACAGACATGCATTGGGTCATCACCAGACATGCCAGGTCCTCCAACATCAACGACTAAACTAGAGTCACCTGCCTAACGATTAAGCTAGAGTCACCAGCCATGGCTTCATTAAAGATTTTCCCAAATTGAGGTTCTGCAGCAGCATAAGACCAGAAGTTTTTCCCATGTGTGTTGGGGAAACCGGGTAATTTTCCACTCAAATAATACAACTAGTGATTAAACCGATTCAGTAATTCCCAGGAAAGATCACTGAAACAATCTACTTAGTCAGAATTACCATTCCAAGTAAATTCCCTTGAAAGGCTGGAGGGGTCACAAGCGATCCCATTTAAAATCCGGTCTCCTAGACAGAATTTATGTGCACTGTGTATTATCACAACTAGACCCGTGTATACATAAATATTACGTACACACGAATAAGAAAATACACCCAAATGAATCGTATAAAACACTACAAATAAACCCGACAAATATAGACAAATATATTGAATACTATACTACAATAGAAAAGAAACTACTAAATAAGTGCGGAATAAATAAAAGAGATAAGGAAAGAACGCACCCGAAAAATTGATAACGGAGTTCGGCCAATTTTGCCTAATCTCCGAGCACCACTCAAGTAGCATGCTTTTATAATTTAGGAGAAGAAAGATTACAAAAGAATTACAAAATCCTTTTGGGTAATTCTTTTTATTTTTGGTACATTTCAATTTGGAGGACTTGAGAGCTATTTATAGCTCTCAAGCCAAGCTTCTACCAATAATCCTACCGATGTGGGATTTGTAAATTTTGCCAAAAAATCAACAATATTGGCTTGAGATAGTCAATAATGTTGGCTTTGAATTCAAATGTTGAATTTAACAAATCTCCATCTTGGCATAATTTCTAATCCCACCCAAAATACAAACCTTCTCACCTAAACTGTCCTTGCGGTGCTTCCAAATTTGCGCCGTCAGACCCCAACTCAAATATGCAGGATATTGACCAAGTCTAAACAATGTTCAAATTTGGACCTTATAACCACCTTGGTCAGCATATCTGCAGGATTCTCCGTAGTCCAAATCTTCTGGAGAAAAATCTCCTCTTCTTCGAGAATTTCCCGCACAAAGTGATAGCGAACATCAATGTGCTTCGTTCTTGTGTGAAAGATTTGGTTCTTTGCTAAGTGAATAGCACTCTGACTGTTACAAAATACGTCAATATGTTTTTGACTAACTCCCAAGTTTTCAAGCAATCCTTGAAGCCAAATTGCCTCCTTCATAGCTTCTGTAATCGCCATGTACTCTGCCTCCGTTGTTGACAAAGCCACCGTTGACTGCAAAGTAGACTTCTAACTAACTGGTACCTTGGCAAATGTGAACAAGTAGCCAGTTGTAGAACGTCCCTTATCCAAATCACCTGCATAGTCAGAATCACAATATCCAACTACACATTGACCAAGTGATTTATCCTGCTCAAATACTAATCCAACATCTACGGTATTTTGGATATACCGTAGAATCCATTTCACAGCTTGCCAATGACTATTGCCCGGATCATGCATAAACCTGCTTACCACACTAACTGCCTGTGAAATGTCGGGTCTTGTACACACCATTGCATACATCAAGCTTCCAACTGCACTAGCATACGGGACTTTCGCCATGTATGCTCGCTCTTCATCCGTTTTTAGAGATAATAGACTACTAAATTTCAAATGAGGAGCAAGCGGAGTACTTACAGGCTTTGAATCTTCATCTATGCCAAAACGTTGTAGTACTTTCTTCAAATACAGCTTCTGTGTCAGACAAAGCTTGCCTCTCGTTCTATCCCTACTTATTTCCATGCCGAGAATCTTCTTTGCTTCTCCCAAATCCTTCATCTCAAACTCTTTACTCAACTGAGCCTTCATTTTGTCAATTTCAACTTGGCTCTTTGATAATATCAGTATATCATCAACGTACAAGAGGAAGTAGATATAGGAATTATCTCGTAACTTGCGCAAATACACACAGTGATCGTATTTACTTCTTGTGTACTTCTGACCCATCATGAACTGATCAAATCGTTTGTACCATTGCCTCGGTGATTGTTTCAATCCGTACAACGATTTGCTCAACTTACAAACCCAATTTTCTTTACCAGCAACTTTAAATCCATCTGGTTGAGACATATAGATTTTCTCCTTCAAGTTACCGTGAAGGAACGCGGTCTTCACATCAAGTTGAGCTAGCTCCAAATTCAGCTGCGCTACCAAAGTCAACAAAATTCTAATAGAGAAATGTTTAACAATTGGAGAAAATACCTCATTATAATCAACTCCCTCCTTCTGAGCGTAGCTTTTAGCCACCAATCTTGCCTTGTAACGAACATCATTCTTGTCAGAAAATCCTTCTTTCTTTGCAAATATCCATTTGCATCCAATTGCCTTCTTGTCCTTCGGTAGTTGTGTCAACTTCCATGTCCTGTTCTTCTGAAGAGATTGCATCTCTTCTTCCATAGCATCTTTCCATCTATTATTTTTTGTACTTCGAACTGCTTCAGAAAATGTGGATGGAACATCATCAACAACTGGAAGTGCATAGGTCACCATGTCAACAAAACGAGCAGGTTTATGAATTTCTCGTCTTGCTCTATTGACAGCAATTGACTCTTGTTGCTGTTGAGCCTCTTGGGTTGAAACCTCTTTCTCATCTGACTCCTCTTCTGCCATGGGAGAGTCACTGATGGTGCTGTTTGCTGGACTCACCATTATTTGCTCAAACTCCACCTGTTTCGGCGTACACTTCACCTGTTGCGGAGTACTACTAGTCCCATCTTGTGCTACCTTATTCAACATGGCAGATTCGTCAAAGGTAATATCCCTGCTGATAATGGTTTTCTTTACTTCTAGACACCACAACCGGTATCCCTTAACTTCAGCATTAAGGCCCATAAAGAGAGCCTTCTTTGCACGTAGATCCAATTTTGATTCATTTACATGATAATATGCACTAGAACCAAAAATACGCAAAGAACCATAATTTGTTGCAAGTTTTCCAGACCATACCTCTAATGGAGTCTTGCCACTGATTGCAGATGATGGCAAGTGACTAACGAGATGTTGAGCGTATGTCACAACTTCAGCCCAAAACTTTCTGTCTAACCCAACATTAGACAGCATGCAACGTACTTTCTCCACTAGTGTCTTGTTCATACGTTCTGACACCCCATTCTGCTGCGGTGTTTTTCTAACTGTGAAGTGCCGAACTATGCCATACTCTTCGCATATCTTCTGGAAGGGATCACTCTTGTATTCTCCACCGTTGTCTATTCGGAGAATCTTGATCTTTCTTCCCGTCTGATTTTCAACCTGAGCTTTCCATTTAAGGAAAATCCTTAGCACCTTATCCTTGCTCTTCATAGTAAACACCCAAACTCTTCTGAAAAAATCATCAATAAAAGTGACAAAATAGTACCTGCCACCAAGGGATGGAGTCTTGGCAGGCCCCCATACATCTGAGTGCACATAATCCAAAATACCCTTGGTATTATGGATACCAGTACCAAATTTCACTCTTCTTTGTTTTCCCAGAACACAATGCTCACAAAATTCTAATTTGCAAACTTTTGTACCTTTCAATAATCCTTGTTTGGCAAGATTTTGCAAGGATTTTTCACCAGCATGTCTCAATCGCATGTGCCACAACTTTGTTGCCTCTGTATCTTTCTTTCTACTGGAAGATGTTGCTGCTGCTACTGTCCCAACAACTGTACTACCTTAGTAGTAATACAGATTATTCTTTCTCACACCTTTCAACATCATAAGTGCTCCCGAGGTTTCTTTAAGAATTTCATCTCTCATCTTCATTTCCAAGCCTTTTGACTCCAAGAGTCCCAAGGAGATGAGATTCCTCTTCAAATTCGGCACATACCGAACATCTTTCAAGATTCTAATGGATCCATCATGATTACACACCTTGATTGAACCTATTCCACCTGTTTTACATGGATTGTCATTTCCCATGTACACAACTCCACCATCAAGTTCTTCAAATTCAAAGAACCACTCCCGCATGGGAGACATATGATAGGTACAAGTTGAATCCAAAATCCACTCGTCTGGATGGGATGTTAAAGGTGATACAGCCAAAGAGAAATCTGATTCCGCATCACTTTTGCATTCTGCAACATTTACGTCTTGCGGAGCTTTCCCTTTCTTCTTTAACTTTGGACAGTCTTTCTTCCAGTGCTCTTTCTTACGACAGAAAGCACACTCATCTTTGGCAACTCTGCTTTTCGATTTGGACCTTCCTTTTCTCCCCTTTGATTGGCTTTGTTGACGATCTCTTACCACTAACGCTTCATCTGCTGTAGCTACTTTATTCTTCATTTTATCCTGCTTTCTCAATTTATGACTATACAAAGTAGAACATACAGCATCTAAAGACACATTTTCCTTCCCATGAAGTAACGTAGTTTCCAAATGTTCAAATTCATTAGGAAGGGATGACAACAACATTAAAGCCAAATCTTCATCTTCAAAATTTACATCTAAATTTAACAGGTCTGCTACTAACTAATTAAATATAGTGATGTGTTCATTCATAGTAGTACCTGGTTGGTAATCGAATTGGAATAATCTTTTCTTCATTAAGAGTTTATTCTGACCACTCTTTTTCAGAATTTCTCCTCTAATGCCCTCCACAATTTTCATGCAGAAGTCTCGTTCTTGAAAGCATATTTCTGCTCTCTGGACAAACACGATCGAATAGTTCCGCATGCCAACCGATTTATAATACTCCACTCCTTTTCTTCTATGTCATCTGGTTTCTTTTCTTCAATGGCAATGTCAATATCTTGTTGGAAAAGGGAATCCATGACCTTGTCTTGCCATATGCCGAAATGGCCAGTACCGTCAAATGTCTCCACTGCCACCTTCAAATTTGACATTGGAATCCTCGACCATGTGGACGAGGAAGCCGATGCCCCAAATATAATTTTTGACGTGAAATTGTCAGATGCCATTACAGACTCAAATGATAGTACTCAATATAAATAATTACAAATAGGCCAAAGGACGAACCTTCGGCTCTGATACCACTTGTTGGGGAAATCGGGTAATTTTCCACTCAAATAATACAACTAGTGATTAAACCGATTCAGTAATTCTCAGGAAAGATCGTTGAAACAATCTCCTTAGTCAGAATTACCATTCCAAGTAAATTCCCTTGAAAGGCTAGAGGGATCACAAGCGGTCCCACTTAAAATCCAGTCTTCTAGACAGAATTTACGTGCACGGTGTATTATCACAACTAGACCCGTGTATACATAAATATTACGTACACACGAATAAGAAAATACACCTAAATGAATCGTATAAAACACTACAAATAAACCCGACAAATATAAACAAATATATTGAATACTATACTATAATAGAAAAGAAACTACTAATAAGTGAGAAATAAATAAAAGAGATAAGGAAAGAACGCACCCGAAAAATTGATAATGGAGTTCGGCCAATTTTGCCTAATCTCCGAGCACCACTCAAGCAGCCTGCTTTTATAATTTAGGAGAAGAAAGATTACAAAACAATTACAAAATCCTTTTGGGTAATTCTTTTTGTTTTTGGTACATTTCAATTTGGAGAACTTGAGAGCTATTTATAGCTTTCAAGCCAAGTTTCTACCAGTAATTCTACTGATGTGGGATTTGTAAATTTTGCCAAAAAATCAATAATATTGGCTTGAGATAGTCAATAATGTTGGCTTTGAATTCACATGTTGAATTCAACAATGTGTTGTATCAAATGGAGAGGGATCATCGTTCTCGAACCACTCAGTCAAGAAATTCCAGGGCTTCAGTGCAATAGGATCGCTCACATAATATATAAATGCCCTCATATTGAAAGGCTCATTCTTTAAAAGAAGAAGGCCTGCAGTAGAGAGTGAATAACCTTCATTTTGCTGAACAAAGAAGCCAACATTTGATAAGAATCGCATTAAGGGATGGATGTGGATAGATTTAGAAATGTTGATTGGGAGGGCAGAAATCAGGTCAGAAATCGTGATGGGCTTCCCATGTTGATCAATGACATCTGGGATTCCCAATTCAATTGCACATTTTAGAGATGCACATTTTCTGAAGTTGAATACTTGGCTCCCTGCATAGTCTTGAGCTTCACGAAGCTCAACAAGATTCTCAACCTTTTCCATTCTTAGAACTTTTGGAATTACATGGAGTTAGGCTACTTAATCGCTCTACAAGTTGAACAACACCATTTTCACATTTATAGAGGAATAATGCAAAAGGAATTGTCGCTTATATCTCCATTCATAGAAAAGTGGCTACTCCTTTTCCGTCTCATTGTTAATATTATGTTTTCCCTTTTTGAATGTTCAAAATGAGAGTAATTTTCTAAAGGTTAACATAACATTTTATTAGCTCTCCCACTTACTTAACCATTTGAAAAAGTAACATTTTTCACCTGCCATTGCATTGCTCATACTTTTAAATTTTGAATTTGAGGATAGCATTGTAAAATCACACAAATCTACCTTATTCAGACACAATAATTACATATTCCCTTAAAAAGTTAGTTTCCTAAAAAAAATGACTCAAATATAAGACAGAAGAAGTATTATTTGTATTGAAAATGTAGAATGTTTGTTTGGCTTTTACGTTTTTAAAAATTAGAAGTTCTTTCCAAAAGCATTTTATGGGCTCTTTAAGAATCAGCTTTTTCAAATTAATAACCCAATATAATAACTAAAAAACAAAGAAAAAGAGAAAAAGACAGCTCTTAAATGTTGAGGGTGTAGTTCTAACTTCCAAAAAGAATCAGTTTTGTTTTAAAGAAATCATATTTTCCATGAAGACCTTACAGTTGTACAAAACTCTTAAATTGTACTAAACAGCCATCCCTGGCTGCAAGTAAACTCCATCCATGTCTTACAAAGCAATTACAAATTACAAATCGATCCCAACAAAGATTTAGTCAATAATAACCAGCCGGAACAGATTGTGTCATGAGCTCACCGCCAAAACCAGCATCAACCAACAACAAATGGAACCAAATTTACAGAATTGTCCACCTACTTCAAGTGTTAATAGGGGACCAAAGTTTACTGTTCATATCTCAAACTCCAACGTTTATTATTGTTAAGATTGAGATTAAGATATTCAGTATTTTTTTTAAAGATAGATATTTAGTTTTATAAATAAATACCCGATTGAATAAGACAATGGGATAATGTATTGATATATAAGACAAAGGGGTGTCTTATCTTGAAAATACACCAAAAACTGGTCGGCTACCAAAACCCCATCAAAAAACAGATAAAAGCCGGCCGAATACAGAGTTATAAGGGTGTGGATGTGTTCCTCTCTCACGAATTGAGAATCATATGATTCTCAAAATGACAAGTCAAAGTCCAAGAAATTAAATCCCAGATTTTTAGATGTTATTGTTGTCGTTAAAATAAATTTTGTTCGGTGATTTCCAAATGTAAGAGGCAAACGACCGAAAACTTAATGTCAATGATGTTTATTTTGGTGGATTCTAAAATGAAAGTATCAAAGAGAGTTAAATCTCATGGATTATCAAATAGCGATGGAACCTAGCACTTGAGCAAGAGCATATGTCTGGAGGCTCAAAACACTGTCAAGTATAATCGAGCATTAAAAAAAATAAAAATCTTAATTGAGCATTACACATATGTAAAACTTTTGTTTATTAGTTTGAAATGTTTACTGTATGTCTAATCACAATTAAATGGATAAAGTTTTACTAAAACGTGCACGCTGTAAGTTAAGGTTTAACAACAACAATGACATTTAAAAATTTGGGATTTAATTTTCTTCTATTTTGAAAAATTCTTGTCATTTTGAAAATCATGTGATTCTCAATTCTTGAGAGAAGAATAGATCCTTATAAACCTGTATTCAGCCGGCTTTTATCTGTTTTTTTAATGAGGTTTTGATAGCCGACCAGTTTTTGGTGTATTTTCAAGCTAAAACACTCCTTTGTCTTATATATCAATACGTCACGTCTTTGTCTTGCATGTCAATCTACATTACCTGCCGCTTGTTGATTTATGATGCCGCCTTGTACATCAATTCATTTCCAACCTGCCTTAGATTCGAAATACAGAGTCTAATGCATGCATCTGCTACTTTCTTTTGAGGTTTTCTCTGTGGTCTTGGAAAGTCAATCCATCTACTCGGGTGCCCCAATCCTGAATTGGATACTCTTGCTTTGACTTTCACTATGGTACTCTATTTTTGTGGAGTAAATGACAGAAATATTTTTAAACTATTCAAAATTTATTATTTTGATCTTCAAATAAAGGACTCTTATGACAATTGTGTTTTAAAATGTATTATGAAAGACTTGTTTAGATCAGCCTTGCTTTGGTTGTTTTATTTGATAATTTTTGTACATAGAATTGGGCTGTAGCAGTAAATAGTTGTATTTTGTATGGCAGGTTGAATTTCGGGTTCATCTTGGTTGTTGCCAATTGCTACAGACGTACATGGCAGGAAGACTTAAAAGTTAGTATGTACAAAATTTTAATTAGGGCAAATTTCACTTTATCCCCCTGTGGTTTAGCATTTTTCACATAACCCCCCTATGGTTTCAAAAACTATACATAACCCCCTTATGGTTTGGATTAAAGTGTCAAAGTGACGAGAATGATCATTCATAACGGCGTCACCTAAAATGTCAAAAATAGCCTTATGTAAAGTTGAAATTTATGTATTAACCAAGGGGGGTTATGTGTATATTTTGAAAATTATAAGGGGGTTATATGGTAAAATATTAAACCATAAGGGGGTTATATGGTAAAATATAAAAATCATACGGGGTTAATGTGTCATGTATTTATAAGGGTAATTTCGATATTTTTAGAAATTTCGTTACGAGTGACTATTTCCGTTACTTTGACACTTTAATCCAAACCATGAGGGGGTTATGTATAGTTTTTGAAACTATAGGAGGGTTATGTGAAAAAATGCTAAACCACAGGGGGGTAAAATGTAATTTACCCTTTTAATTATTTTGGTTTTGATTCTAGACAGGGTGATGTTATGTCCCAATTTTGGGACGTAAAAACACATATAATGGCGTCTGTTCTTCTCGATTCTCTTGTTCATTGCACGAATGAGGAAAGAGTTATCTTGGCTGAAAATTTTTGAAGGTTTTTTTTAACTGAAAAGGGAAAAGTGAATTAAAAAAGGATCAAGTGATGATATTCCATTCAAATTGGTTGGGAATCCACCAATTGTTTTCAATTAATCAAAATTATGAAATTATGAGGATAAAATGTGTTTTGGTTGGAACTTGAAGAACAAAATTAGTCCAAACCCCAAACATTGGGAATCAAAAGTGCAATTTTCCCTTCATGACAGAAATGATACACCATGAAGGCCTAAACTGGTTTCTATCAGATATGGTTCACTATTGTCATAGGTTGTAAATTATTTTCGTTTAAAGTGGTAATATAGAAATATTCTATTATGCTTGAATAACAAATTAATTGTCGAAAAATGTTTTTGATTTCTTCCACAAAATTCTGTAGTTTCCCAACTTGCAACAAGTTGAAGTTCAAAAAGAGCTTGGAGCAATGTTACCAATCAAATTTGAATAAGTCAATTAATTGGAAGATCAAAAGTCCGCAGCTCACTTTCAGAGGAGACTTCAGAGACGACTGGAAGTAAGATGTTGAGCTGCATCTATTTTCCGTCCACATATTGAAGTTTTAGTCTTCAAAGACTATTCTGCTGAATTACAATCAATCCTAACTGACCTGTTCTTCTAGAAAATGACCCTGCGGAGTAAGAACATCTATGCTAGTTGGTCATAGCAGCGTCTATCTCGATTTCATCCATAGACCCGAGGCAGAACATATTGCTTTGGGAGGGCAAATTTGATTTCGTATGAACTAGATGGTATAATAACAAGAATTTCTAAAATTTTGTACAGGGGCAAGCATTATAGCTCAAATGAGAATACATTTTTTTTTTTTTTTGAAAACTTTCAAATATTTAATGGGTGAAGATAAAATTTTCTGAGTCTAACTTGGGGAGGTGACTCCTACCCAATCTCCTCTCCGGAACCCCTAGGCCTGTCCTCCCATAATTTGATAGCCATTAAGTAGGAAAAATCAACATTTATGCAGACTGGTGGCTGTTATCATAATTTACGGCTAGAGACCACCACACTAATCTCTGCTCCCACCTCCAGGCGTGTGTTAGCGTGTTATGAAGATTTCCATGCTCTTCTTCAATATATATGGTTTTTCTTTTTTTATTTGCTACCAGTTTTTGTTAGCATGGCAATGGGCAAAATTCACCACTTCTCCTTAAATTTTAGCCTAGTTTCGTTTGCGATGAGGGCTGCCAGCAACAACAATATTACTACGGATAAATCAGCGCTTCTTGACATTAGTAGACAAAAGAACTCCCCTGGAGAACACCTTAATTTTGGTATTAATAATTTTGGTGGAGAGCTTCCCTCTTGTTTTCGTTATTTACAGAAACTCCAGCACCTTTTGACTTGAAAGCTTTACGGGTTCTATCCCGCCTTCTAAGCACTCCAACAGATGTAGATTACTTAATATATTGCAGGGGAATGATTTTGATGTCAAAGTTATGATATATTTCATCTCGTAGTCATGACATATTACAGGAATTCAGAATCATTTAAGGACATGGGGCAAAGCCAAATTGAATAAATTTCTTCCACTAGCTAAACAAATGCCTTACTGTCATTACAATACAAGTATTATGGAGATTAAATACTTGACCTACGTGGTTTCACAGAACTTGAACTGTAACAGGGTATATTTAATATCTAGGCAAGCCAATGTTCCACATATCATATACCAACCAATGAATATTAAGCGCAATTAAGTAAAATCGATGTATATAAAAGGCAATACTCAAAAGCTTTATGCGTAATAGCATTTTTTTCAGCATATATATTTGCTACAAAATAAAAAGTCTAACTATGTGAAACAGACCCTGACTTGTCTTGCACGGTAGACAAGTAAAAAGTTCTAACCCAACATGTCGTTTAAAGAAGACTTGACGGTGGCCCCTTCCCCGCCCCGGACCCTTACGTCCGTCCTTACATAATTTGTTAGTAATTTTGAACTTGGTTAGAAACAAATGTAATGAGCATATTTTTTTTCCTAATGGGATGAAACTTTTAACGTAATGACGACTAGATACGAAGTGTTGAAAATATGCTTGAATTTTCTAAGAAGCAATGACAAAAACCAAATTAATGAGAAAAACCTGTATTTAGAATGGGTATGTAATAGTCATCCTTATGTTTGATTTGCATTTTGGCAGAGAGTGTGTATATATATATATATATATATATATAAAGTACTATTCTGATTCTTTATTAGAATAAGTATTTGTCCGATAAAAAAAGGTGATGGGGTTAATTTACGTTTTTTAACAAAATCCGAGCAATCATATCATCTGTACCATAATGCTCGGATAACAAATTGATTGCCCAAAAATTTTTTTTGATTTCTTCCGCAAGATTATATAGTTTCTAAGCTTGCAATGACTTGAAATTCAAAAGGAGTGTCATCAATCAAAATTGAAGGATATAATAAATTGGGAGAGAAGAAGTCTAGAGCTCACTTTCAGGGGAGACTTCAGAGACGATCTGAGGTAAGATAATGAGCGACATCTTCCCCGATATTGACATTGTATTCTCCGAAGACTATTCTGCCAAATGTTTAGTCAATCTTGACCTGATAATGCAACAAGTGACCAAGAGACTACTTAAGCAACGAATGATCCAAATTCACTGAAGCACTAATGTTCTACTCTCCCTGGGCACACAAATTATTTGAAAGCCGTATTATATTTTAATTGACATATTTTGCTAGAAAGTGAGCGTATGGAATGATAGACATGTATGCTATTTGGTCACGGCAACGTCTATCTCGATTTGATGCATAGACCCGATGCAGAACATATTACTTTTGGGAGGAAAAATTTGATTTCATATCAACTAGATGCTATAACAAAAGATCTTGCAAAGTTTCGGGTAGAAGCAAATATTTTAGCTCAAAAAGAAAAAGAAAAATATTTTGAAAACTTTCAAACGTTTGAGGGGTGCAAACAACATTTTCTGAATCTAACTTCGGATGGCGAATCCTATCCAGTCTCCTCTCCCAAACGCCTAGACCGGTCTGCCATAATTTGATAGTTAATAAGTAGGAAAATCAACATGGATATTGACTGGTGGGTATTTTTCTGCTATTGACGTTATCATAGCTAGAGACCACCACATTAATTGATGCTCCCCACCTCCATGTGTGTGTTTTTGTGTTATGAAGACTTCCACACTCGTCTTCAGTATATATGATTTTGCTGTTGACACCAATTCATTTGAGTTACAGTAAAAAAAAATCTCAACTTGATCAATGAGCAAGGCCATGGGCAAAATTCAGTACCTTTTCTTGATAAATTTTAGCTTAGTTTCGTTAGCCATGATGGCTGCCGGCAACAGTAATGTTACAACGGATCAATTAGCGCTTCTTGCGCTAAGAGATCGCATGATCAATTCGGAGCCTCGAGAAATCTTGGCAAAAAACTGGTCCATTACCTCCTCTGTTTGTGATTGGATAGGGGTCACCTGCGGCTCTCGACACCGCTGAGTGACTGCCTTGAATATCTCAAACATGAACCTTACTGGTACCTTACCTCCTCAACTTGGGAACCTGTCCTTTCTGGTTTCCGTTAACATCAGCAGTAACAATTTCCACGGGGAATTGCCTGACAAGTTAGTTCACTTGCGCAGATTGAGATACCTTGATTTTGGGATCAACAATCTCGGTGGAGAGCTTCCCTCCTGGTTTGGTTTTTTATACAAACTCAAATTCCTGTCTCTTGGAGACAATAGCTTTATAGGTTCCATCCCGCCTTCCATCTCTAACATGTCAAACTTGGAGACGCTACGGCTGTCTTTCAATTTCATTGAGGGGAGCGTTCCAACCGAATTTCAGAATCTTCATAATTTGAAGAATTTGATTATTGAGAGTAATCAGCTTTCTGGTCCTTTGCCTCTCCATGCATTCAATATTTCCTCACTGGAGATCATTTCCTTCATGAATAACAGCCTATCCGGCATTCTTCCGGACGACGTCTGTCAGCACCTTCAGAAACTTACATGGCTTAATCTAGCATACAACAATTTGATCGGTCTAATACCTTCAACACTGTCTCAGTGTTCATTGCTTCGGTATCTTGCCTTGTCTGGGAACCATTTTAGTGGACCGATACCAAAGGGAATTGGGAACTTGACAACGCTGGAAACACTGGCTCTGGGGTTGAACAATTTAACAGGTAAAATGTGTTAGTGAACTGCTTTTATTCCTATTTTTTAAGTATAGATTAAGCTTATGCTTCTGTTCTTGTATATGCTTTATAGATATCTAGTAAGCCTATGCTCTGTTCTTCTATATGGAGGTTTCAGAGAAGCAGAGTAACTATACCAACATTTTTTTTTTTTTTTTTGCGGTTTTGATAGACAGTGATGAGAAAGCACAGCCTCTCTCTCTCTCTCTCCCTCTCTCTATTAGTCTAGAATTCAATAGATTAGCAAGTTACATTTCTAGAATCTTCCCGAAGGAAATCAGCACCGCCTTAATTGTGGTAACTTATTGCAGGCATAAATGGACGGCAAGTGTTTAGTAGAAATCTGAGGTAACTCTATGAGTTTTAAATTGGTGTCTTAGTTTAGAGTTGTGTGCAGTGTATAATCGTTAGTGCCCCAGGAGTACTGGTTATTTTGAGGTTTGGTCAATTTACATATCAGATCCTAAGGTCTGTCAATATTACTAAAAGGTCCTACATATCAGACCCTAAGGTTTGTCAAATAGATTTATAACATAAACACTCTTGTCGCTTTTTTTTTTTTTTTTTTTTTTTTTTTTTTTACGACAGATAGTCGAACAAGTGTGGCAATGTCTGATAAAACTTTACTAGTATTTGCCTCAGTAAGCAGAAAAACTATCCTATTTTCTTTCCTGCCACAGATGCCACATGGTTACTGCAATTAGTAACCATGCAACAATTTCCAATTAATGCATTTGGAAAGTTAAAAAATCTCGTCATTGTTTGTTACTACATTTTTTCATTTCAAGTCAAATCAATCTCATAAAAGTTGAAATTTTGCAGGTGCGATTCCAAATGAAATAGGGAATCTAACTATATTGACGCAGTTAGGTTTTGGTGACAACATATTGACGGGTATGTCTTCGTTCCTAATTACAAATTCTTAATTGCGTAGGATCATCTTTAAAACTCCACATCAGTTTGATGTATAGGATAACTTGGGCCTATGTTTGGTTGAATGAAATTAAACTTTTCCTTTTAATGGATTTTATGTTCAAAGAGGTTAGTTTTAAAGCCTTGCTATAAGGATCTAGGAAGACCTATGACTTTCTATTATTCTAAAAGAATTTTTTTTTAAATTTTAGAATATTGCTAGACATTGCCAATGGAAAGTTGCCAATTGTATGCTAACGCAAAAGCACTTCAATTACCATATTACAGGTGGAATACCCGAAAATATTGGGAACCTTCACAGATTGGAGGCACTTTACTTGCACAACAGCACATATCGAGTTCCATACCAGCTGCAATTTTTAACATTTCATCTCTCCAACGTATTGCACTTAACCGCAACAAATTCTCAGGAACCATTCCTTTGACAGTGAGTAATAAGCTAAGCAATTTGGAGACTCTTTTTCTTAATCATAATTGCTTGAGTGGAGTTATACCTAGCTTCATCTCAAATGCTTCTAAGCTAGTTATTTTGGCGCTTCACAATAATGAGCTCACAGGTTCAATCCCCACCTCTTTAGGAAATTTAAGATATCTAAAATATCTAGGCATGCATTCCAACAGGCTATCAAGTGAATCCTCAGAATTGAGCTTTTTCACTTTCTTGACGAGTTGCAGATCCTTGACATATTTAGTGTTGGATAATAATCCTCTAAATGGTTTTCTACCGGCTTCTTTTTCTAACTATTCGACTTCACTTGAAGTCTTAAGTGCAATGAGTTGTAAAATCAGAGGAAACATCCCAGCTGGAATCAGCAATTTGAGCAGTTTACTAGCTCTAGATTTTTCAGGTAATGAATTGATTGGATCAGTCCCAAGAACTGTGCATAGTTTGGCAAATCTTCAGGAGTTTTATTTGCACTCCAACCAACTGAGAGATGTCTTGGACATTTTTTGTGGATTACATAGTTTGGGTTTGTTAAGGTTGTGCCAAAATCAATTCTTTGGTAGTATTCCAGAATGCTTAGGAAATATGACAAATTTGAGACAGATTTTTCTAGGCTCCAACAGGTTGACTTCCATGATACCTGCTACCGTATTGAGCATGAAAGATCTTGAAATTCTCAACCTTTCATCAAATTTCTTAAGTGGATCGCTACCTTTAGAGATCGGGAACCTCAAAGCCGCATATAGTTTGGATCTCTCGGCTAATCAATTGTCAGGCATTATTCCTACCACAATTGGGGGGCTGCAAGCTATACAGAGTCTTTCATTGGCAAAAAATAATTTACAGGGCTCTATACCAGAATCATTTAGCCATATGGTCAGCTTGGAATTCTTGGACCTTTCACACAATAATCTCTCTGGTGCGATACCCAAGTCAATGGAGGCACTCAAATCTCTTAAGGAATGCAATGTTTCTTTTAATAGACTAAGCGGCGAAATTCCTCGAGATGGTCCCTTCAGAAACTTTACAGGTCAATTGTTCATGAACAATGAAGGACTCTGTGGTGTTCCACCATGTCGGAGTAATTCAACTAGAAGATCAAGCAAAAGAAAGGTGCTTCTACTTGTCATTAGTTTGTCAGGGATTGCAGCAATACTGATAATAGCAATTGTAGCAATATTGAATCTAAGGTGGCCAAAGAAACCAAAGAGTTCTGGTGGAACAGAGTTGATGTCAGCGGCAAAATATGAAAGATTTTCATACTATGACCTTTTGCACTCAACCGATAACTACAATGAAAGCAATTTGCTTGGAGAAGGGAGCTATGGTTCTGTTTACAAAGGGATCCTAAGTGATGGCACTGCTGTGGCTATCAAGGTATTCAACTTGCTAGTGGAAGATTCATTAAAAAGCTTTGATAGAGAATGCGAGGTACTAAAGAGTTTACGCCATCGAAATCTCACAAAAGTGATTTTAAAGCCTTGGTGCTCAAATACATGCCCAATGGGAGTCTTGAGAAGTGGTTGTACTCTCACAACCATTTTTTAGATATGTTTCAAAGAATAAACATAATGATTGATGTTGCTTGTGCATTGGAATATCTCCATTATGGTTTTGATACTCCCGTGGTACATTGTGACTTGAAGCCCAGTAATATATTGCTTGATGGAGATATGGCTGCTCATGTAAGTGATTTTGGTATAGCAAAAATGTTTGGTGAAGGAGAAAGTATTTTGCATACCAACACCCTTGCAACCCTGGGATACACTGCACCAGGTTATCCATTTAAACTTTCGCCGTCTACATTTTATTTACTTCTACGATGCTGTTCATTTGTTGTTAATCTTTTAACTAATTCTATTATTCTGACTATTGTAATTTTTATGACAGAGTACGGATCAGAGGGGATGGTTTCGACAAGAATTGATGTATACAGTTTTGGAATAGTTTTGATGGAAATTTTTTCAAGGATGAGGCCTAGTGATGAAATGTTTTCAGGAGATTTAAGCCTTAAAAGCTGGGTAGAAGATTCTCTTCCTGATGCACTTCGGGCCGTTGATGCAAACTTAATCAGGCCAGAGGATGAGCATTTCACTGACAAGCT
Source organism: Coffea arabica (assembly GCF_036785885.1). Taxonomy (NCBI): domain Eukaryota; kingdom Viridiplantae; phylum Streptophyta; class Magnoliopsida; order Gentianales; family Rubiaceae; genus Coffea; species Coffea arabica. The sequence continues at coordinate 47,773,380 of NC_092316.1, read as the reverse complement.
GAAGTGTGTTACATTGATTATGAAATTGGCTTTGAACTGCTGTAGAGAATGTCCAAGAGAAAGGATCAGTATGAAAGATGTTTTAACAGAACTAATAAAGATCAAGCATCAATTTCAATTTCTGATGACAGTAAGTATTTATCCTTTTTGTGCAAATTTTACTTCTCAATGTTGAAAGTCATGTTTCCTCATTCAATTGAGCTTATAACCTGCTATTTTTTTTTTTTTTTTGCAGCATACCGTCAGGTCTTGATCGTATCAGAAACAATGCTTTTGGCCAATGCAAATAGATATTGCTGTATAAGTTGTAGGCTTGATTTATTTTGAATGTCAGAGAGAGATGTGCATTATTCCCTACATCACATTTGGACTTTCAGTTATAGGGAATATTGCATCTGTGGTTTTATTTTGCTTTTCTTTTTCCTTCTTTTAATTCTAACTGAGTTCTTGGCTACCTTTTCGTTTAACTAATCTAGTGACAAAAAGCATAAAATTAACAATTCCCTGCCATAAAACTCGAATAGCAAAAGCATGCCATTCACTTTCAAATGGGGACAAGCCTAGATTTGGGTTTGTTTCTTCTCCATCCACATATATACTAATGGACACTGGAATTAAAGTCAATGAAGGAATAAAGCAAGACCAGTTAACGGCGGCCCCTCCCCGACCAGCGTCGCAAGCTCCATTTCGTCCATGATTTGACAGTCCTTGTTTGGAACTAGGGCCGCTCGCGAGCCGTCCTTGTTTGGAACTAGGGTTGCAAACGAATCGAGCCGCTCGCGAGCCGTCCTTGTTTGGAACTAGGGCTGCAAACGAATCGAGCCGCTCGCGAGCGGCTCGAGTCAAGCTCGAGTCGAGCTCGAGCCAGCTCGAGTCGAGCTCGAGCCAGCTCGAGTCAAACTCGAGCTCGAACTCGAGCTCAGAATATTAAGCTCGTTAGCTCGCGAGCCGGCTCGCGAGCTTGAGTATATATATATATATATTTTTTATTTTTATTTTTATTTAATAATAAATTACGTATATTATATATATATATTTTTATTTTTTATTTTCATAGTGAAATTACGTATATATCCTTAATATTTTATTATTTATTTAGAAAAAAATATTATTTTATTTATTTTTTTAAAAAATAAAATATTTTTTTTATTTTTTTCGAGCTCGAGCTCGGCTCGACTTGATTCGAGTCGAGCTCGAGCTCGAAAATTGCCAGCTCGTCGAGCTCGAGCTTGGTAAAATTTAGTCGAGACTCGGCTCGATTAGCTCAAAACTCGACTCGACTCGGCTCGTTTGCAAATAGACTCGAAAATTGCCAGCTCGTCGAGCTCGAGCTTGGTAAAATTTAGTCGAGACTCGGCTCGATTAGCTCAAAACTCGACTCGACTCGGCTCGTTTGCAGCCCTATTTGGAACCTACTTGGAAAATAAATCAATGTTACGACCTTTTTCCATTGATTTGGTTTTATTTTTCCTTGAATGTGTTATTAGTGAACTTCCATGCTCGTTTCTATCTGTATATATCATTTTGCAGCTTATCCCAATTCTTAGTTTGTGAGTGCCCTGATGAGTGTGGAAATCTAAAATTTAACCATAAGCATGGCCGAGGACAAAATCTACTACTTCTTGCGCTTAGAGATCACATGATCGCTTTCACTTTAGTCGGCACGGCAGCCAGCGCCAGCAATGTTAGTTTGATCAAACAGCACTTCTTGACCTTAGAGATAACATTATCACTTCAGAACCTCAAGATTTCTTGGCAAAAAATTGGTCAATTACCTCCTCCACTTGCATAGTTGCATTGGTGCTGAGTCGATATTAGACCTATATTTGGAAACCAATTAAAATATCGGCCAGGCTTGGACCAGGTTAGGCTCATCTTGAATAAGACTTGACCCATTTAATTGTATAATTTTTGTTTTCTTTGTTTAGAGTAGATGATTTCAACACACCACTTTTTGACATGTATCCACTTTCCCTGTCTTAGATTGGTTTTAGGAGGCAAAAAATATTAAAGGGTAAGGCTATAAGGGTGTGTGGATATCAAATAGAAGAGCTTAATATTTATTCTTGTTGAATAATAAAATTTGATGATATGCTTTGACTATCTGTTTTACAATTACATGTTTTTTTTTTTAAAAAAACAAAAGCTATAGTAATATCTTAAAAAATGCCACAAAGAACTTATTAGTAAGAACTAAAAACACTTTAAAAGAATACACTAACATTCCTCTACGTTGGCACTTTTTTTCTTCTCACTTTCCTTCTTTTTCTTCTTAATACCCACTATTTTTCTAACCTTTATCCCTTTCTTTTCTTCATCACTTCCGGAACACCCAATCCATCACTGAATAGCTTAAATTCTTGAAACCTCTCATCCTCAAAGACATACGTAGCTTAGCTCTTTACTACGAAAACTGTTTCAGAGAAAATCTTTAATCAACATAAATATGGAAAGAAGAAGAAGGGTAACTAGAGGGCAAAAGTACACAATTAAAACCGCAATTAATGCTGGTAGGAGAGGTTCACAAAATTAGGATGGGAGATCTATGACTTCTATAAAATAAAAGGGAAATCAGTATAATTTAGTCTAACTAAAAGAGACACCCAGAAAATTTAAGGATTTTTCAAAAGACTATATCATATTGATGGCAATGGGAGTGGGTGCTTGTAGGGGCGAGGGAAAATGCAGGACTAAAGTGTGGGATGGATTTATTATACCATAATATGAATGTAGTTTTTATTTTGAATAATTTAATGAGTAGCTTTAGGAGATTAAGGTCCCCCTTATATTCTCCACCCATCTGCGGAGGGTTTACGTACTGTCTCCGCGGAGACCTTACCTTGCTTCCCAGACAACTCAGAGAAGTACACGCAACTAGAAAATGAAAGTCGGAAGTAGTGCTTTCTACGGTATGATCCGAAACTAGGCAAAGAACTTTCTTCTCTTATCTTAAGATATTCTATCTCGAGTTACCGTCGCATCAACGGGAAAGAGACGACAAGCCTATTCTATTATATGATACCCAAATCAGAATGGCGTCTATTCGGAGAGAGTGAGTGACGAAGCGGATAAGCTCCTGCTAAGCTAAACTCAAACTGCGTCGTCTCAGCCATCAGGTAAGACTTTTCAACCGTTTCAGTCACTAGTCATAATTGCACATGTAAACCAGAACAGGCAGTAGAGGTTTTTGCAAGCTGGTTGTTCTGGTATTATTTATGTTTAAATACAAAACTTGAATGAATAACATGGTCTATTGCAAGTTTGGACCCAAAAGCTCCCAACTGTTGGACAAGAAAATTAGAAATACTAGACAATAAGTCCATTTTAGCAAAGACTTCAAATTTGTCAATTATGATTAAAGTCCTTGTGTAACTATTAGAGGCGTTGGTTTCAATTGGATTAAAAGTCTAATGTGATACATTATTATAAATTCAAGTAACAAAATGCTTTACAAGAAATTTTAAGGATGAAATGATGAATTCTAAACAGTTCATAAACAACTGTAGAAGCTCTACCATTGACCGGAGATTATGATTTAGTGCATTCTATCAATTGACAACAGTTTAGACTTGATATTGTTCATTTCTCTAAGCACTGTCTCCATATTGCTCCTCTCTCTTGAGGATTCTCTTGAGCAATTTAGAGCTATTTCCATGATAAAAGATATGCAATCCAGCTTTTCTGCAAAGTGTTCTTCATCCTCCTGCAACAAGTTGGTATCTATAATCTGATAGAGCATTAGGTATAGAACTTTGCACCAAGTCCTTCAAGCTCGAATTGCCGTTGAATCTTTCATCATTAGGCTTTGTCCTTGTGAAGACTTCCATCAGCATGATTCCATAACTATAAAGATCACATTTTGTTGATACGAGTCCTTCCAATCCATATTCTGCAAAGAATCCCAGGTTTAAACAGAGATTCACAAAAAAATAAAAGATGTAAAATTTTGAAGGTAAACTAATTAGAGAAAAACCGTACTTAACCTGTATGTTCAAGAAATCTACTAACCTGGTGCTACATTGATAGGTTGCAATTTATCATTTATTTTATTATTAATTTTTCCTATTACCTGACCCGATGTGGATTAATTGCTGGATTAATTTTATCACTTTTGTATTTGGCATATATTTCAGGGAGTAGAACGAAAATACCATAATAAGTGCCAATTTGACAGTTATCAGAAAAGAGTTCAAATAGCAGGCAATCAAGGGCATTCTTGGAACAAGGAGATGCAGGACCTTTTTAGTAATTTTGACCGAAAACAGCAACTAGAAAAAGGGAAAAGAAAGCAAACCTCGGGGGAGGCTTCTTCCTCTCCGGAAGGAGAGCCGCCGCACAGCCTTGAGGACGTTAGAGAGGAGTAGAGCAAACAATGGCAGACAACTTTTTGGCTTAGTCTTTTGACTTTTCCTTGTGGGCTCAAGTAGCTTTTCCTTTTCCTTCTCGTATGATTGGACAAGTAGAAACCATAGAATCAATTGCTGTAGCTTTGCTATCTTTTCAAACATTGGAACCGAATTGAATTTCCCCAATTTCAAGAGACAATGGCCGCGGCTCTCTTTACAATTTCTTGTGGGTTCTTTTCATTCGGGATGAACTAAATCCCTTTGTCTAGTCAAGGAACAACGGAGGCTTTGATTCGTCTAAAAATTGTGAGATCGATTTAATTTTATCTTTTTCTTTTATTTATTGGTATTCGCATATTCTTTGATTTCAGTACTTATGATTATTTAATTAATTGATTGTCTTGAATCCGGATAATTAGTTAATTTAATAATCTATTGTCAATTGAGGTGTTAAATCCGTAATTGTTTAATTACCTCAAAATAGTGACAACTGGCATGCTTAGATTTGTGTCAGGAGAATACGCGGGCTAATCTAAAATAACCCTGGTAGTGCGTTATTTGGTTAGAATAGGGCTCCTCTAATACGTAAGTAGGGCTGTCAACGGTCCGGGTCTAGACCCGGACCCGGCCCGGACCCGGACGAATTTGCTGGGTACGGGTAGGTATATTGTTCCGGGACCCGGACCCGTTACCTCTTAATAATTTACGGGTCGGATACGGAATATACCATTCCGACCCGTATCCGACCCAGACCCGTTTTTAATTAATTAATAATTAAAAATATATACCTATATATTACTACTTTCGTTCCCAAATTTATCCAACCCTAACCTACCCACCGCCGCACATCTCTTTTTCCCCTCACTCTCTTTTCTCTTTTGCTCTCCCGTGACCAGTCCCGCCTCACATCCCGCCTCCGCCAGCTCTTCCAGTCTTATTCTTCCCTCTTTTCTACCGGCCACACATCCTCCCCTCTTTTCTGACCAGTGACCAGTCCCGCCTCACATCCTCCGCCTCCGCCAGTGACCAGTCCGCCGTGAAACTGGCGAGCTCTCTTCATCTCTGATGCCTGACGGAGTGACAGTTGTAGCTCCAAAGAAGCCCAACTCTTCCAGCTGTTGAGGGAAAATTTCACGGTTGGCAAGCTGAAAAAATTGGAGCTTTTGCTATCTGCCTTGCCTTCATCTTCCCAGGCATAATTGCTTTAAGGTATTGCCGAACCCACCTTATGCGGATAGTAAGGGGAAAAGAACAAAAGATTAACTTAAATTGACCTTGTTTTCTTGGTTTGTGTTTTCGCTGTTAAATTGAACCATTTGTTTTTTTTTTCCCTTTGGCAAAGATATCCACGGCATTTCAACAAGAAGGGACAGAATAATAGCAACAGCAATGGTCATTCTAGCTGTTGTGACAAGCACCATAGCTATTTCTACGAATATATACAAGTTAGTTGGAAACAAGTCATAGGTCTTTGTCTTTTTCAGCTTTGTTGTGGTTGAGTTGTATGTTTTCCTGTATAATATCAAATGTGGGTTGTATTGTTTCTGACAAGCACCATAGCTCTTTCATTTGTAATTTTCGGCAAGAAAAGTTCGATTCTGCTTCTTCGGCAAATTAAATAACTTCCCTGATTTCGCAAAGGCTTGCGTAGTCCGCAAAATGTGATAAAAATCAGACTGCATTTTCAGGCGCTAAGTTGTATCAAAAACAGGTTTTCTCGGGCCTTTTTCCGGGTAGGCCCGACCCGGATCCGAGACCCGTCGGGTGCGGGTCTGGTAGATATATTAAGAGACCCGTCGGGTATTTGGGTCGGGTCTGGAAGTAATGCAGTATAACGGGTCCGGGTCCGGATTTATTAATTCCGGCCCGGACCCGACCCGTTGACAGGCCTATACGTAAGGCAATTGGGAAATTAAATCTTACGGGCGTACGTAGGATTATTTCTCAATTAGAGCAGTGATTAACGGGCGTACCTTAATCACCGACACAGTAAGGAGGGGTTGACTGCCATCGATTGTTTAGTAGTTATAACCTATTTATTGATAAATAATTGGAATTGGCTCTGCATCAATGATCAATTAGGTGAACCATTGCTAAAGTTATTTCTTGGCTAGATCCTCAATTATCACCCATTTGATTTTAGTAATTTGTTATTTAATTTTTAGTAGCTTCTTAGATTTTAGTTGAATTTCTTTGATTGTCACCTTCTGCACAAAACACCCCCTTGTCACTGTGAACTTGAAAAGAAATAATTAATCCCAATCCCTGTGGATTCGACCCTGCTCACCGCTATCTACAGAAATTATTTTTAGTTTGAATAGGTTTTTATTATTGCACAGGCTTCGACAACCTGTCAATTTTTGGCGCCATTGCCGGGGACTGGCGTTAGTTATTTGTTTCTTTTTGAGTTCATCTTGTTTTCATTTTTTTTATTTATTTTTCTCTTATTTTTTTATATAGTTTATGGCTGCTAACATTCCATATTTTGATGATAAACTGGACTTTATTCCTAAATGGGATTATGAGACTCATGTTTTTCCTAATGATCAATGGCCTGTTGCAAATGGTGGAACTTATTTTGCCTTAGGTTATTCAACCGACACATGTCCCGCATTTCAAGATAATCTAAGTGCCCCAATCGATACCTTTGGAGATTTCTCACCTCAATATAAAACGTGGTATGACCCTTATTCAAACGGGTATGATCAAGGATGGTGGGACAATTCCAATTTTAATTATGCGACTGGGCCGATGAATTTTCAACAGCAAGAGTCTCAACAACCATCATCCGTGTCAGGTATGTCTCTTGAAGAGATGATGGAATTACTAGCTGCTAATGCATATCGAATTCAGCAGGAGACACAAGCGATGGCGGATCAAGTTCAACTATTGACATCTGGGATGGCGGATCAAATACATCTTTTGTCATCCAAGATAACGCGACTAGCTTCTCACCTTGAAGAATTGCCCTCACAAACCAATATCAACCTTGAAGAGGATGAGAGTGCAGTTATCCCGTCAAATGACATGGAATTGCAGGAGTTTCAAGAAAACGGATTTAAAGATGTAGTTGAAAATGAAGCTGAAGTGCAAGAAATGAGACTCCAGGATCAACTCATTCAAGTGAATGAATCCAGTGAATAATCTCCAAATGCGGTGACATCTCCTCTACTCTTTCATCAATATTCTCCCGACTCTTATTCTTCAATTCCTGTTAATGAAATTGACTTTATTATACCAGAAAATTTTGAATTTCATGACAGGAATAAATTAAGAGTGGCGATGGCAAGATATCTTAAACCAATAAATGCAAGTAAGGGAGGAGTGAGTGGAGAATGCAGATCATTGTTGACTTGTTTAGCGCCATTTACTAGTCCATGGAAACCCGTAGCTCGTGTGTCCAAGAATTACTCTATTTACGAGGGTTATCAGGACTATATAGAGGATGAAGCAATAAGACGAGCCACAAGATTTTATCCTCCATGAACAAAACATGATAATGTCTAGCCAAAGACATTAAAAAAAGGCGCTCATTGGGAGGCAACCCAATTATTTTTTTCTAATTGTTTGTTTGATTTCGTGTGATAGCTTAAATATGTTTTCCTTGAATTTGACTGATTTTGGGTTTTAATTTTCGTTTTTGCTGATTTGTAGGTGTTCTTCTGTCATGACGCGCCCGCGTGATGAGGCATGGAGCGCTCACGGTCAGAATCGTCAGAAGGGGTTCCTGCCCTTATGACGCGCCCGCGTCGTGACGTATAGAGAGCTCACGATCAGAATCGTTAGAAAGAGTTTCGATCCTCATGACGCGCCTGCGTCATGACCCATGAAGAGTTCATGGTCAGAAAGCTCTCTTGCTCTCATGACGTGCCCACGTCAAGCGACCTGAAGAGCTCCTTATCCCGTACCATTGTCACGTGCCACATCACGTTCGCGGGAAAGGCAAGCATTCAAAAGAAAAACTCAAAACCGGTTAGTCAGTTTCTAATTTTGCATTTCAAAGTTGAGTTTTGTAAAAAAAAAAAAAAAAAAATTGATTTAAAAAAAAAACAAAAACAAAAAACAAAATTTTTTTTTTCTTTTTCTCATCACCGTAGCTTAAGTTCCAAATTTAAAAAAAAAAACAAAAAAACAAAAAAAATTTTCTTTTTCTTTTTCTTTTTCCTTTCTTTTCTTTCTTTCTTCTTCTTTTTCTTTCTTCTTTCTTCTCCGCCGCCTCCTCCCTCAACCCACGCCAGCCGCGGCTCTCCCCTCACCAGCTTTCTCTTCGCCGTCGATCGATCGTGGCCACGAGGAGCGTCGACGCCGCCGCTGCTCAATGCCTCCACCACGAGCTACCGCCAGCAGCACCAGAGGCAACACCTACCTCGCGCCTCCGCTAGCGACGACCAGCTCGTGCGCCACCGCTGCTCACCAACCACGCGCAGGCCACCCCGCAGCTCTCCCTTCAGCTGCGACCCCGCGCGCTCCACCAGCTCTCCTCCACTGCCGCGCCTCTTTTTCTTAGCCACTACCGCCCCAGTTTCTTCATTTGGCCACTGGGAGAGGTATTTGCTACTGAATCCCCAATTTTTGGTATGTATTGGATTCACTTGGGGGTTTGTCAGTAGATTGGAGTGGCAATTGGGTTTTCTGCCTTAACTGTGCGGTGCACCAGTGCTAGCAATTGTGCTATTTTCCTTCGTATTATTGTGCTATTTTGCTATACCTGTGGTACTGGTGGAGTAACTGGACCTTAATTTCGTACCTCTATCTGGTTGGCTGCGTTTGTAGTGTCCAATATCTAAGCCGTTTTCATTGAAATTGCTGATTTTGAATTAAGATTTTGACTGGCCAACTGGAGCCATTTGTTGAAATTTTGGGTAAGCTGAAATATTGCACTTGTTTGTTAAATTGGGAAGTTTCTATGCTATTTACATTGCTTCCTCCAGTTGGGTGCATCTAATTGAATTGCTGAGAAATATTCTGACCATTGCTTTCAACTACTAAGTTCGTTGAGGTTTCTTTTGGGATTCTGGTTGAGTTATTTCTAATATTGCCTATTGAATCAGGAGCTTGTGCCGCTTAATTTGCCCTGTTAGGAGCTGGTTTGCTTGTTAGAATTTTCTGTGACGGTTGACTAACGTGTTCATCTTAGTGACTTCAACTATTTCGTTGGGTGGAAGTGAATTCTGTGTGGTGAACCATTAGGTCGTTGAGATAATTTCACTTGCTTTTGTGGGTAGATGCCTGATTGCCGATTGAGGGTATATATTGAGTCGTTATTGCCGAATCACTGCACTACTGTTGCCTGACTTGTTGACTGCTGGGGGCAATTGTTGAGCTTTTGGGTGCAATTGTTGAAGTTCTTGGGTGGGCTGGAATTTGAACAATTGTCTGTGATATTTTGGGAAGAATCTCGGCCAGTGTTGTGCTTGTTGAAATTTTGGTTGATTTAATTCGGCAACTGCATTCCTTGTTGGCATTAGTAGTTTTTAATCGAGTTTTTGAGGACATTTTGGATGTTGGTTTATATTGCTGATTTGGAGAAACAGTGGCTGTGATTTTGGTCTGATCATTTGTGCAATTTGTTGACTCATTTGCGGACTTATTTGTTTCCTGGGTTTGTTTATTGACTTCAGTGGACTGGGTTCCCACCTACGGTTCCTCTACTTGCTCTATTCATTGGAATTCTAGTCGCCTGTTGCTCTTCTTTAGAGGTTTAGAATCTTTCTTGTGACTAGATTAACACTTGGGGCTATTGCTTTACTACTGATCTGCTCTGCTATAGAAATCTCATTAATTTTGAATTGCGATTTGCACCAATGGTAAGGGTGCGAGTACTTGTTAACTATATTTGGTTAGAGATCTGATTGACTGCCAAGGGCTTGTGACTGCGCTGCTATTACTAAAGTCCTGAACTGATATTGCTGGATTTAGCACATTATTGGAGACTTTGTTGAGATTTTGGGTGGACAGAGTTTTGCATTTGCTGGTTGAATTGATGTCTCACAACATCGGTTCCCCTCCGCCGTTCCCGCTGACACCTTAGTCACTCGAGAAGGAAGTTTCGTTGTCCTTTTCACTTTAATTGCTTTATTTCCTTCATTGAGGACAATGTAGGATCTAGGTGTGGGGGGTAGCTGTGCTAGTTTTTCTGCTTTTTAGTTTTTTAGATGTTTTTGCTTTCTTTTTAATTTGCTATTTGTCCACCTCTCGTTCAATTTCTTTCTTCCTTTTTAGTGATTAGCTCATAAGTGATGCCAAAGTTTGATGTTGGATTATTGCCTCTATTTCTGCTATTGCCGAGTTTTAGTAATAAAAGGGTATCAAGTTAATGTGATTGAGTTCAGGAATATCCCTCTGGTGAATATCAGTAATTGATTGACTTTTCTAATTTTTGGTTAACTTTTCTAGGTATAGGAAATGATTGTTGGCATTTTTCATGTGAAGTTGTCCGGTTATTAACTTTAGTTCTCCATGTTTGAAAATGAGACTAGCTGATGCAAGTTTTCTTTTGGTTCTTGTGTTATATTGAGTTTTTGATTTTTAGCTATAAATAAACTTGACTGTACTCCGCTATTAGTTACTGCTGAGTAATCGGGAATCTGCACTTAAAAGTGTCGATTCTCGCGTCAAAAAGTAGTAATTGCTATGAGTACGTGGTCACGTGGCGATAGAAGCTGAGTAACCGGACTCTTTCATCTAACAAATATCAGAGTTCGCGTCAAAAGGCTCACATGGCCAGCGACTAAGTCTTTTGTTGTTATTGAGAAAAGCAAAAAAAAAAAAAGAATAAAAAAAAAGAGAAAAGTAGAAAAATGTGATAAAAAGTGAAGGTTGTGTTAGTGTATAATAAAAGTCAGCTTGCCGATTTATGGATTTAATGTTGAGATTTTGATTAATAGTTGGACCATTTACTGATAAATGTCATGCGTCATTCCTTTTTCTTAGATTAGTTAACCTGAAATTAGAGGAGTTTGTGGTTTAGAAGCTAACCAAAGTGATATTTCTTGGATCTTGATCACTGATGCTTGATTATTATTTTTCTTGGTATCTTGACAATTTGTTAGATAGAGCAATAGTCACTATCAAATATTGGTGTTTGTTTGCTGTTCTCATGCTTGATGACAAGTATGGTTTAGGTGTGGGGGGAATTGATAGGTTGCAATTTTATCATTTATTTTATTATTAATTTTTCCTATTACCTGACCCGATGTGGATTAATTGCTGGATTCTACTCACTTTTTGTATTTGGCATATATTTCAGGGAGTAGAACGAAAATACCATAATAAGTGCCAATTTGACAGTTATCGGAAAAGAGTTCAAATAGCAGGCAATCAAGGGCATTCTTGGAACAAGGAGATGCAGGATTTTTTGGTAATTTTGATCGAAGACAGCAACTAGAAAAAGGGAAAAGAAAGCAAACCTCGGGGGAGGCTTCTTCCTCTCCAGAAGGAGAGCCGCCGCACAGCCTTGAGGACATTAGAGAGGAATAGAGCAAACAATGGCAGACAACTTTTTGGCTTAGTCTTTTGACTTTTCCTTGTGGGCTCAAGTAGCTTTTCCTTTTCCTTCTCGTATGATTGGACAAGTAGAAACCATAGAATCAATTGCTGTAGCTTTGCTATCTTTTCAAACATTGGAACCGAATTGAATTTCCCTAATTTCAAGGGACAATGGCCGCGGCTTTCTTTACAATTTCTTGTGGGTTCTTTTCATTCGGGATGAACTAAATCCCTTTGTCTAGTCAAGGAACAACGGAGGTTTTGATTCACCTAAAAATTATGAGATCGATTTAATTTTATCTTTTTCTTTTATTTATTGGTATTCGCATATTCTTTGATTTCAGTACTTATGGTTATTTAATTAATTGATTGTCTTGGATCCGGATAATTAGTTAATTTAATAATCTATTGTCAATTGAGGTGTTAAATCCATAATTGTTTAATTACCTCAAAATAGTGACAATTGGCATGATTAGATTTGTGTCAGGGGAATACGCGGGCTAATCTAAAATAACCCTGGTAGTGCGTTATTTGGTTAGAATAGGGCTCCTCTAATACGTAAGGCAATTGGGAAATTAAATCTTACGGGCGTACCTAGGATTATTTCTCAATTAGAGCAGTGATTAACGGGCGTACCTTAATCACCGACACAGTAAGGAGGGGTTGACTGTCATCGCTTGTTTGGTAGTTATAACCTATTTATTGATAAATAATTGGAATTGGCTCTGCATTAATGATCAATTAGGTGAACCATTGCTAAAGTTATTTCTTGGCTAGATCCTCAATTATCACCCATTTGATTTTAGTAATTTGTTATTTAATTTTTAGTAGCTTCTTAGATTTTAGTTGAATTTCTTTGATTGTCACCTTCTGCACAAAACACCGCCTTGTCACTGTGAACTTGAAAAGAAATAATTACTCCCAGTCCCTGTGGATTCGACCCTGCTCACCGCTATCTACAGAAATTATTTTTAGTTTGAGTAGGTTTTTATTATTGCATAGGCTTCGACAACCTGTCATACATAACCAAATGTAGCTATTGTTGCAGTGTGTGTAATACCATCTTCCTGACTCAACAACTTTGCAATCCCAAAATCACTTGCATGTGCAATCATATCTTGATCAAGCAAGACATTACTGGGCTTCAGATCACAATGAACGACTGGGATTGAATAACCATTATGGAGATAATCCAATGCGCTTGCCAGATCAATCATTATGTTTAATCTTTGTTTCATATCTAGAAAACAGCTGGGCCAATGCAAACATTTCTCAAGACTTCCATTTGGCATTAATTCCAGCACCAAAGTCTTAAAATCATTGTTAGAGCAACCGCTGATGACCTTGGTTAGACTTCGATGGCGAAGGTTCCGTAGTACTTCACATTCTGTGTCAAAACCTCGAGTGCCCTTTCAAGTTGTACATGGAATACTTTTACAGCAACTTCTTCCATCATTAAGAGTACCACAGTAGACAAATCCAAATCCCCCAATACCGAGCAAATTGCCTTCATTATAGCAATTGATTACACATTAATAAAGATGAAGGGTGCGTTTAATAAAATTAAAATCTAAAATCTAAAGTTTGAATTTTGAATCTATTAAATCATTGAATTGTTAAGTATTGAAATATTAACATTTAAACATATTTTGAATTAACTTATAAGTGAACAGTTTATCACTTATTTTTTGAAATAAATTATGTCAAGGCAATTCAAAGCCGGTCCCATAATTAAGATGCTGAATTGGGTTTGAACATATTAAAGTTTGAACCAATTAAATTTAAATACTAAATTGGATTATCAAATAGGACCGAAATCTATGTATGTATAATATTAGTTTACTGCAGTTTCACATTTTTCTATTTAAATGCTGTTTGAACTTTTTAGTTGTTCTTAGTATCTTGGGTTCAACTCTAATTTTCTCTTTCTTCAATGTGAATTTCATATTGGAAATTGAATAATCTTTTCTTCGTTTTCTAGTTATGCTTTTTTTTTGGATTAATTGATATTGCTTATATAAAAATCATGTATTTCACTTTACTAATCTTTTTATAAGGGAAAAACTAAAATCAGGCCAAAATTGGAGGCTCAGAGGGCCCTTTTTTTTTTTTCCTTTTGCACAGAGGGTTGGAGGCAGAGCATCAAATTTTCATGCAACCCCAATGGATAGGAAGTGTACATTTTCCCCATGCTATTCTTGACCGTGTCTGTTTTTAATTTGCTCTCTTCGTTGTCAAGGGAGAAGTATTTAAAAAAAATAAAAAAAATAAAAAAAAGGAAGAAGGACTAAACACAATTTTCAAACTCCAACTATTTCTTTCGAGTTAAGTGTGGAATTTTTGTCAGCCACCGTAAAATGGTTGTTTCTATTTGGTGCGCTAAAAGCAGTAACGTTATGTCAAAGTGCTCTTTGAACGCTTTCCACACACTTGCAAGTATTCTTTCATTTTCTATCACGAATCAAGTTTTAATTCTTGGGAAAATTTCTCTACGCATCCCAGCAAAATGGTACAAGAAAGCTACTATTTACTACGGTAGCAATCCGCCAATAGTCTGCGTCGGTAACTTTGTCTTGCTGAAGTATTTTGGTGTCGAGTTGGGGTGTTCAAAAGATATGGATCGTTAGCAATTAAACACACAATCTCCAGACAAATTTTTCTGCTAATGCTTTCAGTACAAACACATGGTACTCTAAACTTAGTCCTAACACACCTTTAAGGAGAATCCAGATTGTTGGTTCGAGAGAAAGAGAATTGGACGAAATTACTTCCCATATGAACTTTAATTCTGTCATTAATTCTGTCATTTACTGGCATGATGAAGAAGTTGGAGAGTTGCTTAGTTTTCCGCCTAGACTAGCTGCCATTTTGAATGAACTTTGAGTTCATCTAGGCGGATTGGACTGACAAAGCAGTGAAAGATGTAAAAGCACATGCGTTTCCTAAAACTAAAAATTGCTTATTAATTTGATTTGTCTGTTCATCAATTTGTGGAAATTGACATTATGCACAATAGAATTCTAAATTATGATAATGATTGTTCATTTGCCAATGTCCTTTGTCGCGCTCCACTTTTTGAAGGTGGTGAAAGTAGTGTGTGAAATATGTATGTGAACGTGTGTGAAAGTGAAAATAAAAGGCCGTGGGATTGTGAAATGCGACGGTTTGGCCAGACAATATAGTTCAAAAAGGGTTTTTGAATGGAAAATGGAGTCGCCACTTGGTATAGAGTTAAGGTGTACCAAATCACCCAAAAAAGTGATTTTTTGGAAAGAAAAGTAAACAAAACCCTTTTTAAAGAATTTTTAGATCTACGTAACCAAAGAAAGGGATCGGGGGTCACATTTGATAAGGGAGAAGGCAAAGGCAAAGCCTAAGGCACTCCCTTACCCTAGCCAAAGCTAGTTGCGTGACTTAGCCCTTCTTTTTCTAATTTTTCTACCCAAAGTATGTGTTGCATGTTGGATATGACTAATGGATATGAAAACAAATGCAATCCTAAATCTAAAAATATTTCTTATGAGGCTTTTTGGTCCCAACCACATGAATTGTGATGGCCAGTAAGGAAAGCCCATATAGAAGTCATGAATAATGAAAATGAAGACTCAAGTATGAGTGCAAGTGTGAAAATGTAAGAGGAATGCAAAATAAAATAAAATAAAAATACAAATGTAAATGCAAGTGTGCAAATGTAATAAAAGTGCATGTGTGCAAACGTAAGAAAAGTGCATGTGTGCCAATTGAGAAAATGAAGGTGTATGTGTGCAAGTGGATCAAAATATGGTAGTAGATACATATAAGTGCAATTTGGGTGCAATTTGTGAGGTAGAAAATAAATAAAAGAAAAAGAATGTGCAAACATGGCATGTGGATTGCGAAAAATATTAGTGAAAAAATATGGATAAAAAAGTGAAGAGGTGATATGATAGAAATGAATGTGTATGAACCTAGAGGAATGCATCAAGTCGGGTACGGGAATGACTCCTAACTTCACGACTTTAATTTTCCCTTTGATTAGAAGGAAGGACTAGCGTGCTAAAGCTATTTTGTAGCCACACTCGCTCGTTTCCCTTACCGAAAGGGGACTCTCAAGCAAATGTACCCTATAACTAGCATGAGGATGCAAAAACCTAAAATGAAGGGGAAAGGATTGGAGGAGCATACCAAATGCTAGAAAAACTAAGAAAAATGTATGAAATGTAGTGAGACATGCAAGTATGAGAGGGGACGGCCTATTGGATCTAGCATTGGACTAGCCCTTTTTCTAACGATCTCTCACAAGCATTGGACTAGCCCTTTTTCTAACGATCTCTCACAAGCATTGGACTTGTAAGAGCTCGAGGGAAAAAAGCATGGCCAGCGTTGGACTAGCCACGGTGACGCATTCATCCATCACATTCATCTATGACTATAGAAAGCAAGTAGACATGCCAGTCACTTATAAACACGTAGCACATAACACTTAGTATGCTCGACTAAATGCAAGAGCCTAATAAAACAAATTAACACGTAACAACAAAAACAAACAATCAAGCTAATGAACCTATTACATTTGCTAACTAAAACAAATGGGGAAGAGGAAAAGTGAATAAAAATGCTCTCCGAGCCCTATCTATTACAAGCTAAGAGGTGTACACATACCCCATAAATAAATAAAAGAATGATTTGATAAAAGCAAAAGTAAATGAAATAAATGAAATGAATTAAGAAAAAGCAAGGAAAGCAAAGTAGACATGTAATTCTCATTTAGCACGTTGGATCACATAGGGGAGAGACAAAAAAGATAAAAGAAGTTATACCTCCCTTGAGTTGATGTCCAAATGAAAGAAAAATGGCTTCAAAACAATAAAAAGGTCAAGGTACCACTTTAATTGAGAAAAATTAAAAGAAATGCGCAAATACAAAGCTCACTTGATCGTAAAGCCCCTAAAGTCATGACTTAAATGCAATTGAAACAAAGCATAGTAGTCAATTGAAGCAAACAAGCAATGAAGTTGTAAAACTAAAACTACCAAGGATCAAATTGAGGAGATTATTCAATTGATTGGGTCATAGCAGCATTAGTTAGAAGCCAAGGGGTCAAAGTGCAATTTTTGAAAGCCATTTGCATGCAAGCTCCATGCAACTACGTAAAGGCTTAGATTTCTGTAACTAAAAGAAATGAAGCCTGCTGCCTTTAGCTTCCAAGCTTGCTGCAATTTGCATTCAAAAGCTTTTACAATCCCGTGAAACCTTCGGCAAACATGATACATGCAAGACTTTAATCCATTTCCAATTAAACAGGGCTAAACATCTCTTTAAAATGCATTTTTTTGGAAGCATTTCATGCAAGTTACGAGGCCTATGCTTCTGCAATGTTTTCTTCTTGTTTGTGCAGCCTCAAACCATGAGACATTCACACCAAAACCTTTGTAGTTTCGGATCAAAACATGCAACCTTATCAGTAACTATTTAGACATCAGATTTAGCTAGCAAAAAAAATGACCCAAACCAGCTTGTGTGGGCTGTTGCGGGGAGAAAGGAAAGCAGCAAATCATGAGGATGAAATGCAGCTTTTTGTACAAAACCACAAACAGGAGGAAATGAAATGAAAGCAACGAAAAAAAGCAAAAGTGTGCAATTGACAGAACCTAAATCTAGTCCAATTTAACATGCATTGCTCTTAGCCAAAGCAAACAAAACCAGAAAACACAAGATGCATAGCTCAAAACTCCCCCCCCCCTTTATTCATTTTTCTTCTTGGCTTTGCAAGCAAAAAGGAAACTGCGTGCCTGCATTTGCATTCTTCTAATGTCTAAACTTCTAAACACAGCAGGCTTATTCACGGATGGTCAGCTTCTAACACAACAGGTCTTCCTTTTCATTCTAGTATTCGATACATAACACCTCAAAGCTTGGCGTCTAAACCGAACCAAAAGACTTAGAATGGGACCATGCAATTCTGGAAAATTTCTGCTATAGCTACTATAAACAACAAAGCATCACCTTTGATCAAAGGACACAAATACAATCCATCTAGATATGATAAAAATGCGCACTGAACATTCGACAAAAGGAAACCAGCAACAAAATGGCCATCTTCAGCATTTACATATATATTTGCATCTACCTCGCTCCATTAAATTCACAAGTGCAAAGCCCAAATAAAAAAAATGCAGCAGAGGTGCGAAATGAAGAAAGCTTGCGGATGAGCATGCATACAACATACCAATCAAAACCTAAGAAAACATAAGCTTCAAACAAACCCAAACTTGGACAAGCCAAGGAAAGAAACAGAATCCAATTGTCCACGCTGCTGCAACAAACCGAGAGCTTTAAGCTTGTTGCAGCAGACTTTCATGCGCCACTCTAAGTGCAAAACTATCCTAAGACCAGGTAAACGGGCTCCTCAAAACATTCTTCCTAGTTTTCAACGTAAAATTCTTAGGCTGAAACACAAAATTCAGAACGAAAGAGCGTGCAAAACTGGAAATAAAATTTCTGCAATTTCGCTGCTATGGGATTCAGGACAGAAAAAATCAGCGTTATCCATTTTGTTGAAGACCAAAACTAAAACACAAACCAAAGGCATGCATCTGGTATTTGACCCACGTACAGATAACAAACAAACATGTCAAATGAGTAACCGCTGCAGCAAAACAAAAGAAAAAGAAGCCGACATGCTTGAACTGCTGCAACAAGTCGAAAGATTCAATCTTGTTGCAGCAAACTCTTAATCTAAGGACCCAAGAACAAAAAGCCATACTCACAAAAGGAACCTCAACATCAGTCATCAAAGCACTGAACAACATCCAGGTTTCTCACAGTCCCATCATTAATAAAAACTATCTACAAAGCAAAGCAAAAAGAAAGCCTTACAGTCACGTTGCTGGCAAAGCTCTCGGCAATAATGGTAGTGATGAGTTCCTTTTCCATGGTTTTTCTTTCCGCCGTTACGCACAGATCCTCCCTGCAATTCCTCTTTTTCTGAAGCTCTTTCTTTTCCGTTCATATCTAGCTATCTCTCCCACTTTTCCTGGCTTTGGCCCGTAACTTCCTCTCGGCTTCCCTTTCCTTCTTTCTTTTTTTTTTCTTTTCGCTTTCCAGATCTTCCTCCACCCAAAGCTCCTCCCTTTCTCAGCCGCCAACAGGTTTTTCTACCTCTTGCTTCGTTTCTTTTCTGGTTTCCTCTCCAGCCCTCTTAATTAGCCCAAAACCCGCTTGCGGGTTTCCTTCTTTTTTCCTTTCTTCGTTTTCTTTCTCTGCCGTCAGATCCTATTCTCTCCCTTCTTGTTTCATTCCCTCCTGGCCCGAAGCTTTCTTCTTTTTCTATTTTTCCTCAGCTCTCAAAGACCTAGTCTTTTCCTTTTTGTTTTGCAGCTCCCGGCCTTCCTTCCTGCCCCCTCTGTTTTTCTTTCTTTTGCTCTTGATCTTAAAACTCAGCCGCCACTGCCCTTTCTATTTCTGTCCAGCCCTCGGTTTCTTTTTGCTCAACCTCCCCAGCCGTCACCCCTTTTCTCTCTGACCTCTCCTGGTTATGGTTTCCGCCGCCAACCTTCCCCCCGTCATAAAACCTTCGCTCTCTCTTGTTTCCTTACTCAACCAGCCGCCCCCCTTATCTCTTCTCATTTCATAACTTATATAGACAATCAAACCTAGCATCTACGGTGTTGTTTTCTTTTTGCATTTCCGGATGATTTCAGGCCATTAGATGGCTATTATCTCACATGCATTTGGAGCTCATGGATGAAGCCATATGGCTTGTACCATGGTCTTCTGACGGAGCAAAAAAGGAGTGAAAATGGCGTTGCAATTTCGTTTCTGCATTCATTCACGCTTTTTTTTTTTAGAACCTGTTAAATAGCCTGAAACCCGCTTGCGGGTTCCCCTTTCTTTTTTTTTCTTTTTATGCTAAAATGGCTTAAAACAAAAATAAAAGACTAAAAGCAAATAAAAACTAACATGACAAATAAAATAATAGTAAATAAAAATACACTAAAAATTTGGTGTCTGAATAGAACTTGGACAATGAAATTTATTTGTCCTTCATGTTTCAAATCCTGGTGTCGTCCTGCAACACAAGATATTGTAAAGATTATTTAATTAGAACGATCTTGTTTTGTGTCGTGGGATTAAGTTGTAAGAACATGCTTTCGTGCTGAAGTATCTGATAAAGTGTCAAGTTGGCATTTTATCTTCTTGAGCGCTGCCAAGACATGGCAGTGATCGAGGCAATCAAAGAAGCCTTGTGGTTGAAGGGATTATTTGGCGAGTTTAATCTACATCAGAGTGTTACGGTTATTCACTGTGATAGTCAAAGTGCTATATGCTTGACTAAAAACCAGATGTGTCATGAGAGAACAAAACACATTGATATAAAATATCACTTTATTTGGAATATCATTGCTGAAAGAAAAGTCGTTGTTCGAAAGATCAATACCAAAGAGAATCTTGTTGACATGTTTATGAAGTCTCTTCCAGTTTACAAGTTCAAGCAGTGCTTGGATTTAGTTGGTGTTCATTATATATGATTCGGCCCATTGAAACTTATGTAGAGAAGGTGGAGTAGATTTGCTATTTGTCAATATTGGGACCTTACCAAGGTAGAGATTTGTTAAGTGGCTTTAGTCCCACATCAGAAGAAGTAAAGGTAAGAATCCCACATCGGAAGAAGCAAAGGAAATTCTTTCCTTTGTTACCTATAAATACAGGGATCCTATGATAGGATTAAGTGCACCAAACCAAGAGAGCATTAATGGGCTATTTGAGCCTTTGGGTCATTAAACTTTTTGTTTAGTTAAATCTTTTGAGCTCTCGTGTTTTAGTATTAGGTGCTTTTTTTGTTCTCGGAACCACTTTTCTAAGGTTTTTGTATATCTTGTTCATAGTGAAGATTTGCTCCTCCTCCACTCGTGGACGTAGATCAATTTGACCGAACCACGTAAATTTCTGTGCCTTTTATTTTGCTTTGTTATTGTCTTTATTGGGTTGTCACAATCCTTTTATATGATCGATTTTACCGCCTAAATATTATATGGTTGGTGTCTACAGCTTAAGTATTATATGATCAATTATTCCGCCTATTTTGTTCTAATTTTAGTTTGTTTATTTCTGCACTAGTCCTAACAAAATGCTCGTCATGTTGCTTGAGTAAGTTGGCATCTGTATCATGGATAGTTGCAATGTGTAGAGATTTTTCAATCCAACTCTTCAGGCTCAAATCTTCACTGAACGTTTCATCACTCGGCTTCATTCTTGAAAATGTTTCTATTAGAACTATGCCAAAACTATATACATCAATTCTCATTGACACCAGCCTTTCAAGTCCATATTCTACAAGATAAGGACAATCTATCACAATTAAACGGAAAATTGATAGGGCGATAATTGAGTGTTTATTTGTGGTTATTTGGTCTTAATTTTGACAGTTTATTATGCAAAGTATTGGATTTTTGCTCATAATTGGTACTTGTGTTAATTACAGGCAATTGGTGATAAAAGTGATAAAAAAGGGCAAATTCCAGAAGACTAGGCCTTCTCTGGCGTGCCCACGCCAGACAACACAGAGCTGCGTGAAAAAGCCGGATCGCGGGCTCAAGCCCTGGAACAACCATTCTGATTGGAAGATACCTTTTTACCATGCGTGAGATCAGGAAACCTTAAAACAAGAAGTCTTTTGGCAACAAACAACTAAGGAAGTAAGAAAAAGGAATCCTTTTGGAAAACACAGGAGAATTGGAAACCAATTGGAATTGGAAAGCAAGTGCCGTGAAGACCTTGAAGTAGTAGAGGATTAAACTAGGTCTTTTTGTCTCATCTTTTCATCGTAGAGAGGCCGTTTTTTTCTTGGCTTCTTTTTCAGCAAGGCTTTGTAACTTTTTACTTTTCCATTGGACAAATTCCATTCGATGAGATTCAGTAGTCGCTTTGTGAACAGCATGAGATCAGGCTAAGTTCGTTTATCTAGTTGAGGAATAAATCAAGGATCGGGGCACCATAACTGTGAGATCGTTTTAATTGTTGTATTTTTAATTTATATGTTCATGGGTATTTGATTATTCTCTATTTTTCCCTGAGTTATTATTGTTTAGATTTATTGGATAATTAGGCCTGCTATTCGATTGTCTAAATAATTGATAGCCAATTAGGATGTTGGCGCGTCGCGCTTTAAGCATCTTGATTAGTGGCAAACGAGACAATTTCACCGCCTCGCAAGCGGTCTAATTTGGATCATGGGGATAATTAATCTAGTCTAAATAAATTCGCATGTGTGTTTGTCATCTAGAATTGGGTCTTTCTAATTCCTAATGCTGTGGCTACATTAAATCCTGTGAGCGTTTTTGGGATTGTCTAGTCACAAGAGGGCAGTTTATAAGCGTCTCTTGACTACCATAAAATTAAGGATAGATTGGTGGTTGGGCGCGTCACTTGACCACTATAACCAGTTTATTCGTGAGTATATGAATTGTCCCTTGTATCTGTGATCAGTTGTGTGCTTCGGTGCCAAGATTAATTCCTTGACTATGTTGTTTTAAATTAATTGTTATTTGTGTAATTTGGTTCCTGCTATCTTACTCAACTTTGAATTTTAGTTTTTATTCCTTTTTAATTAGTTGGTACTATTGCTAAAAATCCCCCTCATTTTCCTGTGTGATTTGCCTACCAGTTCCCTGAGGAGACGACCTTACTTGTCCTGTTTACAAATTAAATTTGAGATTGTGTTGGTTGGCAATTAGGCTGTTATTTTTAACTTTATTTTTGGAGGTTTGACACCCACCAAAATTTTGGCACCGTTGTCGGGGAACTGGTGTTTTAAGTGACTTATTGCACAGGCTTTTGTTTTTATTTTTATTTTTATTTTTATTTTATTTTATGCCTCGATCTTCTCGTACAGGAGAATTAGAATTTGATCCACAGATCGAGAAGACTGCAAGAAGATTGACCAAGGAGGCAAAGTTGCGTAAGCAACAAGATTCAACGTCACCTTCAGAATCTGAGCAAGAGTTTATTTCCAATGATTTATCAAGTGAATCTGAAGAAGAAGAAGTGCATATTCCCTGAGTAGCAATGGCAGCCCCAAAGACTTTGAGGGAGTTGGCAACTCCTAACGTGAACCAACAGTCATTATGCATTACATTTCCTATCACGGAAAAGGCATTTGAGCTTAAATCTGGTTTTATTCACTTACTTCCTACTTTTCGTGGTATTGCAGGTGAAGACCCATATAAACACTTGAAAGAATTTCATGTGGTGTGCTCCACAATCACCTCAAGGAGTCACTGAGGACCATATCAAGTTGAGAGCCTTCCCTTTCTCTTTGGCAGATAAGGCTAAAGATTGGTTATTTTACCTGCCAACAGGATCCATCACTACGTGGGAAGAATTGAAGAGAAAATTCCTCGAGAAAATTTTCCCTGCCTCTAGAGCCGCCAATATAAGAAAAAAAATATGTGGAGTTAGGCAGGCGAATGGGAAAATTCTATATGAGTACTGAGAGCGCTTTAAACAACTATGTGCCAGCTACCCGCATCATCAAATCCCTGACCAACTCTTAATACAATATTTCTACGAGGGATTATCACCCATGGATAGGAGCATGTTAGATGCAGCCAGTGGCGGTGCTCTGGTTAACAAGACCACAGACGAAGCCACATTATTGATCTCCACCATGGTTGAAAATTCCCAACAATTTGGAGTGAGAGCTGATGGAGCAATAAGAAGGGTCAATGAAGTGAATCACTCTGACTTAGAGGGTAAACTATCTGAGTTTACCTCTCTGGTGCGTCAAATGGCGAGGGGGCAATTGCAATCTGTGAAGACTTGTGGTATCTGTACTGCTCCCGGACACATGACTGACATGTGCCCAACTCTCCAGAAGGATTCACCTGAACAAGCCAACATAGTGGGAGATTTTTCTGGACCACCTCCACGAAGGAATGATCCTTTTGCACCTAATTACAACCCAGGGTGGCGAAATCATCCTAACTTTAGCTATGCTCCAAAACCCCCTGGTTTTCAACAACATTTCCAACCACGGCCACCAGTGCAATAACCATCCACTTCCAATTCAAACATGTCTCTTAAAGATATGGTGAAATCACTGGCCCAAAGCACGAGTCAATTACAGCAAGAGGCTCAAAGAACTCAACAGGAGTCTCACAGATTTCAACAAGAGACTCGTGCTTGCATTAGGAATTTGGAAGAAAAAATGTCCCAATTGGCAACTTCCATGAGCAACCTGGAAAATAGCAATAGAGGGAAGTTACCATCTCAAGTAATTCCTAATCCCAAGGAGAATGCCAGTGCAATGCAATTACGGAGTGGCAAGGAGGTACAGTCTCCTAGGCGTGCCCACGCCAGAGAAAAAGAAGTGCCCAAGAAGGAGGAAGAGGCAGAAGAGAAACAATCTTCTGAAGTCTCAAAGAAAGTTGACATTCCTCCTTCTTTTCCTGGCAGGTTTACAAAAGCTAAAAAGGAAGAATCTGAGAAAGTGATATTGGACACCTTCAGGAAAGTGGAGATCAATATTCCTTTGTTGGATGCTATTAGGTAACTGCCTAAATATGCTAAATTTTTGAAGGGCTTATGCACTAATCACAATAAGTTGAGTCTGGATGACAAAGTAAAGGTGGGGGAGAATGTCTCAGCGATGTTTCAAAGGAAGTTGTCCCAGAAATGCAAGGATCCAGGTATGTTTACTATACCATGCATAATTGGCAATCAAAGAATTGAAAAAAGCATGCTTGACTTAGGTGTTTCAATAAATGTCATGCCTCTTTCAATTTTAAAGTTTTGAATTTAGGACCCCTCAAAGAAACTAGGGTATTCATTCAACTTGCAGATAGGTCTAATGTCTACCCTGAGGGCCTAGTTGAAGATGTTCTAGTAAAGGTCAATGAATTCATTTTTCCTGTGGATTTTTACATTGTTGATATGAATGATGAATACTCTACTAATTCAGTAGTGATTCTTTTGGGTAGACCCTTCATGGGTACAGCAAGGACTAAAATAGATGTATATGAAGGGACTTTTATCTGTGGAATTTGATGGAGAGAATGTCACTTTCAATATTTTTGATGCAATGAAGCATCCTGTGGATACTGAGTCTGTAAATTTTGTTAGCATGACTAACACCATTGTACAAGAGAATTTTGAACAGAATTTCATGGGGGACAAGTTGGACTTTGTCTTACAATAAGGCAAGACTAATTTGGAAGTGGACGACATGGAGGAGGAGGAAGTCAAAGAAGCTATCATGTCCTTACATTCATTACATCCGCTTCCAGGCAGGTTTGAAAATTCTTTTCTACCATTACCCACTTCTAATGAAAGAATTCTACCTTCTGTTCAACAGGCACCTAATGTGGAATTGAAGGAATTGCCCGAGCATTTGAAATATGCTTACTTGGGAGATAACAAGATTTTGCCTGTAATCATTGCCAATGATTTAACTGCATTGCAAGAAGAGAGGCTATTACAGGTCTTACGGGAATTTAAACCAGCAATTGGATGGACGTTAGCAGACATCAAAGGCATCAATCCATCCATTTGCATGTATCACATCTTTTTGAAGTCGGACGCAAAACCCGTGAGAGAGCATCAACGCAAGTTCAATCCCGCAATGAAGGAGGTGGTGATGAAAGAGATTCTCAAACTCTTAGAATTAGGAATTATTTTTCCTATTTCTGACAGCCAGTGGGTAAGTCCAGTCCATGTTGTTCCCAAGAAGACCGGAATCACATTGGTGAAAAATGAAAAGAATGAGTTAGTGCCAATGAGATTACAAAATGGGTGGAGAATGTGCATTGACTTTAGGAAGTTAAATGCCGCAATTAGGAAATACCACTTTTCTCTCCCATTTATTGATGAAATGCTTGAGAGGTTGGCAGGTAAGTGTTTCTTTTGCTTTTTAGATGGTTACTTTGGATATTATCAAATTATTGTTGCTCAAGAGGACCAACATAAAACCACTTTTACCTGCCATTTTGGAACTTTTGCATATCGCCGTATGCCTTTTGGTTTGTGTAATGCTCCTGGAACATTTCAAAGATGCATGATGAGTATTTTCTCTGATATGATTGATAATTGCATTGAAATTTTCATGGATGATTTTACAGTATACGGTGATTCTTTTGATCAGTGCCTAGACCATTTAACAAAGGTTTTGAAAAGATGCATTGAAACAAACTTGGTTCTTAATTATGAAAAATGTCATTTCATGGTTAAGGAAGGCATAGTTTTGGGCCATGTTGTTTCATCAAGGGGTATTGAGGTAGATAAGGTTAAAATTAATTTGATCACGAGTCTACCTTACCCTACTAATGTCAAAAATATTCGTAGTTTTCTAGGCCATGCAGGTTTTTACAGGCGTTTCATAAAAGATTTTCCAAAAATTGCTCAACCGTTGTCTCGCCTGCTTCAAAAGGAGGTGCCATTCAACTTTGGAAATGATTGCAAATTGTCCTTTGACACACTCAAGGGTATGTTGACCACGGCACCAATCATCCAACCCCCAGACTGGAAGCTATCCTTTGAGCTCATGTGTGACGCCAGTCAGTATGACGTAGGAGCTGTGCTTGGACAGCGGAGTGGGAAGTGTAGTCACGTGATATACTATGCGTCAAAAACATTGATACCAACTCAATGCAACTACACCACCACGGAGAAGGAGCTTCTAGCTATTGTTTTCATTTTTGAGAAATTTAGATCATGTCTATTGGGGTCAAAAGTAACGTTTACTCTGATCATGCAGCTTTGAAGTATCTCCTGTCAAAAAAGGAGTCCAAGTCAAGACTCATTCGTTGGGTGCTCTTGCTGCAAGAATTTGACTGGAAGATCAAGGATCGGAGAAGGGTGGATAATTCAGTAGCTGACCATTTGAGTAGGTTGATAAGAGAAGAGGAAGCAGTTCCCATATCTGAGGTATTTCCTGATGAACATCTTTTCTATCTCAAAGGTAAGGAACCTTGGTATGCAGATATTGTGAACTTTTTGGTCAGTCATAAATTTCCTATTGGCATGAATAAGAGTAAGAGGGATAAGATAGTCCTCTTTTATCACCAATTAGGATGTTGGCGCGTCGCGTTTAAACATCTTGATTAGTGGTAAACGAGACAATTTCACCACCTCGCAAGCGGTCTAATTTGGATCGTGGGGATAATTAATCTAGCCTAAATAAATTCACATGTGTGTTTGTCATCTAGAATTGGGTCTTTCTAATTCCTAATGCTGTGGCTACATTAAATCCTGTGAGCGTTTTTGGGATTGTCTAGTCACAAGAGGGCAGTTTATAAGCGTCTCTTGACTACCATAAAATTAAGGATAGATTGGTGGTTGGGCGCGTCACTTGACCACTATAACCAGTTTATTCGTGAGTATATGAATAGTCCCTTATATCTGTGATCAGTTGTGTGCTTCGGTGCCAAGATTAATTTCTTGACTAGGTCGTTTTAAATTAATTATTATTTGTGTAATTTGGTTTCTGCTATCTTACTCAACTTTGAATTTTAGTTTTTATTCCTTTTTAATTAGTTGTTACTATTGCTAAAAATCCCCATCATTTTCCTGTGTGATTTGCCTACCAGTTCCCTGAGAAGACGACCCTACTTGCCCTGTTTACAAATTAAATTTGAGATTGTGTTGGTTGGCAATTAAGCTGTTATTTTTAACTTTATTTTTGGAGATTTGACACCCACCAAAAATCAATTGAAAAGAAGTCAATTGACAAATAATTCATATACAAAACAAATATAAAATCAAACAAAAAGAAGTCAAATATGTTCAACCTGGTGCCATGTATCGAAGTGTTGCAAGAGTCTCAGTATGCATAACACTATTACCTTCATCCAGAAATTTTGGGATACCAAAATCACTTACATGAGCAATCATGTTTTCATCAAGTGTAGACACCAAAATTTTAACTTTTTTTATTTTATTTATTTAGTTATTTTGGGTTTTAATTTGCTTAACTTATTTTTATTGTTGTTAAGAAAATTATTTCATTGCAAAAAAAAAAGGAAAATCATCACTAAAAAAAAAAAAGAGCTCATGCACCCGAGAAGCATATAATCAAAACTCCTCTACATTTTCATCTGCAAAAAACGCAGATACAAAATTTGGAAGCTCCATTTTTTCTCTTCCGTTCGATCATTCAAACAACAAGCCACTTGGTTTGATCTAAGGCTCAAAAGATCGCCAAGAAACTAATCTTTCATCAACACCATTGATGTGAGGGTTTAAGGATTTGAGTGGGCATATAAAAAGAGAGCCACAGCCAAGAAAGGAAGGAAAAGGGGGGTTTTAGGGAGATTTTGACGGCTAGGTAAGGAAGAAACCAGAAAGCTGGAGTTGCGGCGGAGGTTGAGAAAACTGAAGAGGGCGAGGGAGAACTGAGAGTAAGAGTGAGAGAGGAAGCTGTCATCATCTTCATCGTGCTGTCATTCGTTGCAAATCTGCATCGAGAGGAAAAGCAAAAGAATCTGGGGTCGGATGGACAAAAGGAGAGCAAGAAGGAGCTGGGGGTTCAACGGGGGTTTAGGAAGAGAAAAACTAGAAAGGAAAAGAGAGAGCCGAGGGTAGAAAGCATCTGACTGCAGCTAAAGGGAGGCTTTGGACGGCTGGTTGAGTGAGGAAACCAAGAGAGGGCTAGGGGAGTTTGGTGACGGCTGAGGGTTGAAGGAAAGTGAGAGAAAATCGAGAGAGATTTGAGAAAAGAAAAAGAGCGAGCGAGAGGGGGTGTGTGTGTGACGGAGCCAAAAGAAAACAGCAAAGGAAGGAAAACGGAGAGGAGAGCAGAAGGGCAAAGGAGGAAGACGAAATCTAGTGTTGTCTCCTCGGCGAGCCAAGAAATTATTGAAGCTGCTGACCTCCTAAGAAGCGGTCATCATTCCACCACGCCATTTTCAGTCCGAATCTCCAACAAAAGAGAGGCCACTGTAAGCTATTCTCTCCTTTAAACCCTGAGTTTTCTTCAGGTGCTGATCCTTTAAGCTTTCCAGGCATGTATGTGTGTGATTGGAACGTTATGAACCTAAATCCATTAGTTCGGGTTCCCTTGTGTTTGTCTATAGCATTAAAGCTGTCGTCTTTTGCTGTTACCTTGCACGTTCAGTGTTGAAGAGTTTGAGGTCCATTTGGTGTTGTTCATAGGTTGCAGTTTAGTATCAAGATGCTAGCTTTGAAAAGGGAGGATATTTACATGGTCTGTCTTTTCGAAATCTTGGATAGGTTGTGAAGAAAAATGGCTTGCACTGTTTCACTTTGAATCTGTCTGCATTTGTTCGAATGTTGGAATTTTAATTGAAATCTAGGGTTTTGGTTTCTTCCCTCTGTTGTTCATTTCTGCAAGAACAAGAGAACCACGCCTGTGAAATTTGCATGGAAATTCTTACAAGAATTGCATCGAAGTTGGTTCAAAGTTTTTTGCATGAATTATGCTTACAGCAAGCTCACTCCTTCGCTGCATTTTTTATTATCCCGTTGCTTTGGTTGGATTTCCTGGGATAGTTTGGAGGGGAGGTAACCATGCTTGATCAGTGATAGATGGAGGTTTGGAGATGTGTGTGAGTTTGGTGAATAAATGATGAGTTTAACGCAATAACCTACGCAAGTTTGAAGCTGCAAAATTTGCAGCAAAGAAAAAGCTGCTACATTTTCTGTGTTGTTTTTTTCTCCGTGGCTGGCTCGTTGAGTTTTCGCACTTAAGTTGCATGCTTAATCTTATGTTGAAGGGAAGAAATGGAAAGTTTGGTGCTGAGTTTGCATATTTGGGTCTCAAACACTTGAACTATGATCAAACACTTTGCTAGAAAATGAATAAATTAGAATTGCCGAACCTTTTGCATAAAACTCTCCAGCGCTTGCGTGATTTCCCTTTTATGTTTTGGTTTGTTCGGATGTTGAAATTGTGTGTCATGTTGCTTAGATTAAGTTTTGGATGTTTGGGTTGAAAAGTTTTGATCAAAAATTGTGTTGAGATTGATAGTTGCTTACGAAAATGGAAGTTGCGGTAAGGTTTTGGTTGCAAAAAGCTTCACCAAGAATGCTTCTTGTTGTAGGCGATGCATGCATTCTTGCATGGAAAATGTTCAAAAAAAATTTGCCTCTTAACCCCCCAAGTCCTTTTTTGTTCTACTATGGCCCAAACAACATGGAAATCAACCAAATTGACCTCTCAAACTTCCTTTTTCCTTTCAATTAGGCCCCAGTTTTGCGAACATCGGCTGTTTAAGTTATTTAAATGCTTTAACATTTATGTGTTACTTGATCTTTTCATTACTTTTGGGCCTTTGAAATTCTCAAAATGTTTCAATTGGACTTGAATGATTGGTTAAGGGTTGCTATTGGGTCTTTAGTAGTTGTTATTTTGGAAATTTGATGGATAATTTACCTTCTTTGCAGCTATACATTATTTGATTGCATTTAAGTTGCAATTTGGAAGGAATTTGGTGACTTGTTTATATTTTACTATTTAATTGGTGCATTGATCTTTTTATTGTTTTGAAACTAATATTTCCTTCATTTCATTACCATTGCAAGGGAGGTAACCTATCGAGTTTAGATGCATTAGTGAGCCAAACCTCATGCATCCATATTAGAATTGCCTAGGGTAGAGTCGACCTTATCCTGAATTAGGGACACTAGGCACGAGGGGAGGGATTCCAACCCTCTTTCCTTATTTTGCTTTCTATATTTTATTATTTGATTGCCACAACATGTTATGTGTTATTTATTGAACTAACTTTCCTTGTCTCTTGTCTTTTGCATTCATAAACCCTAGAAAATAAGAGTCCTAGCATGGTACTCTCTAGGAGCTTATCCTATTTGACGTGACACGTTTAAATTCAATGCTTCGCATTTTTAGCATGAATACATGTCATTTTAGGCTCACCTCGGCATACAAAAGGGGTTCTTTTAGGTCACGTTTCATTGGTGTACTGCATATTTATTTGCTTTAATAAACTGGCATCATGCATCAACCTTAGAAGGGAATGCCATTTAGGGAATCTAGTGTTAGGAACAAACTGCCCTATATCTCGGATATATAATCCAATGAGACTTGCACGTTTATATTTCCTGTACTGTCCGAAGGGGTAGTGCACGAGATAAGGTAGGATCCGATTTTTTCAAAGACGGCAAAGCAATTTTTGCATATTGGAATATGGGCATCTAACAATCATTTTTTGGCCATTTTAAACAAAATTGGTAAGAAATTCCCTTGCGTAAAGGACATTAACTTGAAGAAATTTACAAATGATTCCTCACTGTTGAGACGATAAATGTAGAGGCCAAATCTTGATTTTAGGTGGCTCATAGACTAATGCATTGTAATGATTTTTTTGAAACTACCAATGGGTAGATAATTCAATCGATTTTTGAATAAACCATCAATTTCATCCAATCCATTTTGTCAATTCATTCAATTTTAGAACAATCTAATCATTTTCGAAAAAATCGTTAACTCCATTTCATACATTTGGCCAATTTACCTATTTTTAAGGCAATCGAGTCAATTTTGAAGAGATCATCAATTCAGTTGACCAAGTCTACCTATTTTTAGTGCAATTCGGTCGATTTTGAATAAATCATCAACTTCTTCCTATCCGTTTTACCCGTTTTTTTCCCTTTAGGGTTTAATCTAAGG
Source organism: Coffea arabica (assembly GCF_036785885.1). NCBI lineage: Eukaryota > Viridiplantae > Streptophyta > Magnoliopsida > Gentianales > Rubiaceae > Coffea > Coffea arabica. Next base: position 47,741,925 of record NC_092316.1, on the reverse strand, counting down.
TTCACTGAATAAATTAATCGAGACATTGCAATCTCTTTTACACATCATTTTATGTGTTGATCAAAACAGGCAATCCATTCGGACTTCGTCCTCATTTTTGAGGACAAATGTCTCTTCTCACTCCAATTGGCCAAATTTTTTCAAATCATTTTTCACTCAATCAGTTGATCGGATTCATCAGGTATTGTATGGTGCCTACCCTAGAGGATTGCATTTTCATACTAGGCCTACCCTTGGCATAAAAGGGCTCCCCCATAGGACATGCATACCGATTTTACAATTTTGCTTACTAACTCTGGGTATTTTTCTTTTATTTTTCCCTCTCCCCCTGCATTCATAAAAATGTTTCAATAAGGTGAAAATATTTTTCTATATCTGATAACAATTTTGATCTAATAAAGTTTGAAAATTACAAGTATTACTTGATTCTTGGGCAGACCCTACAATGGAAACATGAAAGATCTATTTGGAAGCGCTAGGCTAAAGCCTACAAGAGACTTCATAATTATTGTTCAAAGAAAAGAAAATTCTGTTTATTTTGATTTGTTTCAAAAAGGAGGCAAAAAGTGTGTATATGTGGAGCTCTTCAGAAGTCCTTCTCTTTTCATTTGTAGAAATTTTGTTTCAAACTTTTTCAGCAATAAAGTTTTTTATTTATACAATTGTTGTTTTATGTATAATCATGTATATTTCATTCTTTATTGGCTATTTGAGGGATTTCTTTATGAATTTTAAGAAATAAGACCAAATTGAGATTTTTCAACCTCCTGTTCGAAAATTCACAAATGTATGTTTTCTAAATTCTTTGCATACACTAGATTGGTGATCCAAATTGTACGATAAGAGTGCTCAAAATTAAAAAGAGGTCACTCAAAAGGTCCAATGAGATATCTTTTCTCCTTCACTGTACAATTCCTATTTTACCCACTTCAATTTGCCCCCTCCGAAAAATCAGTCACATTGATTGATAAATTGCAAATTGGGACAATCTTTGCTTGAAAGTGTCTACTGTGTCTAATTATATTCAATTCACATCTAAGTAAAAGCAAAAATGTGCATTATTCTTGTTTGTTTTGAAATTTTGGAATGATATTTCGAGCTTTCGTTTCTCTACCCATACAGATTTTATCATTTGCTCTCCCATTTGAGTCTTTGAAAGAATAATTTCGTTTCAAATAAGAGTCTTAATGATCACTACTCTACATTGAAAAATTCTTAGATATCAAAAAGGGAGTGGATTTTCAATGGGCATTTCATTATTTTGGTTGTCATGAAGCATAAGAATGATGCTTTGGCCATCGTTTCTACAATCTAAACACTATTTATCCCTTGTATCCTTGTTTGAGCTAAAATGGGTGGTTCTTTTCAAAGCACCTATGATCGCACCTCATATTGGGGAAGGAGATTAGAAAATTTTCCAAAAGAAAAAGGGAAAGGCAAAAATGCTGAACCAAAAGAGAGAACCCTAAATAAGGAAAATTTGATCCTACCATCAATATCTGAGCTTCAATTTTGAAAAAGAAGAAGGAGGAGTGTCCGGCAAATCACCTATACTTCACAGATATTGATGAAAAGGAGTCATCCTCAGTTAATTAATTCAGGTACATGCAAGAAATTTCGCATTAATGAAAGTTTCCTTTCAGAGTTAATGTAAGGAACGGAATAAAAGTCAGACTCTCTTCTTTTCCAATCAAACATTTTATCCCTAGTTATCCCTTTGGAGTCTTCAGAATAAAATATTTCGTTTGAAAACTCCTGAGAATCGCAAACCCCATACTGGGACAAGTTTGAGTTGCAAAGGAAAGAAAAGTCTCAAGAGGTGAAAAGTGATAAAGCAACAAAAGCAGAAATAAAAAATGAAAGAAAAGAGAACTTCGGTTAAGCATAAACTGGGGCAAATTTTGAAAAGTTTAAAAGAATGGCAGAAGGCCAAAGGAAAAAAGAAGAAAATGAAAGGAAAAAGACCCTCAGTTGAGAATAAATTGGGGCAGGTTTTGATTTAACCCTAAAATAGGGTTGACGCAATAATGCGATCTCAGATCATTTAAACCACTTTTGAAAATCCGCTTATAAGCCTTAACTTTTCTAAGCACCCCACCTGCATTACAAAAGCCAAAAGTCCTGGCTTCTGTTTTTTGCAATATTTCTGTCAAGAAAATTTTTAATTAATTGGCAAGTGATGCTCATATACTGATGCCAAGAAATTTTTTAGATGTACTTCTGAATTGATTAACTGTGAAGTTGACAGTGCTCATCATGTGAAAACCCGCAAGGATGCCGTTTAAAAAAAAAGAGAGATCAAAAAAAGCGAGCGAAATAAATGTAAATGAAATACAAAAAATTTGATGGTGAAGTGCCCGTTTAGTGATGATAAAAGTCAAACAAAGTTCAGGACCTTCGAGTTCAAAATAGGGGCGATTTTAGAAAAGTGCTATCTTCAGTGCAATGTCCTTGAAAATCTTATTTCTTTAACTATTTTCTTCAAGCTGCATTACAAGCCCATAAAGTCCATCGTTGACTTATCTTTCATGACAATTCGAAGTAAGGATTCTGTTTCTGAGGAATCCCACAATCATTTGTGATCATAAGGCTATAACCTGTTTCCACATATTTAGCTATCGTTTCTACCCATACATTACAAGCCTAGAAAGCTTATATGTTGACTAAATTTTCTTAAGAAATTGGGGTGACAAACGCTTTGCTTTCACTAAGATGTGATATTGAATGGATTACATACAATTTGGGCACAAGAATAAGACAGATCCTAACCTCTCATTTTTCTTAGTCATCTCAAAAGTAGAAATAACACCCACTTGATTGGTCCTGAAAGATGAGTTAACAAGGAGTGGTGACCCATTACCCTAAGCATTGATGTTAAAGTGGGAAAGAAATCTTTTATAATTTGGTATTATTTTGAGAAATTCATCATGAAATTTTCTGTGAATTTAAGCAAGACGCTTAGATTTCTTCATACTATATGTTAGGAAATACAGTTTCTTACTTTGTTCAAATAAATAGAGAGTCAACCAAGCAAATTTTTGCAATTAAATGAGACTACATTGGGGCAAAATTTTATTTATGAGGTTTCACAAAAGAAGCCCACACTGGGACAAATTTTTATAACATGTTTGAGGATTTCGTCCAAGAGTCAAGCAAGACATTCTTGAATCAATCACGCTGCTCTTTTCATGAATAGTATGTGCATCAATTTAAGTGCATGTTGTACTTTGGCAAGCCCCCTGTGCAGGTATCCATGGCTCAAAACGATAGAGAAACATCAATTGAAGTGGAAGGCCGATGCCAGAAAAGAAAAGGAAGAAGAAAGAAGAATGGCCCACACTGGGAATTGGGTCTTATCCCACTGACCATTAACAAAAATCCCGTTTGGTTTGGATTTTGTGCCGCCAACATCCTATTGGGCTTGAATTTTGTGCAACCAAAGCAGGTTCGGGTGTTATCCCACTGACCGATTATCATGGCAGACTCGAGTTTAATCCTAATGACTAATTCTCATGGTAGACTCGGGTTTAATTTCACTGACCAATTCATCATACTAAGGCAAATTATTTTTGAAAAGTTTCTCAAAAATCAAAAATCTAAAATCTAAAAAAAAATCAATCAAAAACAATCAAAAAATAAAAAAAATCAATCAAAAAATCAAAATAAAAAATCAAATCAAGTTTTATCACGGCAGGCTCAAGGTTAATCCCGCTGATCGTTTGTCAAGGCATTTTCATTTGCACTGCCACTAGCCGTTGGGTCAGTCCCACTAGTGAGTATTTCATTTTATACTGCCACTAGCCGTGGGTCAGTCCCACTAGTAGGCATTTCATTTTACACTGCCATTAGCCGTGGATCAGTCCCACTAGTGAGGATTTCATTTACACCGCCACCAGCCGTTTAATTTTCTTGTTCGGGTCAATCCCATGATTTAAATTCTGTTCGGGTCAGTTCCATGATTTAAAATTTTATTCGGGTCAGTCCCATGATTTAAAATTCTGTTCGGGTCAGTCCCGTGATTTAAATTTTATTTGGGTCAGTCCCATGATTTCAAGTTTGTTCGAGTCAGTCCCATGATTTAAATTTTGTTCGGGTCAGTCCCATGATTTTAAATTTTGTTCGGATCAGTTCCATGATTTAAAGTTTGTTCGTGTCAGTCTCATGATTTAAATTTTGTTCGAGTCAGTCTCATGATTTTAAATTTTGTTCGGAACAGCCCCATGATTTAAATTTTGTTCGAGTCAGTCCCGTGATTTAAAAGTTTGTTCGGGTCAGTCCCATGATTTAAAATTTTCTGTTCGGATCAATCCCATTTAAATTTCTTATTCGGATCAGTCCCGATTTAAATTTCTTGTTTTGGTCAATCTCATTTTGAATATCTGGTTCGGGTCAGTCCCGTTTAAAATTTCTCATCTGGGTCAGTCCCATTTTAAAGTTTTCATTGAAGAGGTCAGTCCTCGTTTCAATAATGACAGTCATTCGAGTAGCTGCAGCCGATAACACAGGTAAGTTTTTTGGTGTCTATTTTTTGGTCTCAAGTTTTTCCAAAACTCAGACAAAGAGGGGCAAACTGTAAACACCAAAATTTTAACTTTTTTTATTTTATTTATTTAGTTATTTTGGGTTTTAATTTTGCTTAACTTATTTTTATTGTTGTTAAGAAAATTATTTCATTGCAAAAAAAAAGGAAAATCATCACTAAAAAAAAAAAAAAAGAGCTCATGCACCTGAGAAGCATACAATCAAAACTCCTCCACATTTTTATCTGTAAAAAATGCAGATACACAATTTGGAAGCTCCATTTTCTCTCTTTCGTTCGATCATTCGAACAACAAGCCACTTGGTTTGATCTAAGGCTCAAAAGATCCTCAAGAAACTGATCTTTCATCAACACCATTGATGTGAGGGTTTAAGGATTTGAGTGGGCATATAAAAAGAGAGCCGCAGCCAAGAAAGGAAGGAGAGGGGGGTTTTAGGGAGATTTTGACGGCTAGGTAAGGAAGAAACCAGAAAGCTGGAGTTGCGGCGGAGGTTGAGAAAACTGAAGAGGGCGAGGGAGAACTGAGAGTTAGAGTGAGAGTGGAAGCTGTCATCATCTTCATCGTGCTATCATTCGTTGCAAATCTGCATCGAGAGGAAAAACAAAAGAATCTGGGGTCCGATGGACAAAAGGAGAGCGAGAAGGAGCTGCGGGTTCAACGGGGGTTTGGGAAGAGAAAAACTAGAAAGGAAAAGGGAGAGCCGAGGGTAGAAAGCATCTGACTGCAGCTAAAGGGAGGCTTTGGACGGCTGGTTGAGTGAGGAAACCAAGAGAGGGCTAGGGGAGTTTGGTGACGGCTGAGGGTTAAAGGAAAGTGAGAGAAAATCGAGAGAGAGTTGAGAAAAGAAAAAGAGTGAGCGAGAGGGAGTGTGTGTGTGACGGAGCCAAAAGAAAACAGCAAAGGAAGGAAAACGGAGAGGAGAGCAGAAGGGCAAAGGAGGAAGACGAAATCTGGTGTTGTCTCCTCGGCGAGCCAAGAAATTATTGAAGCTGCTGACCTCCTAAGAAGCGGTCATCATTCCACCACGCCATTTTCAGTCCGAATCTTCAACAAAAGATAGGCCACTGTAAGCTATTCTCTCCTTTAAACCCTGAGTTTTCTTCAGGTGCTGACCCTTTAAGCTTTCCAGGCATATATATGTGTGATTGGAACTTTATGAACCTAAATCCGTTAGTTCGGGTTCCCTTGTGTTTGTCTATAGCATTAAAGCTGTCGTCTTTTGCTGTTACCTTGCACGTTCAGTGTTGAAGAGTTTGAGGTCCATTTGGTGTTGTTCATAGGTTGCAGTTTAGTATCAAGATGCTAGCTTTGAAAAGGGAGGATATTTACATGGTCTGCCTTTTCGAAATCTTGGATAGGTTGTGAAGAAAAATGGCTTGCACTGTTTCACTTTGAATCTGTCTGCATTTGTTCGAATGTTGGAATTTTAATTGAAATCTAGGGTTTTGGTTTCTTCCCTCTGTTGTTCATTTCTGCAAGAACAAGAGAACCACGCCTGTGAAATTTGCATGGAAATTCTTACAAGAATTGCATCGAAGTTGGTTCAAAGTTTTTTGCATGAATTATGCTTACAGCAAGCTCACTCCTTCGCTGCATTTTTTATTATCCCGTTGCTTTGGTTGGATTTCCTGGGATAGTTTGGAGGGGAGGTAACCATGCTTGATCAGTGATAGATGGAGGTTTGGAGATGTGTGTGAGTTTGGTGAATAAATGGTGAGTTTAACGCAATAACCTATGCAAGTTTGAAGCTGCAAAATTTGCAGCAAAGAAAAAGCTGCTACATTTTCTGTGTTGTTTTTTTCTGCGTGGCTGGCTCGTTGAGTTTTCGCACTTAAGTTGCATGCTTAATCTTATGTTGAAGGGAAGAAACGGAAAGTTTGGTGCTGAGTTTGCATATTTGGGTCTCAAACACTTGAACTATGATCAAATACTTTGCTGGAAAATGAATAAATTAGAATTGCCGAACCATTTGCATAAAACTCTCCAGCGCTTGCGTGATTTCCCTTTTATGTTTTGGTTTGTTCGGATGTTGAAATTGTGTGTCATGTTGCTTAGATTAAGTTTTGGATGTTTGGGTTGAAAAGTTTTGATCAAAAATTGTGTTGAGATTGATAGTTGCTTACGAAAATGGAAGTTGCGGTAAGGTTTTGGTTGCAGAAAGCTTCACCAAGAATGCTTCTTGTTGCAGGCGATGCATGCATTCTTGCATGGAAAATGTTCAAAAAAAATTTGCCTCTTAACCCCCCAAGTCCTTTTTTGTTCTACTATGGCCCAAACAACATGGAAATCAACCAAATTGACCTCTCAAACTTCCTTTTTCCTTTCAATTAGGCCCCAGTTTTGCGAACATCGGCTGTTTAAGTTATTTAAATGCTTTAACATTTATGTGATTACTTGACCTTTTCATTACTTATGGGCCTTTGAAATTCTCAAAATGTTTCAATTGGACTTGAATGATTGGTTAAGGGTTGCTATTGGGTCTTTAGTAGTTGTTATTTTGGAAATTTGATGGATAATTTACCTTCTTTGCAGCTATACATTATTTGATTACATTTAAGTTGCAATTTGGAAGGAATTTGGTGATTTGTTTATATTTTACTATTTAATTGGTGCCTTGACATTTTTATTGTTTTGAAGCTAATATTTCCTTCATTTCATTACCATTGCAAGGGAGGTAAACTCTATCTCCTTGATTTTATTTCTCCTACGTGCTCCTATATGTTTTGTGTGAATATGCATGCTTTAATTCGCTTTTCATTTTATTAATGTTTTAATTGCCTATTTCGCTTTCCTTTTATTTCGCTTTCTTTAATTGGCAAGTCATTTGAGGACATTTGAACCCCAATTTGTAATTGTTAGGTTTTGACGCCTCTCTTGAAGACATGTCTTAGCTAGCCAATGTAATAGTTAGGATTTCCTTTTCTAAGTCTTCCCCCTTTAGATTGTAGTAGGCATCATCTTTTGTAATAGATAGAGCTTGTGTGCTATGTGTTTGTATGTGCCTATATGCCTATGTGTTTAATCGCTTTCCCTAGGATTCTGCATCTAGACAAGCATGCTTATGTGTTACGTGTTATGTGAAACTATGTGTTTTGCATGCCTATTTGCTTTTAGCATTATATCTGATTATGCGGATGGAATGTATATTACTGTGGCTAGTCCAATGCTAGTCGTGGTCTTCCCTTCGAGCTCTTACAAATCCAATGCTTGTGAGAGAACGTTTGTTAAGGGTTAGTTTAACACTAGACCCTTAGGAACCATCCGCACGTTAGATCATGATTGTGTGATAAAATCACTTCATCGCATGCATATTTTCACCTTTTTAGTGTCTTTTATCATTTTTTTTTGCATAACATCCCTCCTTATACGTATATCCATTTTCCCATATTTTTCCTTATATGTATATTACTTATCCATTTGTATGAAACATGACATTAGACTTGCATTTCCTCTAAGCATTAGAATTAGGTTAAATCATTTGTTTGATTAGATAGGAAAACCCTTTGGATATGGGATATGGACGAGTTTGGCTTTCTAACCTTAGCATGCTCGTATTCCCTCTATTAAAGAAAAAATTGATTCACGAACATTAGTTCCCCGTACCCGACATGATGCATTCCTTTTGGTCACCAATATTTGTATAATTATTTTTTCCTTTTCTTTTTTAGAATCTCATATTTTTGCATTATTTGTGACCTCTCCAAAGAGTCCACATTGGGCATCACAATTAATGTGATTGGCACCAATTGAGCTTTGAAGAGATATTTTGACCCCCCGATACCCTCCTAGGTCTAGGGTATGCATTCATATAGTACATCCAAATGTGATAAATCTTTACGTTAAAATAAGAAAATCCTTGACTAAATCACGTAACTAGCTTTGGCTAAATTGAAAGGGTGCCTTGGATTCTTATCCTTGCCTTCCCTTTCTTCAAATGTGACTCCCGAATCTTTTTCTCTGATTTTCGTTGAATTAGAGTCGTTTAAAAAGGGTTTTTCTACTTTTTTTTCTTTCTTTAAAAATTCATTTTTTAGGTGACTTGGTACACCTTAACTCGATACCAAGTGGTGACTCCATTTTTCATTCAAAAAACCCTTTTTAAACTATATTTTGGGTTAAATCGTCACACTTTCAAGTCCCACTTAGACCCATGTTTTTCATTTTCTTTTTAAATCAAAAATTCATTTTCCAATCAAAAATTGAATAAAAAGCCATTTTTCTAAACTCGTCTTTTATTTTTTATAGTAAAAATGGGGCGCGACAGTTGGCGACTCCACTGGGAACTTGGAGAGTCCCAACAAATTTGATTTAGCCAATCTTTTTCTTCTTTTAACCTTTTCATGTATTGCATTTGGATGTTTAGGGTTGTATTTTTTTTTTTTAGGATTTTTGCATTTCGCGCGTATGAACTCACTCCCTCGCCTATTTGCGCATGATTGATTTGATGGATGGATAGTTGATTTATGTGATCCCGCACTTTGCATTACATTTGGGTAGGGGGATTTTACCCTAGAGTCTCGCGTTGGTTCTCGATCCCTTCCCTCCAAACGGAGCACCTCATACGTGCATGCATAGTTTTATTTATCTTATTTTTTCTTTATCGTGGGTGCTATCCCACATCTCCCTGTAGGATTAGGATTGATTTCCTTAGGTAGGCGGATGGTGTGCACTGCGCTCATAGCGATGCCTAAGGGATCACTCGAGCCACCGACCAAAGGCCCTGGGAGTAATGACTCTTCGCCTTTAGGTCTGAAGGCTTGGGAGCCGAAACCTATCGAATCTAGATGTATTAGTGAGCCAAAACTCATGCATCCATATTAGAATTGCCTAGGGTAGAGTCGACCTTATCCTGAATTAGGGACACTAGGCACGATGGGAGGGATTCCAACCCTCTTTCCTTATTTTGCTTTCTATATTTTATTATTTGATTGCCACAACGTGTTATGTGTTATTTATTGAACTAACTTTCCTTGTCTCTTGTCTTTTGCATTCATAAACCCTAGAAAATAAGAGTCCTGGCATGGTACTCTCTAGGAGCTTATCCTATTTGACGTGACACGTTTAAATTCAATACTTCGCATTTTTAACATGAATACATGTCATTTTAGACTCACCTCAGCATACAAAAGGGGTTCTTTTAGGTCACGTTTCATTGGTGTACTGCATATTTATTTCTTTTAATAAACTGGCATCATGCATCCACCTTAGAAGGGAATGCCATTTAGGGAATCTAATGTTAGGAACAAACCGCCCTATGTCTCGAATATATAATCCAATGAGACTTGCACATTTATATTTCCTGTACTGTCCGAAGGGGTAGTGCACGAGGTAAGGTAGGATCCGATTTTTTCAAAGACGGCAAAGCAATTTTTGCACATTGGAATATGGGCATCTAACCATCATTTTTTGGCCATTTTAAACAAAATTGGTAAGAAGTTCCCTTGCGTAAAGGACATTAACTTGAAGAAATTTACAAATGATTGCTCACTATTGAGACGATAAATGTAGAGGCCAAATCTTGATTTTAGGTGGCTCATAGACTAATGCACTGCAATGATTTTTTTGAAACTACCAATGGGTAGATAATTCAATCGATTTTTAAATAAACCATCAATTTCATCCAATCCATTTTGTCAATTCATTCAATTTTAGGATAATCTAATCATTTTCGAAAAAATCATTAACTCCATTTCATACATTTGGCCAATTTACCTATTTTTAAGGCAATCGAGTCAATTTTGAAGAGATCATCAATTCAGTTGACCAAGTCTACCTATTTTTAGTGCAATTCGGTCGATTTTGAATAAATCATCAACTTCTTCCTATCCGTTTTACCCGATTTTTTCCCTTTAGGGTTTAATCTAAGGTTCACTGAATAAATTAATCGAGACATTGCAATCTCTTTTACACATCATTTTATGTGTTGATCAAAACAGGCAATCCATTCGGACTTCGTCCTCATTTTTGAGGACAAATGTCTCTTCTCACTCCAATTGGCCAAATTTTTTCAAATCATTTTTCGCTCAATCAGTTGATCGGATTCATCAGGTATTGTATGGTGCCTACCCTAGAGGATTGCATTTTCATACTAGGCCTACCCTTGGCATAAAAGGGCTCCCCCATAGGACATGCATACCGATTTTACAATTTTGCTTACTAACTCTGGGTATTTTTCTTTTATTTTTCCCTCTCCCCCTGCATTCATAAAAATGTTTCAATAAGGTGAAAATATTTTTCTATATCTGATAACAATTTTGATCTAATAAAGTTTGAAAATTACAAGTATTACTTGATTCTTGGGCGAACCCTGCAATGGAAACATGAAAAATCTATTTGGAAGTGCTAGGCTAAAGCCTATAAGAGACTTCATAATTATTGTTCAAAGAAAAGAAAATTCTATTTATTTTGATTTGTTTCAAAAAGGAGGCAAAAAGTGTGTATATGTGGAGCTCTTCAGAAGTCCTTCTCTTCTCATTTGTAGAAATTTTGTTTCAAACTTTTTCAGCAATAAAGTTTTTATTTATACAATTGTTGTTTTGTATATAATCATGTATATTTCATTCTTTATTGGCTATTTGAGGAATTTCATGATGAATTTTAAGAAATAAGACCAAATTGAGATTTTTCAACCTCATGTCCGAAAATTCACAAGTGTATGTTTTCTAAATTCTTTGCATACACTAGATTGGTGATCCAAATTGTACGATAAGAGTGCTCAAAATTAAAAAGAGGTCACTCAAAAGGTCCAATGAGATATCTTTTCTCCTTCACTGTACAATTCCTATTTTACCCACTTCTATTTGTCTCCTCCAAAAAATCAGTCACATTAATTGATAAATTGCAAATTGGGACAATCTTTGTTTGAAAGTGTCCACTGTGTCTAATTATATTCAATTCACATCTAAGTAAAAGCAAAAATGTGCATTATTCTTGTTTGTTTTGAAATTTTGGAATGATATTTCGAGCTTTCGTTTCTCTACCCATACAGATTTTATCATTTGCTCTCCCATTTGAGCTTTTGAAAGAATAATTTCGTTTCAAATAAAAGCCTTAATGATCACTACTCTACATTGGAAAATTCTTAGATATCAAAAAGGGAGTGGATTTTCAATGGGTATTTCATTATTTTGGTTGTCATGAAACATAAGAATGATGCTTTGGCCATCGTTTTTACAATCTAAACACTATTTATCCCTTGCATATTTGTTTGAGCTAAAATGGGTGGTTCTTTTTAAAGCACTTATGATCGCACCCCACATTGGGGAAGGAGATTGGAGAATTTTCCAAAAGAAAAAGGGAAAGGCAAAGATGCTGAACCAAAAGAGAGAACCCTAAATGGGGAAAATTTGATCCTACCATCAATATCTGGGCTTCAATTTTGAAAAAGAAGAAGGAGGAGTGTCCAGCAAATCACCTATACTTCACAGATATGGATGAAAAGGAGTCATCTTCAGTTAATTAATTCAGGTACATGCAAGAAATTTCGCATTAATGAAAGTTTCCTTTCAGAGTTAATGTAAGGAACGGAATAAAAGTCAGTCTCTCTTCTTTTCCAATCAAACATTTTATCCCTAGTTATCCCTTTCGAGTCTTCAGAATAAAATATTTCGTTTGACAACCTCTGAGAATCGCAAACCCCACACTGGGGCAAGTTTGAGTTGCAAAGGAAAGAAAAGTCTCAAAAGGTGAAAAGTGATAAAGCAACAAAAGCAGAAAGAAAAAATGAAAGAAAAGAAAACATCTGTTAAGCATAAATTGGGGCAAATTTTGAAAAGTTCAAAAGAATGGAAAAAGGCCAAAAAGGAAAAAAGAAGAAAATGAAAGGAAAAAGACCCTCAGTTGAGAATAAATTGGGGCAGGTTTTGATTTAACTCCAAAATAGGGTTAATGCAATAATGCGATCTCAGATCATTTAAACCACTTTTGAAAATTCGCTTTCAAGGCTTAACTTTTCTAAACACCCCACCTGACCCCATTACAAAAGCCGAAAGTCCTGACTTCCATTTTTTGCAATATTTCTGTCAAGAAATTTTCTAATTAATTGGCAAGTGATGCTCATATACTGATGCTAAGAAATTTTTTAGATGTACTTCTGAATTGATTAGCTGTGAAATTGATAGTGCTCATCATGTGAAAACCCGCAAGGATACAGTTTAAAAAAAAAGAGGGAGGAAAAAAAAGCGAGCGAAATAAATGCAAATGAAATACAAAAGATTCGATGGTAAAGTGCCTGTTGAGTGGTGATAAAAGTCAAACAAAGTTCAGGATTTTCGAGTTCAAAATAGGGGCGATTTTAGAAAAAAGTGCGATCTTCAGTGCAATGTTCTTGAAAATCTTATTTCTTTAACTATTTTCTTCAAGCCGCATTACAAGCCCGTAAAGTCCATCGTTGACTTATCCTTCATGACAATTCGAAGTAAGGATTCTGCTTCTGAGGAATCTCTCAATCATTTGTGATCATAAGGCTATAACCTGTTTCCACATGTTTAGTTATCATTTCTGTCCATACGTTACAAGCCTAGAAAGCTTATATGTTGACTAAATTTTCTTAAGAAATTGGGGTGACAAACGCTTTGCTTTCACTAAGATATGATATTGAATGGATTACATACAATTTGGGCACAAGAATAATACAGATCCTAACCCCTCATTTTTCCTTAGCCATCTCAAAAGTAGAAATAACACCCACTTGATTGGTTCTGAAAGATGAGTTAACAAGGAGTGGTGACCCATTACCCTAAACATTGATGCTAAAGTGGGAAAGAAATCTTTTGTAATTTGGTATTATTTTGAAAAATTCATCATGAAATTTCTATGAGTTTAAGCAAGACGCTTAGATTTCTTCATACTATATGTTAGGAAACACAGTCTTTTACTTTGTTCAAATAAATGGAGAGTCAACCCAGCAAATTTTTGCAATTAAATGAACCTACACTGGGGCAAATTTTAATTTATGAGCTTTCACAAAAGAAGTCTACACTGGGACAAATTTTCATAACATGTTTGAGGATTTCGTCCAAGAGTCAAGCAAGACATTCTTGAATCAATCACGCTGCTCTTTTCATGAATAGTAAGTGCATCAATTTAAGTGCATGTTGTACTTTGGCAAGCCCCCTGTGTAGGTATTCATGGCTCAAAACGATGGAGAAACATCAATTGAAGTGGAAGGTCGATGCCGGAAAAGAAAAGGAAGAAGAAAGAAGAAGGGCCCACACTGGGGATTGGGTCTTATCCCACTGACCATTAACAAAAATTCCGTTTGGCCTTGGATTTTGTGCCGCCAACATCCCATTGGGTTTGGATTTTGTGCAACCAAGACAGGCTCGGGTGTTATCCCACTGACCGATTATCATAGCAGGTTCGGGTTTAATTCCACTGACTAATTCTCATGGAAGGTCCGGGTTTAATCCCACTGACCAATTCATCATACTGGGGCAAATTATTTTTGGAAAGTTTCTCAAAAATCAAAAATCTCAAAACAAAATCAATCAAAAAAAATTTTTAAAAAGTCAATCAAAAAATCAAAATAAAAAATCAAATCAAGTTTTATCACGGCAGGCTCAGGGTTAATCCCACTGATCGTTTGTCAAGGCATTTTCATTTGCACTGCCACTAGCCATTGGGTCAGTCCCACTAGTGAGCATTTCATTTTACACTGTCACTAGTCGTGGGTCAGTCCCACTAGTAAGCATTTCATTTTACATTGCCACTAGCCGTGGGTCAGTCCCACTAGTGAGCATTTCATTTACACCGCCACCAGCTGTTTAATTTTCTTGTTTGGGTCAGTCCCATGATTTAAATTCTGTTCGGATCAGTCCCATGATTTAAAGTCTGTTCGGGTCAGTCCTATGATTTTAAAGTTTGTTCGGGTCAGTCCCATGATTTTAAATTTTGTTCGGGTTAGTCCCATGATTTAAAGTATGTTCGGGTCAGTCCTATGATTTTAAAGTTTGTTCGGGTCAGTCCCATGATTTTAAATTTTGTTCGGGTCAATCCCATGATTTAAAGTTTGTTCGGGTCTGTCCAATGATTTAAATTTTGTTCGGGTCAGTCCCATGATTTAAAAGTTTGTTCGAGTCAGTCCCATGATTTAAAATTTTCTGTTCGAATCAGTCTCATTTAAATTTCTTATTCGGGTCAGTCCCGATTTAAATTTCCTGTTTTGGTCAATCCCATTTTGAATATCTGGTTCGGGTCAGTCCCGTTTCAAATTTCTCGTCTGGGTCAGTCTCATTTTAAAGTTTTCATTGAAGAGGTCAGTCTTCATTTCAATAGTGACAGTCATTTGAGTAGCTACAGCCGATAACACAAGTAAATATTTTGGTGTCTGTTTCTTTGTCTTAAATTTTTTCAAAACTCAGACAAAGAGGGGCAAACTGTAGATACCAAAATTTTAAATTTTTTTATTTTATTTATTTAGTTATTTTGGATTTTAATTTTGCTTAACTTATTTTTATTGTTGTTAAGAAAATTATTTCATTGCAAAAAAAAAAGGAAAATCATCACTAAAAAAAAAAAAAAAAAAAGCTCATGCACCCGAGAAGCATACAATCAAAACTCCTCTACATTTTCATCTGCAAAAAACGCAGATACAAAATTTGGAAGCTCCATTTTTTCTCTTCTGTTCGATCATTCGAACAACAAGCCACTTGGTTTGATCTAAGGCTCAAAAGATCCCCAAGAAACTGATCTTTCATCAACACCATTGATGTGAGGGTTTAAGGATTTGAGTGGGCATATAAAAAGAGAGCCGCAGCCAAGAAAGGAAGAATGGGGGTTTTAGAGAGATTTTGACGGCTAGGTAAGGAAGAAACCAGAAAGCTAGAGTTGCGGCGGAGGTTGAGAAAACTGAAGAGGGCGAGGGAGAACTGAGAGTAAGAGTGAGAGAGGAAGCTGTCATCATCTTCATCGTGCTATCATTTGTTGCAAATCTGCATCGAGAGGAAAAACAAAAGAATTTGGGGTCGGATGGACAAAAGGAGAGCGAGAAGGAGCTGGGGGTTCAACCGGGGTTTGGGAAGAGAAAAACTAGAAAGGAAAAGGGAGAGCCGAGGGTAGAAAGCATCTGACTGCAGCTAAAGGGAGGCTTTGGATGGCTGGTTGAGTGAGGAAACCGAGAGAGGGCTAGGGGAGTTTGGTGACGGCTGAGGGTTGAAGGAAAGTGAGAGAAAACCGAGAGAGAGTTGAGAAAAGAAAAAGAGTGAGCGAGAGGGAGTGTGTGTGTGATGGAGCCAAAAGAAAACAGCAAAGGAAAGAAAACGGAGAGGAGAGCAGAAGGGCAAAGGAGGAAGACGAAATCTGGTGTTGTCTCCTCGGCGAGCCAAGAAATTATAGAAGCTGCTGACCTCCTAAGAAGCGGTCATCATTCCACCACGCCATTTTCAGTCCGAATCTTCAACAAAAGAGAGGCCACTGTAAGCTATTCTCTCCTTTAAACCCTGAGTTTTCTTCAGGTGCTAATCCTTTAAGCTTTCCAGGCATGTATGTGTGTGATTGGAACGTTATGAACCTAAATCCGTTAGTTCGGGTTCCCTTGTGTTTGTCTATAGCATTAAAGCTGTCGTCTTTTGCTGTTACCTTGCACGTTCAGTGTTGAAGAGTTTGAGGTCCATTTGGTGTTGTTCATAGGTTGCAGTTTAGTATCAAGATGCTAGCTTTGAAAAGGGAGGATATTTACATGGTCTGCCTTTTCGAAATCTTGGATAGGTTGTGAAGAAAAATGGCTTGCACTGTTTCACTTTGAATCTGTCTGCATTTGTTCGAATGTTGGAATTTTAATTGAAATCTAGGGTTTTGGTTTCTTCCCTCTGTTGTTGATTTCTGCAAGAACAAGAGAACCACGCCTGTGAAATTTGCATGGAAATTCTTACAAGAATTGCATCGAAGTTGGTTCAAAGTTTTTTGCATGAATTATGCTTACAGCAAGCTCACTCCTTCGCTACATTTTTTATTATCCCGTTGCTTTGGTTGGATTTCCTGGGATAGTTTGGGGGGGAGGTAACCATGCTTGATCAGTGATAGATGGAGGTTTGGAGATGTGTGTGAGTTTGGTGAATAAATGATGAGTTTAATGCAATAACCTACGCAAGTTTGAAGCTGCGAAATTTGCAGCAAAGAAAAAGCTGCTACATTTTCTGTGTTGTTTTTTTCTCCGTGGCTGGCTCGTTGAGTTTTCGCACTTAAGTTGCATGCTTAATCTTATGTTGAAGGGAAGAAATGGAAAGTTTGGTGCTGAGTTTGCATATTTGGGTCTCAAACACTTGAACTATGATCAAACACTTTGCTGGAAAATGAATAAATTAGAATTGCCGAACCTTTTGCATAAAACTCTCCAGCGCTTGCGTGATTTCCCTTTTATGTTTTGGCTTGTTCGGATGTTGAAATTGTGTGTCATGTTGCTTAGATTAAGTTTTGGATGTTTGGGTTGAAAAGTTTTGATCAAAAATTGTGTTGAGATTGATAGTTGCTTACGAAAATGGAAGTTGCGGTAAGGTTTTGGTTGCAGAAAGCTTCACCAAGAATACTTCTTGTTGAAGGCGATGCATGCATTCTTGCATGTTCGAAAAAAATTTGCCTCTTAACCCCCCAAGTCCTTTTTTGTTCTACTATGGCCCAAACAACATGGAAATCAAACAAATTGACCTCTCAAACTTCCTTTTTCCTTTCAATTAGGCCCCAGTTTTGCGAACATTGGCTGTTTAAGTTATTTAAATGCTTTAACATTTATGTGATTATTTGTGATTACTTGACCTTTGCATTACTTATGGGCCTTTGAAATTCTCAAAATGTTTCAATTGGACTTGACTGATTGGTTAAGGGTTGCTATTGGGTCTTTAGTAGTTGTTATTTTGGAAATTTGATGGATAATTTACCTTCTTTGCAGCTATACATTATTTAATTACATTTAAGTTGCAATTTGGGAGGAATTTGGTGATTTGTTTATATTTTACTATTTAATTGGTGCATTGATCTTTTTATTGTTTTGAAACTAATATTTCCTTCATTTCATTACCATTGCAAGGGAGGTAACCTCTATCTCCTTGATTTTATTTCTCCTATGTGCTCCTACATGTTTTGTGTGAATATGCATGCTTTAATTCACTTTTTATTTTATTAATGTTTTAATTGCCTGTTTCGCTTTCCTTTTATTTCGCTTTCTTTAATTGGCAAGTCATTTGAGGGCATTTGAACCCCAATTTGTAATAGCTAGGTTTTGGCGCCTCTCTTGAAGACATGTCTTAGCTAGCCAATGTAATAGTTAGGATTTGCTTTTCTAAGTCTTCCCCCTTTAGATTGTATTAGGCACCCCCTTTTGTAATAGATAGGGCTTGTATGCTATGTGTTTGTGTGTGCTTATATACCTATGTGTTTAATCGCTTTCCCTAGGATTCTGCATCTAGACAAGCATGCTTATGTGTTACGTGTTATGTGAAACTATGTGTTTTGCATGCCTATTTGCTTTTAGTATTATATCTGATTATGCGGATGGAATGTATGTTACTGTGGCTAGTCCAATGCTAGTCATGGTCTTCCCTTCGAGCTCTTACAAGTCCAATGCTTGTGAGAGAACGTTAGTTAAGGGCTAGTCCAACGCTAGACTCTTAGGAACCATCCACACGTTAGATCATGATTGTGTGATAAAATCACTTCATCTCATGCATATTTTCACCTTTTTAGTGTCTTTTATCATTTTTTTTTTGCATAACATCCCTCCTTATACGTATATTCCTTCCCCCATATTTTCCCTTATATGTATATTATTTATCCCTTTGTATGAAACATGACATTAGACTTGCATTTAATCTAAGCATTAGAATTAAGTTAAATCATTTGCTTGATTAGATAGGAAAATCCCTTGGATATGGGATATGGACGAGTTTGGCTTTCTAACCTTAGCACGCTCGTATTCCCTCTATTAAAGGGAAAATTGAGTCACGAACATTAGTCCCACGTACCCGACATGATGCATTCCTTTAGGTCACGTATATTTGTATAATTATTTTTTTCTTTTCTTTTTTAGAGTCTCATATTTTTGCATTATTCGTGACCTCTCCAAAGAGTCCACATTGGGCATCACAATTAATGTGATTGGCACCAATTGAGTTTTGAAGAGATATTTTGACCCTCCGATACCCTCTTAGGTCTAGGGTATTCATTCATATAGTACATCTAAATATGATAAATCTTTACGTTAAAATAAGAAAATCCTTGACTAAATCGCGCAACTAGCTTTGGCTAGGTTGAAAGGGTGCCTTGGATTCTTATCCTTGCATTCTCTTTCTTTAAATATGATTCCCGAATCTTTTTCTCTGATTTTCGTAAACTTGGAGTCGTTTAGAAAGAGTTTTTCTACTTTTTTCTTCGTTTAAAAATTCATTTTTTAGGTGATTTGGTACATTTTAACTCGATACCAAGTGGCGACTTCCTTTTCCATTCAAAAAACCTTTTTCAAACTATATTTTGGGTTAAATCGTCGCACTTTCAAGTCTCATTTAAACCCATGTTTTTCATTTTTTTAAAATTAAAAATTCATTTTTCAATCAAAAATTGAATAAAAAACCATTTTTCTAAACTCGTTTATTTATTTTTCTAATTAAAATATGGGGCGTGACATCAAGCAATATATTGCTAGGCTTCAAATCACAATGAACCACTGGTGTTACATAACCAAAATGGAGATATTTCAATGCCGAAGCAATATCCACCATTATGCTTATTCTTTGGACTGGATCCAAGCAATGGTCATTGGAGTACAACCATTTCTCAAGGCTCCCATTTGACATATAATCAACCACCAAGGCTTTGAAGTCCAGGTTAGAGCAACTACCAATCACTTTAGTTAGGTTTCTATGGCGAAGGTTGCGTAGTACTTCACATTCCGTATCGAAACTCTTAGAAGTAATTTCTACTAGCAAAGAGAACTTTCACAGCAACGGTGTCCCATCTGTTAGAGTACCTTTATATACAGATCCAAAACTTCCTTTGCCAAGTGATGCGACTGCCAAAAACGCGATCCGAGCTGAGTTGCTCGACCTGAGCGAGCTGCAAAAGAATGAGTTGCGGAGAGCACAATCCGAATTGAGTACCAACGATGTGCTCGAACTGGGGAGAACCGAACTGGTACTAACCAGGTGGTCCGAAGTGACCTACAAGAGAGGTGAATGACGGGGCTGGTTCCCCGGTGTAACTCCAACGGTCAAGTTAGTGAGAGCTATAGGAGAAGAGTTACAGTATAGAATACTGTAGATGACATACCTTGTGTTATCTTGTGGTGTTGTATTTATAGGCTTGAGGGTGATAGTTTCCTTATAGGACTACGAGTCCTAATCAAGGGGGAGTCTTTCTAGGGTTTCGCCTGCTAACTCCGAAAGGCTCAGGGGGCGTGGCCCATTAAGCCCACACGGTTTAGAGGCGGTGGAAACGGCCGAACTGGCGCCCCTTATGCTCGAACTGATTTGCCCGAGTTGTCATATCACCACATCCGAGTTGACCCGTGGCGTCTGCAGATTGGCCCCACTACACTAGTCCCCCTTTGAATCTAGAGTCATCGAGAAGTCGCATGAGTCTGGACCAAGTTTCGAGACGACAAATCTGTTCGGTGTGAGACCCACGATTGCTGTCTTTGCTCGAGTTATACTCGTAAGACCGAACTGAATAGGATCAGTTCAATTTTTGTATGAACTCCTTCCTTGTAAATGGGTTTGTGAAATGAATAGATTTTTGTTTCTTCTATATTTAGCAAGATTTTCCATTTATGTCTTTCTTATCATACTGTCTAAATACACTTGCGCGAACAAACCCCGAGCTGGCGTACGAACTGACTTCCAACTTATGCAAAATAGTTCATACATTTGCGCGAAAGGATCCAGACCCATGTGTGACGTGACATGCACGAGCGGACTTCTAACTTGTGAAAAATAATTCAACCTCAACTGAATACATTTGAGCGAACTGGATTCTAACTTGTTCAGAGTTATGCAAAACAACTCAGGTCATGTATGGGCAGAGTGAATGAGTTTCAATGAAAGAGTCTCATACTCGGACTCGTTATTGGAGGCTCTGAAGTTGAACCTAAAGGCGTAAGCCAGTTCTTCCCCCGTAGATCTAATTAAGAGGAGTTTGGCTCCACACCCTTCTTTGCTTGATGCTCAGACGACATACGATGTCCAGGCCGGGATGGCCTGCTCGGCAACCTCCTTAGTCTCTTCGGCCTTAGCTCTTACAGCAGCCTCTCCGACCTGTTTGACCTCGGCTGGTTTAACGCCGGCCTCTTCGGCATGTTTGACCTCAACTCGCACAGGAGCCTCTCTGGCCATTTTGACCTCAGCCAACTTCGTGCCGGCTTCTCCGGCCTGATCGGCCTCGATTGGCCTCGGTTAGTTCGGCGCCAGTCTTTCCGGCCCGTTTGATCTCAGCTTGCACAGGAGCCTCTCTGACCAATTCGGTCTCGGCCGGTTTCGTGCCAGTTTCTCCGGC
Source organism: Coffea arabica (assembly GCF_036785885.1). Classification (NCBI taxonomy): domain Eukaryota; kingdom Viridiplantae; phylum Streptophyta; class Magnoliopsida; order Gentianales; family Rubiaceae; genus Coffea; species Coffea arabica. The sequence goes on along the minus strand of NC_092316.1, from coordinate 47,720,908 downwards.
CTGTTCGGCCTTGGCCAACTCAACGCCAGCCTCTCCGACCTGTCGGCCTCGGCTCGCGTAGGAGCCTCTCCTCGACATGTTTGACCTCAACTCACACAGGATCCTCTCTGGCCTGTTTGGCCTCGGCCGGCTTCGTGCCGGTTTCTCCGGCCTGTTCGGTCTCGGCTAGCTCAACGCAAGTCTCTCCGACCTATCAAGCCTCAGCTTGCGTAGAAGCCTCTCTGGCCTGTTTGGCCTCAACCAGCTCGACGCCAGCCTCTCCGATCTGTCGGGCCTCAGCTTGCGTAGAAGCCTCTCTGGCCTATTGGCCTCAACTAGCTCGACGCCAGCCTCTCCGGCCTGTTTGACCTCAGCTCGCACAGGAGTCTCTCTGGCCTGTTTGGTCTCGGCTGGCTTGGTACTAGCGTCTCCGGCCTAGTCAACCTCGACCGGCTTCGCACCGGCCTCTCCGGTCTGTTTGGCCTCAGCTCGCGCAGAAATCTCTCCGGTCTGTTTGGCCTCAACTCACGCAGGAGCCTCTCCGACCTGTTTGGCCTCGGCTGGCTTGGTGCTAGCTTCTCCGGCCTGATCAGCCTATTTGGCCTCAACTTGCGCAGGAGTCTCTCCGGTCTGTTTGGCTCAGCTCACGCAGGAGCCTCTTCGGCCTCGGCTGGCTTGGTGCCAGCTTCTCCGGCCTAATCAGCCTGTTTGGCCTCAACTCGCGCAGGAGTCTCTCCGACCTATTTGACCTCAGCTAGCATGGGAGTGTCTACGGCCTGTTCAGCCTCAACTCGCAAAGGAGCTTCTTGGGCCTGCTTGGCTTCAACCGGTTGTCCACCGGCCTCTCCGACCTGTTCGGTCTCAGCTCTCGCGGGAGCTTCTCCGGCCTGTTGTCTAAGGAAAACACCTTTCGCTATAAAATCAGCCAGCGCCTGGGCTTTGATAGCTATCCGCGGTTGGTAACCCAGGTCATACTCAGACAGTTCCACAGCTCACTTGACCATTTTCCCTGATATGTCCGGTGATGCGACTGCCGAGAGCACGATCCGAACTAAGCAGTCCCTGACTGCACGAACTGAGGATGAGCGAACTGGTGCTAGCGAGGTGAGCGAACTGACCCGCAAAAGGAACGAACTGTCGGGCTTGTATTGTCTAGTTGAACTATATTTATAGGGCTCTTGGTAGTAGTATCCTTATAGGATTATGAACCCTACTAGAGATAGACTCCTCCTTGGATTATGTCTGCTGGCCCCAAAAGGCTCGGGAGTTTCAGCCCACTAAGCCCATCCAGCTGGGAGGAGGTGGCTTTGTCTGAACTGACCCTTGTAAAGGCCGAGCTGATTTGCACGAATTGACATAGCGCCTGTTCAAACTGACACGTGGCGTTGGAAAATTGGTTCCTCTACAAATAGCCCCCTTTGAGTTTAGAGTCATCACATGGTCACATGAATCTGGTCTTTGAGCTGGTGACCTGGAGGCCGAACAGAGGAGGTTGACCGAAATGAACGGTCGGCAGGTCATTAATCAACTAGATGCCGAACAGAGGAGGTTGGCTCAATTAGAGGCCGAACAGAGGAATTCTACTATCTTTGCTTGGAGACCGAACAAAAGAAGTTCTACCCTCTCTGTTTTGAGACCGAATAGAGAAGTTCTACCATCTCTGGCCTTGTAGTTTCTCCTGTTCAGTTTTCAGGCGATTAGCTTCCATTGCATTAGCCTTCTCGTGAGCTCGGTCCAATATCTCCCGAACTGACTTGGGAGGCTTCTCCACGAACTCGGTGTATAGCTTCTACTTGCGCAGTCCGTTGATGAAGGCGGCCATGACGACCTTATCGTCCCGATCCCGGACCTGGAGGGACTCATTGTTGAATCGCACAATGTATTCGAGCAGTGACTCCTCGGGGTTTTGATAGATCGTCATCAGGTAAGCAGTGCTCTTAGAAAAGGCTCGCAATGAAATGAACTGTGCTGAAAACAGTCGCGCGAGCTGGCTGAATAACCGAATTGACCTGGAGGGCAATCCCTGGAACCATTGACGCGTCTTTCTCTCTAAGAACATTGGAAAGGTCTTGCACCTGACCACATTTGTGGCCGTTTGTAAGCGCATTTGTGTCATGAATGCAAACAGATGGTCCTCCGGGTCTGTGGTTGCATCATAGGATTTTATACCCGGTATCTTGAATTTCACGGGCAGCGGGTAGTCCTCGATGTCTGGCACAAAGGGGGAGGAGGTATATTTGTCCGCTTCCGGATCTAGCAAAAGATCCAGTTCATCCTATACCCCGTACTCGTCTCTCTTTGGAGAGAGCTCCCTCCGCGGGAGCCCCCGAAAGGGCTTAAGGTGTTCAGTTCGGGAGTTCCTGTGAGAGGGCTCCCGAACTTCGATTTGTTCACGGGTGAGCTCCTTTCTTGCCCGCTTTTGTTGGGGATTGAAGCTCCCCGTCCGAGACTCTGAGGGCTCGATTCCATCTGTCTTCCGTGCCTTGGGCTCCTGGTCCTGATGGTCTCTGGTTTGCCCCTTTAGGTAGTTCATAATTGCTTTGAAGGTGGGCAGGTTTTCCGTCACGGTTCGCACTAGTTGTTCAGGCAGGATGCGCAAGAGCTCTGCACCCTGGTCACCAGGAGCTGGATCTTGACAAGGATTTTGGGGGTCGTTTCGCTCGTTTCCCTTGGATCCGTCGACGTTCCTCTGAGATCTAGTTCTCGGCATAATTCACAAAGGGAAGAATTACGTTCTCACAGACGGCGCCAATTGATGCAACTGCTAAAAACGCGATCCGAGTTGAGCTGCTGCAACCTGAGCGAGTTGCAAAAGAATGAGCTGCGGAGAGCACAATCCGAACTGAGTACCAGCGATGTGTTCGAACTAGGGAGAACCGAACTGCTACTAACCAGGTGGTCCGAAGTGACCTACAAGAGAGGTGAATGACGGGGCTGGTTCCCCGGTGTAACTCCGACGGTCAAGTCAGTGAGAGCTATAGGAGAAGAGTTACAGTGTAGAATACTGTAGATGACATACCTTGTGTTATCTTGTGGTGTTGTATTTATAGGTTTGAGGGTGATAATTTCCTTATAGGACTACGAGTCCTAGTCAAGAGGGAGTCTTTTTAGGGTTTCGCCTGCTAACTCCGAAAGGCTCTTGGGGCGCGGCCCATTAAGCCCACACGGTTGAGAGGCAGTGGAAACAGCCGAACTGGTGCCCCTTATGCCCGAACTGATTTGCCCAAGCTGTCATATCACCACATTCGAGCTGACACGTGGCGTCTGCAAATTGCCCCCACTACACCAAGTAAATTGCTTTCATCATAACCATCAGTTGCTTGAACAGGTCATAATACGAAATCCATTTAGGCATTCCCATGGATAAATCAGTATTTCTTGAAGTTTCATCCTTCCTTCGGCATCTCAGGATTAAAATTACCATGGTTGCAGCAATTACAATTGCTACAATACTTGATACAGTGCCTAATATTTGGAGTATTTTCTTTCGACTGTGAATCCGAGGAGAACTACAAGGAGGAACATGAAATCTTTGAGCACCACACAAGTCATCATTACACATGAATGATTCGTATGTGAAGTTCTTGAAAGGACCACTAAAGGGAATTTCTCCTGTCAAGTAGTTGAAAGATAGATTAATGTATCTGAGATATAAAAGTGTCTTCAAGGACTTTGGAATTGGACCTGATAGATTATTATTGGATAGGTCCAGAATTTCCAAGCTTCACATATGACGGAGTGAGTCTGGTATAGTTCCTTCAAGTTTATTGTGTGCTAAAGAAAGGCTAGCTAATCTTTCCAAACCCCCAAGTGAACTTGGAACTTTCCCATTTAAGGTGATTTCTTGATAAATCCAAATCCGCTAATGCCTGCAAGTTTTGAATTTCTTGAGGCAGGGAGCCAGTCAAAAGCATTAGGATGACAGATTCAAGGCCAAGAGATTATTGAGGTTACACAAACTAGCAGGTATGCTCGAGTTTAATAAGTTCCAACCGAAGTTGACTTCCCCCAAAGAAGTAATATTGCTTAAGCATGAGGGTATTGACCCCTGAAGCTGATTTTGGTCTAGATATATAAAAATATGTATAAGCTGTTTAAGGCTTTAAGCCACAAAGACTCTCTAGAACAGAACCACCCAATTGGTTATCTTCAAAATATAGAACTTGGAGATTTTGCAAACCTTTGATTGCCAGAGGAATGGACCCACTCAACTGATTTCCATGTAGACTCAAAATCCACAGATTGCTCAAGTTCCCAATTTCTTCTGGAATTTTCCCTTTGATTTCACAACTATATGCATATAGTCTTTCCAAAGAAGTTGAAAGATTCCCCACAGAAGTTGGCAGAAAACCATGCATTGGATTGTCACCGATTGATAAATCTTTTAGATAATTGCAATTCATCAAATGACTGATGAAGCTCAATTCTGTTGACGAAAGTTCGGTTGTCAGATGATTTCCAGCGAGATCTAGACTAGTTAGAAGCCTTAGATCCTCGAGAGAATTGGGAATTGGACCACTAAATTTGTTTATGGACAATTGTAAAATACTCAGTTGAGATGCATTGGAGATCGAGTCTGGTATCACTCCATCAAACTTATTCACATTGACATAAAGCTCCTCAAGGTTGATCAATCCATAACCAACAGTTGATGGAATATTCCCCGAAAAACTATTGTTCATAAGGTCCAGCACTTGTAGTGAAGAGATGTTGAATATTTGATTCGGTATAGAACCAGTTAGGCTATTGTTGCTCAAACTGAGTAATTCCAGATGCATTAGGTGTCCAAGCTTTGGCGGAATTGAACCTGCAGACTTGTGAAGTTTACAAATGTCAATGCAGTGGATGAATTTGAAACCTAATGGAGTTTGATTAAATGCTCTTCCATCTAAATGTAAGAAAATTCATCTAAATATCAACTTGGGGTATTTCCTAATTGTAGTTCCATAAGCAAGGTTAAATTCTGAAAACGTCTTTATAGTCACTAAGCAAGGTGAAATTCTTTGTATTTCTTAATTTTAGTCCCTTAAAACTTGTTATTTTTACTTCAATACTGCCTTTTTATCCAAGTGAAAGTGTCATACATCTCATTTTTAAACATTCCAAAAATCTTTAATTGATAGATCCTAACTTTAGTCATTAGACTAAAACCTCTTAAACAATGCCAAAATTAAGGACCCGTAGCCTGCGCAAATGGATCAATTCATGGGGAAGTTCTCCTTGGAAGTTGTTCCAGCTCATATCCAGCGACACTAGAAAGGACAGATTCCCCAGTTAGGGAGGAATTGTGCCAGTAAGACCCAATTTGGAGATATTCAAGGCAATCACTCTGTAGTGATGAAAGCCGCAAGTGACCCCTCTCCAGTCACAAACTGAGGTTGCAAGGGACCAGTTTTTTGCTAGAATTTGATGCGGATCTAAACTGATTTTATCTCTCAAATCAAGAAGTGCTAATTGATCAGTGGTAACGTTTGTGGTGGTCATGGCTATACTAGCTAAAACAGAACTTAGCAAGGAAAGTCCAACTCCAATGGGGAAATAGCAGTACTACGTCGTCTTCATGACTATATACACAAGTTTGTATAGAAAGAAGTGATTGAAGTTTCGACTTGTATTTTTGTGTCCGAATTAAGTCCAATGTCAGATTTTCTTATAGTAGTTTTCTTTCAAATTGAGTTCCTATTCTCAGCAGTTCCAATTTATGGAAATCTTCAGCAGATGAGTGATAACACTGCTCTTGAGTGTGGTACAAGTCCTTGCAAGGTGGAAATTCAACTACAGCATTATTATTTTCTGGGGAAGTTTCAATTGCGTAATTTTTTGACTGCTATTTTCTCTGCATGCATTGAAGAAGGAACAAGACTTCAAAATTTTTCTCCAAGGACGCGTAGAGACTAGAAAGAAGTCACTATTAAAAACCAGTTGTATCACACACACAGAAATCTGGGGTCCTGTCATGGAAATGAATTTAGAATAGCTAAAAACTGTTATTAATTTTGCATGCCACACTCTATAAATAGGGTAAATTACAAATACCTCCCCTGTAGTTTAACTTCTTACTGGATTCTCATTATGGTTTAAAAATGGCCACACAACCTGTCCTTGAGTTCTAGCTAATTAAAACTCATTCTAACAAGAAGAGTCTTAATTATTTAAAAGGTTGGTACTGATCGATGCAACCCATCTCAATTATAATACCATCAAAATTTGATGATAAATATTACAATGCATAACTAGTATTTGAAAAGCACACTTAAAAAATAATTGATAAGACATTTTTAATCTTCTCGAGTCTGCGTATTGTCGGTCTATTTATTTTACGATAACTTAATTTGTCAATTGTTGTAAATGAAACATTTCGCTTTGATCCTAATCTTGTCGTGTATATGTGATCACGCACACTGCATATCGAATTATGAAGAACCATTATGATTAGAGCCTTAAGCTCTTAAAATCACAAATCAAACATAGCTAATAAGAAACATTAATTAGGGAAATTTTGAAACTACTGATTCGACCCTTAATGTCTCCCCTTTCTTTCTTTCCTCTTATAAGACATGAAATCTTTTCTTGAACTAAAAAATAAGTCATTACGATTCTAGTTCTTCGAGCAATTGAGGCAAGACAAATTACTTATCTAGTGAGTGAGTTAGGTGTACACTTCTTACAAATATTGTTTATATGGAGAGTATGATATTTAGAATACTAGGCATCAAGCGGAGTGTTAGAAAATAATAGTAGTATAAGTTTATAAAAAGGAAAAAAAATGAACAGTCACATAAATTTGGCTAGATATTCTTTAGTAACCTATTTAAACATTGTTTCGCCACTACATTGTCTGCCTAACCATCTTGCATCACAAATTTGCAATTTCAAGTTGTGGTGCTGTCAACCCCTATTTAATGGAGTTAACAAGTTGTACTCTTACAGTTATTCGGATCGACACAGGTGCCAAGCCGGTTGAGATTTATCTTTGTGGGCGTCAAGTTTTAGGCCTAGATTTGGGTAGATCTGATTTTCAAAAAATTGAGTTAATTTTCTAGTTAATTGCTTAATAAACTATAAACACATCACACAATTATATTTAAAATATCTCTCAATAATATCTAAGGTGTGCCTAATTAAATCTTACATCTCTCTCAATATCACCAGTGTTTAATTAAACTCTTTAAGATCCTAAGTGATATAATTGCATCACAAAAATCCTAATCTATTCTCGTAATTAGACCAAATATGTTCATCTATTTAGTGCACGGTTGTATCATACTTTTTAGTTCAATACAAGTTCAACTTCAAAGATCATGTTCATGTTGATCAGACATAAACATGTAATTAAAATCAAGTCAGATGACTTTATAGTTAAACATGTCAGATGTATTAAGTGTCAATGAATTTAATTAAGTGTAATTAAAAACATATTTTTTGCTGACTTTAAACCCTTAAACTTGTAAAAGTGGGAAACCGTGGCCCTTTTAGCTAGTTTCTCCGATTTTGCAACCGGAGAACCGATTCACACGAATGCAAGTGTGCTTCTTCAAAGGGCATTTTTGTCTGCATATTCTAAACAAAAAGGGCACAACTCCTCCCTCCCTCCATTTTCTTAACCCAACCCAACTGCTAGTCGCAACTTCACAGCAACAATGGAAGCAACAATGGAGTGGCAAGAGAAAATCTTTTCTACATTTTCCTTACCCATTTTCATCTTCCCTTAAGGATCTTTGCGTAGGGAGAAGAGCAAGAGAGAATCAGCACTGTCGGGTTTGGGTACCATCGACATTGAAGCAACAAGGAGTGGCAAATCAGGCCGAAAAATCATCGACATTGAAGCAAGAGAGAAGTCTGAAAGGAAAAAAAAAGGGAGAGAAGGTAAAAGCTTTGAGAAGGGAAGGAAAAGATGCGCAAATATCGTGGCCCTCTGCTTCCTACTTGTCGTTGCAGTAAAGTCATGAAGATGATTACTTCTTGGACTGATAGAAATCCAGGAAGAAGGTACGTTGTTTGCTTAGAAGAAGTTGGTGGCTGCGGGTATTGGAATTGGATTGACGACGAGATGTGCCGTCGTTCTAGTGAGCTGATACCAGGCCTTCTAAGGAGGATCAATGCAACAGAAAAACAAAAAGACGAATTGAAACTGTAGCTGCGAGATCTGAGGCAAAAGCTGCCAAGTTGAAGGCAAAATTGAGAGAAACAGAGGAGCAGCTGCAGTGGCAGAAATAGTTGAATAAGTTCCTTGTAAGGGTTCTTGTGGTAAGTTGGTTGGTTGCTGTAATAATGGTGCTTACAGAGAAAAAAATTGCAGGTGGAGTCTCTCTTGGGATGCTTCAAATTGGGGATAAATGTAATGGGATTATGCAAATTGAAGGCGATACATGAAGGGCAGTGTGTAAGTGTAACATATTGCCATCGGTACTGCCAGTTTTGAGGACCATGGATGGAGGAAATGGATCTATGGTGTATGATACAGATGGTTAGGGAGAAGTATATTGTATTGTTTAGCTTAAACAAGTTTTTGTTGTACCCACAGATTAGTGTAAAAGTGTGGTTGAACCCAATCAATGCTAACTGTAATTTTCGGCAAGTAATGTGATGAGAATTATTTATCCCAATTCGCATGTCATGGGTTTTGTTGGATGTATTTGATTTACCTAGTCAACAAAAACTGCTATACCAAATCATACAAATATAAGATAGCAACTGCATAACATTAGAATATAATTAGCAAAAGGAAATTACAATGATGTTTGCCTGCAAATACAGTCAACAATCACTTTTATAGGAAACAGACAAATACACAAAAAGCAGTGACCTGTGTCCATATTGCTAGATACCAAGCACAGACACATGCTTTGATTCCCCACAAAAGCCTATTCAAAAAAACATCATTTATAGTTTCAACATTCTAGTTACATCCATTTACAGTCAACAAAATCACACAAAAATATTTGCAGGTCCAGCAATACTTCAAGAACTTGTTCCAGATAGACCTTTCCCTCTTCCTCTTCACCTACCTCTTCCTCTTCCTCCACCTCTTCCCTGCCAGTTTCCAACATTGAAAGGTGGATCTTTACCCAAATAAGCATAGTTGAGATTAATAAAATCTTTGTCTACTTCTGTTAGAGGCCTTTTTGATGTACTTCTCTTGTGCCTATGAACTGGTGGTCTTGAGGTGGATTGCTAGGACTGAGGTTGATGTGTTGGCTGCTGCTCAGAAGGCTGGGACTGAGGTTGATGTGTTGGCTGCTACTGAGTTTTTTTGCTGATTTCTTTGTCCTTGATTCTTGCTTACCTACATATTAAAGAAAGCATTTCAGATCACAAAACAAAAAAGTCACAAACAGGCTAAAAGTTATAATGAAGTGCAAACGCACACGTTGTCTTTTTGTTGGTGCTTTGTGCTGCTGCTGATTACATGGTTGTCCAGTAGGTGCTGGTTGTTGAGAAGGTTGCTATTCAGTAGATGACTTAGGAGGATTCTTGCAAGTTTTAGCATTATGTCCAATCCATCCACACTTTCTATAGTGGATTACAACCCTCTTTCGCAACCTTTTGCCATGTTCTTTTCCTTCTGTAACATCTCTCTTTCTAGCTTTCTTTGGCCTACCAGGTTGAGTGACACTTGCTGGTAGGTCCAACTCCAGCATGTCTGACTGTGGCCACTGAATATCTCCATTAATAGGCTGCAACACATTATCATAGATGGTAAAGAATACCTCCCTATGATAGCAGTTAGCCAACATTTTGTAGGGATCCTTTTAGCTCTATGTAGAGCAGCAATTGCATGGGAACATGAAATGCCACTCAAATCCCACAAATTGCAGGTGCACTCATTTTTGTCAAGGTCAATAGCAAATTGGACTCCCCGTGGCCCTTTTGCTTGATAACTTGAGCTTGAATTCCATGTTATTTCCCATTGTGCTACACGTTTGACCCTTTCTTCCACAATTTCTCTAATGAGTGGTCCACCATCTAACTTGTATTTTTCCATTGCTGTCATTCTCTTTTGGATCCTTTCCATCAGGTATTCCCTAATAGCCTCCATCATAGAAATAATAGACTAGCCTCTAAAATATGGGCATTAAATGATTCACGCAAGTTATTAACCAACATATCACACTGTGTATGTTTGGAAAAAAAGGCCTTACACCAATGTCGAGGGTGTGGTCCCTTCTTCACCCATGCATATGCTTCTTTGTCATAGGCTTCAAGGTCATCCAAGGTTTGGTTGAAATGTTCAACTGTTGTGGTGCTTGCTATATGCCACAATCGATCCTTTAAACCTAATCTTGGATGTTTCTTCTTGAAATTCCTATACATGTGTTGAACACAGTATCTGTGTTCGGAATTTGATAGAACCTCTGTGAGTGCTCTGTCTAGTCCCTACAAAAAATATCACAACAGGTATAAGTTAGATATCCAAGCCAAGTGGTGAGTTTGAGGGCAACAAGTATGCTATATTAAAAGTTCAGGGGCTTATTTTTACCTACACTAAAAGTTAAGGGGCTTACATTCTGCTATGCAAAGTTAAGGGGCTTATTTTTACCATAGAATAAAAGTTTTAGAGCTCTCATTAAGCTTTTACCTTCTGCTGGTCGGACATGAAAATATAATGTCCCTGGTTCTGTATTTCCATGTCGCCACTCAAGAGGGTTAGGAACCATCTCCATTGCTCCGTGGCCTCCTTTTCAATAGCTGCCCATGCAACTGGCCAAAAGCCGTTGTTGGGGTCCACTGCAATAGCTGTCAACAGCTTGCCTGGGTATCTACCTTTAATATGACATCCATCCAAACACAAAATAGGTCTGCACCCATCTTTAAAGCCTTTCTTCAGTGGGCCAAGGCAGCAGTACATCCTCATGAACCTTGGATTACATCCAGGTTCTCTAAATGGAGTGAACATAACCTCCATTGTACTGCCAGGATGAGTCCTTTTAATCTCTTCACAATATTGCCATATTTTCTTGTATTGTGACTCAGCTGACCCCTTGATCTTCTCTATAGCTAGTGTCTTCGCCTTAGCTGCAACATGCTTAGATATTTCTGTCTGGTAATCTTCATGGACTGTTTGCCTTAACTCTCTTGTTGGCAGATTATTATTTGATCTTATCCTTTCTACATACCTGTCAGACAGCCACTTGGCTGTAATATTCTTATTTTTCCATGCATGGTTGCATGTTTCATGAACATCATGCAGAGTCTTTACTACCAAGTCCTTTGTGCCCAGAACCTTTTCTATTGAAGCAAATACAAACCATTTACATGGTTCCCTACACTTGGCCCTTACCCTGGTGTAAGCGAGGACAGGATCAAAGTATTCATTTTCCGGCCTGATTTGCCACCTCTCCATTCTTGCTTCAATGTCGATGATACCCAAACCCAACAGTGCTGATTCTCTCTTGCTCTTCTCCCTCCGCAAAGATCCTCAAGAGAAGATAAAAATGGGTAAGGCTGTTGCTGTGAAGTTTCGACTAGCAGTTGGGTTGGGTTAGGAAAATGGAGGGAAGGTGGAGGAGTTATGCCCTTTTTGTTTAGAATATGCGGACAAAAATACCCTTTGAAGAAGCACACTTGCATTCGTGTGAATTGGTCCTCCGGTTACAAAACTGGAGAAACTGGCTAAAAGGGCCACGGTTTCCCACTTTTACAAGTTAAAGGGTTTAAAGTCAGCAAAAAATAGATGGGGGGCTTAATTTTACCTAGATAAAGAGTTAAAAGGCCAATCGGATAATTTGCCCTTTTTTTTGGGTAAGAAAGAAGTTACTAAATTTCAAACAATCAGTACAAGATCCAGTGCAAAAGATCGAGTTTAAAATCTCGAATTTACAAAACGGGGCAAACAAAATGCCCTACAATCATTTTCTACTAGTTTTGCGATGGTCGCAAGCTGGTCATTGAACACCTTGAGGCCTTCTTCCTCTGTTTTTGCACCCCATTTTGTCAAAAGATCTGCACAGCAATTTGCTTCCCTGAAGACATGCTTAATGGTAGTTGTGATGAAGCTCCTCATGATATTCCTTCTGGCGTATCAGATGGGCATTACAGCTGGGCATTATAATTCTAATTTGCAAATGATGTCACATCTAAAATGTATATTTGCCTCAAACAGTGTCGGTTTGGATGGTGAGTTTTTTAGGTATGTGTATAAAATTTTATTATAATTTATTGTAAAATTTGTCAAAAACTTTTGTCTATTTAACGATTTGAAAAAATTAAGAATTTTTTTTCTTTTCTTTTTGTGACTCCGAGAAGAACAAAAGAGTGTGTAGTTGAATGAAACAAAAGAATGACCAACTTTATCATAAAGCAAGATTTTCTTCTAAAAGTAGAATTCGAAACTCCACTGAAAGATTAAGTAGTTGAATGAAAAATGAAGGAACGTGTTTTAAATTTAACAGCACAAGTCCATCTATAATTTTCGTTGTTCATTAAATTACATAATTTTGACGTTCTACTACATGTTTTTGTTCATGACTAACACGCCTATTGTAGTGCTACTTTCTAATCTACTTCATTTCCGTCTAAATCTTTTCTCAATTTGCAGCAGTAATTCTTGCATCAACAGAGATGCAAACCAAACTGACAATCTCCAGAATAATTTTCTCTGCTACTGTTTCTAGCACTAATGTACACCCTTAACTTGCTCCTAACACACCAACTTCTTGTTTTGAAGGATAAGCAGAGTACACCAGTTCTGCCAGTTACTGGCATGATGAAGAATTTAGAGATGCAATCCTTTTATTGGAAATGAAGTGCCTATAGGTCTATTGGTTAACATAAAACAGAACATAGGCAATATAGTAAAACTTGTCTCGTGGGAAAATTTTCTCTCTGTCACTGCCATCCATCGAATCTAAATAGTATTTGTCTAGTCTACTGTAAATAGTATTATTCCATACATACAATTGGCATCCTAATAGTTTATCATTGATTTATCAGCATACCTATGGTGGATAATAAAATGTATTTTTGCTTCATGTTTCAAATCTCGGCATCATCTTGCAATCAAAGATATTGTAAAGAGAAGTTTGAGTAGAACAAACTCGATCGGTTGGGTCAAGTAAAGGAACACACTTTCATGCTGAGATACGGGGAGAAGACTCGAGTTTACGCCTGATCTTCTGGAGTGCTGCCACAGCATCCTTCATATTAGTCCGATCATGCGGGCAGTCGGTGCAGCAACGCAAAGCCAATTTGAAAATCATTGAAAGACACTCCAATTTCTCATTGAAATGCTCATCTTGTTGCCCACGTAAGGTTGCATCTATAACCTGAGTTGTTGCATTACGGAGAGATTCTTCAATCCAACCCTTGAGGTTTAAATCATCTTAGAACATTTCATCATTAGGCTTCATTCTTGAAAAGGTTTCTATCAATATTATGCCGAAACTATACACATCAACTCTTGTTGACACCTGCCCTTCAAGTCCATACTCTAAGATATAAAGGGTGAATTCTTAGTTTATGATGGAAAAAAAAAAAAAAAGAATTCTACAACGAGGGCAGTTCTTGGAGTGTATACTGCAAATGAGGGTCTTCGCATTCCGGGAATGCGAGCTCGCATTGGAGCTTGCATTCTGCGAATGCGAGCTGAGCGATATGTTACTGTTGATCCCAGGTCAGGACGAGCTTTGTTTTACTATTTTGTCGAATCACCAAGAAACTCTTCATCTAATCCACTTGTCCTGTGGCTCAATGGAGGTATTGTTGCTAAATGTTGCCAGTTTAACTTTGTTGCTTATGAAATTTAATTAGTTTATCAAGTGCTAGGCATTCCAAGCTCTTTGCAGGTCCCGGTTGTTCTTCTCTTGGAGCCGGAGCATTGACGGAACTTGGGCCAATTTTTTTTAATATAAAAGAAATATGATTTTTTTTTAGAGCACATATTTGATGACTTTAGGCACGTGCAAGTTTTAAAATAAATAAAATTTATTCCTCTGCTAATTACAGATTTTTAAATAACATTTCTCCGAAATTTAAGATTTTAGTACAGCTTTTAAAATAAGATTTTATTACCGACAGCATTTTAGTAAAGGCAAATTCTACAAAACAAACAACATTTACAGTTAATTTTATATTTTTTTGGGAGCTCGTAAATTTCATTTTAAATTTTTTTCCTAGCAAGTTTGAATTTAATTTTTTGAAAGTCATACTTATAATAAATCTAAAAGATATGACCCAACTACCAAATTATGGTAATTCTATCACTCAAAAAATTTACGAACTTTAAAAGAATTATTTCAACAATTTCTCAATCAATCCCTAATAAACACCATAAAAAAATATCCTATCACTATAATAAATCAGCATTTTAGGTTACTCATTTAAAACTTTGACCTAAGTCAATGTTATTTTAATGTTTAGTTAAATCAAATCAAGGTAGGCAGGTGTAGTCTTGCAAACCTTATGGGAGCCCAATGAAATTGTCAAAAATCTTAAAGGAAGTTTCTATAATTATCCTTAAAATGTATGACAAGCAATCTATAGAAGTGTACCTTACCACTAAATTTATAACAAAATATAGCACGGCGGCTGTACATATTTAAAGCAAGCCTTCTAAACCGGAAAATAGTAAAATACAGCTGAATGCGGAAGTTTTAGGGACACCAATGGTACATAGTTTGAAAGACTAATTCATCTATTACTCAAACGACAAACTTGCCTGTCAATTAAACATACAACAAGAGTTACCAAAATCCTTTTTAACCACGATATCCTGCCTTCTTTGTCATGCACCAGTTGCGTATGCACTAGTCCATTCCTTTGCTGCAAATGCGAAAAAATTTAAATTTGGGAGAGCTCGCATTCGCTTATAGAGCTCACTATGCCCTCCGAAAAAAAAAAATTTTCTGCTGAGCTCGCATTCCTGAAATGTGAAGACCCCCCACGGAATACCTCACCGAAATCGCCCCTTTTGTAGAATTTTTTTAAATTTCATCACAAACTTAGAAATTTCTCAAGATATAAAAGGCAATCCGTCACACTTAAAAGGGAAAAAAATAGAAAACTTGGAGAATGACATATAATTCATGAACGAAACTGATATAAAGCAATTAAAGAGAAGTCAAATATGCCAACCCTCGTGCCAAGTATCCAAGCGTTGCAAGTGTCCTGGTATGCAGAACACTATTTCCTTCGTCCAAAAACTTTGCCATACCAAAATCACTTACGTAAGCAACCATATTTTCGTCGAGCAATATGTTGCTAGGTTTCAGATCACAGTGAACCACTGGTGTTGTATAACCAAAATGGGGATATTCCAATGCAGAAGCAACATCTATCATTATGCTTAACCTTTGCAGTAGATCCAAGCAGTGGTTGTTAAGAGCACAACCATTTCTCAAGACTCCCATTGGACTTATAATCAAGCACTAAGGCTTTGAAGTCGACGTTAGAGCAACTAGCAATCACTTTGATTAGGTTTCTACGGGGAAGGTTGCGTAGGACTTCACATTCCATATCAAAACTCCTGGAAGTGACTTCTGCTAGGGAAGCGAAAATTTTCATTGCTACAACTGTCCCCTCTGTCAGAATACCTTTATATACAGCTCCAAAACTCCCTTTGCCAAGTAAATTGCTTTCATGATAGCCATTGGTTGCTTGCACAAGCTCATAATATGAAATCCTTTATGGCAATCCCATGGATAGTAAGTTGTTATTTGTTGAAACCTCATCCTTCTTTCGGCATCTTAAGAGTAAAATTACAACAGTTGTAACAGCAATTACCGATGCTGCAATACCTGATAGAATGCCTAACATGTGAAATACTTTCTTTCGACTCAGATTTGTGGATCCAAGGAGAACTACACGGAGGAACATGAAATCTTTGAGCACCACACAAGTCATCATTGAATATGAATGATTCATATGTGAAGTTCTTGAAAGGACCGCTAGAGGGAATTTCTCGAGAACTACACGGAGGAACATGAAATCTTTGAGCACCACACAAGTCATCATCGAATATGAATGATTCATATGTGAAGTTCTTGAAAGGACCGCTAGAGGGAATTTCTCCTCTTAAGTGGTTGAAAGAAAGATTAATGTGATACAGATATGAAAGTGCCTCCAAGGACTCTGGGATCAGGCCTGACAGATTATTTTTGGATAGGTCCAACACCTCCAAGCTTGAAAGATGACCGAGTGATTCTGGAATAGGTTCCTCAAACTTATTTTGGGCTAAAGAAAGGATCTCTAAACTTTGCAAACCTCCAATGGGACTTGGAATACTGCAACAAAGATGATTTGCTGACAGATCCAATTGTATTACCGCTTTCAAATTTCCAATTTCTTGAGGTAGTGATCCAATCAAGGAATTATATGACAGATTCAACTTCAAAAGATCGGTGAGGTTCCAAAAGCTAGCAGGTATGCTTGAGTTTAAGAAGTTCCCGTCAAAGAAAATTCCTCTCAGCGAACTAACATTGCTCAAGCATGATGGTATTGAGCCATGAAACCGATTTCGTTCCAGATATACTTCGTACAAGCTGTTTAACTTGCAAAGACAACCTGGAATCGGACCACTTAATTGGTTACCAGAGAAATCTAAAGCTTGAAGCTTTTGCAAGTATTTCAATCCGACAGGAATAGTTCCAGTTAGTTGATTTCCAGATAGACGCAAACTTAATAGATTGCTCAAATTCCCAATTGCATCAGGAATGGTTCCCTTGATTCCGCAATCATACGCATAGAATTTCTCCAGGGAAGTTGAAAGATTTCCGACTGATATTGGAAGGAAACTGTGCAGCGGATTGTCATTAAAACCCAATAATTTTAGATGCTTACAATTTGGCAAGTAACTTATGAAACTCAATTCTCTTGTTGAAGGGTCGGCTGTGAAATAATTTGCAGAGAGAAGTGAAACAGCCATGTTAGGAGTCTAAGGTTTCCAAGAGAGCTTGGAATTGGACCGCTAAATCTATTCTCACCTAATTCTAAAGTAGTTAGCTTAGATGCATTTGAGATTGACGCTGGAATTACCCCATCAAACTCATTCCCATAGAGAGAAAGCCCTTTGAGTTTGATTAATCCATAACCCATGGATGATGCATGTCTTCCAGACAGCTTATTGTACGTTAGGCCCAGCAATCGCAGCGTTGACATGTTGAACATTCGGGCTGGTGGACCTAGTTAGGCTATTGAAGGCCATATTTAAGTGCTTCTAGATGCATTAGGTTGCCAATCTCTTGGGGAATGCTACCTATAGAGTTGAGAAGTTTACAAATATTAATGCATAAAATGGGTTTAAGATGTCAAAAACTCTAGTAAAATGTTCGAGGAAGTGTAAATTAAATAGAGACAGCATCTTAAGTAAGGTTAAATTCTCAACCTCTTGGCGAATCATACCTGCAAAATTGTCTTCATCCAAAAAAAAAAAAACCATATCCTGGAAAGTGAAAGAAAAAAAATATTTGCGCAGCGGAATGAGCAAACAGTTTTGTTTTGTTCTTCTTGCTTGAAGTTGCAATTTGATTCAGGCCTTGATATTTCAAAACAAATAAGTACTTACTTGCTCAGACGAATATGCGATGCCTGATGTAGATGTTTGAATTCCAGCAATAAGCCTTCCACACGTCAGGCCTCTAGTTCGTCCACATAGACTCAAACTAATAGGTAACAGAATTTTGGAGTTTTGTTTCGGTGGTGAAGAAACAACGATGTTGCTTTCTTCCTTTTCCAAAACAATCGTGATTGTTTTTCACCCTAGTAGACCCCTTAACAACTCTTTGTCAATAAGGCTTATTTATACAGTTGTTTTGATTAGATCAATATCTTATATCATCTTGATCAAATCATAACAACCAATTCATATTTTTATTCTTATCTTGATCAAATCAAAAATAGAATACAATTAATACAATTATTTAATTCATGTTTTAGTTTTGATCACATCAAAATATAAACACAATTAATATAATTATATTAACTATTATTTTCATCTTTATAATATTTGAGTCATACTCAAATACCAACTCCAAATTCCGTCTAGCTTGGGTTTCAAGATGTGCTAGCATCCTTATCAAAGTCTAAACCCATTCTAATCAACTTCCCTATTAGTTCAAATCCTTTTGTGTGTGACTATCTAGGTCCATTACCCAGTTGGCAATGTAATAAACGTTAGCCTATTAACGTTAGTTAGAACATTTCTAACACTTGAGAAGTTCTCCAAACATACCTCAAGTTAACATAGTTCATGAGTGATGCCTAGCAGCATATCATGACACCCAACCGGTGATGAAAAGATTGGAATCCTTTTATGTGAACCATGACTACAATTGTTTTGCATAAAAATCCTTCTATTACTATATCCCTATTGAGTTCAGTTTAGTAATAATGTCAAACTCTAAAACTCAATCGTATGACGTAATCTATCAAATTACTTGACTATAAAATTGATCATCCACATGAATCAATTTGTCTTGGCCAAGAACTCCTTTAGTCAAGATTGATAGATTTCATAAGATATCAAACCATTCATGATGGAATAATAGATCCCATTTTGCATAAACACTTGGCTCCATGCATAACTAATTAGAGGTACCATATGCCAATACTCATCCGTGATTAGAACAAGTATTTTCTGCATTGATAGACTTTAACCACCATGAATGAGCCAACCGTGTCATCTCAGGTCTGACGATCACATGCACCATTGCAATCAATAATGAATCATTGCCATTAATAAGCTAATGATTCATTATTTAAATTAGTCAGTGTTCAAGCCAACTTGTCACACAAGTGCCTCTCATATTTGTTCTAGTATCACATACTTAATGGTATGAGACTCGCCATTCTATTATCATTAATATCTCATATTAATCATAGAAAATAAATATGAGACTAATCTTCTGGATTAAACTTGCCCAATTAATAATCCTATGATTAGGAACAATTTAATATTATTTGTACCAAGTTTTTCCGTCACTCATATTCTCATCACACGAGAATGGAACCTTAACAAATAATAATGGACAACATTCAATCAAATCTAAACCAAGGATAATTGAATCAAGAAGTGCCATTTATTTTAATCAAGACAATAATTATTAATGCTCTAGGGCATACTGCTAACAGAAAGTTTGTGCTAGTGAAATATGATTGGATAGTAAACTGAAGTTTCTTCAAACACTGATAAGAATTGGGCATTTCTATTCAAATTATGATCCAAGTGATTATTTAACTTCTGGTAAAATGTTTTAAAGAATTTACTTAAAACCTTCTTCCTTGTCACAAAATAATTCTACCGTGAGTGTTAGGACTTTTCTTTTAGACTAGTTTGGAAGTTCATGCAGCATGTCGCATGGCTCCATTTATAGTGATTCTTTGTGGTGGTGTTTCATCAAAAATGAATTGCTTTCCGTTAGCTAAAGTAAAATATATAAACTAAAAAGAATTTAACTGCACACTATAAAGCATTTTCTATATTTACTTTCCATAATTTAGTCCATACTTTAAGTTTCTTTTGTGTTATTTTGCAACTCAAAATCTTTAAATTCAGATTTTTAACTAAAAAAATTCTCAAACAACTAAAGAAATTTGCATACAACCAGCGCATATATATGCTGAAAGTCTTTGAACATGATAAAAAATGACAAAATTGTATATCATTGACATGGAGTTGTTGTTTCGAGCAATGCATGTAGTACTATTCATAAGCATGGCTAATATTTACAGAAATGATAAACTCTACTTAGTTAATAATCATATGATATTCCTGTACATGATGATGCAATTGTGTGTTAGATAAACTTATAAATTTTGCATCAACTATTTGAACTTCATAAATTGATTTAAGCAAAACAAATTGTGGGTTAGTTTGAACCATTAGTTTGGAATTTTTCCTTCCTTTCAAACAAAGTTCCAACCTTTTAAAATTTTTTTTTTTGTCCTTGTGTTCTTTAGTTAATAAAAGCAATTCCTGATGGCAAACATCATTGACGAATTTATGTCAATCCTACAGAGTTTCCCTATGGGTTATCTAGAATTTAGTTTCAGAATTTGCAAAAGTTTTTGTAGTGCCTAATCAGGTCAAACTTAGGAATTTCATGTAGCAAAAGACTCAAACTAATAGTCATTTTCTTCTTCTTTTTTTTTTTTGTTGGTCTGTGGTAATGTTGGTGGTGGTCATGGAAAAGCAAGCAAGCAGAAAATTATGCAACAAAATTCCAAGGTGGAAAAGGTAGTTTATTTTGTCCATAGCTATGCTCAATTCTAGATATGGGACACACAACGCCAATTGGTAACAATATACAGGCAATCCGAGCATGGAAGTATGCAAATTACATACACAAGAAGCAGTGCTAAATATGATTATTTTTGTTGACTCAGTTGGGGCTAGAGTCAATTGCTAGAAATATCTTGTCAGCTTCACAAGTAACTATTAAGTTCCAAACTGTTGCAAAATTTAAAAAGAGATTGTGAGACCAATTGGCTTCAATCCTTGACGTGTCATTGGGTTTTTTCTGCGAAACTTCAACATTAATGTTGATGTGCTTTGCTAAATTTTCTAAATCGGTTGTTGGTTGAATTAATGCAATACAAATGCATTAAAATTTAATGGGAATACTTAAGAGAATTACCAAATTTAAACAGTGGTTAACAACAAGATCCACAGAGAATATTGGAAAGAATTCTTGGGAAGATGACGTGGAGTCATGGAATGGGCTCCTTGGAATAATTTCTACTCTTGCTTGTCCTTTTCATTGCTCTTCTTCTTTTTGTTTTTATTTTTCAGAAGATTCCTTGTCTAGCTCTTTAACATTAATAAACCATCATGATGCTGATAAATCGTGAGAAGGGTTAGTTGTTAAGTCCAAAAACATTTCTAATGACGCAATTCCCAACTTTTAACTCGAGTCAGTGTGTATTTTTTCTATCTTTTCAAAATGATACAAGAGAAAGAAAACTTAATTTGCTTACCCAAAAGAGAAAAGTAGACGTAACTTATACCATGATACTTTCTCTTCATGTTGTCTGCGATATTTTAACAGGCTAATTGTTTTGGCATTCCAAAAAAAAAAAAAAAAAAATCAGTACTCCTTGGTTGTTTATTCCTGAATATGACAAAAAGGCAGCTACCCAAAATTTGTAACAAATTGAGTGCCAAAGTTACCCCCAAGGCCTGGTTAATGATCAGCTTGTATTATTTTCATGGATACCTGCACCTTGACTACAAAGTCTAAAAAGTTCTACAAGCAATGACGCCCAACAAGTTTTAAAGTTCTAAAAGTCCACCTAAAGAATAATGGGCAAATGCAAGAGTAATAGATAATTCCAAAACCAAAATGGCCAATATTTCATTCAAGAACTGCAAACAATTTATATTCAGATGGCCTTTTCCTCCATTATTAATAGCACAACAATGTAGGACAATTGTAAGAGTAGGGGAAAATGAGCGAATTGAATAGACAAGGAAAGAAGAGCTATCGATGAACATTAAAATAAGCATGGATGGAACCGGGGAGTGTCGGGGGAAGGGAGGTTAAATACTTTTGCCCCGGCAACAAATTGAAAATATTTCAGGGTAAATATTTAAGCTTAAGTTAAATTAAAGTTCGCCCCCTCAAATATTTTGTATTCCGTCTATGAGAGCAAGCATTTGGGTGTATTCTATAATGTTTTGGAAGTACTTATTTTCTGTTTGTTCTTTCGCCGTAGCCTTTGTTTCCTGATGTATTATTCATTTTGAACTCTTTTTTTTTTAAAAAAAAAAAATTTTTACTTTCTTAGATACAACTAAAATTCGAATAGCAAAATTTCTCAGGTGAAATTATCTTTTCATGATTTGTTGATCCCGAATGAACATCAAATGAACTATTTAATCAAATAAGCATTCTAGTTTTAATGTACGGATGGGTAAATCAAGGAGAGCCCGTCCCACTTGTCTCTTGTGGAAAGTTGAAGTTTCAAGTAGTATTTCTCAGTCCTCACAAGTTTTTTCCGAAAATTAGACGTCCTCTTTGAATGTGAATGCTGAAATATTCGCGCCCATCTGATTTATTAGATAATGCAATGCCGATAGATGAATGTAGGGCCAGGGAGAGCTGCTATGCTTTTCAAGTTTTCCAATGTGGAAAATATATGAGTTTGTATACAAAAGTCAACACCGCAAGTATTGTGCAATTTCTTTGTAGGCACGCTTCAAGAAAAGAACAAGACTTCAAACAAAATTTTTTCCACGTATTTTTTTTTTACAATGAGAGGATTCCTATAAACTAATCTAGGAGGGAAAGGGAGGGGAAGTGGCTAATGAAGACCGTCACATATTGTGACAACTTTTTTGGTGGGAGGCAAGATTCAAATCCTTGACCTTCCGCACCACCAAGTCTTAGAAGGCTTGGCAATGACCACTGGACCAAATGCCAGTGGCTTGTCCACGTACCTGTTGACGGCGTAGGATGAAGCTTGGTAGATGAAGTCATAATTCAACCATAAGAACAAAGACTTATGGAGTCTTGTCTTGGTACCTATTGGCTGATCCGTTGAAGTTTATCGCTTTCCTGGAAACGTAAGTGCAGGCATGCACCATGTGTAGTGTTTGCACGTCTATTTAGTTACCCAAAACAAAGTTTGTGCCTGTGTTGTAGAGCACTGCTAGTTTGGTAAAATGTCTGCATGGTGTCGCAAATCAAACCTTAAGGGCAATCACTATATCCAAAAGAACCGCTATTAGATTTTCTCGCTATTAGATTTTCTTGCTGGAGCAATATCAGGCCAGGCATGGTTACAAATCAAACCACCAGCCCAATCCCCAGTCCTTACAACCATAGCCATAAAGCGCGGTCCGAACTTCAACCCAAAGAGGTGATTAGTTCCACGATTTCCGATTCAATCTTCAGTTGGGCGGTTCAACTGTAGCTTGGGTGGTAGCTATATTATGTAATATAATAATATATATTAAATTACAAAAATAATAAAATTTTTAAGTTGACTTTTCGACTAATAGTCCAACTAATAGTTTTTTCTCGATTCACCAGTTGAATCATCAGGTTGTTGAATGGATAACAATTTTATTACTTGTCCGATCTAATTAGTGATCCAGTCTGATTTTATGGCAAGTTCACTGAGTTGAACTAGCGATCGAGTTGGGTTTTATGACTATGCTTACAACCATGAAACCACTCTCTCTCATCCGCAATCCCTAGTTATTTTCCTTCGACCCTTTAATTCATGTCATCTTACAAGATTTCCCATAGGGCGGGAATTAACTGTTCCTAGTCCTCTTTCCACCACAGATGGACCTTTTTTAACCCTTCTTTTTTTTGGGGGGGGGGGCCAAACCGAGCATACTAAGAAAGAGACAATTGGTTGTTGAACTTTGATGTAAACATCTTTCAGATAGGGCATTCAAATTCCAAACCCTAAAGACTAAACTAATTTTTGTTTGCAATCACAATTAATACATAATCATAAGGAACAATATGGTCTCCAAGACTTGGTTTAGTCCGCCGTAAAATCCCTAATTCGACTTTAAGCTATTTCTCCTCTCCTCTTTCACTGCTTAAGGCTTGGAGTTTCTCGTCAGACAAAAATGAAAAAAAAAAAATCTACCAAATCGTGACAACTCAAGCCCATGGCCTTTTTTTGTGCAAGTCCAAGAAGCAATTTTTCATTCTTGCCCACTACAAATATATAGCTTTTGAGCCCATTAGTGCAAGTATGGGATTGCTCGGGAAATTAGGTGAGAAAAGGGAAGACTCATGTAGAGTACATGTTTTATATGATCCGTGTTTTATATTTGTATGATCTCACTCAAATAACATTAATCACATTAACCATAGTCTGTAAAACTGATAAAATACCTATGTTTTGTACCAAAAAGATATGTTTATTGAAAACAATGATCCAAGAAGGTTAGTGCTTTCAAACCATTAAACAAACAATGATCCCTTGTTCTCGAAGGGATACAAATACACACACTTTGTGGGATTCCCAGATATACGTTACCATTCATGCTGAAACATTTCTTACAACCGGTACACAAATCAAAATTGTGATGATGCTACAATCGAGCAACGAGCTCGAATTCTTCAATATGTAGATAGGTACCCACAAAACAAACAATTGTTTATTTGCTTTTCTTCCACCTTATCTTTTTTGTTTAATGTTGGATTTCTTGTCCACTCATTAGAAATTAATGAAGCAAACATACGGAATTAATCCAGATCCGTCAAACTTGCTTGTAAGTGATCGGGTACCATTTCATCTATGAGATGATTTTTCCAATCTCCAGTTCTCTAAGAACCGCCATTCCAGTTCTATTCACCTCCAAATTGCTCAATTTATCAAACCTACAAAGTATCAAAATCTCATTAACTAATTCAAATGTCTCGTATCTCTTACTTCTTTTCAACTAGTGACTGGCAAGCGAGTTGCAGTATTTTGGTGAAAGGTTGATCTTGACTCCCAAAAAATATTAAAATGACTATATTAGAACACTATCTCGCAAAAACAATTATATCTTTTCAAGTTATCTTTTTTCATCTGAAGAAACGTTACAAGTCTTTTGACGTGTGCTGTGGGCTGGTGAATTGGCAAAAATCATCTTCTTTCATTTTGAACTTTATGGTATGTGCTTCCGGGACCAGCAAGACCAAGACTTGGAAATTACGAGGACAATAGAATGGTTTCTTTCCAACCAGGATTGGCACATTATCTTCTCATTCAATCCTAAAAATATAGCTACTAATTTCACTAATTTTACAACTGTAGTAATCTTCCCAATCAGTGCGGAAAATGCACGACGTGGGTGTACGCATATCTTCCCAATGAACCTATAAATTCGATTTTATCTATTTCTATTTAGAGTGTCAACAAAAACACGATTATGCAGCCCGAAAATTCTCTCTTCCATGAGAGTCCCTTTCTCTCTCTAGTAGAGACCTCTCCCCCTAGTGGGTGTTTTAAACCTTTTAGCCTCTGAATTCAAATTTCCCGTACTTTTCCATTTCAAATTCTTCGCAGTATGAGCCATAACATCAAGTGATCGCCTAGCTTTGATTAACAATGACTGCATTTCTGGAGTTAACACATTGAATCCAGACTTTGTCTGCATCTGTCGAGTATTTTTTCTTCGTGTAGATCTGGTCAGCTGGATCTGTTTTGATTGATGCATAGATCTAGCTACCCAATCTTAACCAAACTGGTGTTTCAATCCAGCTCTGTAGCTTAATTCTTAGTTTTAGGGTACAAATAACAAAAAGAACAAACAAAAACAGAAAATTCATAGTTTCTCCATCTTTTCCTTGCTGCTGTCTTCGTTTCTGAAGATCTTGTGGTCGCGTTCATTTCCGTATCTGTCTGTTAATCTGTCTCTTTTGTACTATCCAGATCTCCTCTTGGACTGGTGGTTTGAAGATCATTATCCTGTGGCCATTGGTGGGGAGATACTGAGTATTGCAGCAATGGCTGAGGAGATTTGAACTCTCGGAAAAGGAGGAGGCCGAAGTTCAAATTGAGGGGGATGATATCTTCCAGGGAGTGGCGGAATGCAGAATGAGCATTATTGGCAAAGTGATTGGTGAGAAGGTGGCAAATATTACAGGTATTAAGAGTTTTACTAGTAATATATGGATTTTTGCTAAGAGTGTGAAGGTTATAGAAATCGGTGTGAATCTGTTTCAGTTTATTTTCACGAACCAAAATGATATGGACAGAGTATTGAATGGAAGGCCTTGGGTTTATGATAATTCACCTTTAGTTGTAATTCCGTGGAGGGAGGGAATAGAGATGGATGGTATGGCTTTTACCAAAACTTGGATCTGGGTACAGATCTGGAACCTTCTAATTCATTGGATAACCAAAGAGATTGGTCGTAAGATTGGAGGAGTTTTTGATTCAGTTAAGGAGGTGATAGTTCTAATGGGGGGAAAAGAAGGAAAACATATTAAGGTCCTAGTGGAGATTGATATTGAGAAACCTCTGTTGAGGGGAACTAAAGTCAGGATGAATGGCAACATGAAATGGATTGAGTTTAGGTATGAGAAGTGCCCTGATTTCTGCTATTGTTGTGGGTTATTGGGGCATAATGAGAAAAACTGTAGGTTTAAAGGAAACTACCTGGATAAGAAAACACAATTTGGAGCATGGATGCGAGCTAGCACCTCTAGGAGCCCAAAAAAACAGAATAAAACTTACTCAAATTATGAGGAGAGTGTGAGGGAGTCTCAGGGGAAGTTTGGAAAAGAGAAGGAGGGTAATAATCTATTTTTGACATGGGGGGGAAGTGACACCAGCTGGAATGGGCAGGAGGGAGAAGGAAATGCTGGTAATATAATAAGTGGGGATAGCAAAAGGGAGGCAAGGGAGAAGGCTGAGGAACCTGATAATAAACTAAGCCTAGTGAGGGATATATCTGGCCCCAAGATAGAAGGAAAAGGGGAACAGAGGTCCGGGGAAGGGAGTCTGGTTCCAATTGAGAAGGTGGAGGAGGACAATATGTGGCTTGATGGGGATCAGGAGGAGGACCATTTGAGTAGGGGTAGGGGGAGAGGAAAGGGGAAAGGTCAGGCAGCTGGAAGCCTGGGTAAGAGTAAGCATTCTGGGAAATACAAGGGTAGTAGGGGGTGAAGGAGATTGGTTCAGGAAGTAGGGAGGAGAGTACCATTGGGAGATAAAAATTCTGGTATGGAGATTGAGGAATCTGGAAAGAAGAAGCAGGGTGATACGTTTGGGAAAGAGAACTGTGGGGAACCATTGGAGGGAGACAAGAAAAAATTGAAGGGGATGGAAGGGGGGGTAGATAGAGAATGCTTTCTGAAGGTGGTGGAGCCCAACCTTAATGGGGCTCCCAGCCCTCAATGAGAGCTGTGGTGTGGAACTGTCAAGGTGCTGGGAGCCCCTTGACAGTTTCCCAACTTGAGGAGGTTGTGAGACTCCACTCCCCTGAGTTAATCTTTTTGGTTGAGACTAAAATAAAAAGTCCTTTATGAATAAGATTAGAATGAGGCTTAGATATGATAGCTTGTTTGTTGTTGACCCTATAGGTAGAGCTGGGGGCTTGGCTGTAATATGGAGGAAGGAGTTAGTAGTAAAGAGAGTTCTCTTCACTGATTTTACAATAGAATTGCAGGTGGAAAGGAAAGGTACTGAGGAAGATTGGTGGTTTGTGGGGGTTTATGCTAGTAGTAATGATCAACTAAGAGAACAACAGTGGAAAATTATAGAAAATAGGTCTGCAATATGGGGTAGGAATTGGATTTTGGCAGGGGACATGAATGATCTACTGTCCAGTGGGGAAAAATGGGGGGGATGCTGAGGAGTGATAGAAGCTTTAGAGTTTTTAGGAACTTCGTTAATGATAATCAGCTAGTAGATATTGGCTTTGAAGGGATCCCCTGGACTTGGTGTAATAATTGGGATGAAGAGGGTGAGGTTAAGGAAAGACTTGATAGAATTCTGTGTAGTAATGACTGGTGAAGAGATCATGGTAAAGCTAAGTGTGTGCACATTCATAATGAGGCATCGGACCATTGTATGCTGCTGCTGGATACTGAGCCAAAACTCAGGAAGTGGAAGAAGAGATTCTACTTTAATAAGAGTTGGGTGCAGTATAATGAGGTTAAGGATATTATTTCTACAGTCTGGGAGAAACAACAGATGGGGTCTAGGGGATTCAGGTTAAAACAAAGAATTAAGGAATGTAGGATGGCCATGTTACAATGGAATAGGAAGTGCAAGACCAATGCTAAAACAAAGATCAATAGGATTAAGGAAGAAATTGCAGAAGTTAATATGGGACAACAGGCTGAGAAGAAAAGGAGGCTGAGTATTCTTAAAAAACAACTTATTGAGGAGTATAAAAAGGAAGAGGTTTACTGGAGGCAAAAGGCTAGAGTGCAGTGGTTGAAGGAGGGGGACAGGAATACTAAATATTTCCATGCTGTGGTAGAAGGGAGAAGGAGAAGGAATAATATATCTACCCTGCAAAGAGAGGATGGCACTTGGTGCAAGTCTGAGGGGGAGGTTGAAAGGGAGATTAATGAGTATTTCAGAAAGCTGTTTACTTCCAATAATCCAAAGCAGTTTGATGCAATACTCAGTGGTATTCCCCGAGCGATCACAGGGCAGATGAACAACAAACTCACCAAGCTAGTCTCTGAGATGGAAGTCAGGAAAGCAATTTTTTCATTACATCCCAATAAAGCCCCTGGACCTGATGGTATGACACCTTTCTTTTTTCAGCATTTCTGGGATATTATTAAAACTGATCTTGTAGCTGCCATTTCTAGTTTTTTCTATTCTGGTCATTTACTGAAAGCTCTTAATGAAACTATCATCACTTTGATTCCTAAAGTTGGTTCTCCCATCTCTGTGTCCCAATATAGACCTATTAGCCTGTGTAATGTAGTGTATAGAATCATCTCTAAGGTTCTCGTGAATAGAATGAAACCTTTCCTGAAACACTGCATTAGTAGTAATCAATCAGCTTTTATTCCTGGTAGACAAATCTTGGATAGTATTGTGATTGCTCATGAAAGTATTCATTGTTTAAATCAAAGAAGAACAGGCTCTAATGAGTTTATGGCTCTAAAACTGGACATGGCTAAAGCCTATGACAGGGTAGAGTGGATTTTTGTGATCAAAATGCTGGAAAAAATGGGGTTTTGTCAGCTTTGGATAAATTGGATTTTCAAATGTATGTCATCTGTTGTGTATTCCTTTAATATAAATGGTGAAAGGAAGGGTCTGGGTAGGCCATCTAGAGGGATAAGACAAGGGGATCCATTATCCCCATACCTTTTTGTGCTTGTATCTAAAGGACTGTCTTGCCTGTTAAAACAGGCAGTCAGTAACCATTGCTTATCAGGCTTGAAAATTGCCAAAGCTAGCCCTGCTATTTCACACCTTTTTTTTTGCAGATGATACTCTCCTATTCTGTAGGGCCAGTTTAGAAGAGGCTAGACAGGTAATGAGCATCTTGGAAACGTATGAAGCTGCCTCTGGACAGAAGATCAACACTGATAAATCTTCTGTCTTCTTTAGTAAGAATACAGAAGAGAGTAAGAAGGAAAAAATTCTGAAATTACTGGGGGGAATGAAGCAAGTGAATCAGAGTAAGTATCTGGGGTTACCTATGGTGATTGGCAAGTCCAAAAGACAGATTTTCAACTATATCAAGGTTAGCGTGGTGGAGAAGCTTAAAGGTTGGAAAGAAAAATTGTTAAGCCAAGCTGGAAAGGAGGTATTGTTGAAGTCTGTGATAGTAGCTATGCCTGCCTATGCTATGAATTGCTGTAGGTTGCCTAAGAGTTTATGTCAGGAAATGTGTAGAGAGATGGCCAGGTCTTGGTGGGGGGAGAGTGAAGGGAGGAGAAAGACTCACTGGGTGGACTGGGGGAAGTTGGCTGCAGTGAAAGGGAAAGGGCGATTAGGATTCAGAGATTTGCAGGAGTTTAACAGTGCCATGTTGGCTAAGATGTTATGGAGAATTCTGACACAGCCAAATTTGTTGGTGAGCAAGGTGGTGAGGGGGAAGTACTTTAAAGGGGAGTCCATTTGGCAAACACAGATACGTGCAGGGGATTCTTGGATATGGAAGAGCATGTTGAGTGCGAGGGAGGTGCTGCAGAGAGGAGCTAGGAAGAGGGTAGGGGATGGTCGAATAATTGATATCTGGAAAGATAGGTGGATACCAGATGGTGGGTCAGGAAAAGTGACCACTTCAAAGCCAGTCAATTGTTCTGTCCAAAGAGTGCATGAACTGATCCAGGATGGAAAGTGGAATACAGCAGTGATGGAAACTGTACTTAATAAGGAGGATTGCAGGAAGATTGAAGGCATCCCTATCAGTTTATGTGCAGGCAAAGATAAGCCGGTGTGGCCATTCACTACGTCAGGACAGTACTCAGTGAAGACTGGTTACATGCTAGCTAGTGATATGAAAGGGGAATGGAGGAGGAAGGATAGCCAAGAGGCCAGCAATGGCAAGAATGTAGCTCATTCTAAAGTCTGGAAGAGGTTATGGAATCTAGAAATAAAACATTAATTGAAACACTTCCAGTTTCTTCCTCTGGAAGTGTCTGCATGGTGTTCTCCCAGTCAATGAGGTGATCAGAAGGAGAATAGGCAAAGGGGATGATAGGTGTCGATGCTGTGGGGAGATGACAGAGATGATGGAGCATATGTTTTTCTTTTGTAGTCATGCAGAATTTATATGGAAGGCGGCTCCAATTGATTGGGATGGGTTAAAGGAGTTTAGGCACTGTTCCTGGCACTGGTGGAATGGTTTGATGGAAGCTCAGAACAGGATGGAAGGAAGAAGCCATATTGCTTTGACAGTGAATATTCTATGGCAGATCTAGAAATCTAGGAACCAAGTGCAGTTTAATGAGGTGAGGAACTGTCCAGGAAGAATAGCAAGTAAAGCTGTGAATGAGTGGTCTGAATATCAAGAAGCAGGACATGGGGAAGGAAAGACTGGGAAAAAAGGATAAATACAGGTGGATACGAGTAGTAATTGGGGCTTACCCCCACAGGGATTTGTCAAACTAAATACTGATGCAACTCTGGAGGTAAGGGAAAGAAAAATAGGTTGGGGAGTTGTGGCTAGAGGAGAGGATGGCAGGGCAGTTGGAGCTTGGGCAGGAGGGGAACGAAGGAATGGAACACCAGTAGTAGAGGAGGCATTAGCTATCAGGAAAGCTGTCATCCTGGCTAGGCAGCGTGGCTGGCACAGAGTGGAAATACAGTCTGATTGCAAACAAATGGTGGATAAGCTTAAGGACAGGAATGGGGACGATCCAATTGTTGGGACTATCTTCAATGATATATTGACTTTATGTCAAGGCTATGATGAATGTTACTTCTCTTTTGTTAAAAGAGGTGGTAATTGTGTGGCTCATAAGCTGGCAAAATTTGCCACTAGCTTGTCTGCGGAAATTAGTTGGAAGGAGTCCTTTCCAATCTAGCTTACTAGTTTAGCCAAAAATGATGTAGGAGCAGTTGCTCCAATAGTGTAACCTTTATGTTGCAATGAAATCTGTTATCGTTTGGGAAAAAAAAAATTTAGAGTGTCAACAATGGGGTTGAATCAAAACCCTTTTTTTTTTTATATTCAAGTTCATGAAGTGTCCAAAATGCAAAACGACAGACTTATTCACAAAAAGTGGACTGAATTGGAACCTTTTATTAATGTCAGCTCAAAATATACAGTATATACCCACAAAGAAGTGTTGAATTCTTTTCATGCAACAAAGTCCAAGTCTTAATTTTTTTTTTTTTTAAAAATGGTCCAAGTCTTCTTTGAAAGTGAAATATGGAATTCTTTTCTCCCACAATATCATATCATTATATGGGGATGGAAAGTGGGCGACATTTCAATTCCTTTTTTTTTTTGTCTTCTTTGAACGCTTTTCCATACTTGTAAATGTCCTTGTTCTTTTGGATGAACCGAGACTTGATTCTTTGGCAAATTTTTATAGTTACCCAGCCATCTATCGTTGACTTTGCAAATTCAGATCAGGGGAAAAGTTCTAATCGTGATGCAATATTCTAACAACTATAAATACAGAAAATGAAACCATAGAAGAACTTTGCAATGGATTGCATTTTCCATGATTTTTCATGGAAAAATTACTGTAGTGATTTGACGTATGTGAAGTAAAAAGATAATAGGAAAATATGATCATGAAAATGACGCAATTTTTTGACAGAAAATGACAATCCAAACAGGGAATAATTGGAATCTTGTATTCCTTTGTAAAACCTTTATTATTTATCAATAAAAGTTCTCATCCCCCCCAACCCAAAAAAAGCCAACTTTATCATGAACTAAAACTTTCTTCTAAAAGTAGAATTCAAAACTTTACTAAAAGATTAAAAATAGCTGAATAAAAATGGAGGAACACATTTGAAATTAAAGTTTAACAGCACAAGTCCATGTATAAATTTCGTTCTTTATTAAATTACATGATCTCAAACATCTACTACATGTTCTTCTCATGACTAACACGCCCATTGCACGTGCTACTATCCAATAATGTCTTTTCAGTTTCATTTCGATCTCATTTTTTTCTCATTTGCAACATTATGGAAGTCAAGACTGAGAGCATTTGATACGTATTGCTTTGTGAAAATATAAAAATGGATATTTTACTATGCACAGTTTGAAGACTGAGATCGATTGGTTCTGCAGATTATTAACAACTACATAGCCAACAACTAATCATCGTTGTGAAAGTAGAAAAATGGATGCATCCAATTTGCTCTGCTTACAAGACAGGCTATTGATCATATTTGCTCAAGTATTACAAAGTTGCTTTTACAATAAAGTTATGCACAACATTATCCAGCACTCAAAGTTCTACTCCCTCAGCTAAGAAATACATATTTTCAAGATTTAACTTAATTAGTAGGGATATTAGTCAAGTAATCATAAAATTCTTGGTTCAACTGTTAAGTCCTCCCCTTTCTGCCCTTTTGCAATCTCCCCTTAAATTAAAAAAAATGCCAAAGAAACTAAGAAATGCCAGACGAAGTTCATAGCTGCCCTTATAATTGTTGCAGTACATTTCTTGCATCAATAGAGAGTCAAACCAAACTCACAAATCTCCAGAATAATTTTCTACTATTGTTTTTAACACTGACATACACTTTTAACTTAGTCCTAACACACCAACTTGTTGTTTTCAAGGATAGAGAATTGAATGAAGTCACTGTTGGGGAAATTGGGTAATTTCCCGCTCAAAATTATTCAACTAGTGATTTAAACCGATTCGATAATTCCCAGAATTACCATTCCAAGTAAATTTTCAAGACAGGCTGGAGGGGTCACAAGCGGTCCCACTTAAAACCCAGTCTCCTAGACAGAATTTACGTTCACGGTGTATTATCACAAATATACTCGTGTATACATAAACAATACGTACACACAAATATGAATAAATACACCCAAATGAACTGTATAAAACACTACAAATAAACCCGACAAATATATTGAATACTATATTACAATAGAAAAGAAACTACTAAATAAATACGGAATAAATAAAAGAGATAAGGAAAAAATGCACCCAAAAAATTGATAACAGAGTTCGGCCAATTTTGCCTAATCTCCGAGCACCGCTCAAGCAACCCGCTCTTATAAATTTTGGGTGAAGAAAGAATTACAAAATCCTTATTGGTGTAATTATTTTTCTTTCTAATTTTGGTACATTGGATTCGGAAGCTTGAGAGTTTATTTATAACTCTCAAGCAACCCTTCAGCCACCAAAACAATCGATGTGGGATTCCAAAATTTTGCCACAAATCAACAACGGTGGCTTGAATTTCCAAACCAACAAAGTTGGCTTGAAATTTCAACAAATGTCCACCTTGACATAATTTTGAATTCCATCCAAAAATACAAATCTTCTCACAAAAATAACAAATGGCCCTAGCGATACCTCCAAATTTGCACCCTCAGATGCCAACTCAAATGTGCAAGAGATTAACCAAGTTTAGACAATGTTCAAACTTGGCTCTTATAAACACCTTGGTCATCATATTTGCAGGATTCTCAGTAGTCCGAATCTCATGGAGAAAAATCTCCTCTTTTTTGAGAATTTCCCGCACAAAGTGATAGCAAACATCAATGTGCTTCATTTTTGCGTGCAAGACCTGGCTCTTTACTAAGTGAATAGCATTCTGGCTATCACAAAACACGTCAATGTGTTTTTGACAAACTTCCAAATCTTCAAACAATCCTTGAAGCCAAATTGACTCCTTCACAGCTTCTGTAATCGCCATATACTCTGCCTCTGTTGTAGACAAAGCCACCGTTAATTGCAAAGTAGACTTCCAACTAACTAGCGCCTTAACAAATGTGAACAAGTAGCCAGTTGTAGAACGTCGCTTATCCAAATCACCTGCATAGTCAGAATCACAATATCCAACTATACAATGACCAAGTGATTTATCCTGCTCAAAAACTAATCCAACATCTACGGTATTTTGGATATACCATAGAATCCATTTCACAGCTTGCGAATGACTCTTGCCAAGATCATGCATAAACCTATTTATTACACTAACTGCCTGTGAAATGTTGGGTCTCGTACACACCATGGCATACATCAAGCTACCAACTGCATTAGCATACGGAACTTTCGCCATGTATGCTCGCTCTTCATCCGTCTTTGGAGATAATAGGCTACTACGTTTCAAATGAGGAGCAAGCGGAGTACTTACAAATTTTGAATCTCCATTCATGTCAAAACGTTGTAGTACTTTCTTCAAATACTGCTTCTGTGTCAGACACAGTTTGCCTCACGTTCTATCCCTACTTATCTCCATGTCGAGAATCTTCTTGGCTTCTCCCAAATCCTTCATCTCGAACTCTTTACTCAACTGAGCCTTTATTTTGTTAATTTCAACTTGGCTCTTTGACGCTATCAACATATCATCAACGTACAAGAGTAAATAGATGTAGGACTCATCTTGTAACTTGCGCAAATACACACAGTGATCGTATTTGCTTCTTGTGTACTTCTGGCCCATCATGAACTGATCAAATCGTTTGTACCATTGCCTCAATCCGTACAATGATTTGCTCAACTTATAAACCCAATTTTCTTTACCAACAACTTTGAATCCATCTGGTTGAGACATATAGATTTCCTCCTCCAAATCACCGTGAAGGAACGTGGTCTTCACATCAAGTTGAGTTAGCTCCAAATTCAACTGAGCTACCAAGGCCAACAAAATTCTAATAGAGGAATGTTTAATAACTGGAGAAAATATTATTTTGATAAATTTTTCTTCTCACATTTTAGGTCAATGTACATTAATTCTATGTGAGATCTGTTTCAACCCATTTAAAATCATTAGTGAGGAGAATATTTGAGGTTAATGATATACTTGATGAGGAGAATAATTGGAAAACTAGTTTGAACCAAAATAGCTTAAAATCTTCTTATCATGATTTCCAATCTTGAATTAAGGTTAAGTGAAATCTGATTTTCTTTTTAAACTACCATGAGTTCAAAGAGAAAGTTGCAGGTTTTGTTGGAATTGGGTAAACTAAATCTGAAAGCTATATTGGAAATTTCTGTGCAGTGAAACTTGTCTAAATTCTCTTTCACCTTCATTCTCAATATCTTCTGCTTAGTAATTTGGTTTGAATATGCTTTTTCTGAGGGCATCCATTCCAATTTCTTGTGCATATTGATCAATTTATAAAAAAAAATTACTAGCGTAAATTGATTATGCTTGTGGGGTGAAATTGATTTCAAGCATGTGCATTTGATGTTAAATTGATTGAATTCTGGTACTGATGGGCAGGGAGTTTAGCCCTTGTTCAAGGAGAAACTCTGTCAAAATTTTTTAAAATTTTTATTTAACATATGTGAGCAAGTTTATACAGTTTCTAAGGATCTTTTATTTTGTTTGTTTATAGGTACTATGGCTCGCACGAGGAGGGCAGTATTCACACACCTTCGCCGTCTCCAAGCGAAGAACGAACTCCTTCACTTGAAGAGTCACCAATTGAGGATTCTCCTTCACCACAGTCCCACCTCGCTTCAGGCGTAAGACAGCATCCACTAGCCGTGACGAGCCACCTCCGTACTAGGATACCACTCGATTCATTTCGGTTGAAAACCAACAGTGGTATGAAGCCGGATTGGACAAGGAAATCATAATTGAGAAGCATCTGGCACCGACGGTGGATGATTATTACAAGATCTCCATGGCATTCAAGCGCCTTGGATGGGAGGACATCCTTCAATTACCCAAGCATTACTATCCAAATTTAGTCCGGGAATTCTACGCCAATGCGGAAGACAAACAGAGTCACAGTGGCAATCTGATAGTCTCCTGGGTCCGAGAGAAGCGAGTGGCTCTCACTTGGGATAAAGTTGCCAAATTCGCCAAACTAAAAAACGAAGGAGAAAATGTCAAATTGATCAAGGAGTTCAAGGCACGTAACCCTTGACAGGTGGGAGAAGCGGTAGCACGTCTAAAGGGTCAATATAGGGAACGCAAAAGTTTGAAGAAACTCACCGTCTATGCCGACTCCTTCGAGCATAGGTACCACTTGATTTTCTATCTTTTCGCTTTTAATGTGGTACCGAAGAGGAGTGGAAAACAGGAGCTCCGCAACAGTGACCTCTACTTTCTAGATAAGCTGATGCATGGACTGGTGAGCAGCTGACCGGTATTCCGTTGCTCAGCATCATCATCAGCTACATGCGGACCACAGTTTGCATGAGAGCCGACAAAAGCTGCTTTGGTTTCCCCCGCCTGCTCTTCATGATTTTTGAAAAGTTCAAGGTTCCTCTCGAAGCTGAGCATGCTATCGTCACTAGGTCCGTTGAGGAGGTCAATGTCTCGATATTCAAATCTTTGAGTATCTCTACCGACTTTGGAGCTGCTATGGTTCGAGACACTGGAGAAGCATCGACTTCCACCCAGCCTCCACATCACACTGAACCACAAGCGGAAACTCAACCACTACCTCCGCCATAATCCAAATGGTAAGAGCTCCTTAATGCCATACGCTATATGGAGACACGGGTCTTGGAGCGCATTGATCAGACGGAGCGGATGATGACAGAGCAACTCGACAGGCACGATCACCATCTTCGTGCTATCGAAGATCATTTTCATATCCGCCAGTCACCTACTCCTACGCCTCACCACGAGGAGGAGCACATCAGTACATCACATGGTTCTCATGGAGCTAAGGAGGCCGTAGACCCTCGTTCCGCACAGCCATGAAGATCCTTAGCTGATTGGATCTTTTGTTTCTTTAGTTTTATTTTATTATGTTCATTTTAAACTTAGCTGTTTCCTTTGGATTATCTTGTGCTACTTATGGTTCTTCGTACACTTTTGTTTTATTGTGGACAGAATTTGGATGATCATGAGGATTACTGGCTTCAAATTGTATCACCACTTATTTAGAGGGAAGTTTCAGTTTATTTTACCTTCCTCGCCAATGAGGACATTGTAGATTTTAAATGTGGGGGGGGATAACTGTGTCTTATGGGTGATTGTGTCTTGAAATGCATGATTTTAGTTGTCTATGGCTTAAAAATGTTGAAATTATATTTGAAAATATTGTCATGAGGTTAATTTTCTTGAAATTGAGGTTGTTAGCAAGGAGTTTTGTCCATTTTTATGGAAAAACTCTGTCAAAATTTTCTAAAATATTTTTCAATATTTCAAATTAATGGCCAAAATGTTCAATTTTAAATACCTAATTCTTCCATTGGATAAAATGTTATATGTATTTTGGGAAGATTTAGTCCTCATTTTGCTTAGAATGAATTATTATGCAATTAGGATTTTTACATGTTAGAAAGTATACTCGGTTAAATAAGAAAAATTATACTTAGAATTTTGCATGTTTAATGATATTTCTCATTTTTATTTAATTTTATAAGTAAGTGATTGATATAGTCAAGACAATACCAGATTCTTCCTTTAATTATACTTAGAGGGAAAAGAAATTTGTTAAAAAAAAGAGGAAAAAAAAAAATATATATATATATATATATATAGATTTTCTACTCCAATAATTCACATATTGAGTAACTGAGGGTTGGCATCTACAAATGTCGATATTCGCGTAAAAAGGTATTGGAATTAAGAGTATGTTTAGCAATTTGAATAAGTCAAATGTTGAGTAACCAGGAATCTTCACCTAAAAGTGTCGATTTTCGCGCAAAAAGATGTTTTCACTATTTAAATAAAATGAAGTGTGAATAAATCCCTCTCATTTGTTAAGTTTTGATAGTCATGGGATGAGGAAGGCCATAGAATTGACTATATGATTTACTTATTTGTGGAATTAGGATAGAATGAGAGATTGAGTTGAATTTGTTGAAATTAAAGTATGATTATTTTTCGTTAATTGAATATTATGAGTATTTAGTGTAATCTGAAAAATGGCACAATGATTGGTTTCTAAGTTTTGAGGAATTAAATTTGACAAAAGTATATATATTGTTTTATCTCTTGAATCATTGTGGTAAGTTATGTGTGAAATTGCTTGAGAACAAGCAATGATTCAAGTGTGGGAGAATTTGATAAGTGAATATTTAATGTGCATTTTGTACAAGTTTGGCATGAACTTTTGATAAGTTTTGAGAAGAGTAAAGCGAT
Source organism: Coffea arabica (assembly GCF_036785885.1). Classification (NCBI taxonomy): domain Eukaryota; kingdom Viridiplantae; phylum Streptophyta; class Magnoliopsida; order Gentianales; family Rubiaceae; genus Coffea; species Coffea arabica. The sequence goes on along the minus strand of NC_092316.1, from coordinate 47,682,853 downwards.
ATGTGAACTCTTTTGGTGATAATTGATTAAATATTGTTTAAGTGTTCAAAATTTGATAAATAAGTAGATTAATGTGTTAATTGTATGAAATTGTAAAGGATATTGATATATGGAATTCATACACGAGATGAAGGAATTGTAAGAATTGTCCTGAAGATATAGTACAAGAGAAACTAGGAGCAAACATGAAGAGAAAAAGGAGGAAGTAAAAAAACTGAAAATTTATCAGCAGGATCCGACCTCGGATCTGTGTGAGTAAATGGAGATTCGAGCCCTCGTTTGTACTTTTGGAGCAATGTATCTGAGGTCATGAGATCCGAGCTCGGATCCATCAAAGAAGTCCTCGGATCTAGCATAATCCGAGCTTGGATCTATCTTCACTCCTCGGATCCGAAACTCGGATCTGCCTCTCTCTTCAGCAAGTAGCATAGTCATTTTTTTCTCACTTTTCACACAACTTTCCAGCTATCTTTGGAGAGAAAATTCGGTGGCACATGCTTCTACAACAAAAGAGAAGACCAAATGAGTTGTTGACAAAAGAAAACAACACATCTTGGACCTCTTTTACAAAATCTGAGTGGAGGAAACTAGGAAGGGAGAAAGGGGGACTTTTTACCATCTTTTATGCAGAGACACAAGAGAGAAAAGAAAAAGAGATCATACGCAGCTAGTTTTTCCTGCTGGCAACTAGTTTTCTCTCTAGCTAGAAGTCCTTGAAGAAGCACTTGGAGTTTCACTTGTAATTATCTTGTACAAGAACATAGCAGAAATTTGAGGGCTTCACCATCAATTGGTTAAGTTTTCTTTCATCTTTGTTGTACTTGTACTTTATGATGTTTGGCATTAATAAACTTGTGAGTTTAATTGTTATATCATTCATGAGTAGCTAAACTTCTTTATCTATGGAGTAGATGAAACTTATGACTAAATGATATGAATTGAATATGATTTACACTTGTTATATCTTGTATTAACTTGTCTATTTATACAGTTATAATTACTTGTCATTGATTGATCACCAATAGCATGTTTATAATTGTTATTATTCAATGAGAATTGATAGTAACAATGGAAAAACATGAGTAGAGCTTAAGTTGTATGTTCATGAAAATAGAGATACACTTAAGTGGATTGTTTAGTATTTCATGAAAGAAAACAGAGTAGTACTAGTATTTCACCATAAAAATAGGGAAAACTAGATTATTCTAGACCATTTTGTCATGAGAATGAAACTTGGTAATATTGGAACTGAATCCCTGGTTAAACAAGAATTATAACAAGAGATAAATTTATTCATTTGTGTTGTTTATGCCATAAGTGGAATCTACATCCCTAGATCCATTCTTGAGTGAAATTTCTCATTTGCATTTAGTATTTGTTAAACTAAAATTGCAAATCAGATTTGTAGACATTTGTAATCTAATTTCTCTGCTCAAATACATTCAATAGTCTAAATAATAGAGAAAATAAGGTCTTAGTAATTGTTTAAATTGCTCCTTGTGGGATCGACCCGATACATACCCTACATTACGGTTATGGCCTGTATACTTGCAGTTAATGGGTATAAAAATCGGATTTAAACTTGCATTGATATAAAAATCCTGTCATTATTTATGTTAGATTAGTGCTTAATCTAGTGGATATAAGTTGTATTGTGGAAGAAAACTCAAAGGGAGTGAAATGAGAAAAAAGGACGGATCTGCCCCTGTTTTGCCGTGCCCCTTTAGTGCAAACTTTTGTAGTCCAATTGACTTGATTTTGATGTAGATATATTGCATAGGTTGTGTAAAAAGTTTCCTCAAAAAATTACTTGATTTGATTGGGTAAAAGTTGAGATTTTGAAATTTCACCAAAACTGGAAATTGTGAAATTTCAAATGACTATAACTTTTTGCTCCGATGTCGAAATTGAGTGCCATTTATGGCATTAGAAACTAGACATTTTCCGTTTTCCAATAGTATAAAATTCATCTCCTGATTATATCTGACCGAACCGTACCAATCATTTTAAGATGCCTAACCTGTTTCACTGATTTATTGGAGTGCATGTTATGAGCTGTAACTTGATGCTCGAATATGAGCTAGTTGTGGATAGAATTTTAAAACAATTCCTTCTGTGAAATTGTAGCCTTATGAATGTAATTTTCAAATCCACTAGCCACGTCCAATTCCAAGTTGAATTGAGTGAGTTATGGCCGAATTTCAGACCTGTCCCATTGCTTGAAAACCCTCGTTTTTGGACTGATTAATGACTAATCTTGATTGGGACTTGTTATTTTGAAATTCTTGGTGTTAATCACCTACCAAACGTATTTTGGGTGTTTCTTAGACATTTTCTTCATAAATGAACCATGTTTGAGAAGATTTCATTGGCCAAATGTTTGAGAAAAGGAAAACCAAAATGCAAGGCAGATTTGCCTTAGAAATTCTCCGAAATTTAGTGACTTTGTTAACCATCTTCCCGTACAAAATTTTTCATGAAATTCGATAGAGCAATAGCCCTTATATGGTAGGATAACACTACCAAATCTGGTACCATTCCAAGTCCATTTCGATGCTCAACCAAAGTCTCAAAGTTCACATTTTCAACCTGAAAAATCATCGCTCAGTGAGGAAATTTCAGCAAATTTGAGCTGCTATATCTTGGCACTCAAAACTCCGATTCTTATTCCGTTTGTTGTGTTTTAAACTTTGTTTGTAACTCTAATGGAGTTCCAAAATTCAGAGGCTAGTTCACATTCTGTAAATTTTACCGAATTTTCAAACTTGGCCAAAAACCAACTCCGAAACTGTCTTGGTAACACCAAAACAGCCTCTTGGACCCAAAATTTGAATGCCTTTCATTTGGAAGCATGAAAAAGTGTCTTCTAGAAACTTTTAGTACTTTGGAAGAAGTTTCCAATGGTACTAAGCTTTCCAATTTTGGACTTGTAAGAGTGAGATACGATTTTTCAAAGCACGTGTGACAAATCTGAAATTTCCTAACTTAAAGGAAATGGAGTTTTTCAAACTCTCCATTTTCCTTTAATATCACTTGATCATTTTACACTTGATTTCAAAGATGAAAACCATATTTCTCTTGTGTTTTAAAACCTCACTTTTGAGTCTCGATTTACGAGTAATTAAGACTCATTTTCATGAGATTTTCTTTTATTGTACTCTAGTACAATCTTCCTTGATAATTGGGGTTTCTAAATGATAGTTCATTATTAATTACTCAGGTACACAAGAGGACCTTCAAGAGGATCTCACGGTGGACGCTTGAACCCTCGAGTGACATTTCTTCCTTATTTTACTTAGTAAGTGTCAAGTGCATGGATATTTGAAACTATATGAACTTGATATATGCTCACTTTTTATTGATGATTGGAGATTTTGAAAATGGAGTCGAGTGTGTACTTTACCGCACTCATTCTTATTTGAAATGAATGACTCATGAATGAATTGATTGAAATGAAATGAATGATTAAATGATTGAATGAAATGAAATGATATGCTATGGCTGCATACGTCGTTGGAGCGAATCTCCTCGACACATAAATATTAAATGGGGGACGCCCAAACTCATAGGCTGACCTTGGGACTCGAACTGGCATGGGTTTGGTCGGGAACCTTGGTGAGTCATGAGAATGAAATGATAAATTTGATCTATTGGAGAGATATTGTTTGGCATACTCGTGTAGTACCGCCTTATAAACGAAGTTCGGGCCCGGTGCGGTGTACGGTGAACGGACATAAGAAGTAAGTGGAGTTCTACGAATTGGAAATACTGACTCGGTTGACAGAGTGTCATCGCGGGAAGGTATACGATTGAGATCTAGCGAAGCAAGTGGAACTTAACTCCTGAGAGCTACCATATCCTTGAATTGTTTCTGTTTACATTTCATTTGAATTATTAATTACTCGAATATTATCATTTTTCCTTGTTAATTGGGATTGTTATTTGGACAATGTGCTTGCATGTGTGTTTCTTGGCCTCACGAGCAATTGCTCACCCCGTAGATTTGTTTTCCTTAACAGGAACGGTTTTGGAGTGATACTCAAGGAAACCCTTGGGATGTACTTTGGGTTTAGGGTTTCAAATGTAATTGATTAGACATTGTGGCTATTGTATATTTTGGGAATTGATGTATCTTTTGGGAACTTAATGTAAGGGTTGGACAACTGATGTATTTTAAACTCATGGTATAAGTCTTGGGTATTCGATTATGGAAGCGACTTTTTTTATTTGGCTTGTGTTAAGTGTTATGTATCGTTAAGCGTGAATCATTTTACCTTGAGTCCTGGTAAGAGTTGGGCAAGCATCCACGCCTTAGGGAGAAGTGGAAGCGTCGCAGCAATTAATACCTTTGTAAGAATAGTTTAAGTTCTTAAAAGCATTGAGGATGAATAAATTTCAAAAGATCGATTCTGCCATAGACTCTCTTATGCATGCATTATGATCCACTTCAACTCAAGTCTAAGTTAGGACTTTCATCAAAAGAAAATTTGCCCTTACATGATTAGATGCTAATCTTGAAAAATCCTTCTTGTACCTCAATCTGGTAAAAGAACTTGGTCCGTGAGATTTTCAAAAGAAAAAATTACATGACTTACCCCAACACAATATAAGAAGGTATCATTCTTCCTCTTGTTTTTTCTCTTCCTTTTGATGTATGAAATTAAAGAATTAATTTTTACAAGCTCCTCATCTTATACTGTCTTGTTTATAAAAACTGGCAATATTGCTTACTCAAGGTGAATAAGCATTTAATCTTCTTAGTCCGCACCCTACTTATAGTGACTAGTGAGAATGGTGAGCTACGACTATCTAAAATTTGCCTTTTACCACATTGACCCTTTCTCAAAGTTTGTTAATTAACCTTTAACATTTAAGTTATGGATTTATCTTTCTTATACTATCAATGTATATATTAACTGGTTTAAATGTATATCATATTATTTTAATTTATATTTAAATTTAAAAACCAAACTTAATATGCATGACATACATCCAAATTTAGTATGTATGACATATATGTAGACTCATAAGTATATGCACTAACTAAAATTTGTTTTGTTGTGTTCGTCGTCTAATGTCATGGTCAATTTTGATTATTGCCATTTTGATCAAACCAAGTCGGCACTATTAATATGATTTTTTTTTTTTGAATGGAAAGACAAGAATAATTCAGGAATACAATCCAAAACCTTCTTAACATTCTTTCGTGTCTTTGTTTATTAGCAATAAAAGTTTCTGGAAACTCTGCTGTCAGAGGTTAAAGGTACAAAAACCAAGCAAATATGCTAACAAAATGCCAAATTAAGAAAGTAGGGCTTAGACAAGAGCTTCCTAGCTTTTCTACTTAAGCATGTGGGTATACTATGAAAGGAAAATCTTTGTGCGATGATAACATAATCACTCTCCTAGCGCATGTCAAATTCTAAGCTCTAACGGTCGAAAGTCACCAAGTTCAGCTCACTCATCCATTCATGTCATTTGATAAGATGCATTTGTGAGTTCCATTTCTCCTTTTTCTTTATTTTCCTTTGAGATATGTAGAAAATTATAACGTATTACACAATTCAAAACCCTACACTAAAGAAAGTTTGAGGATAAAAAATTTGTACACTCAAAACCGTATAATTGCTTGCTTAGTAAAAGGTTCAAAACACATGTTTGTATGTAGTACATCAATGTTTTCACTGTTAACAATTATGACCAGCAGGAAATTAATCTAATCTTATAAAGCAGTAACAGTGAATCAAAAAGCAAGAGTAAAGGTTTATTTGTTTTTAACTTTTTGGTTTGGCTATATTAGTTCGAATTTTAGTCTTCAAATTTTAATACGTAATGTCTAGTGGTCAAATCAAATTTGAACGATTTTATCCTTATTCAAGAAGTCTATTTCTTGGCATAGTTGGTACTTTTAATTGTCATATAAAAATGTAGGCAACGCCCATTATTCTCTTCCACACCAGCCAACGCCCTCGTGATAACAAAATTGAAAGGGTTTGAGTGGCTCATTCTAGCACCACAAATGAGCCAAATTCCCTTGTGATGTAAAACAAGAGACTAATTTGGAATTATGCATTTGACAATTATACCAATTGCTTTAATTGGACACCAGAATTTAGAGGCACATTTGACAATTTTTAAAGCTCATATGAAAGCAACAACAGACAATATCAATGACTGAAATGTGGATGTTGTTGGAAGTAGTTAGTGATGAATCCCACATCGAAAAGACATGAAGAATAGAAGAAGTTTATAATCAAGTGCATACCTATTCAAATCAATTTGGATAATAGGAAATTTTGGAGGGAAACTTCAAAATTTCACATGCATTTGTCATGTTGACTATTAAATTAAAATATAAATTTAATGGTCAAAAGATTGGCACTTGCACTTGGGGCACTTGGATCTTAAGAACCGAAATTAATTTTAATTAATTTCATTTTAATATTTCTTCCTAACTAAACGGTTTTCGTTAGGGGTTGCATCTGATGATACAACACATACAACCGTTTCCGTGTCCATTCGTTTGGAAAGGTACCTATTCATGAAGAAATACGTATCCAAAAGACATGACATTTCTTTTGGGGTATCTGAACGCTATAAATAATAGCGTCCAGATAACAGAGGCCTCACTTTACTTTTACTTTTTTGTTCTTCTTCTATTTTCGTTCAAAACAATATTCTCTAAATCGTCTTGGGAGAGTTTCTGCATACTATTGTGTGGAAATTCTGATTGGCTTTGTTATTCCTAGAGGGAATTGCTGCAAACCCGGTAGTAGAATAGTGGGGGCAAATTTCCTTAAGGAAAGTGAATTTTCACGTCAAAGCCGTATTTTGTTATTGTAGTTATTACTGTTTTCCTAACAGATGTCTTGTGCTAATGCTGAAAGGTGGAGACAGTACAACATATGAGGCCACTTGCTTTGAACCAACCGGGCCATTGCTCCATCTAGCAGATTGTGTGCATTTTCCTCTTTCTTTGTCCCTTCTCAATTAAAGATGTTTATTGATTTAATCTTAGAGGTTTAAATATATATATATATATATATATATTGTCAATTGTAATCATCTACTCTATTCCTATTCAGTTATTCCTACTCCTATTCTAGCCTAATATAGGGGAAGATCCATTTAGACTAATTGAAAAATCGACCGGAACTAAATTACCATCAGATCAGATGGATGGACTACGCACTCATATGAATTTGGAAAAATCACATATAATGAGAAAGGGATAGGAGGCAAAGCTTGAATTTTTAACTTTTCACTGCTCCAAGACTTATTGGTGGCAGCCAACAGCCTAAATGGCTATTAGTTGGCTTAAACATATATAAAAGTGTCAGGATTTGTCAGATTTTAGATTGGACAATTTTTCTTTGTTTACAAATGAAATAAATTGCATTGAGATCTTGGCAAAATTAGGAATGTCTTCCTGTTTTCTCTGTTTAATGGGGCAATTAAGTCCTTCCTCCGTGAGATTAATTCTAGTAGTTCTTAAAAGTCTAGTGAAGCCCTTACTACATGCCATAAGTATTGGAAAAAACAAAAAAGCATTGAAGATGAATAAATTTTAAGAGATCGATTTCAGCCATGGACTATTTCTTATGCATGCTTTATGATCATTTCAACTCAAGTCTAAGTTAGGACTTTGATTTTTTAAAAAAAAGTTACACTTGTGTAATTAGATGCTAAACTTGAAAAGCCCTTCTTTTACCTGAATCAGGGAAAAGAATTTAATCTTGAAGATTTGCAAAAGAAAATGTGACATTAAACATTACTTAACGTCTGAACCCCAAAACTATATAAGAAGATATTGCACTGTTTTTTTTATTTTGGTGAGATTTAAGCATTAATTTTTACAACCTCATCAACTCATAGTGTCTTGTTTATAATAACTGGTAACTTAAAACTGAGACCTTTAATCAAGGAGATTTAAAATCTTCCCAGTCCCAGCCTTACTTATGGAGATTATAGTGGGTTATGGCACTATTTATACTAGGAAAGGGGAAGGGAGGATTGCCAATTCACCTTTGACGGCTCCACCTCCTTCTAGGGCGTACTATAAGGTTTAGCAGACAGCTTACCCAATTTTCGCCAGAACTCACTCAAAATCTTCCAGTCAATAGCATTAACTCTAAAGCAAGCATTAAAACACCACAATTAAACATTACAAACCATCTATGTACAACTAAACAGATCAAAATACAAGTTGTTTAATTAATTAACTAAGTACAAATAGGATGGCAATTTACTTAAAACAAAGACTTCAACTCTTGAACTCACTATTCCCCGGTTCCACGTTTCCAACCCCTGTTAAAGAAAACAACTAAATGGGTGAATTTTTGCCTAGTGAAGTTCTAAGAAAATAGATAACGTTAAACACTATATTTCACTTTTTTAGTAATATAACAGGAACACCAAACCAATTAATAATAGGATAATTCATGAAACATTACTTAACAAATAGCACAATCAATATCAATGGATATTGTATTGATACAGACTTTAGAGGTGGCTTTCATCCGTTTCCAAAATGTAGCACTTAGTTTCGTTCAGTAATTCATTACACAACTCCTTACAATCACTTCACACTCCACCAAACTCCTCCTTATATCCTCCAAAGCAGTAAACAATTCCCTTTCAATCATTAATTATTTCATCACTCCAATAGGCACCTCATTAAGGGGGTAACACTCGAGTATACCAATAAATAGTGCCCAAACTATCGACCTACTCGATCAAGCCCGTTGCTGGCTCGAATAGGCTGACCATCAATGGGATTTGGGCCTAGTTCAGCCGATGTGATAAAATACACATTTGGTTTACATTCATGCACAATTTCAATAACAATTAGGCATTTATCATTTTCAAAATTCATTTAGGTCGAGTGCAATAAAGTATTTGATCACCTTTTTAGTAAAATAGTAGCAATTGCCAATTTTCACTCTAAACAATTCAAATGTCAATAATCCAACAAGTGTCAGTCAACTAGGCACATAACATTTATCGTTCATCAAGTATTCAATTATTACAAACAAATATAGAACACTCACTCAAGTCAAACGGGTTACACCTTAGTCTCGGGATTGCTTTCGCGCTCACTAATGACTCCTGAGACATATTACATGTACCATAGTTATTTACTTTTGAGAAGTATAATTCTAGGAATAAATACTAAGTGCAATGTCTTTCATCCTCAAATCCGATTCTAAGTCGATTATACTAGGTTTAATCGTTAAAAGACACTCAAAATATGTATAACGTTCATTCTAATATAATTATAGTTAAGCTCAAGTACAGCAATATTGTATTAAAATCAACCCAACAATTCGAGTTAAAACCAAGAAATAATTAGGGTTAAGGTTTCGTTTTAAAGTTGGAATAATTTTCCAGGTTCACCTCTTTCATTTCCCTTGCACAAAACATTAAATTTCTTGCTTAAATCAATTGAAAACTCTCATGCAATTCTATGGTCAATATTCTAGGAGGGTATAAAATGCTAGAAATACAACATGCATGGCCAAAATTGTGCAAATAAATTTCCAGAAATTTCATTTTCTCATTCTCTTGCAACTCACCCAAATTCCTTGTTTAATCGAGTAATTACCACATGCATGCTAAGGATTAAGTGTTAAGAGGCATATGGAACAAAGATATGTTAATTTTTTTCAGCCAAGAATTGGAAGATTCAAGCTTTCCCTTCGGCTCAAAGCTGGAAAAATTCCAGCAGGAAAACAGTATAAAAAATGAATTTTCTTCAATAAAACTCTTTATTTTTCATTCAAATCCTACATACTGTCAAGATTAATGTGTTATAAAGTGTGTTAAACAACAATATGCAATTTTACAGCCAAAATTCATGGAGGAAATGTAAATTCATTTCAGTCAATTCAACAGAATATGAGTCTATTTGTTCAGAATATAAATCTTTGGTAATACAACAAAAAGTTAGAATAAAATTTTGTGAGTCTTACACATGACGTTGAAAACGATGTAGGTAATGCAACGCAAGCCTTATATATTTTTTTGGTTGCCCATTGTGACTGACCATTGACCTTTAGCCGTAACCATTCCTATCTGCCCCTATTCATTTGTAATTTACTCTTTCCGGTCTCAAAGTCCGTTAATTAATTTTTGGTTTTTACGTTATTGCCAAATGTAAAGAAAACAGAAGTCATATTGCATTCTTCTGGGAGCTTGGTTTGTTGTGTTCATCATCTAATGTCATGGTTGATTTTGATGATTCCCATTTTGATCAAACCAAGTCGGCAATTTTAATACGAAATTTTTAGAATGGAATACAATCCAAACCAAAACCTTCTCAAAATTCTTTCATATATTTGTATTTTTAGCAATAAACGTTTCGGGAAACCCTGCTGTCAGAGGTTTAAGGTGCAAAAACCAAGGACATATGTTAACAAAAGGCCAAATTAGGAAAGTAGGATTCAGACAAGAGCTTCCCAGCTTTTCTAATTAAGCATGTGGGTGTCCTATGAAAGGAAAATCTTCATGCGATGATAACATAATGCCTCCCTTAGTATATGTTAAATTCTAAGTTCTAACACTCGAAAATCACCACATTCATCTTTTCATGTCATTTGACAATATGCATTTACAAGTTCTATTTCTCCTTCTTTGTTTTCCTTTGAAATATACAGAAAATCATAACGTGTTACACAATTCAAAACTCTACACTGAAAAATGTTTGAGGAAACAAATTTTATATATCCAAAACCATATAAATAGGGTTATAGGGAAACTCTAAATAAATTATTTTTAGACTTGGTCTTGAATAAAAAGTTAGAATATGAAGTATGAACCCTAAGGATAGTTTCATTGACAAAGGAATTGTCCATCAGCATTAATACACAACTGTTTACTTGGTAAAAGGTTCAGAACACGCGTTTTCTTTTTACAGAAAATGTAACTGTATTGGAGCTCATAGTAACAAAAATACCGACATGTTCATTAAGCCAATATATTGCACAAGCTTTTAATAGAAGCCTCAAAGGATTGTCTTGATATTTTTTCCTGCAAGTTTTGTGTGAGGACTCGCAAAAACTATTATTTTATGCCTAATTTATGGCTTAATAAATTATTTAATTGGATTTTATTTCCAAAGAATATTTTCTAGTCCTGTTAGACCTATATAAGTGGTAGTATATCTTCGTTATATTTTTAAAATGATTCGTTTCGAAAATTAATTTCCTAGAGCGCGTTTAGTAAAAATAGTGAATAGTACTTGGAGATTTTTATCCGCGTAGTAGCACAATAAGCTTGGAATATTGGAGACTTGTACTAGGGTCCTAAAATAGGTAATTTTATGAATAAATATTCAAGTGATAGTTAGTAGTGCAATCGTTATAAGAATTTTTCGAAAGTTTCGCGTTATAGCGGTAAAACTGACGGTACGCGTTTTCACACGCGCGACTTCATTTGAGGGACTTTAGACCCTTATTTCGGGACAACTAAGAGTGAATAATATTTACATGAATATATATGCATTGGAGGTTTAGTGCACTAGTGAACCAAACGCGCGAGAAAAATCGAGTCCAAACGCATCCTAATTACACTATTTTAAGTTGACTTTGAGATGTATTTTGCACCACACAATGAGTCTTCCTTAGGAAGCCACAATTGAACCAAAACCCCTTCTCTCCTCACTTCACTTGGCCGAGCAACAAGAGAGGAGAAGAGCTCTCCTTTGTTCTTCATTTTTCATCTTCAATTCATGCACTAAAATTCATCCAAATCACACCAAACTTGGAGACCACTTAGCAAACCACTTGGAGACCATATCTAGCTAAGGAGGAGGGGAGCTTTCACGGTTTCTTGGAGCTTCAAGAGGGCCGAAAATTCTGACCTTGCAAACCAAAGGAGTAGGTAATGATCAACCCTTGGATTCTTATCTTTTGGTGATTATATGACAAGATTAAGCTCATGCATGCACTTGTTACTTGATTATGGTGTAAAAAAATGTGATTGTGGGCTCTTGGAATTCCCACACTTGGGTTGTTGTTGCTGATTTGATGATTGATGGTGATTATATTGTTGGTTTAGTGGTTATAATGATGCATTAGTGGTGGGTAATTAGTAGGAACTTCATTGGGTGTAAGAAGCTAAACTTTCCGATTTTGCCCCTGCCATGTTCGGCCATTTCCAGGCCAATTTTTAATGGTTTAATGGCTTGAATTGGATGTTTGTAGGATGTATTAGATGTGTGAAAAATTTCATTGAAAAATAATGAGGTTTGAATGGGCAAATGAATTTTTTTTAGAAACCAGCAAATCTGGAAAACTGATTCGCGTATGCTCTGACCAGCAGTAGTATTTTGGCTATAACTCTGTCCTCGGATGTCGAAATCATGTGCCGTCGGTGGCGTTTGAAACTAGACATTCCTAGCTTTAATTTGGTATATAATGTACGTTCTGATTCTTTGTGAGAAAGCCGAACCAAATGTTTTAAGTTCGCTGTCCTGTTACTCTGTTCTTCTGGAATGAAGTGTTCAGGCAGCAACTTGATGCCCGAATTTGAACCAGATGGGAGCCAAATTTGGAAACGATTTCTTCTGTGATATTTTAACTCTATGAATGTATTTTCTAACGGCGTAAGCCATGCTCGATTTCGAGCTATAATGACTGAGTTGTGACTGAAACAAGGGGACTGCTCTGTTTTGGAAAACCCTAATGTTTGGACTGGTTTGGAACAAAATCTTGGAGTGAACTTGTTAGTTGATGTTTTTGATATTAAACACTTACCAAAGGTATCATGGGTATATCTTAGACCCTTATTTCACAAACAAACCATGGTTGGATAACTTTCTTGGTTAAACGGTTGGAAATTTGGAAAATGAAAGTCCAAGGCAGATTGCCTTAGGATTTTTCTTGAACTTTGGTTGGCTAATTAACGACCTTGCCGAAGGTATTTTTCCCCGAAATTCGATAGAGAGATACCTTCCATATAGTATTGAAACACTGCCAATTTTGGTGCCGATTCAAGTACGTTTCGATACCCAATTGAATTACTAAAGTTAGAGGTTCAAATCTGGAAAATTCTCATCCAGTCTTGAATTTGCTCAACTTCGGGCTACCGTATCTCGGTGCTCGAAACTCCGATTTTTGATCCGCTTGTTTTGTCCTACACTTCACTTGCAACACTAATTGAGCTGAAAATTTCAGAGGCCGGTTTGCAACGTGCGAATCGTACCGAATTTTCAAAGTTGGCCAAAATCCAACTTCATTCTGCCTTGTGAACCAACCCAGCATCTTCAAGCTCAATTTTGACCACTTTTCACTTTGATTCATGGAAAAGTGCCTTCTAGGAACTTATAGTACTCTCTAAGAGGTTTCCAACGGTATAAAGTTTTCCAATTCTCGACTTATGCCGAGCGAGTTATGATTTTTCAAAGATTTATCGTAAAACTGAAAAATTTTCCAACTTCAAAGAAATAGAGTTTTTCAAGAACTCTTTATTCTTTTGATATTCTTAAACGTTTTGCTTACGATTTTCAAGATAAAAACTCAAATAATATTGTACCTAATAAAAGGCAAGTTGAACCTCGATTTACGTGTAATTGAGGTTCCTTTTTGCAAAATAATTCTTAGATTGTACTAGTGTACAATCTTTCTTGTTAAGTGGGTTAATTGTGTGATTATCCACTATTAAATTGCCAGGCGCGCAAGGAGACCTTCAAGAGGATCTCACCGTGGACACTTGAACTTCCGGAAAATAATTCTTATTGAATTGCTCGGTGAGTGTCAAGTGTGTGAATTTTGATACTTGCTTATTTGTGGGATTTGTTGAAAGTTTTAAAAATAAGGGCGGGTGCGTACTTTATCGCACTCGTTCTGATTTCAAATGAATGAATGAAATGTATTGAATGAATGAATGAAATGAAATGTTATGTCATGAATGCTTATGTCGTTGGAGTGAACCTCCTCGACTTTCAAATGAATGGGGGACGCCCAAACTCATAGGCCGTCCTTAGACTCGAGCCAGCAATGGGCTTGGTCGGGGATTTGGACGAGCCATGAGATACAAATAAGCTCGACCTAATAAGAGGTCTTGCTTGGCATACTCGTTGAGTATCGCCCAATATTGGCCATTGTGGGCCCTTGGGGTGTACGGTGGACGGAGGGAAGTAAGTGGTGATCTACGGAAATGGAAATACCGACCCGGTTGACAGGAGCGTCAATGCGGGAAGGTATACGAATGACAACGGCAGATCAAGTGGAACTTAGCTCCTGAGAGCTACTATATCCTTGAATTGTTTCTGATTACTTTCCTGTTTGATTGATTGATTATTGAAAGGACATGGCTTTGTTTATTAAATTTGGGATTGTTATTTGACTAAGTGCTTGCATGTGTGTTCTTGGCCTCACGAGCGTTTAGCTCACCCTATAGTTTTGTTTTCCTTAACAGGACCGACTCTTGGAGAAATATGGAGAAATTATCCGTTGTAATTTTGTTAAGACTCCTGTTATGTATTTTGACTAGGCCTTGGTTTGGGTTGTACTTTTGGAAATTGTAAACTTGAAAAGTTTGGGCCCTGATGTGTACTTTGAATTTAAGTCGTTTCATGATTACCCGATGTACTGGATATACATTAAGTGACTTATTAAGCTTGAACGCTTCCGCATTATTGTATTCATGTTGCTCTCGTCGAAGTGTTTAGTTCGATTTTAAATTGAATGGATTTGCTCGAGTCCTGGCGTGAGCTGGGCAGGCGTCCGCGGATACCCTTTGGTCCGCCTTAGGGAGATGTGGGGCGCCACAGTTGGTATCAGAGCACTAGGTTAGAGGTCTGTATGGGAGACATATTAGATACTTTACCTTTAAGACTCGATATGGGATGACTTAATCCTACCCTAAATGATACTTGAGGCGAGCTAGCAACTAAGTTAGTCCTACCTCAAGTGATGATTGGGATGAACCAACGATTAAGTTAGGCATGCATTGCAGGATATTGGAATTAGGTAGTGATTTAAGTTTCTAACCCGAAAGGTATTATTATTTTATTTTGCAGGTATGGATGACGGAATTGGAGCCCCGGAAGCTAATGGGAATGGCCATGCGAATGGTCATTACGAGCCCCTTAGGATTATCTACTACCGATCTATAGCAGGAGGAGCTCGTGTACGCTACTCACCCTATGACAGATACCCTCGATGTTCGTGTAGGTTGACTTTCGCTTACCCGGACCATGTGGTGCTTGCTTTGGACGACGAGCGTCGTCAGTTGGTGGATGCCAACCGCGATCTACAGGCTGAGGTAGACGCGCTTAGGCAGATGGTTAGCGCTCAGGGTGAGCGGATTGCCGAGCTTGAGGAGGTGCTGGAGGGTGAGGTAGCCACATCTGCAGTGGTTAACGAGGAGCTTCGGGATACTAGGGCTCGACTCATTAGGTTAGGACGGGATGTCCGTACTCGGGCTTCCGAGATCCTGGTTGATGCTACTAGTTTGGTTGAGGACGCTGCTGCGGTGATTCCTGATGATGAGGAGGAGGATCCGGAGGAGGATCCCGAGGAGGAGGTTCCTCCTGCTAGCCCCGCTGTGGACTAGGATCTTAGTCGTTGACTCCCTTTTGACTTTTGACTGGTACAGTTAGGACTAGTTAGGGTGACGTGGGTGCCGAGGCCATTGTATTTTGCATGCTTGCGTGGCCTACTTTTGGGCACTTGTTCTTACTTTAGTCTTCTGCGACTAAAAGTGTACTTTTGAGCACCTGTGTGCTATATTTTGTGAATTGTCCCTAACTTGCTAATTGTACGAACTTGACATGCTTATAAATGTAAATTATTGTTAATTTCAATGCTTTCTTGGTTAGTTCTAAATTTGATATAATTCTTGTTTTCTGCTTAAATTAATTTATTTCTTGCACTAGGCACGTTTAGACTAATGGAAGGATTAAGAAGTGGTCGAGGCCATGGGCGAGCGTCTAGACAGGCCCAACCTCAGGGGGATGACCAGGGATCGGCAACTGGACCGACCCAGGGACAGGAAAACGTTGAGGGTAACCAAGTGGCTACTGCCATCAATAGGATGACTGATATCCTAGAACGTCTAGCGGAGAGACAGGGTCTTGGACCATTTAACCAACCTGGGGGCCAGGATAGAGGAGAGGATAGAGCTCTGGAAAGATTCCTAAAGTTTAACCCGCCTAAGTTTATGGGTGAACCTGACCCCGAAGTAGCGGAGAATTGGTTAGAAAGGATGACCAACATATTCGCCGCTCTAGACTATACTGAGGATAGGCGAGTAAACTTTGCTGCTTTTCAATTTGAGGGAGTAGCCCGTGCTTGGTGGGATTTGATAAAAGGAAAATGGGAAAGAGCTCAAACCCCTTGGACTTGGGAGAATTTCGCAAGGGAGTTTAATGAAAAGTTTCTTCCGCCCTTAATTCAAGAGAAGAGGGAGGATGAATTTATTAAGTTAAAACAAGGAACCCTTACTGTAGCAGAGTATGAAGGAAAGTTCACTAAACTTTCCAAATATGCTCCTGAGCTAGTGGTCAATGAACGGAGAAGGATTAGAAGGTTCATACAGGGACTTAATGTGGAACTTCAGGAAGGCCTGGCTGCAGCCCAAATCTCTACTTTTACTGAGGCTTTAGAGAAAGCGCAAAGGGTTGAGAATGCAAGATCTCAAGTGAGGGATTTCCACAATAGAAAAAGGAATTTCCCTAGTCGCACTATTGGGCAGACCAGTAAGTTTGTACACCCTTCTAAAAAGGGAAGAGGGGAAGGAGGAACGAGAACTGCTGGAGCTTCTAGGGGAGCTCTATCTAGGGGAGGTCGTAGCGGGACAACTCAAGCTAGGGGAGTACCATCTGTAGGATCGACTGTGACCCCTCAAGTTACTTGTGGGTATTGTGGTAAATCCAACCACTCTGAGAATGACTGCTGGAGAAAGCTGGGAAAATGCTTGCTGTGTGGGAGCACTGAGCATCAAATCGCGAATTGTCCGAAATCGTTGAAGACAGGGGGAAGCCTGCAGAGGCCTGAAAAATCAACCTCTAAGCAGACCAGTGCCGGAGGGAGTCGACCGAAAGTACCGGTTAGGGTCTACGCATTGGACTATCCACAAGCTCCAGATGCGACCGAAGTGGTCGAAGGTACAATTCCAATCTTTCACCGCCTAGCTAGGGTTTTAATTGATCCGGGTGCAACGCACTCTTTTGTAAACCCTGATTTCATGAGTGGAATAGACTTGAAACCAATTAAGTTACCATATGACTTGGAGGTTAAAACACCCACTGGGGACAAAAGTCTAATTGCTAATATGGTATATAAGAATAGTGAATTTGCGTGAGGGAAAGAAAATTGCTGGCCGATTTGATAGGCTTAGCGATTAAAGGATATGATGTGATCCTAGGGATGGATTGGTTAGCCCGTTATAATGCCCAACTGAATTGTAGGACGAAAATTGTAGAATTGTGTATTCCAGGGGAAGCGACCTTGAAATTGGATGTGAGGGGTAAGTTAGCCTCGTCTGCACTTATTTCGGGAATTCGGGCTAGAAAGTTGTTAAGTAAAGGAGCTCAAGGGTATTTGACTTTTCTTATTAATACCCCTAACGATAAGGTGAATCTGGAGGACACACCGGTAGTAAAAGAATTTTCTGATGTTTTTCCTGAAGAATTGGAGTCTCTACCTCCGGAACGGGAAATAGCTTTTAAAATTGATTTAGCTCCGGGAACAGCACCTATCTCAAGGACACCATATCGGATGGCTCCAGCTGAATTAAAGAAATTGAAGTTACAATTACAGGATTTGTTGGAACGGGGTTTTATACGAGAGAGTGATTCTCCGTGGGGAGCCCCAGTTTTGTTTGTAAAGAAGAAAGATGGGAGTCTGAGGTTATGTATAGATTATCGAGGTTTAAATGATATTACGGTTAAGAATAAATACCCACTACCCCACATTGATGAACTTTTGACCAACTGCAAGGGGCGGTAGTGTTTTCAAAGTTGGATCTAAGGCAAGGTTACTATCAATTGAGGATTTTGGAGAAGGACATACCTAAGACTGCTTTTAACTCGAGGTATGGGCACTTCGAGTTTGCAGTAATGCCTTTTGGGTTAACCAATGCACCTGCCGCTTTCATGGATTTAATGCATAGGGTTTTTAACCCTTACTTGGATCAATTTGTGGTGATTTTCATTGATGACATTTTGGTGTATTCTAAGAATGTGAAAGATCATGAGAAACATTTGAGAATGGTTTTACAAATCTTGAGGGAACGTCAGCTATATGCTAAGTTTAGCAAGTGTGAATTCTGGCTGAAGGAAGTGACTTTCCTAGGGCATATAATTTCTAAGGATGGGATTAAAGTGGATCCAGCTAAAGTGGAAGCTGTTTCGAAATGGAAACGACCGGAAAATCCAACGGAAGTTCGGAGTTTTATAGGATTGGCAGGGTATTACCGGAGATTCATCCAGGATTTTTCGAAAATCGCTGGACCTATGACTGAGTTGACCAAGAAAAATGGAAAATTTATTTAGAGTTCTAAGTGTGAAGGAAGTTTTCAGGAGTTGAAAAGACGGTTGACTAGAGCGCCTGTTCTAGCTCTACCAAATGGACATGATAGTTTTGTGGTTTACACAGATGCATCTAAGGAAGGTTTGGGATGTGTTTTGATGCAAAATGATAAGGTGATAGCTTATGCCTCTAGAAAATTGAAGCCGCATGAAGGGAACTATCCGACCCATGATTTGGAGTTAGCGGCTGTGGTTTTTGCTTTGAAGAAATGGAGACACTATTTATACGGAGTGACATTTGAGGTTTTTACAGATCACAAAAGCCTTAAGTACTTATTTTCTCAGAAGGAACTGAATTTGAGGCAACGTAGATGGATGGAATTTCTGGAAGATTATGACTGTATTATTAAGTACCATCCTGGGAAGGCCAATGTAGTGGCCGATGCTTTGAGCCGTCAGGTACAAATGGCTGGATTGATGGTTAAGGAATTTCGATTGTTGGAGGAAGTTAGCTATTGGAATCCTCGATTAGAACCAAGGAAAGTGATTTTGGGGAATATTGTGATAACCTCCACTTTATTGGAACGTATTAAGGAATCTCAGGAAAAGGATCCTGAAATGCAAAAGTTGGTGGAGAAAGTCAAGATGGGAGACCAGACCGATTTCACTTTGGGATCAGATGGAATATTAAGATTTCGAAATCGGGTGGTTATGCCAAAGGATGAAGGGCTTAGAAAAAAAATTTTGGAAGAGGCACACCGATCAAAGTTTACAGTACATCCAGGAGGGAATAAAATGTACCAAGACTTGAAGAATCTATATTGGTGGAAAAATATGAAGAAGGAAATTGCCCAATTTGTTCAGACATGCTTGGTTTGTCAACAGGTTAAAGCCGAGCATCAGAAACCATCTGGGCTTTTGCAACCTCTAGAAATACCTGAGTGGAAATGGGAAAATATTACCATGGATTTTGTATCAGGCTTACCAAGGACACAGAGAGGCCATGATGCCATTTGGGTGATAGTAGATAGGTTGACTAAATCGGCTCATTTTCTGCCGATTAATATGAAATATCCATTGGAGAAGTTGGCCAGAATGTACTTGGATGAGATCATCAGACTACATGGTATACCTGTGAGTATTGTGTCGGATAGGGATCCAAGATTTGTTTCGAGGTTTTGGCAAAAGATGCAAGAAGTGTTGGGGACTAAGTTGAACTTTAGTACCACCTATCATCCCCAGACTGATGGACAATCTGAAAGAACAATTCAAACTCTTGAGGACATGTTGAGGACTTGTGTACTGGACTTTGGAGAGAATTGGAGTAAGTTCTTGACTTTAGTGGAATTTGCCTATAACAATAGTTTCCACTCTTCTATTCAAATGGCTCCGTATGAGGCACTTTATGGTCGGAAGTGTAGATCCCCAATTTGTTGGGGAGAAGTAGGTGAACGGAAAATCTTAGACACGACTACTGTATCTTGGATCGAGGAGCCTAATGAAAAGGTGAAATTGGTACGGCAAAGAATTCAAACCGCTCAGAGTAGACAAAAGAGTTATGCCGACAATCGGAGGAAGGATTTGGAGTTCACTGTTGGAGATATGGTATTTCTCAAGATTACGCCTTTAAAAGCAAGTTTGATGTCCGGAAAAGGGAAGAAACTACAACCAAGGTTTGTAGGGCCTTATAAGATTATTCAGCGAGTTGGGAATGTAGCCTATAAGCTGGAATTACCACCGAGTTTATCTCGTATCCATAACGTGTTTCATGTGTCCATGCTTAAGAAGTATCATCCAGACCCCTCTCATATTTTACAACCGGAGAATATTGAGATCAATGAAACCTTAACCTATGAGGAGAGACCGGTAAAACTTCTGGATCGAAAGGTGAAAGAATTGAGGAACAAGCAGATACCACTAGTGAAAGTTTTATGGAAGAACCATGGAGTAGAGAAAGCAACATGGGAAGTTGAAGAGACAATCAGAGAGAAGTATCCAGACTTGTTCACCGACCAAGGTAAATTTCGAGGACGAAATTTTCTTAAGGGGGAGAGAATGTGAGGACTCGCAAAAACTATTATTTTATGCCTAATTTATGGCTTAATAAATTATTTAATTGGATTTTATTTCCAAGGAATATTTTCTAGTCCTGTTAGACCTATATAAGTGGTAGTATATCTTCGTTATATTTTTAAAATGATTCGTTTCGAAAATTAATTTCCTAGAGCGCGTTTAGTAAAAATAGTGAATAGTACTTGGAGATTTTTATCCGCGTAGTAGCACAATAATCTTGGAATATTGGAGACTTGTACTAGGGTCCTAAAATAGGTAATTTTATGAATAAATATTCAAGTGATAGTTAGTAGTGCAATCGTTATAAGAATTTTTCGAAAGTTTCGCGTTATAGCGGTAAAACTGACGGTACGCGTTTTCACACGCGCGACTTCATTTGAGGGACTTTAGACCCTTATTTCGGGACAACTAAGAGTGAATAATATTTACATGAATATATATGCATTGGAGGTTTAGTGCACTAGTGAACCAAACGCGCGAGAAAAATCGAGTCCAAACGCATCCTAATTACACTATTTTAAGTTGACTTTGAGATGTATTTTGCACCACACAATGAGTCTTCCTTAGGAAGCCACAATTGAACCAAAACCCCTTCTCTCCTCACTTCACTTGGCCGAGCAACAAGAGAGGAGAAGAGCTCTCCTTTGTTCTTCATTTTTCATCTTCAATTCATGCACTAAAATTCATCCAAATCACACCAAACTTGGAGACCACTTAGCAAACCACTTGGAGACCATATCTAGCTAAGGAGGAGGGGAGCTTTCACGGTTTCTTGGAGCTTCAAGAGGGCCGAAAATTCTGACCTTGCAAACCAAAGGAGTAGGTAATGATCAACCCTTGGATTCTTATCTTTTGGAGATTATATGACAAGATTAAGCTCATGCATGCACTTGTTACTTGATTATGGTGTAAAAAAATGTGATTGTGGGCTCTTGGAATTCCCACACTTGGGTTGTTGTTGCTGATTTGATGATTGATGGTGATTATATTATTGGTTTAGTGGTTATAATGATGCATTAGTGGTGGGTAATTAGTAGGAACTTCATTGGGTGTAAGAAGCTAAACTTTCCGATTTTGCCCCTGCCATGTTCGGCCATTTCCAGGCCAATTTTTAATGGTTTAATGGCTTGAATTGGATGTTTTTAGGATGTATTAGATGTGTGAAAAATTTCATTGAAAAATAATGAGGTTTGAATGGGCAAATGAATTTTTTTTAGAAACCAGCAAATCTGGAAAACTGATTCGCGTATGCTCTGACCAGCAGTAGTATTTTGGCTATAACTCTGTCCTCGGATGTCGAAATCATGTGCCGTCGGTGGCGTTTGAAACTAGACATTCCTAGCTTTAATTTGGTATATAATGTACGTTCTGATTCTTTGTGAGCAAGCCGAACCAAATGTTTTAAGTTCGCTGTCCTGTTACTCTGTTCTTCTGGAATGAAGTGTTCAGGCAGCAACTTGATGCCCGAATTTGAACCAGATGGGAGCCAAATTTGGAAACGATTTCTTCTGTGATATTTTAACTCTATGAATGTATTTTCCAACGGCGTAAGCCAAGCTCGATTTCGAGCTATAATGACTGAGTTGTGACTGAAACAAGGGGACTGCTCTGTTTTGGAAAACCCTAATGTTTGGACTGGTTTGGAACAAAATCTTGGAGTGAACTTGTTAGTTGATGTTTTTGATATTAAACACTTACCAAAGGTATCATGGGTATATCTTAGACCCTTATTTCACAAACGAACCATGGTTGGATAACTTTCTTGGTTAAACGGTTGGAAATTTGGAAAATGAAAGTCCAAGGCAGATTGCCTTAGGATTTTTCTTGAACTTTGGTTGGCTAATTAACGACCTTGCCGAAGGTATTTTTCCCCGAAATTCGATAGAGAGATACCTTCCATATAATATTGAAACACTGCCAATTTTGGTGCCGATTCAAGTTCGTTTCGATACCCAATTGAATTACTAAAGTTAGAGGTTCAAATCTGGAAAATTCTCACCCAGTCTTGAATTTGCTCAACTTCGGGCTACCGTATCTCGGTGCTCGAAACTCCGATTTTTGATCCGCTTGTTTTGCCCTACACTTCACTTGCAACACTAATTGAGCTGAAAATTTCAGAGGCCGGTTTGCAACGTGCGAATCGTGCCGAATTTTCAAAATTGGCCAAAATCCAACTTCATTCTGCCTTGTGAACCAACCCAGCATCTTCAAGCTCAATTTTGACCACTTTTCACTTTGATTCATGGAAAAGTGCCTTCTAGGAACTTATAGTACTCTCTAAGAGGTTTCCAACGGTATAAAGTTTTCCAATTCTCGACTTATGCCGAGCGAGTTATGATTTTTCAAAGATTTATCGTAAAACTGAAAAATTTTCCAATTTCAAAGAAATAGAGTTTTTCAAGAACTCTTTATTCTTTTGATATTCTTAAACGTTTTGCTTACGATTTTCAAGATAAAAACTCAAATAATATTGTACCTAATAAAAGGCAAGTTGAACCTCGATTTACGTGTAATTGATGTTCCTTTTTGCAAAATAATTCTTAGATTGTACTAGTGTACAATCTTTCTTGTTAAGTGGGTTAATTGTGTGATTATTGTAGACACCAAATTTTGGTGTAATTTCATTTACCGTTTATTTTTAGCTTTTTATTTGCCGTGTTAGCTTTGTTCGTTTTTTAGTTTTTAGTTTCTAGTTTTATTTTTATTTTTATTTTTAAGTTTTAACATAGAATTTCTTGAAAAAAAAAGAGAAGAAAAGAAAAAAACATTCAAAAAATATGATTTAGTCGTTTGTAATTTAAATTCAATGATTTCTGAAAAAGATTGAAAATGGCAATTTTGTTGTTTTAGTTTGTTTATTGTTTTTTTTTATTTATTTATTTTATTATTTTTACTTAGTTTTTATTATCATTTTTGTTAAATTACTTTATAAAAAAAAAAAAAAAAAAAGGGATAGCCGCGGCAAGCTGCATTTGTAGCAGCTTGCAAGGAAAGTTTGGGACGGCTCCTTGGGCTGCAAATACAGAAGATGGCTGGGAGTGTTTAGGGTTGTGAGGTTTCTGGTATAAAAAGAAAAGGAGAAAGCCAGCTGCAAGGGGGGAGTTTTTCTGGACGGCTAAAACAAGAGGGGGAGAAAAAACATCAAAGGGACGATAGAGCAGCAGCCAAAAGAGAGGACAATCGAGAGGGGGAGTGAAAAAACGGAAAAAGGAAACAGAAAACAGAGGAAAGACTGAGGAGGACGGCAGGGAGAGAACCGAGAGCTCTGTGAAGAAAAAAGTGAAAACAAAAAGGGAAGGCTGAGTGAGATTGAGAAGCAACGACAAGGAAAGGCTAGAATCTCTGGCTCGCGTATGCTCCACCGAAATCTGCAACTTCATCTCCTTCGACGTCTGGTGGAGCGAGTGGAATTTCTTGCGAGTGTCAGCTGCAATCTCAAGCCCAAAGAGCAGTAAAGAGTGGTTATGCTAAGATTTGAGGGTTGTATGAGGTAGAACAACTGGGGTTCTAGGGGCGAAAGGAAAGTAGCTAAAGAGAAAAACAACGGCTAAGGAGAGGATGGTGGCTGCGGAACCTGGGCAGTAGGGAGAAAGCCAGGGAAAGAACCAAAAGAAGTGAGAGAAGAAGATTGCGATGGGTTTCGGCTGTGAGAGCAAGGGGAGGTTACAGGGAGAAGAAAACAGAAAAAGAGAGAGTCTTGGACAAAGGAAATCTGGAAAATTTGGAGGAAAGTTCGTGAAGCTAAGAACAGGAGCAAGAGGACGGCTCGGCGAAGCAGCAACCTTTGTAGAAGAGGTTCTTGATCACGGTTTTGGGAGCCCGTATGCGCTGCTGGGCAGATTTCAAGGTCGCTCAACCGGGATAGCATTCTCAGGTAAATGTTGGTTATTTGGTGGATTTTAACATGTTCTTACGAAAGACAAAGCCATCAGTTTTGAATCGTTTTGTTTCAATAATTGAGTCAAGCTTGCTGGTTCTATGATTCTGCTGTTTTGCTCATTTGCTAAGGACTGATTCAGTAGAAATCCATGAGATGAATCTGATTAAGTACATGGGTTTAGGATTTTCTATAGTGGCTGTCTAACAAATCCATGAGTCGCTGCCAAATGTTTACAACTTATCTTGGTGTTCGAATGGACAAAACCCGAAAATTGTGAAAAAGACTTTCGGCTTTATGACTTTCATCGTGTTTGGATTTCAAATGTTTCCCTGATTGGCGTTTCTCTTATGTCTTGCGATGTTGATGATGGGTTTTAGCACATTAAATCATTCCCTTAGTATGTTAAACTCACGTGAGAAACCAAAATGTTGCTGCCTTCTCCTCGTGGCTGGCGGCTCTGCAGCTGCTCACCAAATTTCGAATTCCTTTACTAGTTAAATATTTTGACTAAGTGTTTAATGATGAGGTTGTATGTGTGGGTCGAAGCTATCAAGGTCTTTGTGTCAACTTCAGATGAGTTGGGGCTGTAAAGGTTACAGCAGTTTTGTATATATTTCGTTTTGAAGTAAGTTGGGCTGAATGTTGTAGCCAAGATTTCAGTACAGAATGGTTTTCCTGGACTTTGAAATTTGTATGTTTGAGTGTTGGATGCTGTGATTTCCTTGTTTATGATCGAGGTTTGATGTTTGATAGAATGGTAGTTATGTTGGGATGGATAGTTTCCATTGGATTAAGCCCAGCCATGGTAAAAAAAACCAAACCTGAAAATTGTAGCAGGAAATTGGAAACGGCCGCAGGCTTCATTTTTTTTTTTTTTTTGCTGAAACTTGATTGCACAATCAATTGCAAAAGCTCACTTTGAATTTGATTTACCTGTTTGTTGATGTTAGATTCATGCTTTAATGTTTTGGTTAGAAGATTTGTCGATCAAAGTGGTGTTAGTGTTGAGAAGATGAAAGCTGCGGTTTTTTCTGGTTTGCCGATAAGCTGCAAAGTTGCAGCAAGAAAATTGCAGAACATTTTCCAGATTTTTGCATGCTCTTTACCTCTATTTTTGCATTGAAACATGAGAATTGGGTAGTTAAAAAGTGGAAGAAATGTGTGGTTATCTTCTCACTTTGATCTTTGGTTTAGTTGATTGGAGCCATTACTTGTGTTAGGATGGATGGGAAATTGCATTTGAGAAACTCAGTAGATGCTTCAACCTTCTTGTTGCAGAAACACTTCGTAGCATTTGCATGCATTCTGCATGAATAAGTTACAGAAATTTGCACTTTGACCCCTTGGCTTCTAACTAATGCTGCTATGACCCAACCAATTGAATAATTTCATCAATTTGGTCCTTGGCAGTTTTAACTTTTTGCGATTTCATTGATTGCTTTGCTTCAATTAAATTCCATGCTTTGTCAATTGCACTTAAGTCATGACTTTATGGGCTTTATGACCGAATGAGCTCGTGTTTGCCTATTTTCTTTAATCTCTTCAAATAAATTGGTACCTTGACCATTTCTTTTATTTTGGAGGATAAATAAGTGATTTCACTCCATTTAGAGCATCAATTCAAGGTGGCGGTATAATTCCTTTTATCTTTTTTTTCTCTTATGTGACTCAACGTGCTAAGTGAGTTGCATGCCTACTTTGCTTTCCTAGCCTTTCCTTAATTCCTTTCATTTATGTCATTTACTTTCATTTTCATGAAGTTATTCTTTTAATGGGGTATGTGTACACCTCTTGGCTTGTAATAGATAGGGTTTTGGCGAGCAATTTGGTCCATTTTCCCCTTCCCCTTTTGTTTTAGTTAGTGAATGTAATAAGTTCATTAGTTTGGTTGCATGCCTATGTGTTACGTGTTACTTGCTTTATTAGGGCCTTGCATCTAGTCGAGCATGCTAAGTGTTACGTGCTACGTGTTTATGAATTTTGATATGCCTACTCGCTTTCCATAGCCTTGAATGAATGTGATGGATGAATGCACGCCCCCCACACTAGTCCAACGCTAGCTGTGGTTCATTGTTCCGTTCCACTAGTCCAAAGCTAGTAGGAACTCATAGAGGGCTAGTCCAACGCTAGACCCAATAGGTCCATTTCCTTTTCATTAGTGCATTATTTGCATGTTCACTACATATCATGTAATTTTCCTTACTTTTATCATTTGGCATGCTCCTCTAAACCTTTCCCCTTCACTTTAGGTCTTGCATTCATACTAGTTAGGGTACATTTGCTTGAGTGTACCCTCCGATAAGGGAAACGAGCGAGTGTGGCTACTCGATAGCCTTAGCACGCTAGTTTTACCTTCTAATCAAAGGGAAAATCGAAGTCGAAAAAGTTAGGAGTCATTTCCATACCCGACCTGATGCATTTCTTTAGATTCATTCATTCTCAATTTTTCACTTACTCACTTTTTCAATTCACATTTCCTCATTTCTTTTCCTTTCCTTATTGTTCAATTTTGGTTTCTACTTCACAAAATTGCACTTAATTACGATCTATATACACTTATCACTATATTTCATACACTTGCACACAAACACTTGGATTTCCATACAATTGCACACATGCACCTTTTTATACACTTGCACACTTGCACTTGAATCATCATTTGCATTAATCGACCTCTATAAGGTTTTCTTTCATTGGCCGCCACAATTCATGTGGTTGGGGCCAAAAACCTTACAAGAGACATCTTAGAATCTAGGGTTTTGCATTTCATGTAGCACATCCAAATGTAATAAATTCTTTGGTTAAAACAAGAAAATCTTTGATTAAATCACGCAACTAGCCTTGGCTAGGTCAAAGGGGTGCCTTGGATTGTATCCTTGCCTTCCCCTTTGTCAAATGTGACTCCCGAACCTTTTTCCTTGTTTACGTGGACTAGGAGTTGTTTAAAAGGGGTTTCTTACTAATTTTTTCTCATTTTTCTTAAAAAATTCATTTTTTAGGTGACTTGGTACACCTTAACTCATTACCAAGTGGCGACTCCGTTCTTCATTTCAAAAACCCTTTTTAAACTATAATTTTGGGTCAAATCGTCGCATTTTCAAAACCCCATTTAGACCCATTTTTTCTTTTAAATCACAATTCATTTTCCAATTACAAAAAAAATACATTTTTAAACCATTTATTTATTTATCAAAAAATGGGGCGCGACAGTTGGCGACTCCACTGGGGACATTCGAGAGTCCGAGCAAATTGGATTTAATCAACCTTTTTCTTCTTTTAACCTTTTCATATATCACATTTGGGTGTTTTAAGGTTGCATTTTTCCCTTTTTTTTTAGGATTTTTGCATTTCACGCGTATACCAACTCCCTCACTTACTCATTTGGCGTATGATTGTTTTGATTGATGAATGGTTTATGTATGTAATCTCGCGCTTGCATTGCATTTGAGGGGGGGTGTGTCACCCTAGAGCCTCGCGTTGGTTCTTGATCCCTCCCCTCCAAAACGAGCACTAGCATGCGTGCATTCACTTTATTATTTATCCCTTTTTATTTTTCTTTTAGTGGCTTGTCACGCCACTCCACCCTACTAGGATTAGGTGACCCATTTGGACATGTGATCACGACACGATGTGTGTGTAGCACGATCCAATGGGTCACTCAATCTTCCGCTTTAAACTATGGGTTCTTGGCCTATAGCTTTTAGTCGAAAATTGAGGATTTTGATAGATTCACTCAAACACGTAGCCGCGACACGATGTGTGCGTAGCGGTGTTTGGGGAATCGCTCGAGCCACCGACAAGGAACCTTGGGATTGATGACCCTTGGTTTCTAAGTCTGAAGGCTTGGGGACCTGAGCTTATCGAGTCTAGATGCATTAGCGAACCCTAACCTCATGCATCCATTTTAGAATTGCCTTAGGGTAGAGTCGGCCTTATCCTGAGCTAGGGACACTATTCACGAGGGGAGGGGTCCAACCCCCTTTTTCCCTTTTATTGCTTGTATTGATTGTTTTATCTTGTTGCTACAATGTGTTATGTGTATTTCTCTACCTGAACTAACCTTTCTTGGTTTTATGTCCCCATTGCATTCACAAACCCTATCAAATAAGAGGTCTGGCATGACCTTCTTTTAGAACCTACCCTCGTAGATAGGTTATTGCACGTTTAAAGATTTTGGTATATTGCATTCATAGATTTTGGTAATTGCATAGCATTTTAGGCCTACCCTGGCAAATAAAGGGTTCCTTAGGTCACGTTTCATTTCGAATTGCACATTTTATCGCTTTAATAAATGGCATCATGCATAAACCCTAGAAAGGGAATGCCACTTAGGGGATCCCGTGTTAGGAATAAGCCACCTTGTGTCTCGGATACTTAATCCAACGAGACTTGCACGTTTACATTTTGTACCATCCAAAGGGGTAGTGCACAAGGTAAGGTAGGATCCAATCATTTTCATAGAGTGATTTTTGGAATATGAACGTCTAATAATCACTTTTTGGCCATTTTATCAAAGTTGGTAAAATCCCTTGCGTAAAAGGACATTAATTTGAAGAAATTCACAAATGATTCCTCTTGTTGAGACGATGAATAAATTGAGGCCAAATCGTGATTTTAGAAGGCTCATAGACTAATTTTTTGAAACCACCAATGGCCAGATGATTCAATCAATCCTTTTTGTCAATCAATTTTGAATAAACCATTCATTTGACCAATTTACCCTTTTTAGGGTCATCCGGTCGATTTTGAATAAATCGTCAATTCATTTGACCAAATTACCCTTTTTAGGGTCGTTTGACCAATTTACCCTTTTTAGGGTCATTCGGTCAATTTTTGAATGAATCATCAATTCATTTGACCAATTTACCCTTTTAGGGCGATCTGGTCAATTTTGAATAAATTCTCAATTTCGTTCAATTCATTTGACCAAGTTCCTTTTTTAGGATGATCCGGTCAATTTTGAGTAAGTTATCAAATGTTACTCAATTCATTTGACCCGTTTCCCTTTTTAGGGTAATCCGGTAGATTTTAAATAAATTGTCAATTTCATTCAACCCATTTGACCAATTAGGATTTCAATGTCGAATTTCAAAATGGAAAACCTAGTCGATTTTGAGAAAAACATCCATGGCATTCAGCCATTTGATTAGTTGGAGTTTTGACCCGTGCTCCACTGAGAAAATTTGTCAACGAATTCCAATCTCTTCGATAGGAAGTTCGTCAAGGTCAAAACCCGTACGTTTTTTGCAAATTCTTATATCGATCAAAGGTGATCAATCCCTTCGGACGAGATCCTCATTTTGACCATCGTCTCTTCTCATTCCAATGGGCCAAATTTTTCAAATTATTTTTCACTCAAGGAGTTGATCAGATCCATCAGGTATGGTATAGTGCCTACTCTAGCGGATTGCATTTTCATGCTAGGCCTACCCTTGGCACAAAAAGGGTTCCCCCATAGGACATGCATACCGATTTTGCAGTTTTGCCTACTAACTCTGGGTATTTTTCTTTTGTTTCCCCCCTCCCCTGCATTCATAAAAAACACTTCAATAAAAGGAAAAATATTTTTTTATATCTGATGACACTTCTGATCTAATAAGGTGTCAAAATTGCAAGTATTGTGTGATTCTTGGGCAGATCCTACAATGAAAACATGAATGATCTATCTGGAAGCTCTACGCTAAAGCATCTGAGAGATTTTGTAATTATTTCCAGAGGAAAATTTTGTATATTTGATTTGTTAATACATTTTGTTCAAAAGAAAAGGAGACAAAAAGTGTATATGTGGAGCTCTTTACAAGTTTCTCTTTTCTCATTTGTATCATAATTGAATAAGAAATTTTGTTTCAAACTGTTTCAGCAATAAAATTTTTGGACAATTATTGTTTTGTGTATATTTATGTACATTTCATCCTTTATTCTTACTCATTGGGGATTTCATGATGAGTTTTGAGAAATAAAACCAAATTGAGATTTTTTCAACCTCCAGCCTGAAAATTCACAAGTGTCTGCTCTCTAAAATCCTCATGTACACTAGGTTGGTGATCCGAGCTATACAATAAGAGTGCTCAGAAAAGGGTGAACGGTCACTCAAAAAGCCCAATGAGATACCTTTTCTCCTTCACTTAACCCCAGAATAAAATCAGTCACATTGATTGATAAATTGTAAATTAGGGCCATCTTTGCTTAGAAAAACGCCCGTTGGTTTAACCAGATTCAATTCACATCTAAGTGAAAGCAAAAATGTGCATTATTCTTGTTTGTTTTGAAAATTTGGAATGATACTTTGAGCATTCGTTTCTCTACCTATACACATTTTATCATTTGCTCTCCCATTTGAGCCTTTGAAAGAATAATTTCGTTTCAAATAAGAGCCCTAATGATCACTACCCTATATTGGAATTTTTTTTAAACATCAAAAAGGGGAATGGATTTTCAATGAGCATTGTCATGAAGTGTAAGAATGATGCTTTGGCCGTCATTTCTACAACCTAAACACTGATCATCCCTTGCATCCTCATTTGAGCTAAAAAAATTGGTGGTTCTTTTCGAGTGCACATATGATCGCACCCCACATTGGGGAAGGAGATTGGGGAATTTTGAAAAAAAAAAAAAAGGAAAAGGGAATCGCGAATTGGGGAAATTTGATTCTACCTGGGTTTCAATTTTGAAAAAAAAAAAAGGAAAGAGGAAAAAGGACAAGTTCTGTCCGGCGGATCACTTATGTTTCATAGATATGAATGAGCAAGAGTCTTCCTCAGTCGATTAATTCAGATACATGCAAGAAATTTCCCATTAATGAAGGTTTCCTTTCAGAGTTATTGTAAGGAATGGAATAAAAGTCAAGCCCTCTTCTTTTCCGATCAAGCATTCTATCCCTAGTTATCCCTTTTGAGCCTTCAGAATAAAATATTTCGTTTGGCAACCCCTGAGAATTGCAAACCCCACACTGGGGCAAGTTTGAGTTGGAAAAGAAAAAGTTTTAAGAAGTGAAAAGTGATAATGCAACAAAATCAAAAGCAAAAGAAGAAAAGAGAACCTCAGTTCAAAAATAAACTGGGGCAAATTTTGTGAAAGTTCAAGAATGGCGGAAGGCCGAAGAATCAAAAGAAGAAAGAAAATGAAAGAGAAAAAGCCTCAAGTGTGCATAAACTGGGGCAAAATTTTGATTTAGCCCTAAAATAGGATTGGCACAACAATGCGATCTCAGATTCTTCAAACCACTCTTGAAATCTGCCTTCAGGCCTTAACTTTTCTAAACACCCCACCAGACCCCATTACAAAAGCCGAAAGTCCTGACTTCTGTTCTTTGCAATGGCCCTGTCAAGAAAATTTCTGATGCCGGAAAATTTTAGCTGTATTTCTGAATTGCTTGAGTATGGGGATGACGCTACTCACCATGTGAAAACCCACCAAATTGAGGGAAAGGAAAAGAGGCAAAAAAGCAAAGCAAGAAAAGTAAATGCAAGAAGATGCAGAAAAATTCGACGTTGAAGTCCTTGGGGAATGATGAGAAAATCCAAACAAATTCTGAGATCTTTGAGTTCAGAATAGGGGCAATTTTGAAAAAATGCGATCTTTGGTGCAATGTCCTTGAAAGTTTTATTCTTTAGCTATCGTTTTCAAGCCAAATTACAAGCTAATAAAGTCCATCGTTGACTTATTCTTTCATGACAATCCAAAATGAGGATCATGCTTATAAGAAATTCATCAAATCATTTGTGATCATGAGGCTATAACCTGTTTTCTACATGTTTAGCTATCGTTTCTGCCCACACGTTACAAGCTTAAAAAGTTGGTAGTTGACTAAATTTTCTTAAGAAATAAGAATGGACAAACTATTTGCTTTCACTAAGATGTGACATTGAATGGATTAGATACAATTGAAAAAAAAAAAAAAAAATTAGACAGATTCTGACCTCCCATTTCCTTAGCCATTTCAAAAATAAAGTCACTTGATTGGTCCTGAAAAGATGAGCCAACCAGAAATTGTGACCCATTACCCAAAACACCAATGCCAATGTGAGGAAGAAATCTTCTGTGATCTGATTTTATTTCAAGAAAATCATCATGAAATTTTCTTTTAGGAAACATAGTTTCTTACAGTATTCAAATAAATGGAAAGTCATCCAGACAAGTTTTTGCAATTAAATGGCCCATACTGGGGCAAATTTTTGTTATGAGATTTCGTGAAAACAAGCCCACACAGGGGCAAATATTTTTGTTAGTCCAATTGAGGATTTCGCCCAAGAATCAAATAATGCATCTTTCAAATCAATCACGCTGCTCTTTTCATGTAAATGTGAATGCATGTCATATTTTGGTAAGCCCCATGTGCAGATATTCATTGTTGAAATCGACGAAAGAGCATCTGGTGATGTGGAAGGTCGATGCCGAAGAAAGAGAAAAAGAAGGGAAAAGGGCCCTACACTGGGGCAAATTATTTTTGAAAAAGATTCTTACAAAAATCAGAAAAATTCAAAAATTTCAAAAGTCAAAAATCAATTTCAAATTCTTGTTTCTTGGAAAATCAAATTTAATTGCTTGTTTCTTAGCAAATCAAATTCAATTTCTTGACCAATTGGATGGCAGGATTGGGTTTTATCCCACTGACCATTCGCAAAAGCACGTTGGGACCGGGTTTTATCCCGCCAACCTCGGCAGGACCGGGTTTTATCCCGCTGACCGCTTATTTCGGCAGGACCGGGTCTTATCCCGCTGACCGCTCTTATCCCGCTGACCGCTTACCTCGGCAGGACCGGGTCTTATCCCGTTGACCGTTTATTTCGGCAGGACCGGGTTTTATCCCGCTGACCGCTTATTTCGGCAGGACCGGGTCTTATCCCGCTGACCGCTTATCACGGCAGGACCGGGTTTTATCCCGCTGACCGCTTTTATCAAATTGGGACCGGGTTTCATCCCGCCAATCTCGGCAGGACCGGGTCTTATCCCGCTGACCGCTTATTTCGGTAGGACCGGGTTTTATCCCGCTGACCGCTTATCACGGCAGGACCGGGTTTTATCCCGCTGACCGCTTATCTCGGCAGGACCGGGTTTTATCCCGCTGACCGCTTTTATCAAATTGGGACCGGGTTTCATCCCGCCAATCTCGGCAGGACCGGATTTTATCCCGCTGACCGCTTTTATCAAATTGGGACCGGGTTTCATCCCGCCAATCACGGCAGGACCGGGTTTAATCCCGCTGACCGCTTTTATCAAATTGGGACCGGGTTTCATCCCGCCAATCACGGTAGGACCGGGTTTTATCCCGCTGACCGCTTTTATCAAATTGGGACCGGGTTTCATCCCGCCAATCACGGCAGGACCGGGTTTAATCCCGCTGACCGCTTTTATCAAATTGGGACCGGGTTTCATCCCGCCAATGAATGGCAGGACCGGGTATAATCCCGCTAACCAAAGGAATGGCAGGACCGGGTCTAATCCCGCTGACCAAATGAAAGGCAGGCTCAGGTTTAATCCCACTGACCAATTCATCACACTGGGGCAAATTATTTCGACAAGTCTCTCTCAGTCAGGAAAAAAAAAAAATCAAATCATTAATCAAAAAATCAAAAAATCAAAAAATCAAAAAATCAAAAAATCAAAAAATCAAAAAATCAAAAAATCAAAAAAATCAAATCAAATTCATCATGGCAGGCTCGGGTTTAATCTCACTGTCCGATTGTCAAACATTTCATTTTCACAGCCACTGGAGCGTGAGGTTAGTCCCGCCAGTGAGCATTTCATTTCTATGCCACTAGCCGTTGGATCAGTCCCACTAGTGCGCATTCCATTTTCGTCTGCCACTAGCCGTGGGTCAGTCCCATTAGTGAGCACTCCCCGATTTAAATTTTCTGTTTGGGTCTATCCCATTTAAATTTCTGTTTGGGTCTATCCCGTGGGTCTATCCCATTTACATTCCTGTCCGGGTCAGTCCCGTTTTCAATCCATGTTCGGGTCAGTCCCGTTTTAAATTCCTGTTCGGGTCAGTCCCGCTTTAAGTTCCTGTTTGGGCCAGTCCCGTCCTTAAATTTCGTTCGGATCAATCCCGCTTTAAATCTCCTGTCTAAGTCAATTCCATTTTAAAAGTTTTGTCAAAAGGGGTCAGCCCTTATTTCTAAAACGTCCCCCGTTCGTGACGTTTGCCACCGAATGAAGCAGGTAAGTATTTGGTATCTACTTCTTTGTCTCAAGTTTTTCCAAAACTCAGACAAAGAGGGGCAAACTGTAGACACCAAATTTTGGTGTAATTTCATTTACCGTTTATTTTTAGCTTTTTATTTGCCGTGTTAGCTTTGTTCGTTTTTTAGTTTTTAGTTTCTAGTTTTATTTTTATTTTTATTTTTAAGTTTTAACATAGAATTTCTTGAAAAAAAAGAGAAGAAAAGAAAAAAACATTCAAAAAATATGATTTAGTCGTTTGTAATTTAAATTCAATGATTTCTGAAAAAGATTGAAAATGGCAATTTTGTTGTTTTAGTTTGTTTATTGTTTTTTTTTTTATTTATTTATTTTATTATTATTACTTAGTTTTTATTATCATTTTTGTTAAATTACTTTATAAAAAAAAAAAAAAAAGGGATAGCCGCGGCAAGCTGCATTTGTAGCAGCTTGCAAGGAAAGTTTGGGACGGCTCCTTGGGCTGCAAATACAGAAGATGGCTGGGAGTGTTTAGGGTTGTGAGGTTTCTGGTATAAAAAGAAAAGGAGAAAGCCAGCCGCAAGGGGGGAGTTTTTCTGGACGGCTAAAACAAGAGGGGGAGAAAAAACATCAAAGGGACGATAGAGCAGCAGCCAAAAGAGAGGACAATCGAGAGGGGGAGTGAAAAAACGGAAAAAGGAAACAGAAAACAGAGGAAAGACTGAGGAGGACGGCAGGGAGAGAACCGAGAGCTCTGTGAAGAAAAAAGTGAAAACAAAAAGGGAAGGCTGAGTGAGATTGAGAAGCAACGACAAGGAAAGGCTAGAATCTCTGGCTCGCGTATGCTCCACCGAAATCTGCAACTTCATCTCCTTCGACGTCTGGTGGAGCGAGTGGAATTTCTTGCGAGTGTCAGCTGCAATCTCAAGCCCAAAGAGCAGTAAAGAGTGGTTATGCTAAGATTTGAGGGTTGTATGAGGTAGAACAACTGGGGTTCTAGGGGCGAAAGGAAAGTAGCTAAAGAGAAAAACAACGGCTAAGGAGAGGATGGTGGCTGCGGAACCTGGGCAGTAGGGAGAAAGCCAGGGAAAGAACCAAAAGAAGCGAGAGAAGAAGATTGCGATGGGTTTCGGCTGTGAGAGCAAGGGGAGGTTACAGGGAGAAGAAAACAGAAAAAGAGAGAGTCTTGGACAAAGGAAATCTGGAAAATTTGGAGGAAAGTTCGTGAAGCTAAGAACAGGAGCAAGAGGACGGCTCGGCGAAGCAGCAACCTTTGTAGAAGAGGT
Organism: Coffea arabica; assembly: GCF_036785885.1. Taxonomy (NCBI): domain Eukaryota; kingdom Viridiplantae; phylum Streptophyta; class Magnoliopsida; order Gentianales; family Rubiaceae; genus Coffea; species Coffea arabica. The sequence goes on along the minus strand of NC_092316.1, from coordinate 47,646,999 downwards.
TCTTGATCACGGTTTTGGGAGCCCGTATGCGCTGCTGGGCAGATTTCAAGGTCGCTCAACCGGGATAGCATTCTCAGGTAAATGTTGGTTATTTGGTGGATTTTAACATGTTCTTACGAAAGACAAAGCCATCAGTTTTGAATCGTTTTGTTTCAATAATTGAGTCAAGCTTGCTGGTTCTATGATTCTGCTGTTTTGCTCATTTGCTAAGGACTGATTCAGTAGAAATCCATGAGATGAATCTGATTAAGTACATGGGTTTAGGATTTTCTATAGTGGCTGTCTAACAAATCCATGAGTTGCTGCCAAATGTTTACAACTTATCTTGGTGTTCGAATGGACAAAACCCGAAAATTGTGAAAAAGACTTTCGGCTTTATGACTTTCATCGTGTTTGGATTTCAAATGTTTCCCTGATTGGCGTTTCTCTTATGTCTTGCGATGTTGATGATGGGTTTTAGCACATTAAATCATTCCCTTAGTATGTTAAACTCACGTGAGAAACCAAAATGTTGCTGCCTTCTCCTCGTGGCTGGCGGCTCTGCAGCTGCTCACCAAATTTCGAATTCCTTTACTAGTTAAATATTTTGACTAAGTGTTTAATGATGAGGTTGTATGTGTGGGTCGAAGCTATCAAGGTCTTTGTGTCAACTTCAGATGAGTTGGGGCTGTAAAGGTTACAGCAGTTTTGTATATATTTCGTTTTGAAGTAAGTTGGGCTGAATGTTGTAGCCAAGATTTCAGTACAGAATGGTTTTCCTGGACTTTGAAATTTGTATGGTTGAGTGTTGGATGCTGTGATTTCCTTGTTTATGATCGAGGTTTGATGTTTGATAGAATGGTAGTTATGTTGGGATGGATAGTTTCCATTGGATTAAGCCCAGCCATGGTAAAAAAAACCAAACCTGAAAATTGTAGCAGGAAATTGGAAACGGCCGCAGGCTTCATTTTTTTTTTTTTTTTTGCTGAAACTTGATTGCACAATCAATTGCAAAAGCTCACTTTGAATTTGATTTACCTGTTTGTTGATGTTAGATTCATGCTTTAATGTTTTGGTTAGAAGATTTGTCGATCAAAGTGGTGTTAGTGTTGAGAAGATGAAAGCTGCGGTTTTTTCTGGTTTGCCGATAAGCTGCAAAGTTGCAGCAAGAAAATTGCAGAACATTTTCCAGATTTTTGCATGCTCTTTACCTCTATTTTTGCATTGAAACATGAGAATTGGGTAGTTAAAAAGTGGAAGAAATGTGTGGTTATCTTCTCACTTTGATCTTTGGTTTAGTTGATTGGAGCCATTACTTGTGTTAGGATGGATGGGAAATTGCATTTGAGAAACTCAGTAGATGCTTCAACCTTCTTGTTGCAGAAACACTTCGTAGCATTTGCATGCATTCTGCATGAATAAGTTACAGAAATTTGCACTTTGACCCCTTGGCTTCTAACTAATGCTGCTATGACCCAACCAATTGAATAATTTCATCAATTTGGTCCTTGGCAGTTTTAACTTTTTGCGATTTCATTGATTGCTTTGCTTCAATTAAATTCCATGCTTTGTCAATTGCACTTAAGTCATGACTTTATGGGCTTTATGACCGAATGAGCTCGTGTTTGCCTATTTTCTTTAATCTCTTCAAATAAATTGGTACCTTGACCATTTCTTTTATTTTGGAGGATAAATAAGTGATTTCACTCCATTTAGAGCATCAATTCAAGGTGGCGGTATAATTCCTTTTATCTTTTTTTTCTCTTATGTGACTCAACGTGCTAAGTGAGTTGCATGCCTACTTTGCTTTCCTAGCCTTTCCTTAATTCCTTTCATTTATGTCATTTACTTTCATTTTCATGAAGTTATTCTTTTAATGGGGTATGTGTACACCTCTTGGCTTGTAATAGATAGGGTTTTGGCGAGCAATTTGGTCCATTTTCCCCTTCCCCTTTTGTTTTAGTTAGTGAATGTAATAAGTTCATTAGTTTGGTTGCATGCCTATGTGTTACGTGTTACTTGCTTTATTAGGGCCTTGCATCTAGTCGAGCATGCTAAGTGTTACGTGCTACGTGTTTATGAATTTTGATATGCCTACTCGCTTTCCATAGCCTTGAATGAATGTGATGGATGAATGCACGCCCCCACACTAGTCCAACGCTAGCTGTGGTTCATTGTTCCGTTCCACTAGTCCAAAGCTAGTAGGAACTCATAGAGGGCTAGTCCAACGCTAGACCCAATAGGTCCATTTCCTTTTCATTAGTGCATTATTTGCATGTTCACTACATATCATGTAATTTTCCTTACTTTTATCATTTGGCATGCTCCTCTAAACCTTTCCTCTAGTTAGGGTACATTTGCTTGAGTGTCCCCTCCGATAAGGGAAACGAGCGAGTGTGGCTACTCGATAGCCTTAGCACGCTAGTTTTACCTTCTAATCAAAGGGAAAATCGAAGTCGAAAAAGTTAGGAGTCATTTCCATACCCGACCTGATGCATTCCTTTAGATTCATTCATTCTCAATTTTTCACTTACTCACTTTTTCAATTCACATTTCCTCATTTCTTTTCCTTTCCTTATTGTTCAATTTTGGTTTCTACTTCACAAAATTGCACTTAATTACGATCTATATACACTTATCACTATATTTCATACACTTGCACACAAACACTTGGATTTCCATACAATTGCACACATGCACCTTTTTATACACTTGCACACTTGCACTTGAATCATCATTTGCATTAATCGACCTCTATAAGGTTTTCTTTCATTGGCCGCCACAATTCATGTGGTTGGGGCCAAAAACCTTACAAGAGACATTTTAGAATCTAGGGTTTTGCATTTCATGTAGCACATCCAAATGTAATAAATTCTTTGGTTAAAACAAGAAAATCTTTGATTAAATCACGCAACTAGCCTTGGCTAGGTCAAAGGGGTGCCTTGGATTGTATCCTTGCCTTCCCCTTTGTCAAATGTGACTCCCGAACCTTTTTCCTTGTTTACGTGGACTAGGAGTTGTTTAAAAGGGGTTTCTTACTAATTTTTTCTCATTTTTCTTAAAAAATTCATTTTTAGGTGACTTGGTACACCTTAACTCATTACCAAGTGGCGACTCCGTTCTTCATTTCAAAAACCCTTTTTAAACTATAATTTTGGGTCAAATCGTCGCATTTTCAAAACCCCATTTAGACCCATTTTTTCTTTTAAATCACAATTCATTTTCCAATTACAAAAAAATACATTTTTAAACCATTTATTTATTTATCAAAAAATGGGGCGCGACAATTATCCACTATTAAATTGCCAGGCGCGCAAGGAGACCTTCAAGAGGATCTCACCGTGGACACTTGAACTTCCGGAAAATAATTCTTATTGAATTGCTCGGTGAGTGTCAAGTGTGTGAATTTTGATACTTGCTTATTTGTGGGATTTGTTGAAAGTTTTAAAAATAAGGGCGGGTGCGTACTTTATCGCACTCGTTCTGATTTCAAATGAATGAATGAAATGTATTGAATGAATGAATGAAATGAAATGTTATGTCATGAATGCTTATGTCGTTGGAGTGAACCTCCTCGACTTTCAAATGAATGGGGGACGCCCAAACTCATAGGCCGTCCTTAGACTCGAGCCAGCAATGGGCTTGGTCGGGGATTTGGACGAGCCATGAGATACAAATAAGCTCGACCTAATAAGAGGTCTTGCTTGGCATACTCGTTGAGTATCGCCCAATATTGGCCATTGTGGGCCCTTGGGGTGTACGGTGGACGGAGGGAAGTAAGTGGTGATCTACGGAAATGGAAATACCGACCCGGTTGACAGGAGGGTCAATGCGGGAAGGTATACGAATGACAACGGCAGATCAAGTGGAACTTAGCTCCTGAGAGCTACTATATCCTTGAATTGTTTCTGATTACTTTCCTGTTTGATTGATTGATTATTGAAAGGACATGGCTTTGTTTATTAAATTTGGGATTGTTATTTGACTAAGTGCTTGCATGTGTGTTCTTGGCCTCACGAGCGTTTAGCTCACCCTATAGTTTTGTTTTCCTTAACAGGACCGACTCTTGGAGAAATATGGAGAAATTATCCGTTGTAATTTTGTTAAGACTCCTGTTATGTATTTTGACTAGGCCCTGGTTTGGGTTGTACTTTTGGAAATTGTAAACTTGAAAAGTTTGGGCCCTGATGTGTACTTTGAATTTAAGTCGTTTCATGATTACCCGATGTACTGGATATACATTAAGTGACTTATTAAGCTTGAACGCTTCCGCATTATTGTATTCATGTTGCTCTCGTCGAAGTGTTTAGTTCGATTTTAAATTGAATGGATTTGCTCGAGTCCTGGCGTGAGCTGGGCAGGCGTCCGCGGATACCCTTTGGTCCGCCTTAGGGAGATGTGGGGCGCCACATTTTGTCTAAAAACTTTCCTTTCTAGTTACTTGCTTAGATTGTTGACTTAATAACTCATTGAGACTTTGATGCTAACCATAATCATTATTGACTTGATAAATATAGAAAAAATTTTATACTAAGCTACAATACGATTTAGTGACAGAAATAAATTAAACGATGACCTACTTTTTTAATTTTAAAAATTTGATATTTATGTCTAAAATTAATTTTTTATACATTGATAGTGTATACACTTTTATTACCGGATGCATGATACATAATTCGAATTTAAATTTGAAACTCAAATTTTGCATATGTATGGTGCATCAAACCGTGATAGTGTATACATTGTCCATGAATATAATACTAACTAGAAGTGGCAAAATGGATTCATATCCACCAATCCATCCATATAAACCAACCTTAAATGGGTTTGGATGATCCATATAAATTCAATGGTTTTAAATGGACAACCATTTAAATCCAATTATGTTGGTGGATTTAAATGAATTATCCATGTCATCCATATACATCCACTTAACTTAAAAAACAGAAAACACACAAGTGATTGCAAATATTTATAAAAAAGTGGGATAGAATCTTATGGGACCATCTATTATTTTCTTCATAACTTCTTCATATGTCTAATTAATTTTGTGAGACCACCTATTCTTTCCTTCATAACTTCCTCATATGCCAAGTTGCCAATAACATTAATTGCATTTTATTTGCTTCTAGTTCCTAGACTTCTTCCATCCTTTTCAAAATTATATTTTAGTCACTACTCTTCTTTTTTTTTTTTTAAATTAAACTCTGATGTAGTAATGATTGCAAACATTTACATTCTTTAAGTAAAGAAAAAACGAGAATGCATCATGCAGTGTCAAAATAATTTTTCATTTTTTTAATTCTTTTATTTATAAAAAGAATTTTTCTAACGAGTGTCCCCGCAACATTGGTTAAGACACGTAAATGACAGCTTTTTTTTTTTGAATACAAATCCTCATACTTACAATCCCTCTCCTCTTATCACCCAACCCAACTATCCAAAAAAAAAAAGACACCTAATTTACTAAGTAATATAAGGTAGCTTGTATATCAATGGTATAATAAGGAGTTGCATACATTTTTAGGTTCTACGTGCACATGTGATGAAAATATTTTACTTGTCAAATAACATAAGATTTCTTATTAGAACTTCACCTTTATTCAAGGCATCCCTCTTGAACAGGAGTGCAAAAAATTGGAAACATAAGCTTCTTTTCACTGTAAAGCCGTATTCAATTCACCCAAAAGTTATAAAAATGTAGCCAAATTCTTAATTGTTCATTACTTTACAAAATGATACTTAAAGTAATGATAAAAGGTTAAATTGACCACAGCAGCTAAATTTTCTTGGAACTAAACTAATTTTATGAAGAACTGAAATAGAATAGTAGTACAAGCATTTGTTATTACCAAAACGTTTTAGGTGATTTAAAGATAGAACTTTTGGGATCTGTGTTTTTTGGAAAAAAAATTTGGATCTTAAATTTAGGATTTGGGAGAGTAAATGGATAAATGGATGGATCATGGTTTACACTATCAATTTAAATGACATCTATTTAGATCCATTTATTAAATAGTTTTAATTGGATTTGATCAATTTGATCCATTATCCATTTAACTAAAACCATTCATCAACCATATATCCATTTTGCCACTTCTAATACTAACTCTCATGTCTATCTTAGAAATCTTGTGATTTTAACCGTTTTTTGTGGGTGAACTCCTGTACAACTAGTTACAAGTTCAAGCCCTTTCGTTAATCTTTTTATGCTATCCCTGGTTGACTAACTTGCACGTTAAAGTGGGGTGAACCTTATCAGGGTGAACCTTATCATGTTAAAAGGTTACTACTTTTGACTCTTATACTTGTGATTAGGCAAATCTAAATGAACTAACTCTTGCAAAATCTCATGAGATTAAGCTTACATACATTTTTTTTTTGGCAATGCGTATGTAGTATTATTAATTTAGCATGTTCTTTTAGGCAATGAGATACAAAAATAAAACAAAAGAAAATTTGTTATTTACAAAGGAATCAGTCAAATCATCAAATGCTTATATCGTCATTGCTCCATTGTCACCGGTCACAACTGTAGATTTCTGTTGCATCACACTGCCCCTCGCAAAACTCTAAGTTAAGGGCATTGATTTACCCATCCCTTGGGACTCTCCCACGTGTTCTCATCACAATAGCACTCTCCACAATACCAAAACTACACTTTACCTCACCTGAACATCACTCCTGGTCCATAAAAGCCCGAAACTCGCAGAAATGTTGGAGTCTTTTGAGAACGAAAGCTCTGAAAATACCGAAAGCGCCAATCAGAAAACGCTAAATACATTCTCTATTGAGGGAGAGAGGGAAAAAGCGTAGACAACCGTTGGTGCAGAGAGAGAAAGTCGTGATAAAAGAGGAGACCACGTAAACGAATACGGTCCATGAATGTAATGAAGGACACAGGGAAGAACACGATTCAATTCACCCTTTTTGGATTCTATACGACGCCGTTCCCAGCATCATTCCCTATCGATCAACTCTACTTCAATAGAGCAGTAGCAGAAGAAGAAAACTCCGAAGAAGTTGATAAAACCTTCCCAAAATAAGAAAAAGAGCTTCTCTCTCTATAATCTTCTCTCACTAGAAATGTTGAGCGAATCTCCCGCGGATGCTGCTCCCTCAACTTGTGGATTGAGTTTGGAAGGCCTCGATGACGTCGAAGACTATCCCTGGGTGAGGATTTTTTTTTTCGAATTTTTTAGTTTTACTTTTTTTTTTGGTGATTTGGTTATCGAGTTTATGAATAATGCGGATGAATTTCGGAGTTATTTCTGTGGAAATTTGATATGTAGGTGAATGTTTTTGGATAAAATGTGAAATTTTTTAGTGAATTTTGTGGAATGCGTGTATTTTGGTAGGATAATGAAGGAGAAAGGTTGATGTCGTCGGGGAGGCATAGCCATCTCTATGATTTAGTGCAGATGGGGAACAAAGCCTTCCGAGAGAATCGACTCGATGAGGTGAATTATTTTATTTTATTTTTTTGCGGGATTTTCATCCCTTTAAACAATCGTTTGGGAAATCTGAATTAGAAATCTTCAATTCAAGTGTGCGTCTTTTTAATTTGAGTGATACTGCTTCTTGGTTCTCTTTTTTCTTTATTGGTGAGCAGTTTGTGGAATTGAATGTAATACTTTTGCGTGTAATACTAATTTGCATATATGGATGTCTATTTGGTGTATGTATTTGTGCGGAGGATAACATAGGCAAGCTGCAGGGTAACAGAAAGAGCTTAATTTATTGAATTTAGACTCTTGAGATCAGTAACTTTTTATGTGACAAAATTAGCCTTGAACAGTTGTAAACGGGGGTGGTTTATGTAAGTGGTCTGAATTAGTTGGTAGTAGAGAAGGTTTAGGCTTTGGATGTTTTCAAAAGTATAAGGATTTGTTTTCAGGTAGTTTAATGAACTAGATTACGCAATGCTTTTGATGATTCGTAGCCTCTATTTGCTTACCTTTGCTTTCTCAGCAGTAGTTTTGTTGTCAGCATACTGGTATGTGTCAATGGCTGTCCTTTTAGGAATTTTGGGATCATAGATGGTGATAGCTTGTCTATGAGTAGGTCTTTTGGGATATTGGCAAGATTGCATGACTTTTGCTAGGATCATCTGCAGACATATTGTCTGTCATTCTCTTCTCATTGTTTCTCAAGAAGATGTTTGGTGCATTTTTCCCCTAATATGATTTTTTAAATCCTTAGAAAATATTCTATGTTGAGAGCCTTATTTGTAATTTTCTGTCCCAGTTGTCCGAAATATGTGACATAGTAAATTTGGAAAGAAATCTTCCCCTTCTATTCCTCCTTTTGATCTTGCATTCAATTGTGAGTTTACTTCATCTTTGCTGTCCGCATAATTCTTGTTCAACTGTTTATTAGTTCCAAAACATTTATGGTTGGTATGCATGTGTTCTTGTTGGCCTTTGGAAACATAGCAAAGCATGTCTGCCCTTGTTTGCTTGTCATTACTAATTTCCATGAAGATAGTACTGTTAACCACTATGAAACAAGGTAAAATTGGTCAACCAAGGAAACTTCATACATTCAGGTGCACTTTGAAAAAAACATATTAGTCCCTGAAAGAGACCAATATTGCGGGAAGGAGGAGTATCATCTTTACTAAAGGATATATGGTGGGAGCTACTTAAGATATGTCCCTTCTTCTTAGAGTTCCTACTTTTTTGGCTTTGTACCTGTGAGAATCTTATGCTGTGTATCCATCCATTCAGAGGAGAAAAGATTCTTTGGAACAATAATATTGGTCATGATGTCTGTTAATACAGAGGTCTTATGATGATAGTGAATAGCAGGCCACAAGTTGATGTGTTTAAAAGGCCACTTCAGTATGTTTTCTTGCAACTGGAATAGAATTTTGGTGGTATGGTGATTCTTTGTACTGGGATGTGACTTAGAATTTTGGTGCTGTCTGGACTAGTTTCAGGAAATCCAGATTTTTCCTTTTCTTAACTAATTTGAAGATGACATTTTTGTTCGAGTAGTATGTTATGGCTTTTGGAGGTTAGGAGTTGCAAGCAATGCATGGTATCTGTACTGTGGTTATTCAGGACCAAATTTACTGTATTAGTGCTGCTTATAATATAATACATCTATGAGCTATCATTTGTACATCTGGTGTATGTAGAGTTCCAAATGTTTATACTGCTTTGTTGTAAAATGGCAACTTACCCTACACCATAGACTAGAGTAGGTTTGAATAAAGTCATTCAATTCTAGTAAAATTGCTTTAACATAAATTTAGGTTGCATGCAGGCCTAAATTTATGTTGTCTTTATGTCAAAATACTTGTACAAATGTGGATGCAATGCATATATTTCCTCTTATTATTAAATTTGCTGCTGCCAATTCTCTTTGTCACTTCTTGCATGAGAAAGTAGATCCATTATACAGGTGTAATTCTTCCAGTGCTGGGCCGCAGTGTTTGACCATGAAGTAGCTTACTTGAGTTCTGTCGAATTGAAACACATAATTTATACAAAGAGCTTAGTGTTGTGTTTATGTTGTCATCTTTTTTGATGAATAAGTTTCCTTTTACAGGCAATCAATCATTATTCAAGGGCTAACAACATAAAACCTGCTGACCCTATTGTTCTTAGCAACAGATGTACTGCCTACATCAAGTAAAACATTGTGCAAGTTTTGCATATTCTGAATTTTTTGGTGCCAATAATTGCTTTGAGTTGGCTTCTTAATTGGTCACTATTATCCTGGTAGTGGACCCAACTATTACTCTCTTACATTGCACTAATTCTTTGTTGAATTTTATTACCAGATTCAGTGAATTCCTGAAAAACAGACCTCCATCAGTTTCAGAATATAGACCATTAAGTGGGTTGGATCCTACAACTCATGCTGGGGTATAGGTTGTTCACTCTGTTTAGTTGGAATCACCCGCTTTTGATGGCTAATTCTTCTTTTTCTTGTTTCACCATGATCTGCAGCTTGCACTGAAGGATGCTGAGAAGTTGATGAGCCTGCGAGCTAATTCAGTTACATCATACATTTTGAAGGCAAACGCACTCATTTTGGTATGCATTTGAGTTGGATCTATTTTAGCATGACTGAGAACTAGTTTTCATTTTCACCTGTGAGATGAGCTTGCAGGTAGTGGCATTAGCTCCTGCAATGTGCCCTTGTGTTGTTTATTTGGTTTGTCAGTCTATTTTGGTGGTTAGGAAAGTTGAAAAACTAATTCGTACTTTACATGAATTGGCAGTTGGAAAAGTATGACCTTGCCCGGGATGTTGTCTATTCAGGTCTTCAGCTAGATCCTTTAAGGTAATGTGAACTAATAATCAAGTAGATAGATTTTTTTTTTTTTTTCGGCAACTTCGTTAACCATCCACCTTTTTAGGGTTTAAATATTTTACTAAACTACTGTAAATTTCATTCATGTAAATTGCAGCAATCCTCTTCTAAACCTGGAGAGATCAACAGCTAGTACAACTGGGAGGAGAGACCTTGGAAAACCATTGCGAACTGACGACTTTGATTGCACTCTTTGTTTGAAGTTGTTCTATGAACCTGTCACAACTCCTTGCGGACATTCTTTTTGCTGCTCATGCCTGTTCCAATCGATGGACCGGAGTAGGTTTTCATGTCATAAACACAAACCTGTATCTCCCCTATTCTGTCTGATTTACTGCTTATTTACTCATTTCTCAAGTATTTTCCTTCAACTTGTTTCTTTAATTGCTGGTGGAAATTTTAGGTAACAGATGTCCGCTCTGCAGAACAGTCCTGTTCATTAGTCCCAGAACCTGTGCTACTAGGTGAGGATGAAATCTGATTTGTATACCTTTCTTTGCATTTACAGGCAAAATCTTTCTTCATTCTGCTGCAGTTGGTTGGAAAGATAATTTGTCCCCTTAGTAAATTTTTTATGTAGATTGTCCTGTGCAATTATTTTTCTTTTTTCCCTCAGAGAGAATCCTGTAAAGATAAAAGGATAGACAGTTAACATAGAAAAAATGGGTTACATCATAATGTTGCGGATTCAAATTCTTGTTTGCTTCATGGAAGTTCTGAAACATGTCTTTCTGGGTGTCCTGTTGCTTGTAACAGAGCTAAATTGACTACTATTGAGTACTGGGTTTGAGGGGACCGCCAATTCAATTATTGGTTGAGAGCAGGGATGGATCTCAAGCTTTCTTCGATGTTCTTGTATTTTTGTGCTAGTTTTCTGTTTGCCCATTTTGACCCAAAACAAAAATCTTCTTCTTCTTCTTTTATGTTTAATAAATTCATTAAAATGCTTTCCTTTCTCCCTTGCTTTTATAGTAGTTCCAGATGCATATGATCTATTTGTAGGAAAAGTGGTAACAAATGTGTTTGTACTTTTGTTTGCAGTGTGACATTGAACAATATTATTCAAAAGAACTTTCCAGAAGAATATGCTGAAAGGAGGTCTGAGCATGAGAGTTTAACAAACCCTGGTGTAGATTTGTTACCTCTTTTTGTCATGGATGTTATTTTGCCTTGTCAGAAGTTTCAACTGAATATATTTGAACCTCGTTACAGACTAATGGTGAGCTGGATTTTGTGGGATTTATTTGTCAAAACTAACTCTATATTAATGGAACATATTCAAATGCCCTTTTACTTGTGTCTTAAACAGGTGAGGAGAATTATGGAAGGAAATCGCCGAATGGGAATGGTAGGATTTGTTACCACTCCCTTTTTTGACTTCTTTTGTTTTTGTTGGGTCCTAGCTCCCACATAAGTATTGTTTTGGCTTCTTTATCAATATTGTAGGTGATCATTGATTCTACAACAGGTTCCATAGCTGATTATGGTTGTGAAGTGGAGATTACAGAGTAGGTTATTTATTCATGTTTATATATCACATTTTCTTTTGTACATTTATTAAGATTTTTAGTTTTAGTTTCAACTCTCTGCTTTTGTGGATGCAGTTGTGAGCCACTTCCAGATGGAAGATTTTTCCTGGAGGTGAAGCACTTTTAAGTTTCCGTAACATATCTGAGTTCTTTGTCCATGCTTATTTAGTTGTTCATACCTTTTTGCTAGGCTAAACCTGAAATGCTCAGTTTTCTACACTTACATCCTGATACTAGAGATACTTGGAATTGATTTACACTTGATAAGAGGTGGTTTTGCCTTAAAATGATTAGGCTGTTTATTTGACAAGGCCCTTGAGCTAGGATCTTAACATGTGCTGTCGATGCCCTGAAGTAGGTATTCTGAGTACTTCCTAGAATCTGAAAAACTTCAACACAGAGAAATAGGTTGCTTAAGATCTAGGAAAGTGGAGAAAAATGAAGAAGTTTCTAAATTTTACTTATATCTAGTGACTGGACAAATGCCTCAGAAAATTGATGCCTATCCAATTGAAACTGGAATTGTCTCCAATCATGGCTGTCTTCCTAATGCTCTAGGAAAGCCAGGATTAAGATTTATTAAGAAAGATGTTCTCTCTGAACTATAATATGCTCTTATCTTTTCCTTGAAATCTAGTTATTTTGAAAAAACTTGATGATGATCCATTAAATTTTTTTCTCTGTAAGTTGTAGACATGATTGTGATTACAATGCTGAGCTGGTCTCCTAATAGAAAAGCGAGAGAAAAACTGCTTGAGTGCTCCCTAACTTTAGTAGTTTGCTATAGTATATCTTCGTGTGAGGCTTACATCTGTCTTCATCTTCCACTTTGTTTTCCAAATGCACTTTCTCTTTATAGACTTGTACTCCAATCATCTAATCTGTAGAAACTTAACGTAGGTTGAAAGTCGCCGAAGATGTCGCATCATTCAAAACTGGGATCAGGATGGGTTAGTTTTAGTAAAAGAAACAATTCTGAATGATGGTTATTTGAGATTTCTGGCTTTCTGTTGCTTTATTTTGTCTATTAACTAGCTTTGTCCTTACTCTGTTGTTCATTTGTGAAGGTACCGTGTTGCAGAAGTTGAATGGGTTCAAGATATATACCCACCAGAAGGAACAGTTGAGAGGGATGATGTAAGCCTACTGTTGCCTTGTAACATCGGTCTGGCATATTGAGTGCCACTTTCGTTCTTTTTCTTGAAGTGAAGTGAATTAATTATGCCAATACTTCTTGTGAAGATTGATTTTAATTGGCATAGAAACTGAACCGATTAGTTAGATGCCTAAGATTTAGATAGTTACCAGGCACACATTAGAGGTGTAATATGCTATTAACACTTATCTGTGAAATTGAGCCATCTGGGTCTGCCTTTACACCATATCTGAATCTTTTTCAAGCTGTTGAAGAATAAACATGCTTTAACCTTTGGCACTGCTTTACTAAATGCTTTGACTATTTCCATGGGATTGTTCCAAGATGAAACTATCCCCTTTCCTTCCTCTCTATCCTGCTGCCTACTGGCCCTCCTTTTTATTGGGTATTGCTATGTCAATAATGCTTCATGTTTGTTTGCCCCGTCTGTCTCACATCCATGTGCATGTAAAAGTATCAAAATAATTAGAATAACGCTTGATATATGTACATGGCCTACCTATTTTTCTATCTGGCACGTATGCTTTTAATGGATGTCTTAGTATTTAATATTTGTGGTACATCAGGATTAATTTCTCCAAGGCTACAGTTACAGGAAATGATAAACAAAGCAGCAGCACATGCTAGACAATGGATAAGAAGAGCACAAGAAGCTGCGCAAGGAGGTAAGTTGCCAATGAAGAGATTGCATAATCGGCCTCCTTACTTTCTCCATCGTATTGGTTAATCAATGGATCAACATGTTCCTGGATGTGGAATTGCTATAAGATGTTTAGATTACAATTGCCAGACTTCTGGAAGTGATGTTGAATACAGCTATATGTCTAAACAGTACAAATTTGCATGTCGTATTTAAGCAACATTTCTGCAAATGTAAATGAAGATTGTTCACCATATTTGCATAATCTTGAAAAGGATTCTCAAAATTGTCAAAGTATTCAGCTCAGCCTTTCTGCTTTCTAGTGAGAGGACTGAAGGATATTTTTGTACTCCTAGTTGCTCTATACTCTGCTCTATTCTTTTATTTTGGCTGATCCTGACAATAATTGTACATACGCAGATAGAATACGGCTTGCAGAACTTTTTAAAGCAGAAGGGATGATGCCCTCAACACGAGATCCAGAGCGTTTCAGTTTTTGGGTATGCCCATTAGCTCAGAATCTAGTTGGTAAAGACTGTATGCACTTTTATGTTAATTGATTTCTGGGTTTCGCTGCAGCTTGCTACACTAAATAATCAGAGGCCACCAGAAAGGTTAGAGCTTCTGCGCACGAGAGATACAAAAGAGGTATCTGTCTTTTACTTAATTAACTATTAGAAGTTCCCTTTTGTTGCATTTCTTAGTTGCTCTCATTTGGCACGTTGGTCTAACCCATAATCCCCCCTAAAAATAGTTTCTGTTCATTCCTTTGCTGCATCTGTGAATGGTTGAATACTAACAGTTTGGATGGCTTAGAGTTTGTTGACTTTATGTTTATTTATAATTCTTCTCGCAGTATTGGTTAAACAAGACTTTCTCATGTCATTTCAAAAGCCAATGTATGAAATAAATAGGGAGTAAAGATGTTTTTTTCAAGAGATGAGACATTATGTACCCTATGATCTAATTGTTTAGCAAGGCAACTTATTCTAAGATTGATGTGAACGAGCAAAACATCAAGTAAGATATTACGGTTGTTTTTTTGTGGTTTATCATTCACAATTGCACTTGGTTAATGAAGTTTTGGTTGTACAGTGAGTAAATTACCCGTATGGCATTTTAGTGGTTTGTGCTTCAAATTGACATTTTATGTGTGGAATGAGCTAGCACAGGATTTGGTTGTTTCTCAAAGAGTTGATGTCAGGTATGGAAATGCTAACGAGTTTCAAATGTTAGACCAAAATTGATGTAGGTTTTTTACCTCTACGGTAAATAAACTAAGCAAAATATTTGGATGGCTAAATGGCACTTGCTCTTAAAGAAGCCACGGGTAATTTTATATGTAGGGCTGGACTCTACTATCATACTTAATCGAGTATTGACCCGTGACAAAAGACCAACCTGCTCCAAAGGTACTTGCTGATTTAATCATCTTCCTGATTTTGCTGCAGAGATTGCGAAGAGGACTTATCTATATGAGGTCAGAGGATGAGAGATGTCGACTTCAATGAGCGTAATAACAGTGCCTATGGTTACAAAATTCCATTGGTAAATGAATGTTTTGAGGCAGCGTGGAATACTTTGATCCTTGTATAGAAATTATGGATCTTCCTGAATTAGGGAAAACGGGAATCTATAGTCTATTCTTTGGTTGACCTATAGTTTTTCTCCTCAAAAAGGTCAACTCCACTTATAGTTCATTGTAATAACCCCCCCCCCCCCCGTTTTTTTTTTTTAATTCTTCTTTCCCTTTTCTTGCCTTTTGTTTCTTCTTTTTTTAGAATGATGGCAACATACTAATCGCTTCCCTAACCAAACCCCAAAAAAAAAAAAAGAATTAAAACAGAAGGTTCTTGTATTTGATTTTTCCATCTCTAGATAAAATGAGAGAGAAGAAAAATGAGAAGGGATAGACATTAAATCAATACGCAGAACTCTGTTATTCACCTGTTAAATCTCCTGCCTTAAAGACAACAGTTGAAGTAGGGAGGGGGCTAATTGCTATATTCATTAAAAAGAAAAAATGAACAAAGGAGCAAGCTGATTGCAAGCTAACGTGTGATTGGTATTGGGATGCTGAGCAATGTTTGTGGAGGGAGGAGAGATATTGCAAGCTGAGCCTCAAGCGTTCAGGTGCAGTTCATGGGAGAGAAGCTTCCTAACACATTTGTTTTCGGGGTTCGGCCAAGTTGTTAATACTATAGTTATTTCTGGGACAAATGCTATTTGATGGAGATTTTCATGGCTCATACACAAAATTATTACAGTGTCATTGTTTCTGCGTCATCAAATGTAACTCGAACTAAGAGCATCTCCAACGGAGTATAATAAGGAGTGCAATGCCTGACAAAATATGGGTCTATTATACGTATCATTCTGATGATGTGTGTAATGGGTGGGCCAGCCAGGGTCAAAATTTAGCAGCCTGACAAAATTTTGCCCAGCAATCTTGAAGGTTTCAACGTTCATTTTTTGCAATGTTATTATTTGTATTTTATTTGATTTAAATTATGTAATATTATGTTATGGAGTTCAACTAATTACATAAAGAATTATTAATTAAGTATGGATTATTATGATATCTTCACATTTGAGGTATCACATATTTGTTTAATGTTCTGCATAATTATGTTTCAAAAAATAACAATATATTATTTTTGAAAGATAGAAAAAGATATATTGTTCAAACTTAGAAATTAATAATATTATTTTTAGAAAATAAAAAATTCAAAAGGTAAAAAATCTAATGAAAGTTAATACTTTATTTAAAAATAACAAAATTACTTTATTTATTTATGGGATATGAATTATGCATTATTAAAATAAATGTTTGATTTAATTATGGACTCATGCTATTACACCTTATAGAGTATAATCCATTGTGAGTGGAAGTGTCATAAAAGAGGAGAAAGTGGAATGCTGATGCTCTAATAAGTTGTATTGTACTTTTGCCTAGTTTTCTTTTTATTTTTAATTTGGCAGATGAGGGATGGGATTTAAGAAATGGAAAAGGAAAAGAGGAGAATTGTAGTTAGGCTTTCTAATTCTTATAGTGAAATGTAAGATATGTTTTTGTGATTTGTTTTTGGTAGCTATCTTAACAGCACAACTAGCGTTTGAGCTGACTTTGTATGCATATTAGTTTTTGCCATTTGTCTTCTAGACAGCTTTTCCATTTTCTTGTCAAATTTTTTTGTTGGGGTTCACCAGCAGCCGTTCTTTGTGCTGTGTTACCAAATTCGTGCAGTAGAATCTTTGGTCTTCTTTTCCGGCCAGCATTAAGCTGTTCTGTGTGCATATCAAATTTCAACAACCTAACCAGTTCACGGCAACATTCCAAATTGTTTTCTTTGCTTTCTGACCTCATTAAAATAATAGACTCTAAGAAATAAGAATCTTTGTTGCAGTTAATAAGCTGATAACCCTGTCTGGCATGATTAAATGGTCAGTTTAGTGAATTATATTAAATTGGCATTAAAAATTTTCATTAGGGGTTGATAAAGGCCATTCTTCTGTCTAATTAGCCATTAGGAACTTGGCTGCCTAACAATCACTTTTAATGCCTCACTAATTGCACAAACTAAAATTCTAGGATGAAGCAAATCCTCTGTGAAAGTCAACCACAAAAT
The DNA here is from genome assembly GCF_036785885.1 of Coffea arabica. Lineage (NCBI taxonomy): Eukaryota > Viridiplantae > Streptophyta > Magnoliopsida > Gentianales > Rubiaceae > Coffea > Coffea arabica. The sequence continues at coordinate 47,629,740 of NC_092316.1, read as the reverse complement.
CAATCATCCATCCAAGTTCCCAGCTGGATACGCGGTTTAGACTATTAGTTAGTTACTGCACTAAATTTGTTAAAAGGGGAAATAAATTATTGAAAGTGTAAACTGGCGCCTAAAACACAGCTCAGTGATTGCTTTGATGTCCTCAATCATCAACACAAATAGTCTCATTTCTCCCCAGAGAAACAGTCCTCATCATATCTGTTTGTCATGAACTCACTCTTAAAAAAATATGTACATGAATGCACGTCCTTCCCATTACATGTATCCAGCCAGCAACTTCTTGTTAATGTTTCTTTTTGGTCAATTCTCCTATGTACCAATGCCTTCTCCATGTCCTACCCCACAAAAAAAGATAATTACTTTAGTCTCATTTTCACAAACACTTAATTCTTCTCATTTCTTTTTTCTCCTTGAAATTTGAAAAGCATCTTTGTTCCATCACCATACGTAGCCTAATCCACCAAAAACTATCACCTTAATCACCACCATCTGCTTGGCACACTCATTGCCTCCGGCGGCAAAAGCAATGGGAGGACTACTTGCAGCAAGTTATGGAAAATCAAGAGCTTATGGCCCTCTCTCCTTGGCGGCTACCAATTTCATTTGTCTTCTTTTTGCCTTGAACAGAAGTTTCTATTTGGCAATGGCAGACACTATCGCCTCTTCTTCCTCATTTACTCCTGCTGATAATTATCTCATCAATTGTGGATCACCTTCAAGCACTTTCCTTGATGATGGCAGAACTTTCAAGTCTGATCCTCAGTCTGCCTCGTATTTATCCACTGATGAAAATATTCTAGCTTCCGTTAAGTCTTTTCCCAACAATGTTGCTTCCTTTTTACCTTCTTCATCGCTTCCTTTGTATCTTACTGCAAGGATTTTCCACCATGAATCGATGTACAGATTTATCATCTTTCGTCCAGGCCGCCACTGGGTACGTCTGTACTTTTACCCTCTACCACACCCTTCTTATAATCTAAGTAGTGCTACATTTTCTGTTAGCACTGACAGTGCTGTTCTCCTGCATGACTTCTCCGTCAAGGACAGTAATAAATTGGTATTCAAAGAGTATCTCATCAATGTTTCCTCTGATGCATTCACGCTCAGATTCTCACCAATGAAGAATTCTTTTGCATTCATCAATGCTATTGAGCTTGTTTCAGTACCAGACAACCTCATTTCTGATTCAGCTTCCTCAATTTCTCCTGTTGGCGATTTCAACGGGTTGTCTAAGTATGCACTTGAAGTGTCTTATAGGCTGAACGTTGGGGGGCCAATTGTGACTCCCAAAAATGACACATTGTGGAGGACATGGCAGCCTGATAGCTTATTGATGGAATTCCCCCAAGGTGCTAAAAGTGTATCTGTAAGTCCTGACACGATAAAGTATCCAGACGGTGGTGCCACCCCTTTGATTGCTCCAAATTGGGTCTATGCAACGGCAGATCAGATGGCAGATTCGGGTGTACCTGACTCAAACTTCAACCTGACATGGGACATGAATGTTGATCCAAGTTTTTCTTACCTGATCAGAATGCACTTTTGTGACATTGTGAGCAAGGCTCTAAATGAGCTCTACTTCAATGTGTATGTGAATGGAATGATAGGTGTATCAAGTCTTGATCTTTCAACCATTAATTCAGACCTTGCCGTCCCATATTACAAAGATTTTGTAATCAATGCATCAGCAATTTCAAATGGTACCATAGTCGTTCAGGTTGGTCCTACTTTAAATGCTCAATCAAGTTCCCCTAATGCTATCCTCAATGGCTTGGAGATCATGAAGCTTAGCAACATAGCTGGAAGCTTAGATGGGTTGTTTTCTTCACCTGGTAATCCAAGTTCAGGACGCAATAAAATGAAAATTGCTGCTGCGATTGGTTTAGCAATGGGGATAATAGCTCTAGCGTTGCTTGTAATGAGTATCATTAGGCTACAAAGAAGACCCAAGGGTTGGAGAAAGCAAAATACCTTCGCATCATGGCTCCCTCTCAATGCAAGTTACTGTAGTTTCTTGTCAAGTAAGACCAAAAGTAGTAATTTCTCAAGTATTGTCTCACCAGGACTCGGTCTGGGAAGGTGCTTTAATTTTAATGAGATAAGGGAAGCAACAAAGAATTTTGATGAAAAAGCAGTAATTGGAGTTGGAGGTTTTGGGAAAGTCTACCTTGGGGTGTTGGCAGATGGAACCAAACTCGCCATAAAAAGAGGCAATCCATCCTCGTCTCAAGGCATAAATGAATTTCAAACTGAAATTCAAATGCTTTCCAAGCTCAGACATCGCCATCTTGTGTCCTTGATTGGATACTGTGATGAACAATCAGAGATGATCCTGGTTTATGAGTACATGGCCAATGGTCCACTTCGCGACCACATTTATGGCTCAAATTTGCCACCATTATCATGGAGGCAACGCCTTGAGATCTGCATCGGTGCAGCTCGCGGATTGCATTATCTTCACACAGGTGCAGCACAAGGAATAATTCACCGTGATGTTAAAACCACAAACATTCTACTGGATGAAACTTTTGTCGCGAAAGTTTCTGATTTTGGCCTGTCCAAAGCTGGACCTTCATTGGAACAAACGCACGTTAGCACAGCAGTAAAAGGCAGTTTTGGCTATCTTGATCCTGAGTACTTCAGAAGGCAACAGCTTACTGAAAAATCGGATGTCTACTCCTTTGGTGTGGTCCTCTTCGAGGTAATATGTGCAAGACCTGCTCTTGATCCTGCATTGCCAAGGGAGCAGGTCAATTTGGCCGAGTGGGCAATGCAACAACATAGGAAGGGCTCGCTCGAGAAGATCATTGATCCTTCTATTGCCAGCACAATAAGTCTTGACTCACTAAGAAAATATGTTGAAGCTGCAGAGAAATGTTTGTCAGAATATGGAGTTGACAGGCCTTCAATGGGGGATGTCTTGTGGAACTTGGAGTATGCTTTACAACTTCAGGAGGCATCTTCAATTCCTGATCATCCCGAAAAGAAAAATCCAGAACCAACTAGCTTGGAAGGGCCAAGCGATGAAGGGGTCATGCTGATTGACATGACTGAAGATTCTGGAGTAGTGGTTGCTTCTCCCATGTTTGTTGAAAATTTTCAAGCAAGGTAAAAAGGAGCTAATTGAAGAATCTGACAGTTTACCGATGGAGGGGGGATGGTCATCGCAAGCGAGATCGCTGCCATCATTTTATTTGTACTGCTTTCTGAGTTCTTCTAAAGGCTGTTTACTGATGGTTTTGCCAATTTTCTTGGTCACGTAGACTGTTGATTGCAGAGTATTATTTCAGCAGACCTAATCTTCTTTCGCTTGATCAAGTTCTTACAGAAAAAGTCTTTGCATATTCATGTATTTATGTTGCTTACTTCGCGCAGGCTAAGGCTAACCTTGTTTGTTGTTTGCTTTGGCTTGACGTATTTGTAGTCTGTGTATCAGATGACAAATAATTTTCCTATTATCAAACCTTTTCAAGATCATTAAATCAAGAATACATCCAGAACTACCTGCTATGTTAGGCTAACAACTCAATATTTTCATTAAGCATTACTTTATCTCCCGATTTTTTTGCACTTGTAATAAGAAGATCCATACACAGGCCTTCTCCCATTGACACTGTTATATTCAACTACAGTGAACTCCCTCAATTTTAATTACTAGGAGAAGTTTCTAAAGTGGCACATCTCACAGAAAGTCAGCGTATGCTTTCATTTCTCATAGATCACAGCTCTTAAAGAAAGTCAAGGTGGTTATGATAAAAGTCAAGAACAAAGAAATTGTTCATTTCCAGTACAAACATGCAACAAAAAACTGAAACTTATCTTAAATTACAACTTGGAGCCACTACAGTGAATTCTCTTGTCCAAGCAGGGTCATAAGCAGCTCCAAAGAAGCCCAACTATAAACAAAAGATGAGCAATGTGCATGAAAAGAGAACACTACAAATGTACAGAACATTTAAGAGACACAGCCAAGGCATAAATACTGCAAGAAGTTTAGGCCGCTGTCTCTTCTTCAAACATACTACGAGGCCTCGAGCAGCACAACAAAAATGGCACAAAACTCCAAGAAGAGTATCTGCGGCCCGCTCACTCTCTGAAGATCAAGTAGATACTTCTCATCACGAACTTTATAAAGCTGTCAAAATTTCCATGCAGGTCCAGATCAGCAGACTGAAGATACGAAAATATTATGCAAAGCTTTCTATCTTGTACTTTTAATTCAAGGGGAAGTTAGCTAGACATTATAATTTAACTCAAAAGCATTCCAACTTAGAATGGGGACCAGATGTCACATGCAAAAGTTTGCCCAATTCAATGCAATACAACTAGCACCAATTGCTTCTAATATAATGGTCTTCCACAAAAAACCAAATATTCTACGTTACACTACATATTAGGAATAATCAAGATTAGTGCAAAATTTGATGCAACTAGGTTGCATTGAAAGCATTAATCCTTGGATTGGCAGGGAATGGGAATAAGAACCATCTGCAAACAACTAAAACCATAAAATGTCCTCCAGCAACTTTCAACGCACAGGTGAAAGGTGGGATATTGAGGAGGCTGCTTAGCATTGCTTGTATGCTTGATCAGCATGATGAAAACATTGTCATGCCAACAAGATGTTGCAAGAGATAATTTTGACCATATCTATGTTACTTAGACTCGGGTACAGGAGTCCCATGGGCACGGGTACTCTATTTCAAAATGAAGAGCCCCAAACGGGTATCTTTAAAACATGCATTTCAAACTGAAGCTTGCAGTATGATTAAGAATGAAAATGAATTACTCAAAATATGGACTGCAGTTGTGACAATAAATTCGAAAATTGCAAAGCAAAAGTTGCAGGCCAAGAAGAAAGGAAAAGCAGAAAACTAACACTGCCCCCTTTAATCTGTCTATGTGAATGTAGAATAGTTAAATTCAAACAAAAGAAAACAGCCCACTATTCTTGAAAATTTGAAACTGTATCACAAATCTTAAATAGTTCTAAATAAAAGAGTCAAAAAAGTATAATAGTAGATGAAACTTGGTAAATAGGCATTCTAATAAAGCGAGCTTTTAGGAAAGTGCCAGAGTATTCATTCTTTTGATGAGTGAGAGGCTTAAAAAGGATACAGGTTTAGCTCTACACAAACTCTATCTGTAAGAGAACTTTATTCATTCATTTTGGGCAAATATACATGATCTCTTCCACAGTTTGTAGCAGCCTAATACCTCCTCCCTGGATTTCAGAAGCTCTATAGATTCCCCTATACCTTCCTAACGCTCATTAAACTTGTTTCCAGTCAACCTTCAGAAATTTAACCCAAGACCATTTCCGGAAAAGTAACCACAAAAAATGACAAAGACCCAACATTGTTACCCCACCAATTGCCTACAACCTCCAATCAACCTCTTGCACCACCTGCCATCCTTTCAACTAATCACCCCATCTAAGCTTCTTTGCCATAACCCATTGTCCCATCTACCAAGCATCCTCTTCGGTACCCATTATCCACCAACTTTTTCCACTAAAGCAACCAGCTGACACAACTTCCCTTATAACAGCCCACTAACAAGATCTCATTCTTGCAAATCCACACCTTTCTATTATATTACCTCCATAAACGTTCCACCCAATTCCTGTTCTAAATCCACAAGCCACATATAAAAGGAGATGGGGACAAACTGATTCCTTACTCTTTGGCAAAGTAGTTGGCTGTTGTGGGGTATCTCTTGGTGAAAAATTTTCACTCTTTTGGCATTTTCTCATTTCATGCTTAATAGCAACAGTTCAATATTTCAATTCTCAATGATAGCTCAAAACATACTTCGAAAAATGTAAATAGCAAGGAAGGTCATAGTACTTTTTCAGATAAAAACAAGAGGGAAGAGTACAGGCTTTTGAAATTAGCGGTAGGCCATGGATGTTAACCCTCAAACTTTTGAAGTTTTTTAGGGGGGGGAGGGTTAAGGAAGGAGTATGATATTTCATTGCATGATAGGAACTAAATAACATGTTGGAAAATTCTTCTTCCTCTACTGGGGTTTTCCACCGCAAAGGAAACACAAGTTGGAAGAGAAAAGCAGTTTGAGCATCATTTGACCATGATAACATGTGGATTATGTAATTCACAAAGTTCACTTCATCTTCCATCACTAAATGAATGTAGTATCAAGGACACAGAACTTCCATCTTGGTTACTTGTAACGCATAAGGAGAGCTCTTCAGGCAAGTAAATAAATAACAGAAAGAAATTAATAGGGAGAGATCTAATGCCTGCATCTCAAACTTCAGAATAGCTTGGGGCTGTAAAGTATTTGCATTGGCTTCATTAGCATGGTAAACGTGGTCATTGATGTGATTGGTAGCCAGACTTTCATTGTCCCAAAAAGCATGATTCCAGAGACACTTCATGTTATAGTGCCCAATTTTTTTCCATCTAACCTTCAGTTCTTGAAGAGCTCCAAGAACCTGAGTCATTAAAGCCCTTGGCTGTGCTGCAGTCTGTACAGATATCAGCAAAACTAATAAATTGTACATGCAAATATCCAGACAGCCATAGATGAAAGTGATAACATCATTATTATTTAAATGGTTAGCATTAGACAGGCAGAAATCAAAACTTTGCTGGAAAAAGAATATGATGAAGCAAAACAACGAATAAGTAATCTGGACAGAATATTTATTAATTTGGTATGACTTCTGACTTAAGCAAGAGCACCAGAGCCTTTACCTGAAGCCCAACAAGCCAATTTTTCTCTCTACCCATATGAGGAAAGCCATGCCCAATGGACAAATGCAAATCAAGCTCAGGAAAAATTCCTGGCGAACAAGCCTCCTGGAGTTTTGTACAAGAAGAAATCAATGATGGGGAGAGCTTTAAATTTAAAAGCAAAAGATGCAAATTCAAACATAAAGTAGATACACCAGATCAACAACATTGATAAAATACCAGGAAATATCATTCTCACTAATTAAATTGACAAAAGAAATGAATATATACTTCTTAGGTCAAGAACATAAACGAATATCATATGTATTTCCTTAAAAATAATGTTACTACCTCCTCTGCAAGTAATGCACATCTTTACATCTCTATATAGGCTAGGAAGGAATAGCCTAAATATATCCAAAATCAATTTTCAGGAGAGCAAATTTATGTTCCTGGGGAAAACCCATCATAGACAATTAACTACTGTTGAGATGTAATCCAACTTACTATAAATGTATTAATAGAAATAAACAGGCTGATATGACTTGACAAGATTAGCATACCATTGACTCCTGAAATTCAGCTCCCAGATAGCCACTTGAAACAGGAGAACGGTTGTCAAAAAGCAGGTAGTAAGCAACAGTAGCCTAAAAGAAACCACTGCAAGTTACACACCCAAGCAAAATGTACAAATTAAATCATAGCAGGTGAATGTAAAATTAGGTTTACATCATTCTGTATTCTTTTCTGAAGAGATTCAAGCAGCTGGCTCCTGTCAAATCCCATCCTCAGAACTTGCTGGATGATATCCTCATCAAGCTGTAAATGGTTAAAACATAAGACTAAACAAAGAAAAAAGTGAGAGCAAGTAACAAATGTAGCCATATTGTCAAAGGATAAGTTAGTAGGAACTTGAAAAATCAAATCCAGTTTTGAGTTTTGACAGAGATGGGAGAACAAAAAAATAGTGGAACTGGATTTGATCTAACATTGAAATCTAGGTTCATGCAGAACCAACAAAAAACCTAGATCAGGGGCTAAATTAGCAAAATATCTGAAGTTTGACACAAAGAGCTCATTAAAAAAAAGAAATGAAAATAATAACAATATCAATTTGGTAATTCAAAATGAAGAACTTGAAAGCCGAAGGCATCAATTACAGATTCTAAACCTATAGGTTTGTAAACTGAGATAGCATTCTTCTCGTCCAAGAAATTAAACCAAATAGGATAGCAAATAAAGCGAGGAGCATACCCAGCTCAGAAAAGGAAACAAGAATTCTAAAATAACTCACAACTTCCGTTGCTAGATGATGAACAATAAATCATTAAAAGTAGCCTATGAGGTCATGATGTTCCAAGTCCTCTCTTGGTTACAGGAGAACTCGTTCTTCAGCCTAACAAGCCTTCCAATGCATATCTTTTTTTGCTATTTCCAATAGTAAACACACAGAACTGATGCTTCAGAATAATCTCCAAAACTATGAATATCTCTTAACTTGCCAAACAAAATAAATCTGTTTCTTCATAATATACAGCAGGAATCTGTTATCCTTAAGTTTCTTCCTCCCAAAAAACCGCAAGCATCAGTTCTTCCACCCAAAACTAATGCTTTTTGCTATTTCTAGGTACATTAATCTCTGACGATTGTCAAGCATCAAAAGTAGGCTTGCATTAAGCATGATGAAAGTTTTATTAAAAGGTCAACAAAAAGCATTAGCCTTTAGTATTCATATTTCAACAATTATGTTGCTCTTTTGCATAATAATTTGAGAGCACTACTTTTCCCATGAACTTTTAAAGATGCCCCATCAACAAAAACATCTGCACCTGGATAAACATTAATAAAAGAGACTCCCACACAAGCACAGTGTTTTCCCATCAATCAACCAAGCATTGTATCTGGAGTGTCTTTCTTCAAGACTACCATCTAATATAATATTGCTCCTTAGGTTGATTCCTTGTATCTCTAATAATCAAATTGCTGATTCAAAATTCACCAAGTTCACAAACTCCTGACGTTAGTCGTAGCTCAATCTCTATTCAGTTCCACTGCCTGTAAAGCCACCATGTTCACACTTCTTCAGCCCTATTACCAATTCATGTCAGCAGAAATGCAGAATGGTCTAGCCAAAACCTAAATCACTATTGAAATGTAGGTTTTGAGAGCACAAATTCTATAAGAAGATATCAAAGCAGAGGCAGCCAATAATCATTTAATAAGAAAAATAATAGAAAGCTCAAGCAATGAGTTTAAACAGTCTAAATTCTAATATAAATATAGTTAAAGGAGAAAGCCTTTTTATCCAAAAAAATAAAATCCAAAAGGAAAGTAAATGATACTAGGATCTTACACCTAACTAATAAAAGGAAATAAGCAAAAGTTGTAGGCATATCAAATTTGCACGCTGCTACAATACACGACAAACTGTAGCTTGGGCATGGTACCCTATGAACATTCACCCCTTCTTTCTATTTGCATGGGAATGTAATCCAGATATGTGATCGCTAATAGTACATGTCATCTTATCTTGTTGAAAATAATACCATGGATGAAACAATATAACTCCAGCTGATGTAAAAATAAGGTAGATACACCTAACCCTTGGTAATATCTACTTCTTATTCACAGGGTAAAGCTTGAACATATCCAATTGCATGCTATGTGTTCAAAACTATTAAAAAATAAGTAAAGATTTATCTAGCCCATCAATATTGTTACTTTACCAATGAAAAGTTAATCTTCAACTTTTCTAACAAACCAATAAAGATGGTGGCGTTCCTTCAAAGAAATCTTAGGACTGAAAACTCCAAATACCTTTACACCATAAATAAAGGTAAAATTTTATCATTCCACAAACAGGGCAAAATTACTTCATATCATCTCTAGTTAAATTAACAAATAGAGCAGCATGCATGCCTTTTTTAAATGTTGCCTTGCATCAGGTGAAGGAACGGCTAAGTAACGAGGAAGATGAACTTTGAACCAGTGGTGTTGACGAATCTCAGGAATTGTTATTCGCTTCATAGGGTCAACCACCAGCATCCTTGGGATCAAATCCCTAGCTCCAGGTGATAGATGACTGGGAAGAGTATATATCCCACCCTAAAAGACAGCATTGTCAATTATCCACTTACATTATCAAATGTAATATGAAGATCATAACTAATTAAATGTATTTACCTTGATTTTCTTGAAAAGATTTGGAATATTTTCATCATCAAAAGGAAGTGTACCACAAAGAAGAGCATACAAGATTACACCACAACTCCAAACATCTACCTCAGGACCAGCATAAAGTTTGCCAGAGACAACCTACAGTTAAGTATATAAACAGACAGCATTGAGTTTCCAACCTCTGACACTGATAGGAAACTAACCTTAAAAAAAAAAAAAAATTAAATCTTAGCTCAAGAATTATGATCATTGTAAACCTCTGGAGCAGCATAGTTTGGGCTACCGCAACTTGTCTTGAGAAAATGGCCATCTCGCATTATATTGCTCAATCCAAAATCAGCTATTTTCACATTTCCTCTAGAATCCAACAGTAGATTTTCAGGCTTAAGGTCCCGGTGGACCACCATGTTTTTGTGGCAATACTCTACACCAGAAATAATCTATTTTGGAGAAAATAACCAGAGCGAAAGTGATGTTAACCAGCAGGCAAATAATCAGCAAAACCAAAATGCTACATGCGATGGGAAAAAGCAATCTACCTGCTGAAAGAAATGACGAGCTTCATCCTCCTGTAACCTGCCCTTCTCTACAATATAGTCAAAAAGCTCTCCAGACTTCACATACTCCATCACCACATAAATATCCGCTGGTGTCTCTATCACCTCATAAAGTCTTATGATATGTGGATGCACAAATAGTCTGCATATTTTAATTTCCCTTCTCACTGCAGCACATTAGATGCATTTAAAACACGCAAACCACATTTCAAATAGCCACAAGAACACAGCAGAAACTGTAGATATCCCAGAAATACACAAATGCGCAAACTAAAGTCCAAAATCAAAACCAACAACATGCAACACTAAGATTGATCCAAGCATGTATTTAATACCCTTTTCCTCCATGTCTGGATTCTTCATTTTACGACGGTTAAGAATTTTCACAGCCACTTTATACCCAGTAAGCACATGTTCAGCAATTTTGACCTTCCCAAATGAACCATGGCCAAGGGTTTTCCCAAGCCTATAGTTCCTTACTAGCGCATCAGCCATATTACCACCTCGACCATCCATTTGTCTGCACAGAAAAAAAAAAAATCAACCTTGACCTTCTCCAAACCAGGATAACCAATCAAAGTACATAAAATATTGACGTTTTACACAATAACCCACATACCAAATTTCTTCAAACACTGGCTTAACAGTACAACAACGAATAAAATTCAATTTTCTTTGACTCTTCTGATCATAAATGGAATAACAGTGCGCAAGAATCACATAATTAATTTTCAGCTGAATATATCTTCACACAAGCTTGCTAAATTTGTAAACTATATATTGCTACTTACAAGAATTCTAGAATTACTCAACAAACAAAAAAAGAACTAAAATAGAATATAGCCATTTCTACAATGCATGCTAGTGATATAAGCGAAAACAATTCAATCACGCATTTGGATAAACGGAATCAATCAGCTAAGTTAATCACATGATCCCATTCCACTAGGGAAAAGTAAAAGTTAACGAACAGATTCACTAAATTTGACACACTAATTACTTTACCCTTACTCTTAATAAAATGGGCATTAATTACCATAGAGCAGATTAATCAAGAAAATTCATCATTTCATAAAATAATCGCCATTTCCAGACAAAAATAAGGACTAAATCAAATAATTAAACCAACAACTGATGGAATAATTAAAAATTCAGTAACATCGAATTCAGTTTACCAGAGAAAGTCGGGTGCAATCCACTAGGTCTCCAATTCTGCAAGCGAAATCAGAGAGAGAAAGGGGTATAACAGATTGAAAAACAAACGAAGTTAAGAAACCTAAAAAAAAAAAAATTGAAATAAAATAGTAAAAAAGAACGGATGGGGAATTTGGGGATTTCGGAAAAAAGTAGACTCAGATTTCAGCGAGTCTGACTCAGCATTACGTTTTCGGATTTGAACGTGTTCTCACGGTGGACTTTTCCTTTTTTTTTTTCCGGTCCAGCTCAGCTGGCCCAGTTCTTTGTAGATGGGCCAGCTTTTGATGTTCAATAGCTCATAGTCCAATCACTTAGGTTTAGATTCACCTAGGGGGCGTTTGGTTCGCACGTCGGAATCGGATTCGGATTCGGAATCGGATATCTTGGGTTTGGAATGAGGTCATTCATTCCAATATATTTGTTTGGTTCAAGTACCTGGAATGTGTATCATTACTATAGTTGATGTTTGGTTCGTCGACTCTTTCGGAATGGAATATAATAAATATATTATAAACCACATCGTAAATGATAATTATTGGCTCTTTGTAAATAAGATATAAGAAATTTTCACTAATTAAATATATTAGTATAAATGTATTAGTAAATATATTAGTATAAATGTATTAGTAAATTTAGATAATAATATTATCATTATAAATTTGTAACTAATTCAATTAAATATTATATATATAATTAAATATAAATATATAAATATATAATTATATAATATATACAAATATTAATTATACTAATATTTTATATAAATATAATATATATTACATATTAAATATAGTTATTATTATATATTATTATATTTAAAATAATAATTATTATAATTATATAACTTATTAATATTACATACATGTATATATTAATAAATATAAATATAATTATATAATTTATTAATGTTATATACATGTGTATATTATAATCATATGCACATATAATATGCATTTATAAATATACATATATATTATAAATATATTATTACATAATATTAATAAATTTATATATATTATATAAATATAATTATATTTAACTGAATAATTATAATATATATTTATATAATGTACTAATATTATAATTATAATATATTATATATATGTACATAATTATAATTATATAATATATAAATATTAATTGTACTCATATTTTATATAAGTATAATGCATATTAATATTAGATATAGTAATTATTATATATTATTGTATTTAAAATAATAAATATAATTATATAATTTATTAATATTATATACATGTGTATATTATAATCATATGCACATATAATATGCATTTATTAAATATACATATATATATTATAAATATATTATTACATAATATTAATAAATTTATATATATATTATATAAATATAATATATATTTATATAATGTACTAATATTATAATTATAATATATTATATATATGTATATATTATAATATATAATAAATATAATATATATAAATATTAATTATATCATTGTATAATTATAATATGTAATTGGATTTGTTTCTTGGAATCAAACTTGGGAATCGGACAAAACCCACCAAAATACTAGGGAATGGAGAAACACCAAATTTTTAGAAATCATTCCAAGATTTCAATTCCCATTCCAGTGAACCAACACACCATTTATGGGGTTCATTCCATTCCCCGAATCTGATACCCTCTTACCAAACGCCCCCCTAGTTTGTTACCCAAGAGGCCAAGACAAAGCCTAAATTTTGATTAAAGAGAAATGTAATTATTATAGGAAAAGTACGAAGTAATGATAGTTATGGTAATAAAACTATTTTTACCTAATATAACAGGTAAAAACACTTTTAGTAACTATTTGGTTATCTATTGGACCGGTCATCTAAACAAGATAATACCTAAAAATTTGGGTAGTAAGTTTCGCATTAAAAATAGTAAGTTATCCCCATAAATTAGTAACTTTTATGTCTCAAAAAATAAATTGAAATAAAAAATAAAGTTACTTTTTTAAAAAAATAAATTACTACTCTATATTCGAAACTTACTTTTTGGAGAGTAAGTTTAGTTAAAAAATAGTAAGTTTTTATAGATTAATAGTAAATCCTGTTGATAGAATATATAGTAAATTTGGTTAATCATCAAAACTTACTAGTTTGTGGCATAAATTTACTATTTTACTTAAAGAAATTTATATGAAACAAGTATTAGGAAGTTTATATAAAATAATGCTAAGATTTTTTATTAATGATTGAAACTTAATATTATAGTTAGTAATTGTTGGTAACGTAAATGTATAATATATGATTGTATGTATCATTTTATAAATGTTATGTGTTTTAATAAATTTATTTCTATGTCACAAGTATAAAAGTTAAAGTTGTACTAATAATCTTTGAAAATTATAGTAAATCTACCCATATATTAAGTTTCATGAGTTCAAATATATTTTGTATCATTTACAATATGGATTTATATGCACATTTTCTATCAAACTTACTTTTAATTGGCAAATAGTATGTAAATTATTATTAAATGTCATTTTATAATAATCATAATTTTTATAGGTGAATGGTATATAAACTGCTAAAATTGTCAATTTATAAATGATCAAATCTTACTACTTTATGGCATATATTAGTCTAATCAACTAAAAAATTACCGTAATTAAGTGTACATTGGTTGTTAATTTAAAAGTTGCACCTCTGTCACTATTTCGTTATTACTACCACAAATTTTTCTAATCAAAGTAAAACAAAATCAAATATCTTTTCCTTTTGTATGCAATATTTATGTTTAGTAAAAATTAATAAACCATGATTACATTTCATAATTTCTAATGAAATTAGTAACATTTTCTAAATAAATTGGAATAATGTGTAAAATATGTTATTTTTTTACCAATATAATTAAAAGAAATTTGCACTATTAAAAAGCAAATGCGAAGAAAGGGCGATGGCATAAGTATAAATGTGAGCAACTATATACATATCACACCATGAGTTTAGGTTTGATTTGTTCAAAACATCGGTAATTTATTCGTTAGTAGATATAAAATGCATATTATTTTTCTACAAATGGAAAATACAATTTCATATATACTAACTATTAACAGAATATGTAGTTTGAACACGATCAATTGAGCTCATATTTCATTTGTTTAGCTATCATTTATTTTGTTACTTAGGTTGAATTTACATTTGAATAGAGTATTGATATCAGAACTTCAATTATTCTTAATGACATTAATTTTATGCTGATAAAAGTTGGTCTAGACAATTAAGTGTCAATGACAACAATTGCAAAAATATAGTTTTTCAAAATTTTTTTGAAAAATGACAAAAAAATTACACTTTTTTGTGAAAATATCAAATTGTTAATTCAATTCAAATTAATTTTATAATAAAAAATATTATTCCTCAAACTAGTTGCTTAATCCATATCTATGCCCGTACTAGTGTCGAATAGATAACTAAAATAGGAAATTGCAACAAAAAATAATGTTACAGGAAAGGTGCAAATAAGTAGGACTTTTGCTAATTTTAATCCAAAATTAAAAAAAGATAGGCTTTTTTGTAGTTTTGAACTCAAAAGTGTTGTGGTTGTGATAGAATTCTTTGTTAAAATTTGAAACGGTTGAGAATTCCAGAGATAAGTGACAAGATGACTTTTATTAGTCATTAGTTTTAGTTTGAGTGGAAAAGGTCGATGAACTAGGGCACGTCATTTTTCTCACGTTTTCTTACGTTTCTCTTATTACTCAACAACAAAACATGAACTTCAGTCTTTTTGTTTAATCTTTGATGTGATTTTCAATATCCATGAAACTCACTAGATGATACCCGGAAAACATCTCTTCGCCTGGTAAAGCTATATTTTACTAATAACTACTTATTTAGGTTGACAATTTGTGAATTATGGATGAGCGACAAATGAATGATGTAAGTAAATTATGGTGTGGGATTTTATGCTTGTAAGATCTTTTTATATTTTATTCCCTCTCATAGGTATGTTCTATTATAGGTATTTTTTTTATATTCACCATATTTAGTGAATATTTATTGTTAGATTTGCTAAAAGTTATTTTCGTTCTATTTCTTTTGGAAGCAAGGTGAAGCAAACAAACTCCTTTAAAGATAGAATATTTTTTTTTTCTAATGGAACACTGAGGTTAGACTTGTAGCATAATTGATGTCATTCATGGTAATGCACACGCTATGCAACTGGAGTTTAATATTGATTGGCTTAGAATTTAATACGGTAACGCACCCCATAAAGAGTTTAATAATTGTTGTCATATGCGCATGTTTCCTTAATTTGCTAATAATATTATTGTGATTACTTTTCCTTGAGTGACTATTCATTTGTAGTATGGAATCTTTTGACAATGGTAATCTGTAAATGAGTAATTGTCATATCCCATTTATTGGACTGCGTGTTCTTGTGATATATTTTGGCAAACCTCTGATTATTGTTGATGAATAGTTTAACCATAAATCACTCATCAATCACGATGAGTGTAACTTGTTATCATTCATATAAATTGTTTTTTTGCAATATTAATGCATAAGTGTAGATATTAGTAACTTGGATATTCATTCTAGTCACGACATTCACAATCATTTATCAACAGGAGTAAGATTCTTTTCTAAAGTGCCTGAATAGTGTAAGTGTCTCAATAATATTCTTACATGGAATAATGTATAAGTGCCTCAATAGTATCACCGAAAATCTTATTTCTTGTAGTGTCTATTGATTAATATGGAACTATGTTGATAATAATAATTATTTTTTATATAGGTTAAAGTTCTACGAGCTAAGTGGAACTCACTATCCCCTACAAAGAAATCAATGTACACAGAGCGTCATCGAAAAACTAAAGTTAACTACATCGCAAATAGTAGAGATGACAATGCCAAGGTAATGTAAAGATATGAATTATGAAATTACTTATTATTCTAAAAATTTGTAATACAACCTACCAAAATATGTTATTATTCTTTCTTTGAAATATGTGGTATTAGTGATGGAATTTAGAGATGTCACTTATTACTATGTTTCCATAATATCATCTGAAGGATATCATCTTTGAAATATGTTATTATTCTTTCGGTTCATAATTGAATGATGCATCCACAGGTTTAAATAATTTATTTAATAGTTTTATCATCTGATTTTTTCTTTTAGTCTTGAAGAAATAGAAATTACCAAACAAATTAGTGCAGTCAACTTGTCCTCTTAAATTATGCATAAAATCAAACTTTTGTATGCCTAATGAAAACACTACATAGTTCGAAGTTAAAATGCTTGTTGCATTTGACAAATAAATTACTCTGTTTCTGTCGGTGGATTTGAATTCAATAAATCATTCAGTTGAATGGATTTGGAATTATGATCAATTGAAATACATTGTTTGGCTGGTTTTTCAAACTAGGGAAATTCCAAAGTTCAGAAATATAGTTCAAGCTCTAATTTATTGTATACTAATATTTTACACACCACACCCCCTTCCCTCCTCCCTGGAAAAAAAAAAAAAAAACAAAGATGATCATGTTGGCCGGCGTAACTGAAATTCATCAATTGTGGTTTTAATCAAGTTGTTTGGTGCTTTCTAACCTCTTACAGGCATCAATCATATCATACAAATTTCTTTTTGACATTTCACCAAACACCTTATATGCATTCCCAAATTAACCATTTTTCACATAAACGCCGACATACTACTATGTTTCACATACAAGGTCTAAGTCCTTTCCCACATATTTTTCAACAAAATATTGATAATCAAATCAAATGAAAGATAAATAAATTAAAGCAATATAATCAGGCGATTTTCAAGAAACATGATGGTCTAACCTCTTGGCTACTATTTTTCATCTGCTCTCTTGCCGGATATCACCACTGCAGCCCTAATAAAATCTCAACCAATTTGTTGGGTCTGCATATGCTAGCATCCAAAATTGGTCAATCACCTAGGAGAGAGAAAAAGTGTGGGCTAAACAGGAAAATTTTGCCAGAAAAAATTTCTATTCCATCATATCATAAGGTGAGAGGAAAATAAAAAGAAGGCAAGCAACTTTAGAGAGACATGATAATCCAAAACCATTTTCAGAAACCGGTGATTTTTTTACTTAAATATGTAAATTTTTTACTTTTAGTATTAGTAAGTTTAATTTAAACAAAAGCAAATTTTGTCAAATAATAAGTAAATTAAATTACCCAAAGTGTAAATTTCTATTTCTGACTAAAACTTAGGCATATACTTACTAGTTTTAATAAAAAAAACTTACTAAAGTTAATATTAATTATTGTAATATAATATTTAAAAAGTCGCTAAAAAATTTGATTTGTCACTAAAGGTAATAGAAACCTATAATTAGAGGTGGCAAATTGGATTGATATCCATTTATCCATCCATATAATCCATAATTAAATGGATTTGGATTATCCATTTATAATATTGGTTTTAAATGATTGATCAAAGTAAAACCATTAAATTAAATGGATTTATATGGATTATCCACAAAAAACACATATATCCATTTACTTAAAAATCAAACAAAAGAAACGGACATCAAATGACTAAAAAGGGAGCTATCCTAAAATTACATCGTTCAACCAGCAATATTGTTCATTTGATTGTCCTCTTTGTTTGGGATTATATAAGATGACAGTTACATGGAAATACTTTAGTATTTTCATGAAATTCTTACTTGGTAGGATCAGGAATGAGTATAGTTACTTGGTAATACAAAAAAAAAAAGTAACCAAAAATATATAAATGGATTATAAATGGATAATTGGTTTTTATTTAATCCATTTAAATCAATCCATTTAGATCCATAATTTCACCCACCATCCATTAAGTCAAAATCAATTATGAACCATTTATCCATATTGCCACCTCTACCTATAATAGTAGGTTTGCCTAATATTGTTACCATAATTATAGGCACTGTAGCATTGTCCGTAATTATATTTCCACGTTCTCCTTTTTGACAACTCAAAATTTTAATTAAAAATATTTAATCACAAGACAAAACAAAAGCATCTCTTATGTGATCACAATTTCATTTTATGTTCTTTTATAGCCCTGAAAATTAACACATCATTTTGAATAGATAATATAGTATATTTTTCTGAGAACAACTAATTGATCGTATGTATAAACTACAAATTATATTATTTATTTTTTTCTTGGTCTTGAATATGATGGAAAAACTTTTGTCTACCCCATAACATAAAAAAGTTACCACTTTGTTATTAGCCCTCAGATATGAATGACTTATTGAAAAAAAGACATTTTTAATGGTTTCCCTACATACAATCACAAGAAAAAAAAGGATGTAAAAGCAAAAAGATTATGATATTAGGTATCTGATAGGTTGCAATTTTATCATTTATTTTATTATTAATTTTCTCTATTACCTGACCCGATGTGGATTAATTATTGGATTCTACTCACTTTTAGTATTTTGCATTTATTTCAGAGAGTAGACCGAAAATATAATAACAAATGCCAATTTGATAGGAAAGAAGTCCAAGTCACATAGCTTATCCCACGGGCATTGTTGGCAAAGAAAAACTTTTGCCCATTTTAGTAATTGCTGAAGAGGAGAGGACAATTGAAGTCTTCTTCTCCGCAAGGGGAGCTGCCGCACAGGAGTCAAGCATTAGAATAGATTAGGCATTAGATAGAAAATTAGATATAGCAGAGGATGAGCACTACCTTTGGATTGCTTTTGTTGACTTTTCCATTGTTAGCTTTTGGGTAGATTTAGCTCACATATGTCAAGAGCACTTGAAGACTTGAATCATGCTATGTAGTCTTTCCTTTTGACCTTTGTTTTCCGTCCTTTTGTGGTTTTCCTCCCTCGCATGTTTGGGACAATCAAAAACCCAACTGGCAACTCTCTGTAGCTCGCTTTTCTTTGTGATTGGAACAGATTGAAATTTCTCAAACGCAGACAATGGCCGCGGCTATTGTTTCAGTTTTGCATGGGTTTTTCGCATCAAACATGAACTAATTCCCTCACTTTAGTCAAGGAACAACTGAGACTTTAGTTCACTTAAAAATTGTGAGATCGATTTAATTTTATTTTTTTCTTTTATTTATTGGTATTCGCATATTCCTTGATTGCAGTACTTATAATTATTTAATTAATTGATTGTCTTGGATCCGGATAATTAGTTAACTTGATAATCTATTGTCAATTAGGGCATTTAATCCGTAATTGTTTAATTGTCTTGAATTAGAGACAACTAGCATGATTAGATTTGTGTCACGGGGATACGCGGACTAATCTGAAATAACCCTGGTAGTGCGTTATTTGGTTAGAATAGGCCTCCTCTAATACGTAAGGCAATTGGGAAATTAAATCTTATGGACGTATCTAGGATTATTTCTCAATTAAAACAATGATTAACGGGCGTACCTTAATCACCGACACAGTAAGGAGGGGTTGACTGCTATCGCTTGTTTGGCAGTTATAACTTATTTATTAATAAATAATTGGAATTGTGTGTGTATCGATGATCAATTAGGTGAATCATTGCTGAAGTTATTTCTTGACTAGACCTTTAATTATTATTACTCTGATTTTAGTGAATTATCATTTAATTTTTGCTTTAATTATCATCCTTTATACGAAAACACTCCCCGTGTTACTTTGGATTTCAAAAGAGACAAATAGCCCCAATCCTTGAGAATACGACCTTACTTGCCCTGTCTACAAATTCATAATTATTTGTGAAAAAAAAGCCATCACATTCGGGTATATCAGATTAAGCAAACTCTTCGGGAATATGGTGAATCAAGTAATTCATTGCATATCTAGGGTCCCTGCTCTAGTACTTGGAATCGCGTTTTGGTTACTTTAACTGGCAATTATGTTTATTTTTATTATTGTACAGGTTTCGACAGCCTGTCAATTTTTGTCGCCGTTGTCGGGGACTGGTGTCAGTTATTTGTTTCATTTTAAGTTCATTTTCGTTCTAATTTTCTAGTACTTTTCGAGTGTATGCCTCGTTCTTCTCATACAAGTGAATTAATTTTCAACCCCAAGGTAGAGAAGATTGCGCGTAGAACAAAAAAAGAGACCAGACAACTCAGAGAAGAGCACTCCAGTGTTGCATGTCAAAGACCTGAGTCAGGAGTTGAACCAACAGATTCGTTTGGTGACACTTCGAGTGACTCGGACTAAGAGAAAGTCACCATGACGAATGTACGAACACTAAAGGAGTTGGCTACTTCTGATTTAAATCAACAGCCTTTATGCATTACTTTCTCGAGTTTGAGTGATAACACTCTATTTGAATTAAAATCTGGACTAATTCATCTTTTGCCATTATTCCATGGTTTACCAGATGAGGAACCTTACAAGCACCTTCAATAGTTTGATATCGTGTGTAACAATATGAAACCCCCGGGAATCACAGAAGAGCAAATAAAAATGAGGGCATTCCCCTTCTCATTGAAGGACTCTGTAAAAGACTGGCTATACTACCTACCACCAAGCAGTATCACCACGTGGGACCAACTGAAGAAAAAGTTCTTAGACAAGTATTTTCTCACATCTCGAGCTGCAAGTCTAAGAAAGGAGATCTGTGATATCAAGCAGCACCCAGGGGAGTCACTTTATGATTACTGGGTGTGATTTAAGAAGTTGTGCATCAAGTGCCCCCAGTACCAAATAAGTGAGCAACTGCTCATCCAATATTTTTACGATAGGCTACTTTTTAGGGATAAAAGCATAATTGATGCTGCAAATGGAGAGACATTGGTGAACAAAACTCCTCGGAAAGTATGGGAGTTAATTGAGAGAATGGCTGAGAATTCGCAATAGTTTGGTACGAGGGAGGATGTCCCGATACTCAAAGTGAATGAGGTAGAGACATCTTCTATCCAGCAGCAGTTGACTAAGTTAACGTCGTTTATTAGGCAACTAGTTGTAGGGAATGCGTCATAAGCCAAGGTGTGTGGGATTTACAATGGTATGAGTAATTCTACGGAGATGTGCCCACTGATTCAAGAGAAAAGTACGGAGCAAGTGAACATGACTAGTCACGCGCTCGCACTAAGAAAACCCTATGACCCGTACTCGAATACGTATAATCCCGGTTGGAGAGATTACCCCAACTTCAGCTATGAAGGATATAGGCATCCCAATTTCACACCAAATAGACAGCATGAGCATCAACGGCAGTATCAGCCGCGCCCGCCACCACCCCCTTCAAATTCAAGTCCGTCTATGAAGGAGATGATGAAGCAATTGATTACTAATCAACAAAAGACGGATTCTGACCTGCAAAGTATGAGGAATCAACTAGGACAGATGCAAGTAGTGCAGAGCCAAATGAGTCAGATGGCGATAGCAATAAATCGTCTAGAATCCCAAGTCCAAGGTAAATTGTCATCTCAATCTGAAGTGAACCCGAAGAACGTAAGTGCGATGACCCTAAAGAACGGGAAGGAAATTCAGGGATCCGAACTCATGGTTCCAAAGGACAAAGATGAGGAGAGAATCGAAAATGAGCTTGAGAAGGAGGACAGCAATGGCACAAATTCAAAGGTACTCCCGAACCCAGTCGTTACAATTAAGACTAATCAGCCTCCCTTTCCTAGCAGACTAGAGAAACCGATGAAGCAGGACAAGAAGAAGGAGATCCTGGAGGTGTTCCGCAAGATAGAGATTAATATCCCCTTGTTAGACGCAATCAAATAGGTGCCGAAATACGCAAAGTTTTTGAGGGACCTGTGCATCAATCGAATGAGACTGAGGGGAGATAAAAGAGTTATCGTGGGAGAGAATGTGTCAGCAGTTCTACAAAGGAAGCTTCCACGAAGTACGGAGACCAAGGTATATTTACTATCCCCTGTGGAATAGGTAATACCTTGATTAGGAAGGCCATGTTGGACTTAGGAACATCGATAAATGTAATGCCAAAATCTATCTATACTTCTGTGAATCTAGGTCCATTAAAAGAAATTGGGATAATCATTCAATTAACTGACCGAACTAATGCATACCCTGATGGGTTGGTTGAGGATGTGTTGGTCAAAATTAATGATTTGATATTCCCAACTGACTTTTATGTGCTTGACATGAATAATGATCATTCCCCCGATCCCTCACCTTTGCTATTAGGTAGACCCTTTCTAAGTACAACACAGATTAAAATTGATGTTAATAAGGGTATCTTATCCATAAAGTTTGATGGAGAATTGTTCATTTTAATATATTTGATACTATGAAATATCCCTCAAATTATAAATTTAGTTTCATTTTTTCTGTGAGTGTTATTAACCATACGGTACAGGAAGTGTTTGAAACTATTGGCAGGGATGAGTTGGAGGTTTCTTTAACCAAGCACCTCGAGTTGGAGACAACTCCTGAGGTGGAATGGAATGAAGATTTGAAATGCACAATAGGGGCATTATACTCGTTGCCAACCACAACGAAAAGGTATAAAGTTTTACCTATTTTCATTTTCGAATCTCACAAAAGGATATTACCATTTGTGGTGCAGGCACCTGTGTTAGATTTGAAACCTCTGTCAAAGCACTTGAAATATGCGTATTTGGACGACAACGAAACACTCCCGGTGATTATCTCAACTGCACTCTCAAAAACCCAAGAGGAGAATCTAATCCGGATCCTTAGAGAGTATAAAGAGGCGATAGGGTGGACCATCGTCAATATTAAGGGGATCAGCCCGTCCATCTGTATGCACCGAATTAGGCTGAAAAAGGATGCCAAACCCGTACGGCAAGTTCAAAGGAGGCTCAACCCCCTCATGATGGAAGTGGCGAAGAAAGAGATATTGAAGTTGCTTGATGTGGGGATCATCTTCATGATATCGGATAGCCCATGGGTGAGCCCGGTCTGGGTAGTTCCAAAGAAGGCAGGAATGACAGTGAAGGCCAACCAAACGGGTGGCCTCGTACCAGTGCACAAACTTACCGAGTGGAGGCAGTGTATTGACTACCGCATATTGAATGCTATCACCAAAAAGGACAATTTTCCTCTTCCTTTCATTGACCAAATGGTTGAACGTTTAGTTTGTCTTTTTATTATTTTTTGGATGGATTTTCACGGTATTTCCAAATAGCAATAGCACTAGAGGATCAAGAGAAAATGACTTTCACGTGCCCGTTCGAGATTTTTGTATATAGACGGATGCCATTTGGGTTGTGTAATGCGTCTGCAACATTCCAAAGATGTATGGTAAGCATTTTTTCTGAATATGTGGAGAATATTATTGAAATTTTCATGGACGATTTCAGTATGTATGGTGATAGTTTTGATACTTGTCTAAATAACCTGAAATTGATCCTATTGATATATATAGAGATCAATCTTGTGTTAATTAAAAAAATGTCATTTTATGGTTGAATATGGGATAGTCTTAGGTTATGTTGTGTCTACTAAAAGTATAGAGATTGACAGGGCTAAAATAGACATTATATTTGCTTTATCTTACCCCGCGAATGTGCGGGAAGTGCACTCTTTTCTTGGCCATGCAGGTTTTTATCGAAGGTTCATCAAGAATTTCTCGAAAATTGGAGCCCCATTGTTCCACCTCTTACAAAAAGATGTGGCCTTCGAATTCGATGACAAGTGTGAGAGGGCCTTCGACAAGTTGAAGGAACTTTTTGACCTCGCCATCGATCATTCAACTCCCTGACTGGAGTTTGCCATTTAAGATCATGTGCAATGCCAATGATCATGCTGTAGGGGCTGTATTGGGGCAAAGAGTAGGAAAGGCAGCTCACATCATCTGTTATGTATCCCGAGCCTTGAATGGGGCACATCTGAATTACTCAACCACTGAGAAGAAGCTGTTTGCAGTTATTTTTGCCTTAAAAAAGTTTAGGTCATATTTGTTAGGTGTTAAAGTTATTGTATTTTCTGATCATGCAGCGTTGAGGTACCTAATGACTAAGAAGGAGGCGAAACCGAGACTCATAAGGTAGATATTGCTCCTACAGGAATTTGACCTGGAGATAAGGGATAAAAAAGGCTTAGAGAATCTAGTAACCGACCAATTGAGTCGCATACCAGTTGGAGAGGAGAACGAGCCATTGAAGGATGCATTCCCTGAAGAACATTTATTTTCTTTGAATTCTCAATTGCCTTGGTATGCAGATCTAATTAACTACTTGGTAACTGCTAATTTTCCTGCAGGTTGGCCAAAACGAAGAGAGATAAATTGAAGAGCGACGCCAAGTATTTCATTTGGGATGACCCGTACTTGTGAAAGAGATGTGCTGACCAGGTGATGAGACGATATGTAAGTGAAGCTGAATTTCAATTAATTTTAAGTTTTTGAAATACTTTTGCCTGTGAAGATCATTTTGGATCCAAGAGAACTGCTCATAAGGTATTAGAAAGTGGGTTTTATTGGCCTTCGATTTTTTAAAAACGTATATTTGTTTTGTAAATCCTATGATCGATGTCAAAAGGTAGGTAATATAGCCCGTAGAGATCATATGCCCCAAGTCCCGTTGATTTTTATAGAAATTTTTGATGTCTAAGGTATAGATTTTATGGGGCCTTTTCCTACTTCATTTGATTATATATATATATTTTGTTGGCAGTCGATTATGCGTCTAAATGGGTGGAGGCTAAAGCCACCCGGACTAATGATTCAAAAGTGGTTACAGATTTTATTAGGTCTAATATTTTGTACGTTTTGGGATGCCAATGGCCATTGTTAGTAACAGGGGGAAGCACTTTTGCAACAAAACCATAGCCGCGCTGTTTCGCAAGTACGGTATACTCCACAGGGTCTCAACGTCGTACCATCCTCAGACCAATGGTCAAGCGGAGGTATCGAGTAGGGAAATTAAGTCCATCTTGGAGAAAATGGTGCGACCCGATAGGAAGGACTGGAGTCAAAGGTTGGAAGATACATTTTGGGCCTATCGGACGGCGTACAAGACCCCTATAAGGGTGTCACCGTACAGATTGGTATTCGAGAAACCGTGTCACCTTCTAGTGGAGTTCGAGCAAAAGGATTTTTGGGCGATTAAATAGTGTAACATGAATCTAGAAGAGGCCGGTGCCCAACTGAAGTTGGATTTGCAAGAATTGGAGGAGATCCGAAATGAAACCTACGAGAATGCACTAATTTACAAGGAGAGGAGTCGAGCATTTCATGACCAACAAATCTCTAAAAATACCTTTGAAGTTAGTTAGAAGGTTCTCCTGTACCAATCCAGGCTCAAGCTCTTCCCAGGTAAGCTACGTTCCCGTTAGATTGGACCTTTTATTGTTACTCACGTCTTTCCCTATGGTACAGTTGAAATCCAGAGTGCTAAGACCGACAATAAGTTTGTGGTGAATGGACACCGTCTCAAACATTATTACGAAAGCTTTCCAAGTGAAGAAGTGGAGACGATAAATCTAGATGCACCGCCGTGTCCCAATTAGTGACGCTTTGCCATGTCTAACCAAAGACATTAATGAAAGACGCTCATTGGAAGGTAATCCAATTTCTTTTAGTTGTTTGTTTGGTTCTGTTTGATAGTTTAAATATGTTTTCCTTGAGTTTGACTGATTTCGGATTCAATTTTCGTTTTTGATGATTCGTAGGTGTTTCTCTGACATGACACGCCAGCGTCAAGTCGTATGAAGAACTCATGGTTAGAAGAATTCTTGCTTTTTTGACGCGCCCGCGTCAAGTCGTATGGAGAGCTCATGGTCAGAAGGATTCCTACACTCTTGACGTGCCCACGTCACGTTCGCGAGAAAGGCAAGTATTCAAAACTCGAGACCGGTTTTCGATTTCCTATTAATCTTTAATTTTGAATTTCGAAAATAAGTCTTGTAATAATAATAATATAAAAAATGATAATAATAACAATAAGTTAAAATTAATTAATTAAATAAAAAAAGTTTACAAAAACAAATTTAATTAATTATAAAAAAAACAAAAATCTTCTGTTTAGCTATAACTGTTGTTTCCAAAATTAGAATCTACAAAAAAAAAATCTAAAAATGAAAAAATGGAAAAAAACTATTTTGTTTTTGTTTTTCTCTTTTTTCTTTTCTTTCTTTCTTTTCCCTTGTTTCTTCTCTTGTTCGATCAAAGCCCTTGTCCACCGCTGCTCACTTCGCTCACAGCCGACGCCGCCAGCTCCGCCTTCTCTTTCCCTCGCGCGCGCTCTCTCCTCTCCCCTTTGGTCCGCCACTGTCGCCGCACACCGCCAGTCGCCCAAACCACCGCGGACAGGGATCGCGCGCCGCCACCCACCGCACCTCCTTCGCTGTTCACTGCTCTCTGTCTCTCTCTCTTCTCGCTGTTCACTGCTCTCTGTCTCTCTCTCTTCTAGTAGCTCTCTTTTTCCCTTGCTTGCCGCCGTCTCCTCCTCACATCGTGCAGTCGCCGTCGGCGTCCGAAGCACAGGTGCCGTGCGTCTCCCCTCGTCGCTCTCTCTCGTTGTCGCCGCCCATTGTCGCTTTGCCCCCCATTTCTTTTTTTTCACCTCGCACGCACGCCGCCTTCCAACCCCGTGCGCACGTCGCTCACTGCCGACCATTGCTTCGTCAAACGCCACCCCAGCAGCTGCGCGCCTCGTCTCCCTCGCTCTTTACCCACGCCATCCACCGTCCACAGTCAGCCGCCACCATCACAGGCGGCGGTCATTCCTCTCTCTCTCTTGCAGCGCCTCTGTTCCCCTTTGTTAGCCACCACTAGTCCCACCTTCTTCAACTATCGAACAGTGGAGGTATTTGAAACTTGTTTCCCAATTCCCTGATAGTGTTTGGTGTCGTTTGAGATTTTCATTAGTGTGGGTCTGCCGTTTAAGTTGTTTCAGCAACTCTGTGGGTATTTTGACTACAATTGATTCGTTCTATCTTATTAGCTGACTGATTGGAAGTTGGGAGTTTGGGATTGCTTGGCTACTGTCAGATTTCTGAATTGTTATTGCTTGAATTGTTGTCTTCTTGGGACTTTTGCTACGATTTCGGTTGGTGAAGTTGTACACTCAATTTTTCACCAGTGGTACTGGTTGGAGTGTTTTTCCTTGAATTTGTTAACTCTATTTGCTTGGATATTTGATTGATTGCCAAGGGCTTGTGACTACGTTGCTATAGCTAAATTTTTGATCTGATATTGCTAGATTTAGCATATTGTTGGGAAAATTGTTACGGTTTGACTGGTGGGGGCATTTGTTGGATTTTTAGAATGCCTTTGTTGAGTTTGTGGGTGGACACTGTTTGCTTGTTGACTGACTGCATTGGGTGGTCCCTGTGCTTATTGAATTCCTTTTGCTCATTTCTAGTTGTTGATAATAGTTGGGCATCCTGTGCTTATTGAGTGCTATTGTTGCATTATTGGGTAATTGGTATAAATTTTGGGTGATCCAATTGTACATTTTATGGTTGACTACATTGGCATTTGTTGGTTCTTCTTGTCTCCAGTTGCCTGGAGTGACAATTGGTGACTATAGTGAGACCGAAATCAGCTTCTAGGTCTAGAGGTTCTCAATCTCAGCCCTCACCCTAACCCTCCATTCCAGTAAACACACCTACCAACCAACCCTCCTCTTCTAGTGCTCGAACCCGCTTGGGTAGGGGTAGGGGTGCTCATGTGAATGCCCCGACTTACTTTGAGGGGCATTTGAATTTCACTAGACCTGTCGATTAGCAGAGATATGCTAAGATTTGTGAGCGGCGTATCATCCCGTATAAATGCTTTGACGAGTTGACTATGGGTGTTTTGGGGATCTAGGAGGAAGTTGAGCGCATGTTTACCACCATTGGGTGGCAACTTTATCTTGCTATCTTTCGCCCTGCTTTTGTTGAGTTGACTAGGGAGTTTTATTCCACTTTTGAGTTTAAATTGCCTACAAGGTATACCGTGGAGATCCCAAATGTCATTCATTTCCATCTAATGGGTCAAGAGTTCAATTTCTCTATTACTCAGTTCAATCTGACATTTGGGTTCTTTATTCCGGAGTATGCCGAGACCAGGGAGTACGCTGAGAGTGCTTGTGATTATGTGGAGCCATTTCTATCCTCCTACCATGAGGTGTGAAGGGGCATGTCTGTCGACAGGCACCGCTATGACTCCTCTCGATCTAGGAGCTCTTTTCTTTCGGACCCTAGTGCCCGATATGCCCAGCGCCTCCTAGCCTACAGCTACTCAGGTCGCAAGAACAGCTCTGATATACTCTCTCGACTCGAGTTCTTCTTCATCTGAAGTATGAAAAATAATATCAAGGTCAACCTGGGGTGTTGGTTGGCGGCACAGTTCAAGACCATCTTGCCAAAAAAGAACAAATACTTGATCCTCGGGTCCTACATTACACACTTGGTAGTACAGCTGGGGGTTCTTAATTAACAGGATCTCGACCTTCATTTGACATGTGAAATGGAATTCCTGAGTGTAGAGTACCTGGAGAGGATGGGAGTTCTTGAGTACGTCGATGGTTTGTACCCGTTCACTCCCTCGGGGCCGTCTCGCGTTCCCCCGCGCTCCTCGTTTGCCCGTTCGTCCCCTACTGGCGATGAGGCCGGCCCATCTACCTCCGCTCCGCCTCCCCCACCCCCCAGGGGCTGTTGACTGGAATTAATTTCAGACTCAAGTTCAAAATTTGGAGGCTCAGATGACCAACATCGATGCTAACGTGCATAGCATGACGCAGAATTTGGCAGCTCTCATGCATCATGCGGGTCTTACGCCTCAATTTGGTTATCACCCACCACTTTGACTGACTTTAGGGAAGTGTTGTTGCCCTTTCTCCTACTTTTGATGTTTATTTGCTACATTGAGGGCAATGTATCGTTTAGGTGTGGGAGGGATCAGTTGGAGTGCTAGTTTTTCTAATTTTTAGATGTTTTTCCTTTATTTTTAGTTTGTTATTTGTTTATTTTCATTTAGTCTCTTTCTTTCTTTTTAGTGATTAGCTCTCATGTGAATGCCGGAGTTTGATGTTGGATTGTTGACTCTAATTCTGCTATTGCCAAGTTTTAATAATAAAAGTGTATCCAGTTAATGTGGTTGAATCCAAAAATATCTCTTTGGTGAATATCGGTGATTACTTGACTCTTGTGATTTCTTTGTTAGCTTTTCTAGGCATAGGAAATGACTATTGGCATTTGAATGTGAATTGGTCCAATATTGACTTTAGTTCTCCATGTTTGGCAATAATAAGGCTAGTTGCTCATATTTTTGTTTTTAGCGGTGTTATTCTGCATTATTGTGTTATTTGATTGTAAATAAGGTTGACTGTACTCCACTATTTATTACCACTGAATAACTGGAGATCTTCACCTAAAGTGTCAATTCTCGCGTCAAAAAATAATAATTTCTATAAGTACGTGGTCGTATAGCGATAGGAGCTGAGTAACAGGCTTCTTTATCTAAAAAATATCGTAGTTCGCGTCAAAAGACTCCAATGACTAGAGACTAAGTCTTTTGTGCTATTTTAAAATAATAATAATAATAATAAAAGTGAAGGTTGTGTTAGTGTGTGATAGAAGTCAACTTGCCGATTTATGAAATTAATGTTGAGATTTTGGTTAATATTTTTCATTTGCTGATAAATGTTGTGTGCCATTCCTTTATCTTAGATTAGTTAACCTGGAATTGAAGGAGTTTGTGATTTAGAAACTAATCGGGGTGATGTTTCTCGGATTTTGATCACTGATACTTGATATATGATTTTTCTTAGTATCTTGGTAATATGGTAGATAGAGCAATAGTCATTGTCAAATATTGGTATTTGTTTACTGCTCTTATGCTTGAGGACAAACATGGTTTAAGTGTGGGGGAAATTGATAGGTTGTAATTTTATTATTTATTTTATTATTAATTTCCCCTATTACCTGACCCGATGTGGATTAATTATTAGATTCTATTCACTTTTAGTATTTTACATTTATTTCAGAGAGTAAAATGAAAATATGATAACAAGTGCCAATTTGACAGGAAAGAAATCCAAGTCACAGAGCTTATCCGAGGGGCATTGTTGGCAAAGAAAAACTTTTGCCCATTTTAATAATTGCTAAAGAGGAGAGGATAGCTGAAGTCTTCTTCTCCGCAAGGGGGGCCGCCGCACAGGAGCCAAGCACTAGAATAGATTAGGCATTAGATAAAAAATTAGATATAGCAGAGGATGAGCACTACCTTTGGATTGCTTTTGTTGACTTTTCTGTTGTTAGCTTTTGGGTAGATTTAGCTCACGTATGTCAAGAGCACTTGAAGACTTGAATCATGCTCTGTAGTCTTTCCTTTTGACTTTTGTTTTCCGTCCTTTTGTGGTTTTCCTCCCTTGCATGTTAGGAACAATCAAAAACCCAACTGGCAACTCTCTGTAGCTCGCTTTTCTTTGTGATTGGAACGGATTGAAATTTCCCAAACGCAGACATTGGCCGCGGCTATTGCTTCAGTTTTGCATGGATTTTTCGCATCAAACATGAACTAATTCCCTCACTTTAGTCAAGGAACAACTGAGACTTTAGTTCGCCTAAAAATTATGAGATCGATTTAATTTTATCTTTTTCTTTTATTTATTGGTATTTGCATATTCCTTGATTGCAGTACTTATGATTATTTAATTAATTGATTGTCTTGGATTCGGATAATTAGTTAACTTGATAATCTATTGTCAATTAGAACATTTAATCCGTAATTGTTTAATTGTCTTGAATTAGAGATAACTAGCATGATTAGATTTGTGTTAGGGGGATACGCGGACTAATCTGAAATAACCCTGGTAGTGCGTTATTTGGTTAGAATAGGACTCCTCTAATACGTAAAGCAATTGGGGAATTAAATCTTATGGGCGTACCTAGGATTATTTCTCAATTAGAGCAGTGATTAACGGGCGTATCTTAATCACCGACACAGTAAGGAGGGGTTGACTGTCATCGCTTGTTTGGCAGTTATAACTTATTTATTAATAAATAATTGAAATTGCGTGTGCATTGGTGATCAATTAGGTGAACCATTGCTAAAATTATTTCTTGACTAGACCTTTAATTATTATTACTCTAATTTTAGTGAATTGTCATTTAATTTTTAATGGGCCATTTTATTTTTAGTTGAATTGCTTTAATTATCATCCTTTACACGAAAACACCCTCCGTGTTACTTTGAATTTCAAAAGAGACAAATAGCCACAATCCCTGAGAATACGATCCTACTTGCCCTATCTATAAATTCATAATTATTTGTGAAAAAAAAGCCATCCCATTCGGGTATATCGGATTAAGCAAACTCTTCGTAAACATGGTGAATCAAGTAACCCATTGCACACCTAGAGCCCCTGTTCTAGTACTTCGAATCGGGTTTTGGTTATTTTAACTGGCAATTAGGTTTATTTTTATTATTGTACAGGTTTTGACAACCTGTCAGTATCGGTATTAGAATTTCTATTGACAATACAGTTTTATTAAATCTCTCTATCAGGTGGAGGAAAAATCAAAGTAGAATTTTCTGAGTTTTGGAGCATCCATGGCATTGCCTCCTTTTTACATGGCTAATTAGCTTAAAATAATTAAGTTTTTCGGTTTGCCCAATAGATGTTCGGGACTAAAGTGGTAGGGCTACTGATCAAGCTTGGAAATTTTGGACTTGAACCTCCCATATGTCATTACGTTTTCTTCATCACTACATTGTTTGCATTGGTATAGATGTATAGTTTTCTGCATGAATATCATTAGTGATACTTATTTCATTTTTTTCTAATATGGGTTGGATTGCTTTGTTTATCAAAGCTTGAATCAACTCAAACTCTGCAAGGTACAAGTTGACAACCATTTGAAGACCTTAAGCTTGCTAAAATTAAGATTGCTAAAATTAAGATTGCATCAACATAATGTAGAGCAATTAGTAAAAATTGCATTAAAAATGGTAGAAATTTTTAAAGAAGCAATTGGAGGGGAAAAGGAGCAGAGAAGCCATTTGAGGGGAACATGAATGTTGTGGTAGGGAAGAGCTTGTAAAGTGATAGTTCAATAATTATTAAACGACTTTTTATAGTTTTTGACTTTGGCACATTTATTGTAGAGGTGGAAAAGTGTATGGCCTTCTAAGCCCATTTCTTAATTTTTTGGAGAATTTTTTTTCTTTTGTTTAATTCATACATCTATATATGCATTGAATGAGGAAATGTTTAAAGAGTATGTATGCTGTATAAATACATATGCTTTTATGCTACAACCAATTTTTAAATTTTCTTTTTTGGTCCTAAATATGATGGAAAAACTTTTGCCTACTTCGTCATTAACTTTTAGATGTGCATGATCGATTGAACATAACATTTTTTAAACAATTGCTTCCATACTTAGATTCACAAGAAAAAACTATTGTTTCCAAACTTGGACCGGACCGTCTGGTCCAACTGGTCAGGCCGAGAACCAGCCAACCATCCAATTTGAGTCATCCTATAAAATCGCTTGACAAAAAACTCCATCAAATTCGATTAAAAACCTAATTAGATTGGAAATCAATAAAATCAATTAGAACCCGATTTTTTAAATTTCTATCTTGATGATTTTTTTTCCTTCCATCGATCTCCGACTTGCATAAAGAAAGAAACGAATTTGCAAATCGAAATTAGCAGAACAAGTCCATTATTTAAATTCTCTAAGCCCAATTCCATACAACTAGTTCTTGAAGATCTCAAATCAAGTAGGAGGAAAGAGGAAAAAAAAGGAGCAAAGAAGGGAAGAGAATAGCCTGAAACAAATTTACATATTTAGATTAGAAAAGCAATTCCATTATCTAATTCTCTGAGCCCAATTCCATACCGCTTGTTCTTGAAAGAATTCAAATTTGACAGGAGGGAAAAAAAAGAAAAAAGAAAAGAACAAAGAAGGGTAGAGAAGAGAGAGAAGGGAAAAAGACAAGAAAATAACAATAAAAAGAGAGAGTTTTCATATGTGTATACATGTGTGTGATAAAAGAAAGAAAAGAATCTTGGAATCGAGAAAGAAGAAGAAAAAAGAAAAATTGGAGAAGGAACTTGGGCTCTGTATAAGAGAGGTGATGGCTGCATAAGAAACTAACAGGCAAATGGATCTAGATTTGACATGTATTAGCTTGGAATGCCCTACAACTTTTTAATAGTTTTATTTTGACCCTTTCATGTTTTAACAAAGTGCAAAATAACATGTTACACTTCTACCTATAACTTTTAAAATTTTTTTAAATGGAATCCTTTTGGACTAAATCTAAACTCAAAAAATATGTATCTAAAGTTATAAACAACCAATTTAAGTGGAACTTTTATGTGATGTATTAATAGTATAATATTAGTATATATTTATGACACATTTATGATGCCACCTGGTTTGAACTTCGAGCTTGCTGATCATACCTATTGATTCCTGACCCATAAACTCCATTTAGTCGCAACCCAGTCTAAGTTTCAAGACACTGGAAAAAATTGGAGTGTAAAAGCAAAAATAATACTCATTGTTTGAAGCAGTTTGTGGTATCAGTGATTACAGATTTTACTGACGTGTAATTATCAATATTACCGATTCTATTTATTTATTTTACTTTAATTGGTTTCAAATGCCGAAGCTATTACTCCTGCAAATGGATTTACATCTATATTGATAGGCAGTAAAATTCGTTGTCTTATCCTGCTGACACTTTATTCTTATTCATTTTTCTATTAGTTCATGTTTTGTTATGTAGTAACTAGGATAGAACTCTGCTATGGTGCATAGACCAAGTTGCTAAGCATTAAACCAGAGATGATGATAGCTATAATATAGTCTGGTAGATGAGGGCTGCATAGTTTCTTCTGCTTGTCTCTTTTCATCTTTAATTCTACCCTTTCCTCCCACTTATTTGGCATGTGAACATGTTAATTTTCTATATATAGCTATGCATCTTCGACGCATGTTGTTATCTTTGTTCTATTTGGAAGGCCTGCATGAGTGACTCCTATTATGACAAAGCGGTTATGTTGACATGATTGTGGTAAGTGAAGGCAAAACCTTTATACTTGCAATCCACATTTTTACTAATTTATGAAAAATATCAGAGTTTATCTTATATGCATTGGTAGTGTATACACAATCATTCTTAAATACATGCCATATATAAAAGAAGATGATATTCATACTCAAATTGGAATTAAGTGGCATACATCTAAGGGTAAAAGTATATACACTGTCAATGTATACAAGATTAATTCAAAATATTATACATTAACCAATTTGTTTTCTTCTATTTTGTGTGTATTATATCAATCTTGAAAATGCAATTCCTTTTGTAATATATTTTACATTCTTCTACTGGCCTTCTCTTCTTATT
This sequence comes from Coffea arabica, assembly GCF_036785885.1. Taxonomy (NCBI): domain Eukaryota; kingdom Viridiplantae; phylum Streptophyta; class Magnoliopsida; order Gentianales; family Rubiaceae; genus Coffea; species Coffea arabica. The sequence goes on along the minus strand of NC_092316.1, from coordinate 47,594,854 downwards.
GTTTCAGTAGGGTCTCAAATACAACGTAGTTTTTTCTTGTGGTTTAAGGTCAAACTTAACTAGGTACAATTTCAGGCATTAATGGAAGGAAAAAAGTGTAGTTTTAGTCCTCTATATTTAGACTCTGTGTAGTTTTAGTCTTTAAAGTTTTAGCAAAAGTAAATATGGTTCTTAATGTTTAATATGTATCTAGTTTTAGTTCTTAAGGTTTTGGCAAGAACAAATTCAGTCCCTAATGTATCCAATTTAAAGTAGATTTAGCACATTTGAAGAATTTTTCCGAATTACTTCACGTCTAATCATGTGTCTGTTAAATTAATTTCAAAATAAAGAAGAAAAATAATATTTAGCTTTAAACAACAAGGACTAATGATTCATGTGCTAACTAATTAACTAGTAAATAGAAGTAAAATTTTAATCTAAAAAGCTAAAGCAAGTCGGAGCACCTAGTTCATCGGTCCAGAACTTATTTTCACTTCCTATCCCCATGGGCCCTAAGCAAAAAATACATAGTTTTGGTTTTTTGATTTTTTGGTCTCCACGAGGTTGCTCTCTTGTATATTTAATTAAAGCTCCAAAAATAGCTAATGGTATTTCTAAGCTGCATCTAAGTTATCCTTTTTCTCCAAATTTGGAATTGTTAATTGCCCAAAATAATTTATTGCAAGAGAAAAGTTTCTTGCTATTACATAAATCGGAATAATTAGGTTGAATAGGTCAAAATAATTTATTGTAAGTGAAAAGTTTTTATTTGGTTTAGTAACTAAAGTTGAAACTCTAGCAATTATAGGTTATAGATTCAAATCCTCTCTATCCCTCTTGGCTTCTTAAATATGTATATGTGTGTGTGTGTGTATAGGCAATTAGAGGTTGTAGAGTCAAATCCCCTTTATCCCTCTTGACTTCTTAAATTTTCCCATCCTTGCTCTCTCTCTAATGCGAAACGTAATTAGGACTTCATGGGATGCAATATCAGACCATGACCAGTCCTAAGATCAATACTATATCCTATGCCGATCATTGTTGGATTAGCTTTTTATTTTTTTTGTTTCTTTTCCATTTTTTAGTTGTAATTCCTTTTCCTTTTTAGTTTAGAACTTCTTAACTATATATAGGTACATGGCAGGGTTTGTTTTATTAGAGTTTTGATATATTATATAATTTTCAACTCAATTGAGTTAGGATTTATTCTTATTCTTAAGCAAGCTCAAGTAGAAGATCTTGTTGATTCTTATTGGGTTCTGGTTTGAATCCTAATTGTATGTTAGAGTTGATCATGAATCACCCTTGGATCACTTCTTTGAATTAATTTGTGAAATTATTCCATTAAATTTGCTTTTGTTGTTGCATCAATTGGCATTAGAGTCAGATTCGCTTGTTCTTGAATTATTACCAATGGTCGGTGATAGGTCCAACGATGAACCTTGTGCCCTGAAAATCGAGATTCAAATTTACAGTGAGCACTTGGATCATTTGAAGCATGATCAAAATGAACAAAGGACCCAATTGGGTCGTATACCAGCAACTTTGGATTCAGTTATTCAATCTTTGGATTATATGGGTATTCCGGGACAAAACAGACAATGTGATCGGGATGAGAGGTTGGCTCTTGACTAGAACTGAGTCAGTGATGAACAAAGAAGACCTTGCAGTGACCAACCCTATGGGGTGAGATTCGTCAGGGAATGAAACCCTAGTTGCTTTTGGCTAATAGCCCTAATCATCGAGGTTTTGAACATCATAAGTGAGAAGTTGAAAATTTTAAGTTAAAAGTGGTTGTCCCATCTTTTAATGGTGATTTGGGTATCAAGGAATTTTTGAATTGAATTGTGAAAATTGATGGATTCTTCGACTACATGGAAATCCTAGAGACTCCTGGAGACTTGACAAGTCAAACTCATGGCTTATCGATTGAAGGGTGGAACTTTATCTTGGTGAGAACAATTGCAAAATCAAGGGCATCGCCTAGGAAAACATATTGTAAAGACATGAATCAAGATGAAGCGTCTTCTGACTACTAGATTTTTACCGCTAGATTATGAGCAGTATATATTTTTGCAATTTTAACATAAGATTATTCATGAATATTATTCGGAGCTTTTGCACCTACTTTCCTGCAACAATTTAATGGGGACCGAGATATGACTTGTCTCGAGATTTCTTGATGGATTGAGTTAGTTAGTTTGGGCAGGAATTGGTATTCAACCGATTCTTCCATTGTCAGATGTGAACAACCTAGCCTTGAAAGTTGAGTTTAATTTGGCATGGAAAAGAAATGCAAGGAGAGGGAGTTCAAGAGTTCATCAAACCAACAACTGAAGAAAAGTATTGGCCAACACCGAAAGTTCTTCAAGACAGATATAGGGAAGATAAAATGCCAGTAGGTGAAGTAAAGAGAGCTACAAAGAAGGCCAATACCAATCCAAACCCTCCACGAAATACTAAAACTAGCACAAATCCCTATGATAAGCCAATAGGGGATAAGTGTTGGAGGTGTTAACAACCTAGGCACCATTCAAATATTTGTCCATAGCAATGATTTGAGAATTTTACTGAGACTATTATAGCTATAGACAAAGGAGAGGAGGAAGAAGAAGAAGATAGATGACAAGGAGGAAGAATATGAACAGTTGGTGTATGTGATGCAAAAAATCGAGTCTAAGGTAGAGAAGGATATTGATACACAATGAGAGCAAATATTTCAAACCAAGTGAATATTTTCTAATTAACTTTTTGACCTGGCGGTTGATAGTGGTTGCTATGAAAATATTATTTCTGGTGCCTTGGTTGAACTACTGAATTTGCCTATTAAGAAACATCCTGAGCCTTACTTGATTGGTTGGATAAAGGATATGCAACCTATTAAATTAGGTGAGAGATGTTTAGTTCTTTTATCCATATGTAAATATGACAATAATAGCATTGTGTGTGATATTGTGGATATGGATGTCTGCCATGCATTGTTTGGAAGACTATGACAATATGATCGAGATGCAACTGATCATGGAAGGGAGAATGTCTACCACTTCATCAAGGATGATAAGAAGATTGTACTAGTGAAGGGCACAATCTAAAAATAGCTCATATGATGGATCATAAATTATTAACTTTTTTTACTACAGTTTGAGATTTCAATGCAGGTAATGACAAGAGTGGTGTTGAGGCGAATGAAATTGTTCCTCCCAATATAATTGAAAACAAGTAGCTACAACTTGAGAAAGATAATCTGCACCCTAGCAAACCTCCAGATTCAACTGCAAAGGAATTGGTGGCATTCGGACGTGACAATTTTCTCAATCTGAGCTTGGTGGATTTTAAAGCAACGGTTACTGAGGAAAAGCCTTCTCAAGTACAAACTTTTGTTTTGAAAAAAAAAGTATAGACTTTTGTTGTTTGAGAACTACAGTCCAAGTTTATTTTGACAATGGTGGATGGTGGGATTATTGCTTTTGAAGTTTTACTTGAATTGGCGCCAAAGGAGTTCAAATTTCCCTTGATGATCTAGTTTATGCTTGTATTCAAGACCTTTCAACTTCGAAGGAGAGTCGTGGGATTGCTTGCTCATGGGAGCTTGAAGGTTTCTTTGGAGGACTAATACGAAACGAAATCAAGACTTCATAGGAGGCAACATCATACCATAACCGGTCCTAAGACTAGTGCCATGTTCATCATCGGTCATTGTCTGATCAGCTTTTTATTTTTCATTTCTTTTTCTATATTTAGTTGTAATTTCATTTGTTTTAGTTTACAGCCTCTTCACTATATATAGGGACGTACTAGGGTTTGTTTTATCAAACTTTTGACATATTATATCAATTTCAACTCATTTGACTTAGGATTTATTCCTGTTCTTGAGTGCACTCAAGTAAAGAATCTTGTTGATTCTTTTTAGATTCTAGTTTGAATCTTGATTGTGTGTCAGGGTTGATCATATTCTGCATTAGGCTTAATTGTGAATCACCTTGAATCACTTCTTTTGGTTAATTCATGAAATTAATCCGTTAAATTTGCTTCCACTATGGCATCACTCAACACATACTCTCTCTATATGAATGGATTTACCTTTTGTTTTATTTTAACAAGAGGCTAGGAGTTCGTATTGTTGCTCCTCATGATACTTGCCGGAAATTTGTATATTGCATGTGAGTCACCTTTAGGTTAAAATATTAGATATCAAAATCTTCTGAAATAATACACCATCCAATTTCTTTATGTTTGTGGAATATTTTAAATGCTTTTGCATCTAGAAATTAACTAAAATAATGACAATTCATGGAAGAATCCCCAAAAAGGTCATCAAATCAGACATTGGTACAGTAAGCTTCTCTTTGCTTTTGGTTGATAAAAAAACTTATCCTTAATTATATGCGATTAGTCAAATTAAGGCAAAACTATGCAGTATGAGATAAGTAAAAAACTCGAGATGTCAATTGATCAAGTTATTATAGAAATAATTGATTTGATGGTCGACATTATGTATGTGATTTAGTTATGGTAATGTTTTAGAATTTAGAAATGAAAAGGAATTCTAGTTTCTCTTCACACGTATATAGTTGTTAACCCTCAAAAGGAGTATTAAAACAACTTTCATGTATATAAGAAGTGTAAAACTTTTCCACAAATTTAAGGAATTTGAGAAACCCAATACAAATGGTCACCCTCTTTTCTAATCGAAGCTTAGTGGATGGCAAGTTGCCTGACCATAATTGGGAAACCTTAGTGGATGGTATTCTTTGAGTTTGATTTTCTTCATGATGCTGGTGGGTAGTTGCCATTGTTATCAAAGCTGTACAAGCAAATTCCAAATTTTCCAACAGATGTGTTGCATTTTGGGTCCATATTGATCAGAAGATTGACCAATTTAACTGTCAAATTCTACAAATATTCATTGGGAGTTGGATCTAACACTAAGTACCTAGAAACCTCGAAATACTATTGGAACAACAATGCAATATATTTATTTCTTAGTGGCCTATGAAGTGTAACGCAAATTGGACTTGGCCCTTCAATGAGCAATCTATCTTAGGTCATCTATACTAGGCTTTACCACTAAGGTCTTCTACTTATTCTCATGTGGCCTAAGATGTATAGGTCTTTCTACATGTGTGACAAAATTATCAAATTGCAGTTCAAAGTCCATTGTGCCTATTGATAAGAGAGTGCATTTTTATTGGTTTTTTAAATTTTATTGGGTTGGGTTGTAATTTACCATTTTGAATGGTGGCAAGGAAGAACTAAGTAATTCATTATTTGGAAAAAAATCTATCTTGACCATTCTCTAAGTACATTTTTCAACAATCTTTTTTTTTTTAATTATACCACGAATGAATTACAATAAATATACAAAAAAAAATTTCCAAATAACTCAAATCAAAAGGACTAGCAAATTCTCATTATAACATGATGTAGAAATGACTCTCAACCATGGCTAGAACAATTTTCAAGAATGAAGTTTTTGATCTTTAGAGCAATTGAAGCTTTGGGAACTCAAAAGCAAAGCAAATGCAAAAGTACAATGGGTGTTGAGACAAACTTGACATATAGATAGGGGATCCATGAAGAGAAAAAAAAAAGTGATGTTTAATTCATTCACGCAAAATAAGAAGAAGTTCAAAGAACCTGCCATTTTCCTATCTTCAAACTAGAGATAGAGAGGGAAAAAAAACCTTGAGAATTGCATTTCTCTATACGTTATTAGCCATCATTTGTGCTCCCTTGTGTGACAACATAGGGATAATTTTAGAAACCTCTCTTGAGATTTCTCATAATATCACTTAGCACTCTTAAGATTTCTAAAATTTCTCTTGCTTCCCTTAGATTGATATTTTTTTGCAACATTTTAGCCCCTTTGGGTGAAAAGTAAGAGAGATAAAATTTTAGTTCCAATATTACCCTTATGTCATCCTATTTATGAAAATTAGATCAAAAACAAAAATTAAAATAAGGGTAAAATATAAAGTTACAAATATCTAGAAATTGCCTATGACCTTTTTGCAGAAAAAATAGCATAGACAATTTTTTGATAGTAGCTCATAAGATCATTATTTATTAATATTTTTAATATTAGCTTATTTATAATTTTTTTTCTATAAACAGGCTTTATATGCAAACCACACATATAAAAAATTACTTTAATTTTGAATTTGAGTTGAATTACATCATATATTAAAACATACTTCCTAAAAATATTGCTTGACTTCTTTAAATCTATCCCTCAAAATTTTCTAATTTACTTACGAAAATCCTTTTAAGTAATTAATGCTACTAAATTAAGTAACCAAATGTCCATTCAATATTAGTCCATATTGCTGCCCTACCACCACTTGAATAAGAGAAATATGGGCTGATATTGAATGGACATTTGGTTATTTTTTGTTTATATATTTTGGGTTAAAAATTCTCTTTTTGTTTGGCATTTTGGTTAAATAATTATTAGAAATGCAAGGGTAATATCATCAATTTGTTACTATTGAAAGAGATATATATCTAATTTTATCAAGTTGAAAAGGGAGTAAAGTGAGATTTTAGAAACTTTAAGTGTGCTAAGTGATATTAGGAGAGAACTTAGCAGAGGTTTCTAAAATTATCCCAACAATATATGCAGTAACAAAACCTTGGATTATTGATCATAAGTAGATCCCTGGCATGCAAACATTAGTGACAGTTGAATTGTATTTTTCATTTTCCCATGCAGTAAACTCAATTGATAGAAAAGAAGTTGTATATAATTGTACATAATTGTAATAATATTTTTCACTCTATAAGCTTTATGCTCCTAAGTGCAACTGTTCAGGCAAATACGTCGTTGTTAAGTTTGTATTGCAATTTTCTTCAAAAAAAACTTTTATGTTTTACTTGACTACATTTTTTAATTATATTTTTACCTCACATATATCAAATTGTTATAATATATTTTTCTACTAAAAAACAGAAAATAGCAATCCAAACGAAAGTATGGGCATCCATCAAGGGAATCTTTCAATTGCACTAGCTCCTTACACATGAAAAGTCAAAATGAGCACTAAAGAAAAACCGAAGTCACTATTAGTTCAATTATTTCAATGCCCAACTCAACCTGGTGCTACAAGGAAGGTACCAATGTAACAAAGTACCAAGTTTCATTTGAATATTTCTAATTATACTCAATGAAATGTTATGTGAGAAAGAAGCTCCAAAAAAATATTAAAATAGAGGAAGGAATACCAAGATCCCTCCACTTGAGAAAGAAGCCCTTGAAAAATAAACTAGTGGCATTTTTGTGAAGGAAGGGATTTCTTTTTTAGAAAATTTTTCTATTGTGTCTAAGAATGAGGTTTGATCAGAAAAGCTTAAACATTTGCCAACTATAATTCATGCAATGTAATGGAAAGGTTGACTAAGTTGAACTAAGAAGTTGGAGATCCACCAATAATCTAAAGTTATCTTAGGGCAAAAGGTTTATCCTTCTCCTTTCCACCACCAAAAAAAATGAAAAAATAGCTAGTTGGTATTACAAATAGTTTTCTCTTACAAGAATCATTGGTGTCATCTAAATGGTTAGGAAAGGACTCTTGTGTTCTCTTTGCTATTAGATTTGAACCTAGCACGTAGTTTTCTCCAGTAAAAGCCATTGGGGTCAGCTAAGTAGTTAAGAAATGACCTTATATTCTCCTCGCTATCAAATTCAAATTCGAATCCTGTGTTTGATATTTATCAGTTGAAAAAGTGTGGGGAGAGGAGAGAGGGTAAAAAATAAAGGTAATTTTTTCTAGCAAGCAAGTTTGTTTTGGGTGTCTAGATACAAGTTTAATTTGAAATTTAAAATAGATCCTTCACCTTTAAGTAAATTCTTGAAATGCTAATTGCATTTACACCAATGAGAGTATTTTATGATCCGAAAACCATAGATGAAAAATACTAAAATATAGTCATTACCAAAACAAAATCCAAAAGTTCACTCCAATTTGTCATTCATGTAGAGCTCATCCAACTATATTTACTGAAAAAATGTCAATCGGAATGTTTTGATGACAATGTTACAGAGTTCAGAGACGTCGATAAGGGTATCGAGAAGATTTATCTTTTCTATTTAACAGCCGTCCACCCTGGATGATTATTGAGAGCAATGTAGTGGAGTATGTTCAACTAAAATGCTTGCCTAAGCCTATGCAAGAATTGAAGTGCAAAAGTATTAATATTTTTAGCAGTACAACTGTCTTTCACACAACAAAATAAGACTTATGCTCCCCTTCTTTCTTGTAGATTGATAGACAGCTATAACGTCATTAGGAGCCTCCAACGCCATGATGTATTTATTGCTTGGGAAGTCATAGTCCAATGACACAACTTGGAACATGTGCTGCAACTAACCCCATTGCTGATGCATTGCCTCGACACCATGGAGTTGACCGTACAAGTTAGCATTAGCAGCACCTACATTTTGCATAACTGATTGGTAGACAGCTATAACGTCCTTAGGAGTCTCCAATGCCATGATATATTTATTATTTGGCAAGTCATAGTCCAATGATACAACTTGGAACATGAGCCACATTTGACACCATTGCTATGGCATTGCCTCAACAGCATGCAATTGACCGAGCAAGTTAGCATTAGGCCATTAGTCGCACATATATTTTGCATAGCTTGATCAGTCGGATGAACAGTTATAAAATTTAATGTAGCCAAAAACTCAATGTGACGACGGATCAACCGGTCTCTAACAACACTAAGTTGTTTACAAGCAAAATCAAATGTGACCGCAAGGTTGTTCAATTCGTCCCAAGTGATTGGCATGGTCAATCCTAAAAAAAAAAAAAGAGGTAGAATATCTGAAAAAAATAAAAAATTTATTTTTCAAATTGCATAAAAATAATTTAAAATGATTATAATAATTACAAATGATTGAAATGATTACTTATTTCTAATTAAACATAATTAAAAATGCATTGAAAATAGTTTTATTCCTAAAAATTTGCTGATTTCATAAATTTCATAATGTTAAGTGTATGAAAAAATGTGAGAGAAATAACGAAACCAAAAGTGAGAGAAAGTGGATTTGTTTTAAGAAAATGATGAAATTAATCTGAGAAAACAATCGGAGAAGACGAATTGACAGAGCTACTATTGCTAGTGACATGAGTAATAGAAGTAAAGAAAAATGAGTGAAAGAACTATGCAAACATTAGGAATTAAAACAAATTTTATTCCTGAATTACCTAAAACTTCACAAATAAGTTTGATGAAAAAATTTTCATAAATTTCATAATGATAAGTATGCAAAAATTTCTGAGAGAAATGACGAAATCAGAAGTGTGCGTGTGAGAGAGAGAGAGAGAGAATTACAGTGAGAAAATGATAAAAAATTGATTAGAGAAACCAATTGGAGGAACTGGAGAAGAGTTGATGAAGCTACTGCATCTCGTGAGATCTGTAAGGAAATAAGATAGAAGAAGTACTATACAACTATCAGTAGTTAAAAAGTTTGTATCTTTGAAAAGTAGATTTATCAAAAGAGTCATAAATTTCATAATTTCATAATGCTAGAAAAAGTGTAAAAAAAATATGAAATCAAAAAAGGGGGGGAGAGAGAGAGAGAGAGAGAGAGAGAGAGAGAGAGAATAGATTTACCTAGAAAATGAAAGAAATTAATTAGAGAAAATCCATCAGAAAAGCCAAAGAAGAGTTAATGGAGCTATAGCTTCTCATGAGATCAGTATGGGAATGCAGAAATGATAGAACTATGCACATATCTCTGTCTGTGTGTGCAAAAGTGTGTGAGAGAGAAAGAGAGAAGGGGAAAGAGAAAATTAGCGAAGAAGGAACGGCGAGAGAGCAGAGATTTGTGCGGGAGAATTGGAGGGAGAGTGAGATATGTTTGTGCGAGGATTTTATTGTTGTGTCTGATTGCAGAGCTCGGGGTGGATTCAATGAAATGTGTTTCCATCATTTCACATGAATGTTAATGATAAAAGATGTAAAATATGTTAAAATATATATGCTAATGCTAAAAGATATGAAATATATATATATATGCTAAAATATGTTATGTTTTTTGAATTATTTCTATCAGTTATGAGGTCCATTATTTCACATGATTAACAAAAAAATTTTATTATTTATAATTGAAAAAAAAAACAACTCTTAGGCAATGTTGATAATAATCAAAAGGAAATGATTTTGTTGGAAAAACAAGTAAATTAAAACAAAGAAAATCATTTCTAAACATATTATTTGGATTACATATATAAAGAAAAGAAATTTTGGAAAAAAAGGGAAAGAATAGATTATGTGTAGTTATAATTTATTCATAACTTAATAATAAAAATCTAATTGTAAACATATTTTAAAATTTTACTTTGCTATGTGTATTTCCGTATTCATCTTATTATTCTTATGAAAACATTATGAAATAATAATATCTCAATGGGATCTTTAATATTTTTTAGGAGAAAGAATTACAAGAACTACTAAAATATAGAAAAAGAATTTTAAAATGTTTAAAAATTATCATTCTAAAATTTAATGTTCAAGATTTTCAAATTTTGTATTCCAAAATATGGTTAATTTAGTACAAGTGGCTCAAATTATGTAATATTCCTAAGTTGTAAAGGTAATAAAGTCATTTGACCATTGATAAGGTAAGCACTGGACTTCAAATGGTTGATAAGCGATGTAAATGATATTTTTAAAAGTTCAGGAAGGGCAACAAAACTATTAGAAACCTCAGAATAGGATTCTGTAATTATCCCTTTCTTTAAAACGTGTCAATGGTACAATTATTAAACCTTGATCGATTGGACGGTTCGGCCACCGGAACGGATTGGGTTGTCATTCTGACCATAATGTTCTTAAACTAGGTTGGCAAGTGAACTAGTAGAGCTACCATTCCCGGTTCAACCATTCAGTTCTCCAGCTCACTAATTTTAAAATTTTTAAAAATTAAAAAACTGAACCATATGAACTTTTATATTAAAAGAACAGAAAATATCTTGGGAAAAAATACATACCATAAACATAAAAAACCTAAATAAGCAAGAAAGAAATAAAACAAATACGTATATATAACTCTTGAGTTATTTAACTTAATCTAAGTTTAGTTTTTTTAAAAAAAATTTAGGACTTCTAATATCTTAGTCCTCAACTTTAGCAACTAAACCAATACTTTATCGACCTAATTTTAGTTAATTATCTTAATCAACTAGTAGATTATCAAATATTGCATGTGGAAGGGTTTTTGAAAGAGATTAATTGGCTATGGTGGCAAATAGGGGTTTTATAGAGTCAAGTACAACTAGAGAACCATCCTATTCGAGGTTGACTCAACTAAACAATAGAGGTACTCAAGTTCGAGCTCAATCAAGCATGCTTGATTAAATTAAAAAAAATTTGACCAAAAAATTTCAATAATGCATGTGCAATTATAAAAGCCAAAATACTTGATTGCTATTCAAATAATAAAAACAAATTATCCATGTCTAAATGGAAATAGTAATTCCATCAATAACAAATTGAAAACTAAAGACTAAAAATTTTGTGAATATAAAACACTAAAAATAAAAATTAAATAATGCTAAAAGTGAACAATGAAAAAAATAATCAATGAGACTCGCTAGCATAATATTTTAAAGTTCGAATTCGATTCAATTTGCTACTTGAGTTTTTCTCGGGCTGAGCATCGAACTATTTCCAATTAGGTTGACTCACTTCCATCCTTAAGCAGCACTGTTAATTTCTTCTCATGGAAAGCTTAGTCAGCAGATATGCTCGTTGACTATTTAGATCATCAATAGGAACAGTGGATTATTTCCTTTCTTTTTTTTTTTTTTTTAACTTTAACGCCTATTCTTTGTCTTTGTGGTTTTAGGTAGTTTTAGTTCGGCTTGACTTCTGCCGTAGGTTGCTTCTCCACATATACATCATGCAGGTTAGTTTTACACTTTTACCAGCATTCTGTTTTGATTTTGTTAGTCTTGAATTTTTAAGCTTTTTAGCATATGTTTTATTGCTTTATGCTTAGTTGGAAGCGAAGGGAGTTTCACTTGTTTGGAATTTCGATTTTAAGACTCTTTCTCATTTTGTTACTTTCAACAACTCCAACTATTGAATGATTCTATCTGTAGAATTGTAGTCAAGGAAGAAACAGGAAATAGACCATTGTCTGTTATTGTTATTTAGGTGGTTTTTGCCATTCTAAGCATTTGATCTCTTGTATGAATCTGCTCAAAAGCAAGCTAAGTCCATCACCTGTAACTAATAGCCAACAAAAATTTACCCTTCATGAGCTATCCTAGTAGCACAACAATCCAGAAATTAAAAACCTCACATTACAAGCAACAGTGCAATAAGGCCAACTAGCAGTATCTTCTTGATGCTTACAAAGGATAAAAAATGGTCTAATAGTGTAACCATTAGTAGTGTTTCTTGCATGAAACTAAACTTTGCATGTACCTGAAAGATAACAAAGGGGGAAACTTGATTCCCATGGTTGACATAATTTGTAGCAAAAGGACAGCAAAAAATATAAAATCTATCAACTCATACTACTACGTACAGCCTAAAGATGACTAGTACCGAATTCAAAAACACCTAAGTTAGTTTGTCATTTGTCCCCAATCAAACTTGATACACAAGTGTGTTTGGATTGTAAATTATTTGAAATATTTTTGCTGTAGTATTTTTTGTGATGTGATGTATGTAAGATAAAAATGTGTATTGAAAATTGTAATGGTGATGTAAGAAATATATTTGGGCAAATAATCTCCTGTCCAAACACTAATAACTCTGCATTTCACTCATTTTAGCTATGCTTGCAGCAAGTGGCCTACAGTAAGATAGCTTAAAATGCTTGGTTTTAGAGAAAACCATTTCACCCAAAACTTGAAAGAAAACTACACAACTGCTTTTACCTCTTCATTCAAGATCCTTAGGATTAAGCCAACTCAAATGTTGAAGACATTTACAGAGAAAAGAAAGCAAGAACATTTGTTTAAAGAGACCTTCAAGGGTATAAAGTAGCTAACACAAAAAAATGCAGCATGTAAATCTTAGGAAAACAAAATAGTCAAACTATAAATCTCAGGCACAAACTTAAGCTTAGTCATGTAAATTAATTAAAAAATTGATGTATCAAAAAAAAAATCAATGCCTTTCTTGTAAACACTATCTAGAATTCAAAGCTCACAAAATTCTTAATTCATGCAATGGATGTGTCAAAATGTCCAAAAAAAAAAAAGAATCTATAATATCATAACTTCCATAATATCCACAAACAAATAAAAAATGAAGCAATTCTATGTTTCCATTGTGAGAATCTCAAAAATGATGATCCTGTTAATTAAAATCGTTGAATGCAAATGTCATGTTCCTTATTGAAATTCTAATATCACAAATGAGTAGCTTCTTTTGGCATAGATAATTCAATTACGTAAATACAAAGGTGACAAAATCATTAAAGAAGAAACATACAAACAAGGAAAAACACTAACATTAATCCCATTGTTAAGCTAATTCTTAACTCACTCAAATTTTAGACAAGGTGGTATGACCACTTACTTCACAAACCTAATGAATTTTACCTCCTTTGAGTTCTCGATCATAATGTATATCATTTTTTTAATTATTTACTCCCAATGCATATAGGTAATGTTAACTATGTCGAATTATCTAGGCAAATCTCATATGTAGTACTTAATCTATGAAATGTATATTCATGAAAACGTATCACAGAGGGTAGAAATTCAAAGATAAAAATATTTCAAGTAAAAATATTAGGTTGATGTAATAAGATTAGTGTGATTGTGTTGTCTTAGTTACATGTTCTGAGTTTCTTTTCATATTAGATTGTGTTCCGCTTGTCTCAATAAACATTCTAATAGTGCACACATATGAATTTCATATGCATTAAGTGTATGACTTGGATCCATATCTGTCTGTGTAAGTCCCACAGACAACCAAGAGGGGGGGTGAATTGGTTTGATTAAAATCTTAACCAAGTTTATGCACTTTTTCTTTAATGAAAATTTACCTTCCTTTTTAGTAATGATCAACCAAGTAGATTAGAAGACAATAGCAATATTAATCAGAGAAGCAAGTATAGATAAGCAATGAAGATTTTATTAAACAGAAATGTAAAATAGAGAAACAAACCAAGTGTCTACCAAGCTTTACCCAAACTTGAAAACCAAACACTAGGAAGAGCAACTTCTCTTTGATGAACGAAGATCAACTAGATGTACAATGGAGGGAGCACTTCCTCCTTGTCCTAAGTCTCACTTAGTCAAGTTAGGAAGTTTTACAATCACTCAGAAAACCCTCAACAAAGCTACACTAAAGATCCTTTCAACCACAAAAGAAATGCTCAACAGAAATTCACACCACTTTAAAACAAATCTGCTTTGGAGACTATTTTCTAGCTAAAATATCTCACTAGATCTTGTAAACAAAGTGTGCAAAAGTCCCTACTTCGTTCAGACCAGTTTGATTTTAAAGGGATCCAGAAATGGGCTTCATCAATGCTTCCAACGGATAGAAGGCAGTTGAAGAGTCAACTAGCCGTTGGGACTGTCGGACGTCCGACGATCGAATCATCGTCCGAACCAATCGTCCGATGATAGCCAAGTTGAGGTTCGGACGTCCGATAAGTTCTTTGTCGTCCGACAGCACAGCGTCCGACCTTGGGCCGAGAGCTAGCAAGTTATCTTGGAATTTTTCGGACGTCCGATGCGGTTGATTAGCGTCCGATGGCAAGCGTCCGATCCTTCCGGACGTCCGATGCTTCCATGTGAGCGTCCGACGGTGCTTCCTTCCTGATGTTCTTTATCTTTTCGGACGTCCGACAGTTTCCTTTCGGCCGTCCGACCTGATTGTCCTGTTTTTGCTTCTCATTTTGGTTGTTTTACATTTCATGACATATTTGAACCTGATTCTTGGATAGACAAAAAACACTTGTATTTGAAGAAGGTTAGACAAATATTTCAAAGTACCAAGAATGACAAACTAGACATACTTAAAAGACAATATCTTTGATCGAAAACAAAACAATGACTAAATTCATTCATATTATTCCAATCTTGTTTGCCACATCCAAAGCAACGTAGTCAGGAGATAAACGAACATATGCTTTCTTTGTTCCAACAGACCTGATCAAAGTGTTCACTTTCTTGGTCTGTATAAACAAACTTTTGTGATCATCAAAACCAAGAATAACATTCTCCCCCTTTTTGATGATGACAAAACAAAAGTTTGAAATGAATTTTGATTGATTGCTGATTGCAATAAAAGCTCCCCCTTTCTAAATAGACTAGAACTCCCCCTTTCTTAGTGAATCATAAAAAATTTGAAAACCTCCCCCTCACTAGGCTGCCCAACCGAGTTCCAAAACATGACAATTAAGCAACTCACAACCAACATATTACCAATTCAATCCATCATCAAAATCCAAATTTAATTAAACCATCAATCAATTCATCATATCCAACATTATCAATCATCAATCAGATCTCTCCCCCTTTTTGTCATCACAAAAGAGCAAACCAAAAACATCCATCTTATACACAAATACATCTTATCCAAAATGTAAACCAAAAACAATTCATTCCATTCACATAAACAGAATAAACAAACATCACCAGTACTTAAACATCACCAATAACTTCCATCAAGATACTTAGAAACATCACAGAACTTAAACATAAACAAGAATATCCATTATATTACACCACAGTACTTAGATCATCCATCAAAACACACCAAAAGAAACTTAGAATATCCATAACATAACATATTCTAAAAGAGACAAACAAAATGCAAATGTCCTAAATGATGATCTACGTGGATCCAGGTGTCCTCCGAGAAAGCTGATATTGGTCGAGATCCTCCTCTTCAGTGTCTTCATCATCTTCAGCAGTTTTTACAATTGGTGCCTTGCCTTTGTCTGATGTGGAAGGGCCATGAGGAGTCACAGGAGTTGCTAGATTCGGATCTGAAACTGATGAACCTGGATCAGTGGTTCGAGGTTCTTTGTCATGTGAGACTTCCTCAACCACAGGTGGAGGAAAAAGAAGATTCTTTTTGTCAAGAAAGGCAGTTTGTTGCTCAGAAGACATGGTGAGCATTAGGCCATGTTCTAGAAGAAGAACATGCTGTTTGAGTTCATGAAGAAGCTCAATTACTTCATTACTGGAAGAGGAAGATGGTCTAGTGGCAGATTTCCTAGGGTGAATGGGAGTGAGTAAAATGGGTGAAGGATCATGTACAGTCTTGGACCTTTGTTCACTAGATGATGCCCCCTTATATGCCCACAGATTATCTTTAAAAACAAGATTTTTTCTTTCAAAATATGCTCTGGTAAAGGCATAAGAAGATGCTTCTTTTGGACACACACCTAGAATTGGAACTTTGTAAAAGTCAAAAATCTTTTGAAGAAACTTTCCATAGGAAAGTTTTCTTCGAGAGTCAGTAGCATAGCGAAGTAAAAACTTGCACATGACAAAACCAAAATCAATCCGAATTTTTTCTCGAAAACAATAAAAGAGATACAACTCCATTTTGTTTACATCAGTTCTGTGCCCATCAGTGGGCACAAGCAGGTTTGAAATGATAGAAAAAGCAATTAAATTCACAGGAGCCAGATCATTCAATTTAGCATCAGTAGGTGAGGAAAAACTTCTTTTGAAATAGGTTAACATTTTTGTCCCATCAAAATGATTTGCAGCAGTAGGAAGCTCTTCATAAGAAAAGAAATTAGCAACCTTATCTTTGCATGAACGTTCAATGGTAGTCTTTAGAATGGAATTTACAGTATCAGAATCAAAGATTAGGTCTACCCCATTTACCCTAGACATGATCTCAGTTTGGTCAGTTCCTTTCCTAAGGTTGGCAAAAAATTGATGCAGCATATCAGGGTAGTAGACATTTGGCATGGAAATGAGATGTGACCATTTCTGGAAAGCAAATAGATTCAGAATGGATTCTAAACCTATGGAGTGAAATTCAGAGGGGTTTACGGTTCTTTGAGGGATGACACCCTTCTGTGATATCCAGGCGTATTTGTCTTTTGCAGCATCATCAAAGAATGGAGGGAGAGGGACTGATTTTGGAGGCGGTTGAGAGGAGGTCCCCTGTCCAGATTCAGGCTGAGATGTGGGTTGTGGAGTAGGCCGTGACATTTGACCCTTGATAGCTCCCCTTTTGAAGCGTTTGGATGTCCGTTTGACAGTAGGAAGATCCTCATCCTCATCCCTGAGTGGATGCTTGCGTCCGGCAGTAACTTTTCCTCCCCTTAGATTCACCATTGTTCTAAATGTGTGGAATGGAGGATGCAAATGATGCACACAGCAGTAGGGAAGTGAATCGCACAGAAATTTTGGGACAAAAACACCTTGAACGAGATTTGACAGAGCGGTTATGCAAGAGTAGGGTTGTGAGGAAAATTTGGGGATTTGCGAAATGTTACTCAGTTTGGTGAAATGATCAGGAGAAATGAAACGCAAACGATGGGGAAATGTTTTGGTTGAGTCAATTTGGGAATGGTAGCTACAGAATGGTACGAATTTGAGAGTGAGGGAAGAGAGAGTTTTCGTCCGAGAGGAAATAGGATATGAAGAGACTGAAGCAAATAAGGAAGAAAGTTGATTTAAAAAATGAGCCGTTGCACTGTCGGACGGCCGACCGAAGTTGTGCGTCCGACAGCTGCGTCCGAACAGGCGCAATCTGGAAAATGACTGAAGAACATCATCGGACGTCCGTTCATCTTCTTTCGGACGTCCGAAGACCCAAAGAAAATTAAGATGATTTTTCGATTATTCCTAATTTTGATCTTAGATGAATGAACTGTTCTAATGGCAAAGCTTTCGTAAAAATATCAGCAAATTGATCTTTAAAACAAACATAATTTACACAAATTTCACCTTTTTGAACAAGATCACGAATAAAGTGATGCTTTATATCTATGTGCTTTGTCCTAGAATGATGAATAGGATTTTTGGTCAAATTGATAGCACTAGTATTATCACAGAATACAGGCATGCAGTCATACAACAATCCAAAATCATTCAAAGTGTGCTTCATCCATAGAAGTTGAGCACAACATGCCCTAGCGGCAATATATTCCGCCTCGGTGGTAGACAAAGAGATTGCACATTGTTTCTTGCTAAACCAAGAGACTAAACAATTTCCAAGAAAATGACAAGTTCCACTCGTACTCTTTCTATCCACATGACAACCTCCAAAATCAGCATCCGAATAACCATATAGAGCAAACTCATTAGATCTAGCATACCAAAGACCATAATCTAATGTACCTTTCAAATACCTAAAAATTCTTTTTACAGCATTCAAATGTGATTCTTTTGGACAAGATTGAAATCTAGCACATAAGCAAACAGCAAACATAATATCAGGTCTACTTGCGGTTAAATAAAGTAGGCTTCCGATCATACCTCTATAATGCTTTTCATCCACATGATTACCTTCTTCATCTTTGTCAAGTTTTGTAGAAGTGCACATTGGAGTTCCAACTTGTTTTGAGTCCTCCATGCCAAACCTTTTCAGCAATTCCTTGGTATATTTTGCTTGATTTATAAAAATTCCCTCAAGAGCTTGATGTATTTGAAGTCCAAGGAAGAAATTTAATTCTCCCATCATACTCATTTCAAATTCATTTTGCATAGTGGTGGAAAACTCCTTACATAGATACTCATTAGTAGCACCGAAAATAATATCATCAACATATATTTGCACAATAAGAAGGTCTTTCAACACATGATTAGTAAAAAGTGTGGTGTCCACAACACCCCTTTTGAAACCTTTTTCAATCAAGAACCCACTTAATCATTCATACCAAGCTCTTGGAGCCTGTTTTAAACCATATAAAGCTTTAGAAAGTTTAAACACATGACTTGGAAATTTTGTATTTTCAAAACCGGGGGGTTGATCCACATACACTTCTTGATCAATAAAACCATTTAAAAAGGCACTTTTAACATCCATTTGAAACAATTTGAAACCTTTGAAGCAAGCAAAAGCAAGAAGCATTCTAATAGATTCTAATCTTGCTACGGGAGCAAATGTTTCATCAAAATCAATTCCTTCTTCTTGTGCATATCCTTTAGCAACTAATCTGGCTTTATTTCTTACAACAACACCTTTATCATCCAACTTATTTCTAAAAATCCACTTTGTGCCAATGATAGGCTGATTTTGAGGTCTATCAACAAGTGTCCAAACTTCATTTCTCTCAAATTGATTAAGTTCCTCTTGCATAGCCAAAATCCAGTTTTCATCCTTTAAAGCATCATTGATATTTTTAGGTTCAAAAAGAGAAACTAAAGCAAAATTATCAATCAATTTTCTAGATGAGGAACGAGTGTTTACCTTCTCGGATGGATCACCAATTATAAGTTCTTTTGGATGATTTTGGCTGAATTTCCAAGCCTTGGGAAGATCTTTGAGTGGATCATCATTTTTGTCTTCATCTTCCACTTCTTGATCATTATGAACTTCATTTTCCATTTCAGTTGCTGCTGGTTTAGAACTTCCTTCATTCCCAATTGATAGCTTTTCCATTCCTTCTCGAACACCTACATCATCATCCTCACACAAACTTTTGGAATTATCATCATTGGCTTCATCAAATGTTATATGTATAGCTTCTTCAATCACAAGAGTCCTTCTATTAAAAACTCTATATCCTCTTTTATTTTCACAATATCCCAAAAATATTCCTTCATCAGATTTTTTATCAAACTTGCCAAGATGTTCCTTTAGATTCAAAATAAAGCATTTACAACCAAATACTTTGAAATAACCAACCGTAGGTTTCTTATCAAAAATCAGTTCATAAGGAGTTTTCTTCAAAATAGATCTCAAGAGAATTCTATTCATCACATAACATGCAGTGTTTACCGCTTCAGCCCAAAGGTATTTAGGCAATCTACATTCATTCAACATAGTTCTAGCAGCCTCTTGGAGAGTCCTGTTTTTCCTTTCTACAACACCATTTTGCTGTGGAGTCCTTGCAATAGAAAACTCATGAGTTATACCATTATAATCACAAAATTCTGGAAAACCACAAAACTTGAATTCGGTTCCATTATCACTTCTAATTCTAACAATTTTTAAACCAAGCAGATTTTGCACTTTAGCAAACAATGAAGTAAAATTCTTGAAGGCATCATCTTTATGAGCAAGAAATATCACCCAAGTGTATCTAGAATAATCATCCACAATCACAAAACAATATTTCTTACCACCCAAGCTAGAGATTTGAGTAGGGCCAAATAAGTCAAGATGCAAGAGTTCTAAGGGTTTTGAAGTAGATACACACTTCTTTGTTTTAAAAGAAACTTTTTTTTGCTTACCAAATTGACATGCATCACATATTTTATCCTTTTCAAAACTGATTTTTGGCAAGCCTCTAACTAGTTCCTTTTTCGAAATTTCCTTTAGTAAGTCCATGTTAAAATGACAAAGTCTTCTATGCCACAACCAAGGATCTTCATTTGAAGCTTTAAGACATTTTAAGCTAGAAGAATCAACTTTATCAAGAATCACAATATATATGTCATTAAACCTCTTTCCTTTTAACACAACATTATATTTGGAATCAAGTACAATGCATTCAAGCTTTTTAAACAACACATACAAATCTTTATCACACAATTGACTAACACTAAACAAGTTATAACCTAAGTTATCAACCAAGAGCACATTATGAACAAAAGTTTCACCATCCTTACCAACATCACCTATTCCAATTGTCTTAGCTTTCACATCATCACCAAATGTTACCTTTCCACTTGATTTTGATTTCAGCTTTATGAACAAGGAAGGATCACCGGTCATGTGCCTTGAGCAACCGCTATCAATGAACCATTTGGACTTGTTTGAGCATTTTTCCTGAAAAGAAAGGGTGTTTGGTACCCTTTTTAATTTTTGGGTCCATAATAGTTAGCATTGTATCTAACTAACCACATGCACTTCATCCCTTTGTTCAGATTTCTTTTCACATAGCAATTACCTTTCAAATGCCCTCTTTGACAACAAAAACCACACATAATGGAAGAGTCCTTAACATGTACTGGTTTGATATATCTCAATCCACCTCTTCTATATGTTGTGAACTCATGTGCAATTTTGTTGTGTGCAAATGTTCTTTGAAAAGTAGTAGGATGGGTAAATAACATGTTCCTTTTGCTAAACTCCTGCTTTCTTGCTTTCAGAGTCTCATCCAAGTTGTCCATTCTTTTTTTCAAATCACCCTGTCTTTCCTTCAGCATTTCACAAATATTTGTCTTTCTATCAAGCTCATCTTGAACATTACATCCGGCTCTTACAAGACTTTCATTGTCGGTCTTTAGTTGTTTATTTTGTTGAAAAAGACTTGCATTTTCTTGAATGAGAAAAGCCATTTTCTGTTTTAACTGCTTGTTTTTATCATAAGATTCCTTCAAGGCATTATGCAGCTTTTCAACAAAAGATTCAAGATCATCATCTTCATCATTATCACTTTCAGATTGACAGTGTGTGGAAGTTACCTCATTATTTCCAATAGCCATGAAGGCCATTTGAGCAGATTCTTCTTCTTCTTCAACTTCTCCTTCGGAGTTGCATTCATTCCAAGTAATCTGAAAATTGTTGAATCTTGGCTTTCGATCAGCTTTTCCATCTTTCATCTTCTTCATGGGGCATTCGTTTGCATAATGTCCAATCTGTCCACATTCGAAGCATTTGTCCAACTGTTTCTTGTTGAAATCTTGTTTACCTTTATACTTTGTGATAGATGGCTGATTCTGGAATTGATTGCTAGGTCCTCCCCTTCTAAACTTTCTTTTATTCAAGATTCTCTTGAAGCCTCTGATGATGAGAGCAAGATCATTATCATCACCATCTGAGTCTTCATCATCCAAGTGAGCTGTATCATCTTCACCTTGAGTAGTCTTTAGAGCAATGTTTCTCTTTGCTCTAGCATCCTCTTCCTCCTGCACTTTAGATTTCAGTTTCAACTCATAAGAGGTTAATGAGTTAATGATAGATTCAATAGGCACAGAACTTAAATCCTTAGCCTCCTCTATTGCAGTCACTTTATTTTCCCATTCTTTGCCCAAAGCATTGAGAATTTTCCTGTTCTTCTCTCCCAAGGTGTACTCTTTGCCCAACGCCTCGAGATCTTTGATCAAGTCAGTGAACCTGCAATACATTTTGTCAATATCCTCAAGAGGTTCAATTTTAAATGATTCATATTTCGTGACCAAGATGGCTTTTTTCTGTTCTTTCACATTGTCACCACCCTCATGGATTTCTCTTAGTTTATCCCACATTTCTTTAGCCGATTTGCAGCCTTTTACTCTGATTGATTCATTTGAATCTAGGGCACTATAAATAACATTCATGGCCTTGGCATTCAATGTGAGGT
Organism: Coffea arabica; assembly: GCF_036785885.1. Lineage (NCBI taxonomy): Eukaryota > Viridiplantae > Streptophyta > Magnoliopsida > Gentianales > Rubiaceae > Coffea > Coffea arabica. The sequence goes on along the minus strand of NC_092316.1, from coordinate 47,572,461 downwards.
TAGTTCTATCTTGAGCATTCATTTCAGCTCTCATTTTTGGCCGAAGCAACCCTGTATCTGCATCAAGAAAGTTAGCTTCATGCGGTCCTTCACTCACAATAAACCATAGTTCAATATCAATAGATTGTAAAAAGATAATCATCCGTTCTTTCCAGCTAACATAGTTAGAGCCACTGAACATGGGAGGCCTAGTAACAGATTGCCCCTCAACAAACATAGCATGACTGGTTGTCATCTTTACTCCAAGCCGTTAGAGCTTAATCTCAAGGAGACCAAGCTCTGATACCAATTGTAAGTCCCACAGACAACCAAGAGGGGGGGTGAATTGGTTTGATTAAAATCTTAACCAAGTTTATGCACTTTTTCTTTAATGAAAATTTACCTTCCTTTTTAGTAATGATCAACCAAGTAGATTAGAAGACAATAGCAATATTAATCAGAGAAGCAAGTATAGATAAGCAATGAAGATTTTATTAAACAGAAATGTAAAATAGAGAAACAAACCAAATGTCTACCAAGCTTTACCCAAACTTGAAAACCAAACACTAGGAAGAGCAACTTCTCTTTGATGAACGAAGATCAACTAGATGTACAATGGAGGGAGCACTTCCTCCTTGCCCTAAGCCTCACTTAGTCAAGTTAGGAAGTTTTACAATCACTCAGAAAACCCTCAACAAAGCTACACTAAAGATCCTTTCAACCACAAAAGAAATGCTCAACAGAAATTCACACCATTTTAAAACAAATCTGCTTTGGAGACTATTTTCTAGCTAAAATATCTCACTAGATCTTGTAAACAAAGTGTGCAAAAGTCCCTACTTCGTTCAGACCAGTTTGATTTTAAAGGGATCCAGAAATGGGTTTCATCAATGCTTCCAACGGATAGAAGGCAGCTGAAGAGTCAACTAGCCGTTGGGGCTGTCGGACGTCCGACGATCGAATCATCGTCCGAACCAATCGTCCGATGATAGCCAAGTTGAGGTTCGGACGTCCGATAAGTTCTTTGTCGTCCGACAGCACAGCGTCCGACCTTGGGCCGAGAGCTAGCAAGTTATCTTGGAATTTTTCGGACGTCCGATGCGGTTGATTAGCGTCCGATGGCAAGCGTCCGATCCTTCCGGACGTCCGATGCTTCCATGTGAGCGTCCGACGGTGCTTCCTTCCTGATGTTCTTTATCTTTTCGGACGTCCGACAGTTTCCTTTCGGCCGTCCGACCTGATTGTCCTGTTTTTGCTTCTCATTTTGGTTGTTTTACATTTCATGACATATTTGAACCTGATTCTTGGATAGACAAAAAACACTTGTATTTGAAGAAGGTTAGACAAATATTTCAAAGTACCAAGAATGACAAACTAGACATACTTAAAAGACAATATCTTTGATCGAAAACAAAACAATGACTAAATTCATTCATATTATTCCAATCTTGTTTGCCACATCCAAAGCAACGTAGTCAGGAGATAAACGAACATATGCTTTCTTTGTTCCAACAGACCTGATCAAAGTGTTCACTTTCTTGGTCTGTATAAACAAACTTTTGTGATCATCAAAACCAAGAATAACAGTCTGGGGATATCACGATGTAAGCCCTTTTACCTATTTGTTGTTTTTGCAATTTCAGATTATGGCCCTATGCGTTCCTTTCAAAGTGAACAAGTGTAAAACCCATGTTTTTTTAATTTTTATTTTTCTCATTAATTAAGTGGTAATTTTACTACGGATAAAAGGTAAAAAGACTTGTAGAGAATGTTAAGGGGTTAATTGGGAGTTAAGGAAGAGATAAGATAGGAGAAGCTAAAATTCACAAAAGAAAAAAACTCCAATCATGTGACCACCATGAAGTCGGTAGTTATTAGAAATTTAAAACACTTATTTGAGAATTAAAGAAACAACATTATTCTTAATTCTCACTATCTACATTCCCTTAGAACAAGAACTATCTAAGAATAGAGAAGGAGAAGAAGACGTCACAGTCAATCAATCAAGCAACTAAGCATATCTAGACCGGTAAGTCCCTAACGTACGTTAAACCTTTTCCTTTTAAGTCTTGTTAATTGTGTGAATTATTTTAAGAATTTTACGTATATGTATATTAGGATATATATGTGCCTGTTATGAGGAATATAGGAAGATTCATGTATGAATTAATATGAATATTGTGTTAAATTTTAATTATTTGATGAAATAGTTTTGTTTTCTTATGAACCCTAAGGATCTTAAACTCACATAAATGTGCTGGAAAGATTAAAAAAAAAGGGATTGCACCATTGTTGTAGCTTGAGGCTTCAGTACGAAAGAAGAAAAAGAACAAAGGATACCAGGTCACCGGCAAATGCCGACAACGTTAACCAGATAGAAAGGCCGGCCTAGGAAGAAGAGAGAGAGAGAGAGAGGGAGAGAGCAGTGGTTGGGCACCGCTACTGTTGCTGTTGCCACTGCTGCTGATGCTGTTGCCACTGCTGCTGATGCTGTTGCCGGCTGTTTCAACCACCAACCACCGGTAGAGATGGAAAAGATAGCGATGGAGATGATGCTAATGATGGTGATGAAGTTGTGAATTAAATTGAGAGCTAGAGTTTTAAATAAATAAATATATATATATATATATATATATATATAACTTGTGCTAAGAATATCTGAGGAAGAAGATGACCTGCTATGTTGATGGGTCAAGGAATCGGGTCGGGCATGAAGGAAATAGTTTGGGTCAAAATGTAGTTGGGTATGTGTGGAATTGTTAAATTGGATTTTGGGTCAAGTGTAAAGGGCTATCGGGTTAAGACAGGAAGAAATAAGGAAATGCTAAGACCTAAGGACCTTGGGCCATTATTAATCAGTTTCGAAAAAAAAAGGGTTCATGTATACTTGGACCAAAAGTATTGTATGGATTTAGTGAACATTCAATAGATTAATTCCAAGTATAACTGGTCCATCTTTTGTGAACTATTATGGTTATTAAACTTCAAAACCCAACCTAAGATAGTTTTGGCCTTTAAAGATTTAGTTATTCAAACTTATGCTTAATTAATTAAGTCTAAAACAATTTAGTAGAATTTTAAAACTTTTTAGCCTAACATTATTAGGTTAATTTCTAAAGAGTGAGATAAGTCTTAGATTTTTTAGCGAAAGGCTTGAAAAACAAATAATAATATAAATAAGGATGAAATAAATTAAGGATATAAATGAAAATAAAATATAAATATAAATACAAGTAAAATAAACTAAGATAATAATTATAATAATAAATATATATATATACATATATAATAATAATACATATATACATACATACATACATACATACATATATACACATATACATATGTGCAAAAATGGGAATAAAATAAAATAGTGATAATAAAGATAATAACAATAATAATGAATAAATAATAAAATAATACCCAAGATAATAAATATGATTATGAATAATTATTTCTAAACTAGAAAACTTTACATAGAAAAAGGGGAACTTTCCAAATTAAGAAACTTTAAAAAAATAGAAACTTTTCATTTTAGGAAATTTTCCAAATCTAGAAACTTCAAATTTAGAAAAGTTTTCAAAATTTTACGCAGAAGATCTAGACATGAATCCCGAGATTATATGGAATATCAACTTATTAGAATGTCCATGCATTTGATATAGGTACAGAATAAGTCTACGCAGTCTAAGTCTATTTCACCGAGTAGTCAGTCAAGGGTAGGTAGTACTTACCCTTCTGGGATTTCAAAAGATCAAAATGAAATTTTTATTGCTAATCCTATTTTGATGTGTCAATTTGAAATTTACCTGATTAAATTATTTACTTCTGGGATTTCAAAAGATCAATATGAAATTTTTATTGCTAATCCTATTTTGATGTGTCAATTTGAAATTTACCTGATTAAATGATTGACTTGAGTATTTATGGAAGTTCTATTTTTGTTGTATAAAGATAGACCATGTGAATTATTTGAAACATTTTGATATGTTATTATATACAAAATGAGTGGTATCTTTTGTGAAATCAAAGAACTATACATGTGACGTGTGAAATGAATTTATGTCAAGTAAAACTCAAAATAGTCATGTTATAGACAGTAGAAATTATAGTATTGTCTAATGGTCATGGTAGTCTGGTATAGAATCCGACCAAGTGACAAGGTCATAGTAATTTGGTATAGAGCCCTGTTGATTGACGGTTATGGTAATTCGGTACAGAGGCTGACCGATTGACTGTCATGGTAGTTCGCTATAGAGTCTGATCGATTAATCTATGTATGTAATGAGACCAATCAGTAGTCACAAAATTTATTGGTCGCCCACCTAGAAAGGGTTTAATTTCTAGACTAAGTACTTAGAAGTCGGTCATTACATGTACTTGTTATGAGTTGATATAAAATGATTTATGACTATATGGCTTTCATGTACGGTTATATATAGGATGTTTACAAGTTGTGTCACTTATTTTTATTGACTGTCTTACGAACAATGTATTTTCAATAATCATGTATGTGAATTGTGTGCAAATAATTTGATATATATATGTATGTATATGTAAGTTATGGTTGCATGGTCCAATAGAAGGATCAACGCTACCTATCGAGTGATTTATCGTTCAACCCATTTTTTTTTATCACTTTTGCATATTCTGAAGAGTATGAGTTTGTTTATGTTGAAAACCCTGAGGATGATATTTAGTAACCCTAAGTGGATAGAAATTAGCAGTCTAGCTGCTTTTGGCTATTAGTTTTATTTAATATTTTTCACCTTGTTTCGTCTAGAAAATAAATGTACAAACTTATTGGATACTCGTAAACTACCTTCTATTTGAGATTGGTGCCGTACTATAATTAGTTATTTTATTCAGTACTTTCTAAGTTTTATTCTAGTTCAATGTAGCCTTGAATTTTTTAGCAGGACTTGAGGATACAACAGATGTCTTGCAACTGGCACGTACGAGTTAGGGGCATGACATTTTTAGTGGTATCAGAGTCTAGATTATGATTAATGCCATGAGGTAACCCATGTTAGGTGATCAACTAGAAGATTAGGTTTGGAAAGGTCTGTGTACATTAAGTTGAAATCATTCTAGGAAATGGCTGATCCAGTACACGAGGAAAATCAGGATTGCGACTACCCAATTCACGTGACAGGATGTGATTTGACTCGTCTTAGGAAGCGGTTGAGAATCTATAGGGACTTATATCTCGAGAAGTTAGAGCGAGCCACGGACAGAGTTAGGAAGGCTCATGCATTGGCTGATCAAGTAGCTAACCAAATGCACGAGATCTCTACATTGATAGTGTCAAGGAAGCACATGAGACAAAGCAGGGAAGTCTTGCATGAGGAGATTCTCCGTCTATAGGAGGAAGTCAATAAGTTGAAAGCGGAAAATGAGGTACAGAAAGGACTTGCTAATATGCATCACGAGGGATTTTAAGAAATGACTTTTTTACTTCAAGATCAGGATGTGAAGTACCATACCTTAGTGGTGAAATATGAAGAGAGGAGGTAACATATGATTAACTGGATAGATGATCACCTACCCCTTGCATCCTAGATGCTTGGGTGGGACCAACTGTAACCTGATAGTGACGCCGAGTTAGATAGTGACCCAAAGGTGAATCTTGACGAAAAACCCCTAAAGGACATGCCCATAGATGATCATTCAGTGAAAAATGGAGTTGAGTTTTAGGATGGTACCGAGGATGATGTAGGGGGCGGAGTAGTCAATGATGCAGACCCCCCAGCGAATAAGCAGTAAAATCAGTTTAGGAGAGACTTTTTATGTTATTGAGTGTTATTCTAAGAACATTAGTACACAGGTTTTGGTAATTGTTTACGTTGATTATTTCATCTATCAATTGTAAGACATGAATGGAAATTTCGAACACTAGATTCGCTATGAATTTTTAGATAAATTAGGAAATTGATTTCTTATGTATAAGAAATTGGCTGTTTCTTTTATCTTGAGTCGGTGAATAAATTTCTTTTACTTTAAATTTTATCTTATATGATAGTGTGTATAAAACATGTAAGTAAATTACTTTAATTGTGTTGTTTTAAGAAAAATATATATAGATATATATATAAATAATAATAAAATACTCATTTTAGTGTGGAACTTATTTGTTTGATTTAGAAAATGGTACCAACACTAGACGTAGTGAAAATCAGAATGATAGCTCTCATGGTGAGAACGACTATGGTAACCATGACCAAGAACCACATCAGGAGAATAATAACCAGAACATGAATTACCAAGGGGTTGGACCAAGTGGGAATTAACCCTACATGATGTTGCCTACTAAATTAGTGACGGCACTAACAGGGGTAGCACAGGTTTTATAAGGGCAGACACAAGTTCAGGCACAATTAACACAGATTTAGGTTGTTCAATTTCAAAATCATGGACAGGATGAAATCCAATCCTACTATTAGAAAATAAAAAGGGTCCATGTTCCCACTTTTGATGGGACTCCTAACCCGAATTTAGTAGAAAAGTGGTTAGATGAGATGGAAAATAAAATTACGCTTTTGCAAGTGTGGGAGGAGATGAAACACCAAATCATCAAACCTTTTTTGGTAAAAGAAGTCAACAAGTGGTGGGCAACTCTTGAATCTACTGTCGCTCCACCAGTAAATTGGATAAAATTTAGAGAGAAGTTTTTGAAATACTTTTTTCCACCCGCTGTGAGGATGCAAAAAATAGACCAATTTAAAATTTTGAAACAAACACCTGGAATGTCTGTAACATAGTATTCAAATAAATTCACTGTGTGAGAAATGTTTGTTTCGTCTACAATGACGGATGTAAAGTTGAAGAAATATAAGTTCATACGGGAATTGTCGAGAAAAATTTAAACTATGGTGAACACCTCTTACACGTCCACATTTAATGATATATTAGATGCAAGCGTTAAAACTGAGGTGGATTGCAAAAGGATAGATGAGGAGGTTAGAAATAAAAGATCTAAACTAGGGAACGAACTTACAATATCGAAAACACTGAAATCTGGCAGACGAATCCGCTTAGAGAAGCAAAGTCATGGGCTACCTCCAAACATAGCTGGAGGAATTACCCTTCCTACGTGTAAAACTTGTGGAGGGATGCAAAGGGGAGAATGCTGACTTAGAACGACCTTTCCTACGTGTAAAATTTATGGAAAAATGCATTAAAAAATATCTAATTAGGACAGAAACATGTTTTGAATGTGGGCAACAGGGTTATAGAACTATGAATTGTCCAAATAAGAAGGTAAAAAGGAGATAAGAGTGGCAACTCAACTAATAATAAGCCAAAGGTTAATGCGAGAGTGCATGTCATGACTGATGTTGAGGGAGAGGTGTCAGGTGACGTAATCACAGGTACCATTCTAATCAATTTTGTGCTAGCATATGTACTATTTAACTATGGAGTTAGTCACTCTTTTGGTGCTAAGAAATTTGTAAAATACTCATGCATGTCTCTTGAATGAACGAACCAGCCCTACCGAGTGGCTACTCCAGAAAATAGAGTACTAGTATCATATACCAAGTATCCAAACTATAATATGGAATTGAAAATAGAAAATTAGAAGTGGATCTAGTGCAGATAAATATGAGTGATTTGGACGTCATTTTAGAAATAGATTGGCTAGTTAGACACTTTGCACATATTGATTGTAGGGGAAAGAGGGTGTTATTCATGAAACTATACAAGAAGAGTTACTCTTAACAAGAAAATGCTGAAATTAGAAAATTTCATAAATTATCAACTCTATCCGCTATGTGAGCTAATAGGGTAATAAGAAAAGGATGTGAGATATATTTGGCTTATATAGTAGATACGGGAAGGACACAATGCCTTTAGAAAAGATTCTGGTACTAAAGAATTTTCCTGATGTATTTTCGGACGACCTTCCTGGTCTACCTCTGAACAAAAAAATAGAGTTTAAAATAAATATTATTCCGGATGCGGTTCCTATATCTAAGACCCCCTATAAAATGGCACCTGTGAAATTAAAAGAATCAATAATCAATTTATAAGAATCATTAGATAAGAAATTTGTTAGGTCTAGTACTTCATCTTGGGGTGAGCCAATCCTCTTTATTAAGAAGAAAGATGATAGTCTAAAATTGTGTATTGATTATAGAGAATTGAATCGAATCACAATAAAGAACAAATACCCCCTTCCTAGGATAGACGATTTTTTTGACTAGTTGAAAGAAGTTAAGGTATTATTTAACATAGATTTGAAATTTGGATACCATCAATTGAAAATTAAAATCGAAAATATCCAAAAAAAAAAAAAAAGCGTTTCGTATGAGGTACGAGCACAATGAGTTTTTAGTAATACCCTTCAAATTAACTAACGTCCCGACAGTCTTTATGGATTTGATGTATAGGGTATTCAAACTACAATTGAACCATTTTATTATGGTATTTGCTGACAACATTCTAGTATACTTCCCAAATGAAAAAATTCATGCCGCTCATCTTAGAAAAGTTCTAAAAATATAAAGAAGGGAGAAATTGTATGTTAAATTTAGTAAATGCAAATTTTAGTTGAAAAATGTGGCATTCTTAGGACATATGACATTAGACCAAAGGTTGTCAGTTGATCCAAATAAAGTTGAGATAATCGTAGATTGGCCATGGCTCGCTACTTTGACTGAGGTAAGAAATTTTCTAGAATTGGCCAGCTATTATCGAAAATTTGTGAAAGAATTCTCTACCATTGCTATGTTCTTCCTAAATTGACTCAAAAGAGGGTTCTTCCTAAATTGACTCAAAAGATGGCAAAATTTGAATGGTTAAATAAATGTGAAACAAGTTTTCAGAAATTAACGAAGAAATTAGTGTCAGTTCCAATACTTATCCTACCATCTACAACGAAAGGGTTTGTAATCTATAGTGATGCCTTTAGAAATGATTTAAGATATGTCTTGATACAATATGAGAGAATAATTGCATATGCTTCCCGCCAATTAAAATCTTACGAGTAGAATTATCCAACGCATGATTTGGAATTGGCAATAGTAATTTTTGCTTTGAAAATATGGAGGCATTACTTGTATTGGGTACAATGTGAAATTTTTACCGATCATAAAAGTCTCAAGTATCTATTTAATCAAAAAGAGTTGAATATGAGGCAGAGAAGGTAGTTAGAATTAATTAAAAATTATGATTTAACAATCAGCTATCACCGAAACAAACTAAATAAGGTAGCAAATGTCCTTAGTAGAATGTCGAGGGCATTAAGAGAATCCATGATAGAGGAACAAATGGAGACTTTCGAATTAAAAATTGTGGACTCCACTGCTAAGATGATAACTGCTCTAGTGGTTGCACCTACCTTGATAGATAGGATTACGGAAGTACAACATTCGGATGACAAATTTGCTAAGATCAAGGAACATGTTAGAGTTGAGCCTTTGAAGCAAGAATTACTATAGGAGGCATACAATTCAAGATTCTCAATTTATCCTAGTAGGACTAAAATGTACTGGGACCTGAAGAGAAATTATTGGTGGAATGGGATGAAACGAGAAATAACAGAATATGTGACTAAGTATTTGGTATACAAACGAGTAACTGTCAAGCACCAGAGACCTACCAGCTTATTGCAACATCTAGAAATCCCACAATGGAAGTGGAAATTTGTGACAATGAATTTTGTAGTAGGTTTGGCTCGAACAATTAGGAACAATGATACTATTTAGGTTATAGTCAATCGGCTAACCAAATCTACCCACTTCCTACCAATATCGAATGGACTAACAATGAAGAGATTAGTAGAGATGTATATAGAGAAAATTATGTGTCTTCACTGTGTCCTAGTGAATATAGTGTCATATCGGAATCCTAAATTCATGTCTAGATTTTTGTCGAACTATCAAGAGATTATGGGGACGGATTTGAAACTAAGTACTGCCTTCCACTTTCAAACGGATGGACAGTCCGAAAGGACTATACAAACACTGGAGGACATGCTACGAGTTTGTGATCTAGAATTTTCGAATAGTTGGGATAAATTGATGAAACTAATGAAATTCTCATATAATAATAACTATCATAGTGGGATAGGTATGACACTGTTTGAGGCGTTGTATGGGTGGAAGTATAGATCTCTCTTGTATTGGGATGAAGTAGGTAAGAAGTTGATCGCTGGCCCTAAATAAGAGTTGGGCGGATTCAAAGAGAAGACCTTTAGAATTCCATCCGAGAGAAAAAGTATATTTGAAGATATCTCCCACCGAGGGAGTAATGAGATTTGGAAGAAGTGATAAGTTAAGTCCAAGGTATGTTGGACCTTACAAATACTGGAGAGAGTTGGACCTTTAGTATATTGACTAGCCCTCCCTCCTGCTCTGTCAAGGATATATAACGTTTTTCATATCTCTCAACTTAGGAAGTATGTGTCGGATCCAAGTCATATTTTAGAGAATCAACTCATCACGGTGAGGGAGAGCTTGTCAGTTGAGAAGTCCCTTTAAGAATCATAGATTGGAAAGATTAAGTTCTAAGAAGAAAAACCATACCCAACATGAAGATGCAATGAACGAACCATACACTGCAAGAGGGGGCGTGGGAGTTAGAGGAAGACATGCGGAATAAATATCATTATTCTTTTAATCAAGGTACATAAGTTTTGAGGATGAAATTTTTTGTAAGGGGGGGTAGAATGTAAAACCCACATTTTTTGTAAGGGGGTGAATGGCAATATGAGGCAATATGGCTTCTTTTAATGTTTTTAAACACGTACCATTAAGTGAATCGAATGAGCTTTTGATTTAGGGTTCAAATCAGTTCAATGCCGTCCAATTTTTTAATTCTTTTATTTATTATGTAAACTGTGTGACTTTAAAATTAACCAATTTGAAATTTTGGTTTTTTTAACTAATTTTGATTGGTTCAATCAGTTATGATTTGGTCTAATTGATTCAAATAATTATTTGGGTTGACTAGTGAATCGGATCATCATAGTTGGTTTGTGATTTAATCAGTTGAATTAGTTGATCCGGTCCGATTTTCAAAACTCTAGTTTCTTTGTCTAGATTTTAAGCTTCCATGTTCTTCTCTCTGATGAATCTTAATTTTAATGGAAAATATTTTTTATTCTAAAACAAGGCAAAAGCATCCCATGTATACTCACACAATCATACTTACCTTTTAAATTTTTTGTGGCTTTGAAAATTTACAACTTAAATATTTTGAATATACAATAAAATATAATTTCTCAAAACAACTAACCATACCATGTGTACTCACACAATCAGACTTACCTTTTAAATTTTTTGTGGCTTTGAAAATTTACAACTTAAATATTTTGAATATACAATAAAATATAATTTCTCAAAACAACTAACCATATGTACACGCTACAACCAATTTTTAAATTTTCTTTTTTGGTCCTAAACATGAAGGAAAAACTTTTGCCTACTTCGTCATTATTCTTTAGTTGTGCATGACCATTGAACATAACATTTTTGAAATAATAGTTTCTATACATAGATTTACAAGAAAAAATTGGGGTGTAAAAGCAAAAAGAATACTCATTTTATTGGAACAACTTGTTGTATCAATGACTACAGATTTTATTGACATAAAGTTATCAGTATTGCTGATTCCGTTTATTTATTTAATTTTATTGGTTTCTAGAGATATTACTCCTGCATATGGATCTACATCTACATTGATTGGCACATTGATATGCTGCAAAATTCATTGTGTTATCCTGCTGACACTTTACTTTTATTCATTTTTCTACTAGTTCATGTTTCTTATGTAATAACTAAGACAGACCTCTGCTGTGATACATAGACCATGTTGCTAGCATTAAAATGGAGATTATGATAGCTATAACAGAGTCTGGTAGATGAGAGCTGCATAGTTTCTTTTGGTTGTCTTTTCATTCTTAATTCTTCCCCCTCCCTCCCACTTATTTGGCACTTGAATATGTTAATTTCTATACACAGCTATGCATCTTGGACGTATGTTGTTATCTTTGTTCTACTTGGAAGGCCTGTATAGGCCAGCTCCTATTGCAACAATGCAGTTGTGTTGACATGATTGTGGTTAGTGAAAGTAAAACCTTTACACCTACAATCCATATTTCTACTAATTTGATTAGAAAAGGAAATATATGAGTTGATTAATCTAAAAAATAAAGAAGGTACAATTAATACAAATTTATATAAGGTAGGTCGTTAATAGATTTGTTAAAATTGACTATAGATAAGAAACTAATTAAAGAAGTAAAAAGGAAGGGAATTAATGGTTACAAAAAAAATGGGAAAAAATAAAAATAAAAACACAAATATTAGAGATATCCACATGGTGAAAAGATATATAGTCCAAAATGGGAAAATTAACCCCAATTGGCAAAATGTTCAATGCACAAGACTATACCTGGCAATTAGGCAGGTTGGGCGAATTGATATTGGGTTTTCATTTAAATGGGTTACACCCAACCCGTCCAACTTTAGATTGGGTTAATTTTAGATGGGTCATATTGGGTTATCTCAAACCCATGACCCAAATATGACCCAATATATTAAATAATAGATTTTGATACATAAACTCACTCAAATATATTTTCACATACAAAAAAAAAAAAAATTCACACACATAAATACATTTTCTCATAGATAGATATATTTTCACATACTCATTTTTTAAGTTCTTTTGAAATACGTTGTTATTTTTACACATACGAACACACTAATATACTTTCACAAATACACACACACACTAACTATTTAAAGTACTTGGACCCAATCACACTTTAAAGAAAGTTATAAACTGAAATTTTGACCCAAAAAACAAACACAAAAGAATCATGCATGATAACACATCTGAGCCGTTGTAAAATGGAGAAATTAGAAACATCTAAACAATACACACATTAAGGCATGTGTATCTCACCTTGGGCTGCCATTGGATTTGTATTGTGTAGCAATTGGACACCATTATGATCTTATGTTCCCAGTGCACACAACTCACAAACACCAACATTTAATAGTCATTAGATTGCACTTGCATTCCATCGAGCTGTTACAAGACTTTAGCCACATGAGATTCCTGCTTGCTAAAACTAATAGCCGACATGCGGATATGATCTTGTTTGGATGGTCAGGATTTCGTGCACTGGGGTTACACACTTACACCTGATTATACGATCTGTGGGGCCCCACATATTGGGAAAGTCGTTGACTAAATAGATCAACTCCTGCGTGTGTGATCATGCATTTTGTGTTTAATTTGTTTATTTGTTTTTTAATTTAAGTTGGGTAATGGATACCCAATATAAATACCCAAACCACCCAAAATATGTATGGATTTTTATTACCCAATCCAAAATTGACCCAATACCCAACTTACCCAACCCAACCTCTCAAATTAGTGGGTGGGTTGGGTGAGTTATTGGGTTTTGGGTATAATTGCCAGGTCTACACATGACAAGCATTAAATTGCGTTTGCATTGACTAGATCAAAGTACGTTAATGAATTTACAGATTGAGAGTTTGAGGTGCCATCTTCTTCGTGTTTACTATGTATTTCAAGATGTAACTTAGATAACAGGTTGAATGTTTTATATCTTACTATTGCTTTCCTATTCGATAGATTGATACAAACTCTTAATATATGGTACATTTGTCATAAATTACATGAAAAAGACATTATATTAATATTTCCTATTTATGATGTCTATAATTGATCAAATCATTGAGATGCACAATCAACACTCTTTCCTTCTTTAAAACAAGAAAAAGAAATTCGAAGAAAATACACACCAACAGTTGTTTGGGTTTGCAAGATGTTTCAATTTGAAATATGCAAAAAGAATTTTCATGATGACTAAATGGTTTGATGAGATTATCATATACATTGGTCTTACATCAGTGGTAGGATGTGGTTTAGTTTGTTAGCTACTTTACAAGAACTTGTTTAGGGACTTCAATTTTTTCTCGGGTGGAGTATAATTGTTTTGAAATTAGAAGTGAAAGTCTTGATATTTTCAAGGGCAGACAACATGGTTTTTGAAATCATGGGTGGTTATGGACTTGCGGTACTCTAGCTATCAATTCTAAAAAAGAATATTGCTTTTAATTTTTTTTTTTACCAAGAGAAAGAACTGGGCCACTCTATCCTAAACTATGTCATCATTTCCATTAAAGATAATCCTTGTAGTGTAAACAAAGATAATAGTATCATAAAAAACTAAAAAGATGGTAGTATCATACAATTTACAAAGTTGATTCATTCAATACTACATCCATAAAGCTCCAAATTCTATGTTTTCACCGTGAGGATCTCAGAAATGATAATCCCGTCAATCACAATTGTTGAATGTGAATTTCACATTCCTTATTGAAATTCTAAAGGCATATCAAAAGTAGACAGTTCAAATATGTAGATACAAAAGTGAGAAACGCATTCAAGAAGAAACAAAGAAAGAGCGAAAAACACTAACATAGATTCCAATGTTAAAATAATTCTTAACTGCAAATTTTAGACAAGATAATATGACACCAATTACTCCACAAACCTAATGAATTTCACCTCATTTGAGTTATTCACTATAATGTATATTAAATTTTTTTTAATAATTTACTTCCAATGCATGTAGTTATTGTTAATTATATCAAATCATCTAGACAAATCTCATTTGTATTACTTAATTAACAAAATATGTAGTGATGAAACCGCATGACAGAAGGTAGAATTTTAAAGATAAAAAGATTCCAAGTTGAACCATTAGCTTGATGTAACAAGATTAGTGTAATAGTATCATCTTAATTACATGGTTTTAGTTTCCTATCATATTTGATTATCTTCCACTTGTCAAATATGATGTCCCAGTAGATATTCTAATAGTACACATATTTGAATTTCATATGCATTCCAGTGTCTGACTTGGATCTATATCTGTTAAGGGATATAATGAGGTAAATTGACCTTTTACCTATTTTTGTTGTTGTTGGAATTTCAGAATATGGCCATATACATTCCTTTCAACTATATATACACAAACACACTAGTTGAATTTGGGACTAATAAATGTGTGTAAATATGCTCAAGGCTGTGGATAATAGTAGAGTTAAGAGTAAAATATTTGGTTAATGGATATTAAAACATAAAGATTATATACTTGTGACGACCCCACTTCCCCATAGGATGTACCCAAGGGTTTGGCGGACCACCTGTCTATCTCTCACCAAGACTTACTCACTCACTCAATCAACTCTCAAGATTAATCATTCAAGCCTCCAAAATAATATTTAAGTTCTATAATTCAACCAAAATGAAAACTTATTTACAATCCAAAAGCCAAATGTATGACACAACCTCAAATATTAAAATACATCCTATCAACCAAGAGTAGAAGTACAAGAGGGTTATACACTCTAGGTCACACTTAATTGCTCCAGACCTCCATTCCTGTAAGAAAAATAAAAACTAAAGAATTGAGTTAAAAGCCCAGTGAGGTTCCTAAACAAGCAATCAGGTAGAGAAACTATAGAAGTATGGTACTAAACAGTTTGAACACTTTGCACAATAATAAACAGTCATTAAAGAAATAAACATTCATTCATTAGAAGGATACGTTCTCACTTAGAGCCATCATTCAGTTGCCAGCCATTCCCTAATTCCTCCGTCATTTCAAAATATTTAACAGTGAAAACTTCTTCAGTATTCATTGTCACCCATTCATTGATTTCATTGCATTGAATTCACTGGCCAGTTCTCCACCAGATTTCGTGGTAATACTTGAGTATACCAAACATTGTCTCAGGGTCACCAGTCGCTCGATCGAGTCCGCTTCTTGGTCGAGTCGACTGGCAACGAAGGGCAAGGGCCCAATTCAGCCAAAGGCTTACATTCATGCACAAGTAACGTTCAATCACTTGATCATTTAAAATTCACATTCACTTAAGTCGAGTGTGATAAAGTACACATTCGCCCATTGAAAATTCATTTAATAGTCATTGGAAAGCATTTAACATTCAAACAATCACTCACAGATATTCACATAGTCACTTATTACACAAACATGCAAGGAACACTCACTAGTCACTACAGTATAAGTTCAAGTGTTCGCCTCATGTGCACTTTTGACCTCACCTCCATGTCCTAAAATCACATTTATAAAGTGCCATGAGATCCACTACGCCAAGTCACATTATTCCAAAAGAAAAATCAAGCTCAAAATGGTTCAACAACTCCAACTTGAAATTGGAAGTGAAAGTAAGGACAGTTTTAAGAAAACAGAATTTTTTTCAGTTTTGCGTGACGCTATTTGAAAAATCATATCTCAAGCTTCTTAAGTCCAAAATTTATAAACTTTATACCGTTGGAAAATAGATTCAAAGGGTTACAATTTCTCAGAAGACACCTTTGCAAGATTCTGCCCACAAGTCAGTCAAAATCCAATCTCAAGCGGCCTCTTTATCCAGTAGAAAGACAGAATAGGAATGGAAATTTAGTCAATTTTGGAAGATCACAGATATTCATAGAAATTGAGAAAATTTCTGAAATTTTCACAGTTAAAAGATATATGAGTCTAGTTTCCAATACAATAAATGGAACTCAATTTGAATTTTTCTACACCAAGATATAGCAGATTTCCAAGACTGCTCAAGGTTTCCTCCGGAAATATTTTCAGCAGCACTTCCCCTTATTTTCCCTAATTTCCATCCATTTTCAAGGCTACAATCTCATAGTATAACAGCCCCAAATCAAGCTCACAAATTATAGGAGACAATTGGTACATATTTTAGATAGCAAAGACTAACCAAATTCAACATATACTTGATATATAAAAAAATATACCCAAGCTGAAATTTTGAAACCCTAAGCTGGAAAATTCTACCAACTTCACAAATTTATGATATCTTCCATATTCAAGTCATCTATCCAATAAAATGCAACATAAGAAAGGGAAGGAGAGTTTCTTAGCTTAATACCTTCAAATCTCAAGGAAAAATACAGAATCAAGGCTGCCTATGCAAAATCACTCCACCTCAAGCTTCCTTGCCATCTTGTTGCACCTTTGTTCGGATTAGATTTGTGGTTCTTGTTGATTTCTCTCCAAATCAAGCAAAACCCAAGATGGAATTTCAAGTTTCTCCTCTCTTTCTCTCTCTCTAGTTCGGCCAAGAAAGGAGCAAAATGAAGGGATTTTTGGTGAAATTTGCAAGATAAGGACTAGAGGTTACATTGGTCAAAGAATGCCTTGATTGCCACTTGGCTTACCCTCAAATTTCCTTTATTTTGCCTTCTTTTCCCCTCTTTTCTAGTGAAAAATTTCGGCCATCCTAATCTAAAATAGAGGATTTTTGGTTGAAATAGAAGCTTACTGAAGATAAGAGGAAAGCTTAGTCTTGGTCAAGTCTTAGTCAAACTTTGTAGGCTTGTTGACAATTGGCAAGCCAAGTTTTTCCCCCTTTTTTTTTCTTTTTTTTTCTTTCCTTTTCTTAATCAAACAATTCAGCCAACCCTCGGGAAATAAAAACAAAGAGATTAGGGGAAAAAAGTATTGATCAAGTGATGTCCTCCACCGGTAACAAATCGCACACGTCGGTTCAAATGTATTTTCTTAACTCTCTTATACTTTTATCTTAACTTATGATTCACTAACTTACTCTTAGCACTTTTTAACCACACACTTCCTCTTACTTAATACCCACTCTTATCCACCAAATTTAATGCACACACCTCACAAATTGATCACACTACCAAAAGGCACCAAAACCCTAACTTACTCTAACTTTAAAAATCAAAGTAAAACTCTTGACTCAACTAATGAAATCACAATGAAATTTAGGGCTAATAAATAGTTAAATGGTCAAGTATAGAAATATAAAAGGAAATATAAATTAATGTTTCAAATATGGGAGGAAATTCTAAAGGAATTTTCGGGTTCTCACAATACTTGTCATTCTAAGTGATAAATATCAGTAGGCTTTGAACAAGTATAATTTTTCTTATCTTGTAATTATGATGGAAGACAGTTGTCAAATGTCATTTGTAGTTAGATGTTAGTAAAATTAGTATAGAGCATTACCAATTTTTAATTAATCATAATCAAGTAGAAAATATTAACCTATCTGTTTGTTATTTAAATGATGAAACTGGGTATGAATAGATCATTATTTAACCATATATTTTTGGTAGTTTTATCATGAGTATGGTTTTTGAAGTCGTACAGAATTTTTCTGGGTTGTAGTTTTTTCTAACTCTTATTACATTAATTGTAGTTTGGAATCGTTGTGCTATTCTCGCGATTCAATTATAAGTATTGTTTTTAATAGTTGTATTTGTGATATATTAAATTATTTTTTATTCTTATAATAATTGCCAGTTTCTAACTATGATTTTTTATAGCTATTCTTGGTGTTGTAATTGTGTTCCTATTATAAATTTTTGTATTTAATTTTTTTGGGTGTTTCATTGGCTACGCAGCAAGAGACCATTATCATGTATAATGTGGGTATTCCACAAGTTGCTGAATTGAGGCTATGGCATTAGTCATTAGGAGAAGATGGAGCTAATTGATTTGGTGTAATTAATGGTTGATATAAGGAGTAATTCATTTGTGTATGTTGAAGTTTCGTTGCCTATGAGATTAAGATTATAATTAGGATTAATCTTTTATATACTGATAGTGCATACACTATTACCATTAGATGTATGACAACTCATCTGAATTGAAACTTAAAACCCAAATTTTACTCATGTGTTATGCATCTAACCGTGATAGTGTATACACTATTGGTGTATATAAGATTTACTCAATTAATTAAAAGTTTAAATTTATAACTTGTAAGTTTACTATATATAATGAGAGTAAATATTTAGTGTTTTCATTTTTTAAAAAAATGATTAATTCTCAAAAGATAGGTATTTCCATCATATTTACAATGACATGTTGGTAAGAAAAATCAGCGAAATTTGAACAGTCAGAAAATTTTGATATTTAACATTGTATATTATATGAGTAGTTGAGCAACTATACGATATATATTATGACTCTAATAAGCTATATTAAGAAACTAATTCATATCTTTTGTTAAATTAGTGAATGCCATTATCGAAGTGGCCTTGTTTGGAAAACCAATTTTCATCGAAAAATTTTTACGTTGTTCATGAACACATTTCTCAATTACTTTTTTATCCCGCATATATCAAATCGCTATAGACATTTTCTATAAAAACTCCAGAAAATTGCAACTCTCACAAATCTAATGTTGAATTATTTGCATTATATGAAAAGCTAAGCACCTAAATAATTCATGCTATGCTGGGGATAAATTTGCTTAGGATTGAATGAATGTCGAGCTTAAGTGTTGGATATTGTTTATGGTGGCCCACAATGACTATAAACTCACGTAACACTCAGCAATACTAAAAAAAAAAAAAAGGACTTCAACTTGATAAACAAAACAAAGCAAATACACATCAAGTAAAAAGATTTATTTTATAAATAAATTACCACATGCAGCAAACTAAGCTAATATAGAGCAAAGCACAAAAATGAAATGCAAAAAAAAAAAAAAAAGGTAGTAAACAAAGTATTATCCCTTGTCAAATCACGCACCGACAAAACAAACAACCAGCTAATATCCCAAGGCCAACAAACAAGCAAAAAAAAAAAATTAAACCACCAAATACAAACATTAACTAAAAACAATGATAAATTCAAGTAAATAGTACAAATAATACTAAATTAACAATGAAAACAAGAAAGTACCTATTCAAACAAGCCAATAAATAAGGGGGAAAATATTCAGCCAACCATCACAAAAAACTGCAAGTGCAAAAATTGATTATATCCCATGATAAAAAGCCTACAAGTTTAATAAACTGAAAGAATAACCAAACTAAAAAAAAAAAAATAAAGACAGAGTAAATCAGATATAGGTAATTGACAATCAAACTAAAAAAAAAAAAAAAAATTCGAAGTCCCTGATGCGACTTAGCAAATCCATGATTTATGTTTCATTTTTCATTAAAACCACCAAAACAAAAACTAAAATAGTACAAGAAATACCATGATGAACCCAAGTAAATAGTACAGATGATACTATAAGTTGAACAAAACAACAACTTCCTAATCCAATAAGCTGAATAAGCTAACAAAATAATAGATCTTTTTTTTTTGGTCAAACCAAAATAATAGATCAGCAATAGGACAAAAGGCATATTTGTGACTCAGCAGCCAAAACAAGGAATCACTAATCCTAGCAACCCCAACAAACAAGGGGTTGTACGTTCAAAAACTCACTAAATTCCATGAAAAAGAACCAATAAATGCAATAAGCCCTGTTCAAACAAACATCACAAAATAAACTATTATAGACAAAGAAATCAGTAAATAAGTCATACAACCAACAATCAAATAATAAATAGCTGAAGCAACTAACAACTAGATAAAACCATTAAGCTTTGGCACAGTGATCACCAAAAACAGACTAAATCCCTTTTTGAACTGTAGGTCAGGGGTTCGAACCTTATTTACAGTAAAAAAATTTTAAAGGTGACCTCAAAGTATTCTTTTGATCTAATGAGGTCTATATTCCTGCTAATCTCCTTGCAAAGAAAAAAAAATACTAACAAGCAGATAAAAAAACCCAAATCAACACATGCACCACCAACCAAGTATATTTATAAACAAAATGCATTCATAAAAGTCAAACAAACCACCAAAAAGTACCAACCGGATAAAAAAAAACCCAAATCAACATGCACCACCAACTAAGTATATTTATAAACAAAATGCATTCACAAAAGTCAAACAAACCACCAAAAAGTACCAATCACAGCAAAGCATTAAACAATTCTAAGCAAAGCCAATTACCAGCAATCAACAAGCAAAACAACAACAAAGCCCCCAAAAGTTAATAGCTAATACCAAAGCAGTAAATATCAGCAAATAAAGACTAACATAAGAAACCACACTCACGAGTCAAAGAAACACCACCAGACAAACGCAGTGCAATTCTTGAACCAAAGAACACCAAAGAAAGATATAATTAATCGAACTATCCAAGTATTTTGATTGAAAGTCTGCGGACCAATTTGATCATGATGAATGATGCCTCATTTTCATCGTCTTGCTAATGGAGTAATGGACCACGACCTAATACTATACAACTTATATAAAATCTCCATTAATTCCATTGGCTAACCAACAAGATATGATCAATTATTTTAGATGACTTATTTTACATAAGGTTTACTTAGAGGGAAGGAGGGCTGCTCTCTAGTATATCTGGTTAAGCTCTAGAATTAGCTAACAATTCTTACGAACCATATCTAAGTTATTCTACCGTTTGAAAACTAGACCAAATAGGCTGGTTTGACTGGTTGAACTCTGAACTGCTCATGACTTATTGTACATATAGTTTAATTAGAGGGACGGCAACTTGCTCTCTAGTTTATCTAATTAAGCTCCATAACTAGCTAATTGTATTTCAGAACTGTATCTAAGTTAATCCAAGTGTTTTGAAAACTGGATCAGATTAGTCGGTTTGACCGATTGAACTGTGAACTGATCATGGTACGATTCGTTTCATTAGTAATTTAGAAAATCATTGGAATCAGTCAAATTCAATCAAGAATGAGTTGAACCAATCAAAATGCGTAAAAATATTGGACTTTTCAACTGGTTCATACTGAATTTTCTTTTTTTTTTTTTTTAATTTTATAAGTTTTCCAATTTACATAATAAATAAAAGAATAACAGAAAAGAAGAATAATTGAACCATTTGAACCGGTTGAACTAGATTGAACCATGAACTGGAAGCTCATCCGATTCAATTAATAGTTTGGGTTAAAAAACATTGTCCTTTTGTCCAAATTCGGAGTTATTGATTGTCCAAAATAATTTATTGCAAGCGAAAAATTTTCACTCGGTATTACATAAATTGCAATGAATAGGTTGAGTAGTTCAAAATAATTTGTAGAAACAAAATCTTATCCTAAAATATGCACGATTAGTTAAATTAAGGCAAAAATATGTAGTATCAGACAAGTTGTACAGAAACCCAGACGTCAATTGATTAAGTTATTATAGAAACCGAAAATGTGTCTTGTATTCAAATAATTGTCGAGTCAATTATGCACACCAATTTGATATGTCCCGGATTCATTTTTTCTATGCTGTATAGGTGAGAGGTCCGGAAATCGGGATATTTTACTTGTACTCTTTTCTTCCGTTTCACACAACCTATCTCTTTCTTCCTTTCGGATCCAAATTTTGATAGTCTCTAGGCATTAAAACCTATATCAGGCTTTCAGTCCAAACCTCACTTTGAGTGTCCACTAACTAAAAATAATAATGTCTCCAGTATTTCCGAAGAAAAAAAAATTACAGGTGTAGTATTAGTATTAGTGGGCGGACAAGACAGACAAGTCGAAGCAGAAAATGGTGATGGTCAATGACCGGCCGCTGCGTAACGGACAATTCAACGCAGAGGAGCCAACCCCACTTCCAAAATCTACTAGTACCAGTTACTTACCTCAATTTGATGAAGGGATAATTCCATAAACCTCCCCTTAGGTTTTTAGCTATTTCACTTGGTTCCCTTGACATTTTAAAAATTATACTTACCTCCCTTAATTTGACATTTTGATAACCAAAACTTAAAATAGAGTGAAAAATTTAATGAATAAAGTTTAATTTGTTCTTCTAAATAATTATAAAGTAATTTAGCACAATTATAAAAAAAAAGGATCAAGTTCTTCATACGGATATTTGTTATTTAATAATCAACTATAGCAATAAATATTTTGCTATAATAGGCTATTTTTTATAGAATTTTATTGGAGGATATAGATTCCTTTTACAATAGAGAAGAAAGTGTTTTTTTTAAAAAATTTGTGGACTACTTTTTTTAATAAAACTTTATGGACTGGCTTAGTGATAGAACTATCATAGTTTGGTAGTAATTTTGGGATATTTGTTTTTAATTATTATTGATTTATTCTTGATTTTGATACAAAAAAAGAGTTACAAAAAAAATGGATGATGTTCACAATTATAAAAAAAAAATTACTAGTTTAACGTTTGATTTGGATAGATATTAAGGACAACATTGATAATTCTTCTATCCTTCTAATGAAATATAAGAGAAATGAATAAGAAGGAAAAAGAAAAAAATTATAAAATCCATCCTTTGCATAAATATGGCATCAAGAGAGTTTTATTAAAATATTAAGATTATTATTGTCATTTTAAATGGATAAGGGAAGTAGGTGTAATGTTTAAAATCTTAGGGGAGCCAAGTGAAATTATCAAAAACCTCAGGAGATGTTTCTGAAATTACCCCTTTGATGAATTCAACCAAATGGAAAGTCGTCGTTGTTTAGTTGGTGTTTCATATTGGAGTTGGCTCCAAAGTCAACAAAGAGAATAGGAAAGGAGCCCGACAAGAAACGCGTAGAACGACCTCAATCTCGTACAAATCCATGGACTGAGAATAAACAGAACGCGCATCTCCCTGTTTTACTTTGACCGCCAGTCCTCTGTTACTAACTTCTTCTCATGATCGCTTGTCTGGTTGCGTCTGCTTTCATTTTCCCCTTTTCTACCAGTCAGACGCAGTCTAGCCAAACCAAAATGCAATTTCTGGTATGAAACCACAAGGCTGAAATGTCGTCAGGTTGATGGGTTATAAGCTCTTTGCCTGTCCCATTTTCGAGCTCATGGGTTTCTCAAACAACTGTATCCAATGAGGATTCTTCTCTTTCCTTGGCTTTTCTTGATACCCTTACTCCAAATTTTATCAGTTAGACATGTTGTTCTCTTGGCCTCTGGTCAATGTCTTGAAGATCAGAGGTCCCTGCTGCGGGAACTGAAGAACAGTCTCACGTTCAACTCCACGAGTTCAACCAAACTGGCGCGCTGGAACAATAGCAAGGACTGTTGCCTTTGGGATGGGGTAGGATGTGATAGCTTGGGTCATGTGATCAGGCTGGAGCTTGATAACCAAACCATTTCTGGTCTACTGGAGAATTCGAGTAGTCTGTTCAATCTTCGGTATCTTGTGAGATTGAATTTGGCTTTCAACAACTTCAGCTCTACTATTCCCACCGGATTATTTCAACTTACAAATCTGACATACCTGAACTTGTCTGGTGCTGGTTTTGTTGGGCAAATTCCGCGGGATTTGGCTAGTATGAGCAGGTTGGTTACTCTTGATCTCTCAACCCGTTTTCCTGGAGTTCAGCCACTGGAAATGGAGAATCCAAAGCTACAAACACTTGTTCAGAACCTCATGGAGCTCCAAGAACTTTACCTTGATGGTGTCAATATTTCTGCCGAGGGGGGTGAGTGGGGCAATGCCTTATCATCTATGCTCAATTTAAGAGAAATCAGCTTGTCCAGCTGTCATCTTTCAGGTCCTATCAGCTCATCCATTTCAGAGCTCCACTCACTCTCAATCATCAATCTTAACAACAACAACCTCTCAGCTGCAGTTCCAGACTTCTTTGCAAATTTCACGAATTTGACATCATTGAGTCTCAGCTCTTGTAATCTGCTGGGAGAATTTCCAAAGAAGATACTCCGGTTGTCACTGCTGCAGAATATAGATTTGTCAAACAACGACTTCATTACAGGCACTTTGCCGCGGTTTCCCGAGAGTGGATCTCTCAAGACAATAGTGATTAGTTCTACCAAATTTTCGGGTTCATTACCAGATTCCATTGGTGTCCTTCGAGATTTGTCAAGGATAGATC
Source organism: Coffea arabica (assembly GCF_036785885.1). Classification (NCBI taxonomy): domain Eukaryota; kingdom Viridiplantae; phylum Streptophyta; class Magnoliopsida; order Gentianales; family Rubiaceae; genus Coffea; species Coffea arabica. The sequence continues at coordinate 47,547,750 of NC_092316.1, read as the reverse complement.
TGGAAAACTGCAATTTCACAGGACCGATTCCATCAACAATGGCAAATCTCACAGAACTGGTTTATGTGGATTTGTCAAACAACCAGTTCAACGGTTCAATCCCGTCATTTGGGATGTCCAAGAACCTCAATCACTTGGACCTCTCTCGCAATGATCTAACAGGCAACATTCCTTCCGCTCACTTTGAAGGCTTTGCAAATCTTTCCTTTATTAACTTGGGATATAATTCCTTCACTGGAAAAATTCCACCATATCTGTTTGCTCTTCCATCCTTGTGGAAACTCCAGCTTGCCAACAATAATTTCATAGGCACAGTCGAACTTCCCAGTGCATCCTCCCCTTTCTTAGATACACTTGATTTGAGTGGCAACCAACTTAATGGTTCAATTCCAAAGTCCATTTTTGAACTGCAAAGGCTCAATGTACTCTCACTTTCTTCCAACAGATTTAATGGCAGTTTGCCACTTCAAATGATAAAAATGCTCCGAAACCTTACAACACTTGATCTTTCTTACAACAACTTATCAATTGATGCAAGCAGCGGTAATTCAACCGTGGCCATCTTCCCTCAGCTCAGTGTACTGAGATTAGCTTCTTGCAACTTGCAAAAGTTTCCAGATCTAAGAAACCAGTCCAATATGATCGATCTAGACCTTTCAAACAACCAAATTGCTGGAGAAATACCTAGATGGATATGGGAAGTTGGTGACGGAAGTCTTCAATATCTGAACCTTTCCTGCAATCACCTAGTGGATCTCCCCATGAATGCCACTATGCCCAATCTGTCTGTGCTTGACTTGCATTCTAACCAACTTCAAGGTGAGTTTCCAAAACCACCAGAAGCAGCTATATATGTGGACTACTCAAGCAATAAGTTCAGCAATTCCATCCCACAAGATATTGGGAACTCTCTTACTTTTGCTGTTTTCTTTTCTATTTCAAATAACAGCATTTACGGAGTTATCCCTCAGTCCATATGCAATGCAAGTTACCTCCAAGTTCTTGATTTGTCTAACAATGTTTTGAGAGGCAGCATACCAGACTGTCTATTCTACAAAATGGAGAATCTCGAGGTTCTGCAGCTAGGGAGAAACCAACTGCGTGGCATCATTCCAGATCAATTTCCAATTAATTGTGTTCTCAAAAGTTTAGACCTTAGTAAAAATTTTTTAGAAGGACAGGTTCCAAGATCCCTGGTCAATTGTACGTCGTTGGAAGTCCTCAATATTGGCAGCAATAGGGTTGAAGATACTTTCTCCTGCACGTTAAAGAACTTGACTAGTTTGCGGGTACTAGTTTTGCGATCCAACAGGTTCTACGGAAACCTCAACTGTTCATTGGCCGATGATAGCTGGCAAAACCTTCAAATCATTGACCTAGCTTCCAACAACTTCAGTGGCGCTCTATTCCCTAAATGCTTCTCTAATTGGAAAGGAATGATTAGCCATGTAGAAAATGGGCAATCAGCACAGGACCGTCTGCATTTTACTGTCTTGAAGCTTAGTAACTTGTATTATCAGGAAACTTTGACAGTAACATTCAAAGGACTAGAGCTGGAGTTTAGGAAAATTCTATTGGTCTTCGCATCCATTGATTTTTCAAGCAATAGGTTTGAAGGAAGCATCCCAGAGACAATAGGAGAACTCAAAGCACTTTATCTTCTCAACTTATCACATAATGCTCTCACTGGCACAATCCCAAAATCAATTGGGAACTTGACGCAGCTTGAATCACTAGACCTCTCAATGAACTGGCTAAGTGGAATGATACCAGTAGAGATTGCAAGTCTGACATTCCTCTCATCCTTGAACCTATCCTTTAATCAACTCCTTGGAAGAATCCCCTGGGGGCGCCAGCTTCAAACGTTTACCGAAACTTCTTATGAGGGAAACAAAGGGCTGTGCGGCCCCCCTTTGAACGTCAGCTGCAACGGCAATAACCATGCTGCGGTGCCCCTTCACCTGTAGATGCGAATTCAGTGATTGAGACTGGATTTGATTGGCAGTTCATATTCACTGGTCTGGGGTTTGGTGTAGGAGCAGCAGTTATCGTTTGGCCACTAATTGTCTCCAAGGAAGGGAGGGACTGGTCTGATAAGCATGTAGAAAGAATTCTGCTGCTGATTTTTCCAAGATACAGGTTCTGTTACACCAGCTATGATGAAGGAAAGGAAAACGCAGTGGACAATTCGGAGGATGAGTTCCTGGACGACACAGAAGATTCTGATGGAGATGAATTCGAGGTAGAACACGAGGCATTTGGAGGTAAGTATTGTGTATTCTGCAGCAAACTTGACGTTCACAAAAAGAGAGCCGTGCACAATCCAAAATGCACCTGTCATACTCATACTTCGCCTATATTTTTCACTTCTCCAACGTCTTCTTCTTCTTTGTTAGTTCTGTATCATCAACATTTTTGACATTTTTATTCTTTTTTCAATGTTATTGTACATAAAACACACAGCGCATTTCAACCCTTGAACGGGGATGATGACTGTATGAAAATTAAGAACTCTGAACATTAATTAAATCTTTCCATGGATATGTTTCATCCCGCATGGTGGCAAAAACAAAGATTAATGAAGAATTAATTTTTTAAAGGTTGAAAAATATTACTAGATAACAGAGGAAGCCAGAACCGCTAAAAGCACTTTCTCTGCTTAATCAAGATACCGAGAGAGATTGAGACGTAACGTTTGTGAAACGGATTAATCTTTTAACATTCGGCCACAGAGAGTGAGTGCATAGATCAGCAAATAAATTTCTGCGCTTTTTTCTTCTGGTCTCGTCGTAGTGCTAAGAAAAGTATTAAGCATCAAGTGGAAATACTTCGGGAAGAGTTGGTTAGGTAGTAAGGTAGAAGAGATTGTAAGTAAGAGATCTAAATTCAAAACCTTCCACTTACCAAAAAAAGAAAAAGTGGTAACACTTTCGGTTCAACATTTCTGATTATCCAAGGAAGACGAGGTTTAACAATCTGGGAAGTTGAGATCCCTACAGATTGCTCATGGTCTTGGAGGAGCATATTTGATGATGAGGGATGAAATTCAGCCTCTTATTAAATATATTGTTGTTGGTAATGGGGAATCAATCAATTTCTGGTACGATCATTGGCACCCATTGGACCCCCCCCTACCAGTATTTTTCTGAAAATCTTTCGCATAACCTTGGCTTTTGCAGATCTGCCTCTGTATCTAGATTTATACAGGGTGGAGAGTGGAAATGGCCTAAGGGAAAGGAGAACAGCTGAAGTGGAAAAAAATTATGCAAGAAACACCATCTTTATGCCTTGTCAAAGCAGCACTGATGAGGTATATTGGTTCGCTAGCGGTTCTGGGAAGTTCACACTAAAATCAGTTATGACCAAACTCAGGAATGTAGGCAACAAGGTTCAGTTATGACCAAACACTCAGGAATGTAGGCAACAAGGTTACTTGGCATAAATTTATGCGGTGAAAGGGCACTGTTCTGAGATTTTCTTTTATTATTTTTTAAATTCTTTTAGCAGGGTTGAGGTGGGATTTAAGAAGCGGATTAGAATCCAAAATCTGTACATTTTGGGACCTCAACCTTAACCAGTAGACCAAAGTCTCTTTCGTATGATTTTCTTTTATTACTCAGATACTATGTCACAGGAAATTGACCACCAAAGACAGACTCAAAGCTTGGGGGGGGGGGGGGTATGCAGTTGTCTAATGATCAATGTGAACTGAACTATTTAACAGAGCTAGCTGAAAAAGCAATGGAACATCTCTTCTTTGCTTGTTTGACATTGGCAGAAGTTATGTTTCATAGCCCATGGGAGATTAACTTGGCAGGCAGAACTTAAATGGATGAGTGAGCACTGTCATTCAAATTCGTTTGTTGATCAAGTCAGGAGATTGGCTTTGAATGTTGTGGTCTATCAATTGTGGAGAGTTAAGAAACTCGGCTTTGAGTTTAGCAGAGACATCTTTCAATTGGAATTTAGCTTTGAAACTCGGCTTGCCTCCTATGTGTTTTAATCTATGATTGCCTGTGTATTCAATAGTATTTAGTAGTGTGTAGTTAGAATCTATACATTCCCGTGTATATAAGCTTCCATGTTCAGTGGATGTATCCTTTGAGTTTGGTTTTCTTCATGATGTTGGTGGGCAAGTCAATGTAATCAATGCCATACAAGCACTTCTAAAGTTTCCAACAGGTCTAATTGCATTTTAGGTCCATATTGGTCAGACGATTGAACAATTTGACTATCAAATCCTGCAAAAAATTGCTTTAAGTGGTTCTTCAACTAATACAATTCTGAAAATTTTTGGACTTTGACTAGATACCACTAGGAAAAAATCTACAAGAAACGAACAATTGTTTTCTTCAGAAAACTTAAGAGAACCATGTCACCTTGCGACTACCATCCTTTTCATTTTTTTTTTATTTTTGTTAATAATAATTGGAGATTGGAGAAAAAAAACTAGGGTATCAGTTGAAAGATAAGCTGTTTATTTATCTTCAATGGGTGAAAGTCATAAAAAATTAAGACTTAAGGGACTAACTCATTTTTTTTTTCTAGGAACAGTCAAGGAATTAGCTTGCTCGGCTGCAAACATCCCTTGTGGCATTTGTTTGAGTTTCATGCTTATTGTTTACTTAAAGATGTAACTGAACAATTATTATTTGTCATTAGTACCAACTTAAAAGAGGAGGATCAGTTGGGATATGGTTGAGGTTGCTGTCTTAATGAGGTGTAGATCAAGCAAAGAAGTGTCAGTTGTTAATACAAGTACATGATTCATCTTTGCATGTACAGGAATCAGGATCCTAGCCAGATATTTTACCTACATCAAAAGTGCTTGGTATCATTAAAATCTGGTAATATGGAGTATAAAATAAGGTACCAAAATTGGCCTATTTCTATTTGCAATCAAGACTTGAAAAATCCAAGGCAATGAAATAGGGTGGGTCATAAATGTCACAATGTTTGTATTTTCAATAATGGAAAAGTATAATTTGCATAAATGAATCTTGTTTTACTCCGTTTGGATTAATTCTAATTCTTGTATATGTTGTTTCTGACTTATTAGTCTTTATTCTGTAATGTCACCAAAATTCTGTAAATATAAGCAATATTAAGCTTGTTACTTTATTAAAGAGTATTTTTTTTTTCTTTACTTCTTGTTCATGTGAAATGTTAGAAAAACACTATTGTCATTTTTTGCCATACAAATTAGTCAAGTACTTGATACACAAAACTATGGAAATGGCAAATATACCTTATTTTTAAACATGCTGGAGGAAAATAGATATAGAATCAAATTTAGGGGGTAAGGTGAAAATTATCATACTTAGAGTTGAGTTAAGGGAACCATTTAAAACCAAATTTGATAAATGAGAAACTTAACAGTAAACATATACTTTTAAAAGTTTAGAGACCAAATAAAATGATTGGTAAAAGTTGAGGGACTATTGAAATCATTTACCCTTTATTTGAAATTATTCACACTCAAGATTTGCATTCTTGCTATGTTTTGAGTTCCTAGCCTATTTATATTGCGCAGTCAAAAGATGAATACAACAGTTGTTATACAATACATTTCCTTTTCTAGGTCTTTTCAAAAATAAAAAAAAAAAGAGAAAAAAAAAAGTAAAGAAAAGAGTTGAACTAGAGTGACACCAATTTTCCAATTCAACAACAATAATGTGTAAAATAAAACAGGTAAGTGTTCAAAGAGTTGTAGCTTGATCAACTCTAAACTGAGTGACAAGCTTCCAAAAATAGGAACAACAAATAAAAAATAAACAGGTTTTAAGTAAGAGAAGAAGTATTCTCTCATCATTTTGCAATTACCTAATTGCGAAGTATTCTCTCATCAAATATTTCTTCCATCACCACCTTCTGATCACGATCACCAGCTTCACACCCAAAAATTCATCAATTTTGAATATTTAAATTCATTCAACGCTTCAAATTTTACAATTGGAGATTCTAAATCTACTTGAGGTTCCACATGAGGAGCATGAAAAAAATTCAAGGGTAAAATATAATTTACTCTTCGTAGTTTAGCACTTTTTAATATAATTCTCTTGTGGTTTGAAAAATTATATATAATCTTCTCATAGTTTGGACTAAAATATCAAAGTAACGGAATTTACATTCGATAATAGAATATACTAAAATATCAAAAATACTCCTCTGTAAAGTTGAAAATTATTAATTAACCACAGGGGGTTATGTATATATTTTGAAAACCATAGTTATGTGATAAAACACTAAACTATAAAGGGGTTATGTAGTACAATACAAAACCATAAGGCATTAAAATGTCATTCACATTATGTTTATATATTTTGGTCACTTCATCCATTTTAGTTTTTAAATAAGGATATTCTCGATATTTTCTTGGGTTCTGTTACAGAATATTCTTACCGCTATTTTGACACCTTAATCCAAACTATGAGAGAGTTATGTATAGTTTTTGAAATTATTGAAAGATATATGAAAAATCGCTAAACCACGAGGAGATAAAGTGTATTTCACCCTAAATTCAACTTCATCACCATTGGCTTCACAAATTTATTCCTCCTCTTCAATTAACCTCGTACTCAGGATTTTTTTCCTCCTCCTTTCATGAATCTAATATGTTTTCTGATAGATCTAATTTCTACTCTCATAGATCCGATAACTATGATAGCATGAAGGGACTGTACAATCAATAGGCTCGTCAAAAGCAAAAGTCTCAACTGCATGCTCACTATGTACATGTAACATCCTGGAGATTTAAGCCCTAGCGATGGCTTATCAAGAAGACGAAACTATGTGATCGGAACAAGCATCACAACGATCAAGGTGAATATCGATGCAATGAAGAATTGCTTGCACCATAAAACAACCGCCGACTCCATCAATGCAAATGAGAAACTCCTTTAGCTTTATAAACTATCTCAAAAGAAACCTGCTTTAGTACTAACAAACACGGAAGCATATCCAAGAAAGAGACACTCAATCCTTTTTCTTTTTTTTTTTTTTTAAAGAAACGAAAGCATTACACAAAAACTTCAAGAACAAGATTCAAAAGAATTAAAACCTTGAACATACTCAAGAAATGTTGAATAAATCAACCAACATAAAGCGTTTAGGATCACAAAAATGTGTTAAGGTCTCCTAATAATGTATTACTATAATTAGGCCAATGTATAGGCTAAAAACTACTAAAAAAAAACTAAAGAAATAAACACGGAAGCTGTCATAAAGAAATGCAAAAATGGAAATGAAAACTACTTAGAAAACACAAAAATTGCTAAAAACTGGATTAAAATTATAAGAAAAATAAATTAAAATACTAAAGAAAACTATGACCACTACCCAAATTAAAGAGCCCTCAAAGAATTTTGGACAGCTTTATGGATGGATTCCTCGCCTCGAGGCACAATGTTCCACATCATTAACCTTTAGGATAAATTTGTCTTATTGACAAAAATTTATGGCATATTTGCATATAACCGTTAGTTAAAGGGGTAAAGTACAAGAGAAATAACATTAAGCAGCATAGTGCAAAATAACCCTTAGGGTACAACATGAATTATCCTTTTTGTAATTCTTTTTTCTCTATAATTTCTTGCATTCAATGTTGTAAAATAATACATATTTTCTTCAAATGATCGTCAAAATCCTAATTTGACTCTCATCCTTTCCACTTTCTACTTTAAAACTTAAAAGTCTCCCTTAGAAAAAACAGCTAAAAAACTTTTGTTTAGGAATAAAATATGATCCATTCCTTTCATGATTATCCTTCACAACATACTCTATTGGTATTTGGTTTAAAATTTGTCAAAACTAGCCAGCAAAACTATGTCACCCACTTAACTTTGGGTTCTAATGTCATTAAAGGTAACACTTTTTGGTTCAGGTAACTAAATTTGACTTTTAACTATTTAAATAATAACTAAAATATCTTCCCATGTTATAGACATTTAACATTAACGATATAGATAGATGAAAACCATACGCATTAGGGGTCTGTTTGGTTGAAAATAAAATGTTTTCTTGGGAAAATATTTTCCGTGGAAGTAATTTTCCATGAAAATCATTTTTCTTTCATCATTTTCAGGTGTTTGGTTAGCTTATTGAAAATATTTTCTTACTTCATTTTTCTGGTGTTTGTTTAACTTTTGAAATATTTTCACTTTTATTTCTATCTTTACTTTCTACACATTATAACTACATACTTCTTCCCATGCAAAATAAGAAAATTTATCTCATTGTTTAACTTTAAAAAATCTTGGAGAAATGTATATATGAATAAAAAATATCTCCTTAAGCAATAAACAAATTGCTGGCCATTTAGTGTCAAATATCAATCACATGCAATGCTTATTGTGACATATACCTTGCACTCTCACTGCTGAAAGTTTCTATAGAAAAGAATGTCCCTACTATATATAATTAATTACTAGTATAGGATGAGCAGGATGAGATTTTTTTTTTTTTTGAATATACTAGGGGGAGGGTTGGGTTGGGTGGTACGGGGGAGGGAGTGTAAGGAAGAGGTCTTGGATTCGAGTCTTCCTGTTTACACAAAAAAAAAAGAACATACTACAAAATGTTTTCAGTAAGGGTCCGTTTGTTTCGGGTGAAAATGTTTTCCAGGAAAACATTTTCCTAATTTCCCGTGTTTGGTTGCACAAAAGTTACTGAAAATATTTTCCTATGTAAAATATTTTCATTTATCTTATGGAAAACAACTTCTCTTCCAAACTTATTGAAGTTGTTTTCCGAAATGCATGCATCCCGCCTGTAGTATGTTCCAAACTTACTGAAAACATCTTATAGTATGTTTTTTTTTTTTTTTTTTTTTTGTAAACATGAGAACTCCAACCCAAGACCTCTTCCTTACATTCCCTCCCCCGTACCACCCAACCCAATCCAACCCTCCCTCTAGTATATTCAAAATAAAAAAAAAACCTCATCTTGCTCATCCTATGCTAGTAATTAATTATGTATAATAGGGACATTCTTTTCTAGAGAAACTTTCAGCAGTGAGAGTGCAAGATATATGTCACAATAAGCATTGCATGTGATTGATATTTGACACTAAATGACCAGCAATTTGTTTATTACTTAAGGAGATATTTTTATTCACTTATACATTTCTCCAAGATTTTTTAAAGTTAAACAATGAGATAAATTTTCTTATTTTGCATGAGAAGAAGTATGTAGTTATAATATGTAGAAAGTAAAGATAGAGATAAAAGTGAAAATATTTCAAAAGTTAAACAAACATCAGAAAAATGAAGTAAGAAAATATTTTCAATAAACTAACCAAACACCTGAAAATGATGAAAGGGAAATGATTTTCATGGAAAATTACTTCCACGGAAAATATTTTCCCAAGGAAAACATTTTACTTCCAACCAAACAGACCCTAAGTTTGGAACATAATACAGGCGGGATGCATGCATTTCGGAAAACAACTTCAATAAGTTTGGAAGGGAAGTTGTTTTCCATAAGATGAGTGAAAATATTTTACATAGGAAAATGTTTTCAGTAACTTTTGTGCAACAAAACACGGGAAATTAGGAAAATATTTTCCTGAAAAACATTTTCACCCGAAACAAACGGACCCTAGATGATAAATTCTCTTCGTCAAATTTTATTCAATTACGAATCTCTTGCCAAGGTTTCTTTAATAGGAAGACACTTAATTTTAAAAAGGCAAAAAATCACTAACTCATGTAATAAAATAGACTTTCGCAGTATAATATGCTGGTTAATGTTATTTGACTTAGCTGTTCCATAGCATTCATGATGCACTAGTGCACAGTTGAGTAAGAGTTTTTCTTAATAAATAAGAGTTCCCAAACGGGAAAATCAACCACAACTGGCAAAACAAGAAACGAACAAGACAAACGCAACATTGTTTCCCTGTGTAAACGAATTCACAAAATTGAGAGTTGGAGGTGCTATGGATTTCAGGAGGTAACCTATAAAATAAAGGCAAGTGTTTTATGTGTTCATACTACTTTCTTGTTTAATAATTTTTAGGGATAATTTCAAAAACCTCCCTTTGAGGTTTTTAACAATTTCATTTAGCTTCCTCGAGATTTAAAAAATTATGCATACCTCCCTTGTCATTTAAAATGACAATACCATCCTTAAATATTTTAATAAAATTCCCTTGTTTGGTATGTTTATACTTAGAATGACTTTTAAAATTATTTTTTTATTCTTTTTCTTTCTTATTCCTTTTTTTAACTTTTTGCTAATAAAACTGTAGAACTATCACTATTACCTCCAGTTTTTATTGTAATCAAATGTTGAACTAGTGATTTTTTTTATGAAGTAACTTTATATGCAATCCAATGTTTTTGTTGATCTTTGTTTTCTATTTTTTGATATTAAAATTAACAATAAATCAAAAGGAAATGGCCTAAAATCACTACTAAATTATGATGATCCCACTACTCAAAAATTTCATAAACTCTAAATAAATTATTTCAACATTTCTTTTCTATCTTATAAATTTAAATCCATGATAAAATACCATCAAAAGTATTCGATCATAGTGATAAAATTATTATTATAGTTGTTTATCAAATAATAGGTATGGGCATAAAAATTTTGGCACATTTTCTTATAATTATACTATATAATCTTATAATTGTATAGGAAAGTAAATTAAAACTCATTATACAAAGGCATTTTGGGTATTCATTTAAAAATTTGACCAAGTCAATATTATTTTAAGGTTTTGTTATTAAAACTATCAAATCAAGAGAGATAGGTTTAATATTCTAAACCTCAGGCGAGCTCAGTAAAATTGTCAGAAATCTCAAGGGAGGTTTCTGATATTATCCCTAATTTTTACACATACTTAATACATAGTACATTTGTCATCAATTAGACGAAAGATACCATTTATTCATGATTTCAATGTGTCCTCTATTTGTGATCCTTTAAATGATCAAATCATTGAGACGGACATCCAACATACTTTTCATCTTTACCAAAAAATAAAAAATAAAATAAAATTCAATGCAAATACACTTCAAAGTTGTTTTCATTTATATGCAAAAGGGGTTATCCTAATGACAAATTCTTTTCAGGAGATTATCATATATATATTTGCCTTACATCATTGGTAGGTTCTGGTTCAGGATTAATATATATGTAAAGGACAAAACCAATAAGATAGCACAATTTGGCTATCAACAATACACAATTTCATTTGATTAGAAAAAATGGCAAGCCACCTAATGAAAAAAAAAGAGCAAAATATAGAAACAAGAGATGTTGATATTGCTGTAAGTTTGCATTGAAAAATTTAAAATGTTGCACTTAGTAATGCCCTGTACTAATTCAGTGATACAACCTACAAGAAACTTGCATAGTAGTTTGCTAGCTATTGGAGGCAGACACAAGAACTATGCCCGGGGGGCCTTGAAACTTTAGCAGGCCAAATATAATCCATTAGAAATTAGAAGTGAAAGTCTGAAAATATTCAAGGGGAAACAAAATGGTATTTTAAAATCTTGCGTGCAACCCACTCTAACTACCAATTTTTTAATTATGGCATTGCCATTAAATTTTTTTTTCTTGTTTGGTTTTATCTAGAGGAGAAAAACAAGGACAAAGTATCCTAAACTATTCAATCATTGTTAGTAGAATATAATTTAAACAAAGACAATTATGGGGGAACGTAAGTGAGAGGTTTCGGATTTGATATCTGCTACTTACACTTTAAAAAAAATAAAAAAAAAAAAAGACAATTGTGAGTATGACGTAATTGACAAAGTTCAAATATGTAATATTATATTGTTATGTCCGTAAAACACCAAATTGTCTGTTTCCAATTTGAGAATATGATAAATGGTCATTCTGTCAATCACAATTGTTGAATGTGAGTGTCATGCCCCTTACTGAAATTCTAAGGCATTTTCTTGGCTTCATTTGGCATAGACGATAAATATGTGTACGTACGCCTGAAAACTCAAAAAAGAAGAAAGAAACAAAGAAAAACATCGACATCGTCCCATTGTTAATCTAATTCTTGACTACAATTTTTAGACAAGAAGGTACAAATCCTACGATCATTGGTTACTGCACAAACCACACGAGTTCCACCTACTTTGAGTTGTTGATAAGAATGTGTATCAATGGATTTCAAGAGCTTTCTTCTAGTGCATGCGTGCTGCATTAATTATACTCGATTGGTCGTCTGAGGCAAATCTCAACCATAGCACCTTTTTTTTTTTATCGCTTTTTGTTTTTGATAAAAAATCTCAACTGTAGTACTTGACTAATGAAATGTATGGTCACCCAAAAGCATGAGAAAGGGTATATTTCAACCAAAAGGTTCCAAGCATTAGCTGGATGGTAGTAAGATTGCTGTGATTGTATTGTCTTAACTACATGTTCTGAGCTTCTTAGCATACTGGTTTAGACCTTAAATTTCAATTTTAGATAATCTGCCCCTTAAAATATGAAATTCATTGTAAAGAATTATAAAAACTAACGGAATAGTAGCAAGTAATGCTTAAAATTTAAGAATTAGAGTGTGATGAATTTCTTACTTATGGGAATAAAGTGTTCGAAATTGAAATAGGAGGATTGAGGTATGATAGGTTTTATAGTTGAGAGGGCAAGGTGTTCAAAATTAAAGTTTACCAACTGCCGTAAAAGTGCATTTATGATTTCAGAGTCAAAATAGAATTTTAAGCTATTAGATTATAATCCATTTGTCAAATAGTATTCCATCCAGTAGACATTTTTAAATTACATACATGTGAAATTTCACATGCATTTCAGCTTTTGACTTGGATCTTCATCTGTTTGGGGAGATCATGAGACATATTGACCGTTTACCTGTTTTAGTTGTTAGAATTTTCAGTGTGGCCCCCTATACACATTCCTTTCAACATAAACAACCCCAGAGAGGGATACTTTGCTATGGATTCTTAACTAATCAGCTATCAAGTGATCTGGTAACCTCATAAGAGAGAGAAAGGGACACTTAACTAATCAATAATTATCTAAATATTTTGATCACAAACTGCGGACCAACCTCATCATGATTAATGATGCCTCATTTTCACTATCTTCTTAATGGACCACGGCCTAATACTGTATAAATTAAATAAACTCTCCATTAATTCCATTTCCAAACCACCAAGGCATGATTAATTTTTTTAAATGATTAAGTTACATAATTTAAATAATATAATTAGATGGTAAGAGGGTTGCTATCTAGCTACTATATCTGATTGTAACTCCTGAACTAGCTATAGATATTTTCAAACTGCATCTCTGCCATTTCCTTTTGCCCAATCATTTGGAGTTTGTTGATTGTCTGAAATATATCCTTGCAAGCAAAGAAATTTCAATCGATATCAAAATACATTGGAATGAATATTTTTGTCTGATAATTAGGACACTGGAATTGGTTTTTATACTTTGAAACGAGGCTAGGATTAAATTTCGTTGTTGGGGCAGTACGCGCCGGGAATATGTGTATTGCATGTGAACGATCATCTTTTAGGTTAAAGTATTGGATATCAAAATCTGCTGAAGTGGTAAATAATCCATTTCTTTATATTTGTACAATTTTTTTTAAAATAGTTAGACATCTAGTAATTATCTAAAATAATGACAATTCATGAGACTGATCATCCTTTAGTTTAAAAATTAAAAGATTCGATATCTCAGTCTTCTGAAGCGGTAAATAATCCAATTTCTTTATGTTTGTGCAATATTTTAAATAGTTGACAATTAGTAATTAACTAAAATAATGACAATTTGTAGAAGAATCCCCAACATGCAGTCGCCCAATCATACACCGGTATAGTGGATTTCTCTTCATTTTTAGTACTAAAACAGCATCAGATCTCTAATTATGAAACGATTAGTCAATTAAGGCAAAACCCACAACTCAATTGATTAATTTATTATAGAAACATCAAATTGAGTGGTTCATAGTATAGATGTGATTTAGTTAGTGGTTGTTTAAAAATCAAAAAAGAGTTATAGTCTTCTTTTTTTAACATTTAAAAAAGTTTTCTATCCCAAAAGCAGTAATAAAACTACTTTTGGATGTATCCACACAAGAAGCAAAGCTTTTCCACAAATATAAGGATTTTGAGAAACCCCATGCAATTGCTGAAGTCCCTTTTCTAAATAAAGCTTCGTGGACGGCAAAATCACACGAGCAAAATTGGGAAAATTCTTAAGTGGATGGTATGCTTTAAGTTTGGCTTTTTTCATGATGCAGGTCGGCAATTGCCATTGTAATTAGAGCTATACAGCACATGCAAAATTTCCAACAGGGCTAATTGCATTTTTGAGTCATCAAGGATAAGGTGATTGACCAATTTCACTATCAAATTCTGCAAGAATTGCTTTTGGTGGTTCTTTAACTAAATACAGATATTGACAATTCAAGAAAAAGCTTATGCATGTTAACTAATATCTACTAGGGAAAAAAAAAAAAAAAAGCCACATGAACCGTGTCACTTTATGACTACTATTCTTTTTCTTTCATTTTTTGGTTAGTAATAATAATTTCAGCTAGGAAAATTGAACAGAAATAAGGGTACTGTTTGTTGGTCAACCATGGGCTGTTTGTTGGTCTTCAACAGTGAGACTTATGAAAATTGAAAACTTAAGGGACTGATTCATTTTCATAGGAAGAGTTAAGGGTTTGTGCAAACATTTGGGACTGGAAGTGTAATTATCCCTTTTCACATTTGTTTCAGTTTCATGCTTATTGTTTACTAAATGATGTAATTGAACATTTATTTATTTTTTTGTCATTAATACCCACTTAAAAGAGGAGGGAGAGTTGGGATATGGTGAGTTGGGTTGAGAGAGGTTGCTTTCTTGAAGAGGTGTAGAACAAGAAAAGAAATGAGAATTGTTTATACAAGTACATGATTCACCTTTGCTTGATGTGGATCCTGGCCAAATTTTTTACCAACATCAAAAGTGCATGGCATTATAAATATATATATATATATATATATATATATATATATATATATATATATATATATATATATATATATATATATATGGTAATATGGAGTGTAAAATAAGTCATCACAATTGGCCAAATTTTCATCAGCAAGCAAGACATGAAAATGCCATGGCAGTGAAATAGGGTCGGTCATACAAGTCATTATGCTAGTATTTTTTTTAATCATGAGAAGGTGGTCTTTCCAACCTCCTAAGTTAGCCAACTAATCAATATGAGTTCGGGAGATCACGAAGACTAGATTTTTACAATGAGTTCCAACAAATTCATAGGTGAAACCAAAGCTCGAACAATTTCACTTGTGTGGGATTTGTTAGATTTTAGTTGTTGGCCTATCCATCCATTCTTTATCAAGATACCTACTTCCAAACTCTTCCAAACTGCCATTACAGACAGGGCAACCAATTCCATTGGGGAAAGATGAACTGATATAGAGGAGAGGAGGATTGAAACCTCAGTTCCCACCACAACAGTCCCTCCCTTTGATATCTCAGCCTACTACTTCTGAAACACTAATTTGATTTCCATCCCAAAATACTAATGGAACAGTGTCCAAGATATCCAATGGCAAATACAGTGAGGATTATGAGAAGATCCATCTATACTTTCCTTCAGAAGTATCAATTTTTCACCACAACTGCTGCATTTCTTGCCTTTCCTTTTGCAGCACTTGTTCTCCTCTCGGAAGCTTCAATTCCCTCCTCTTCTCTTCTTCAGGTAATCCAGAAACGCTTGCAATCCCTCTTCAATGCTGCAGGGTTCCCGCGATCCTCAGAATTCTTTTTCATCCTTAACCTTAAGCTTTCTCAGACTATTGCCACATCTTTTGTTGTTGTTCCTTTCACCTTGACCTTCCTTCTCTTTGCTAAGGCATTCATAATTCAATTCTTCTGCAACCATAAACCGACTGCAGAACCCAAGTTTGCCTCTTTTCTATCACTATATAGTCCTCTTTTTCTTACACAAATCTGCAACATGCTAGTTATCATCTCTGCAAATGCAACCTGCTTCTGTCTCCTATTCTTTGCATTTAATTGTCTTGATGGATTAGGCCTTTTGAACCCAAAAATGCTCCTCCTCTTTTCAGCTACAGGCGCTGTTCTTTACTCCATCATTCTTGCCAATAC
The DNA here is from genome assembly GCF_036785885.1 of Coffea arabica. Classification (NCBI taxonomy): domain Eukaryota; kingdom Viridiplantae; phylum Streptophyta; class Magnoliopsida; order Gentianales; family Rubiaceae; genus Coffea; species Coffea arabica. Next base: position 47,531,622 of record NC_092316.1, on the reverse strand, counting down.
CCTCATTATCTGCAATCTAGGACTGATATTGTCAGGAATAGAAAACACAGGTGGATATATTGCGATTCTCAAGGCATGTGTGCTGATCAGGGGAAGATCTGCCACAGCATTATCCTTGGCTCTGCCCATCAACATGGCCCTAGCTGCAATTGAAGCTTTGTTTCAGTATCGAGTAGTTAGAGCTTATCATCATGCTGAATCTCCCGTTTCTTCTATTGTTTTCGAGGGAATGTTCATCGCCTACCTGTACTCAGTTCTCCTTGTCCTGGATACAGTTGTTGGTTGTGTGCTCTACAGAAGCTGTAAAGCCTCAATTCAAATAGATCAAGAGAATGGATATTCTCATAGTTACCTGGTTGAATTTGAAGATGAGGATGTCAATTATTTTGCAAAATCGAAGGCGTTAGATGATCTTGCTTAGTACTTCTCTTCCTGGCAAGAAACAGGATTCTTTGCTGCTATTCATTTACACACATGGATTCGGTAACAAAGAAAAGTATGTGCAGAATTATTTACTGTTCATAGAGCAAATTCTAGTTAATTAGCATTATCTGGTACAGAGATTTACATGTTTCTGGATCTGACGAGTGAAGGATTGAAGATACATTGGAGGCAACAAAGCCAAGTCATTCTCTGTTTATTGATACTCCTCTTCTTCTTTTTGTTTTTTTTTTTTCCATTTTTCTTTCTACAGCTCTGGAAATACTTGAGGGAAGAATGCTGTTAGTTTATAGTTTTCTTTTTTTTTTTTCTCCTGATCAGCTGTTAATTTAAGGTTGATCTTGTAATGAATTCTCAAGAAGTGGAAAAATCAAAACACTTCAATCAATTTATAATTTGATCAAGCTTACTTCTAAATTAACCAATAGCCAGTACATAAATTTCGTTGCCCAGAGACAATGCTGTGGTTAGTTGCCCCACCTTACGTGAGTTGTTGAACTTCTAATCCTATTGTTTTTTTTGGGTTGCGGGGCGCAACGGATCTTCTGTCCCACACCCTGTGCAACTCTCTGTCCCACTTTTTATTATATTGCTATTTCTCATTCATAAACATCATGTTTTAGTTATTTTTAAACAAAATGCCACAAGAATTCAATGATTGTCATACCAGTGGGGGTTGAACTAACACTAAGCAGCTAGGAGGAACCTCTAAATACTATTGGAACAAACAATACAGATATTTATTTCTTAGTGACCTAAGAAGCTCAATGCAAATTGGACTTGGCCATTCTTTTTTTTTTTTTTTTTTTCATTTTTCGGAGACGATAAACCTAATCTATCCTACACTAAGGGGAGGAGGGCGGACCTAAGGAGGAGGGAACTGAATCACCACCGGATCAGACGGGTGCACAGTATATCCATCTGAATTTTTTTGAAAACAAGCCACTTAAACGTGATATTTTGGTGGGAGGCAAGATTTGAACCCCTGCCTCCCACCCTGGCCACCGAGCCAAAGGCCCAGTGGTTGGACTTGGCCATTCAATAAGCAAAATCTGTCTTAGGTCCTGTGTGCTAGACTTTACCGGTGGTTACCTACTTCTTATGCAGCCTAAGATGCATAGGTTTTACTACGTTTGTCACAAAATTATTAAATTGCAGGTCAAAGTCCAGAGGGCCTAATGATGAGGGAGGGCTTTTTGTTCATTTTCTTTTTATTTTCTTGGTGGGAAGGAAGAAATAAGTAATTCATTATTTGGGAAAAATTTGTCTTGATTATTTTCTAATTACATTTTTAACTGCCCCACGAAAGTGTTACGATAAATATACACAAAAATATATTTTCAAATAACTCAAATCAAATGGACTAGCAAATTTTCATTGCAACACGAAGTAGAAACGACTCTCAACCAGTGACAAGAACAATTTTCAAGAATGAAGTTTATGATCTTTAAAACGATTGAAGGTTTGAGAACTCAAAACAGAGAAGCAAAGCAAATGCAAAAAACAAAAAACAAAAAACAAAAAACAAAACAAAAAACAAAAAACAAAAAACAAAAAACAAAAAAAAAAACAATGGATGTTGAGGCAAACTTGACGTATAGATTGGTGATCCATGAAGAGAAAAAGAAGAGTGATGTTTAATTCATCCACGTCAAATGAGTAAAAGGTCAAAGAACTTGCCGTTCTCCTATCTTCAAGCTAGAGAGTTGCATGTCTTCGTACGCTATTAGCCATCATATGCGTTCCTTTGTGAAACAATGTATGTATCAACAAAACCTCTGATTGCTAATCACAAGTAGATCCTTGGCATGCAAAAATTAGTGAGTGTATCAGTTGAATCCTTTTTTCTTTTTCTTTTTTTTTTCCGTGTAACATACTCAATTGTTAGAAAAGAAGTTGTATATAGTTGTAACAATTTCACGCTATGAGCATTGAACTCCTTAGTGCAATTAATTTTCAAGCAAAAATGTTGTTAAGTGTTTGTCTCAAATTTGGATTGCAATGTTCTAAAGAAAATTTTTACGATGTTCTTGATCATATTTGTCGATCACCATTTTACCTCACATATATCAAATTATTATAATATATTTTTCACAAAAAAAAACCAGAAAATAGCAATCCAAACCAACTTGTAGAAAAGTTCTCGGCATCCATCAGGGAATCCTTCAATTGCACTAGCTCCTTCCACATGAATAGTCAAAATGAGCACTAAAGAAAAATAGTAAGTCACCTGGTTCGATTGTTTCAATGCCCAACTCAAACTAGTGGTACAAGGAATTTTTTTTTTTGGTCATTAAAACTTTGGATGAATTTGGCTCCAATCATCACCATGAGTCATGGCGTGCCCTCGAGACCATAGGTCATTTATAAGGGTTTTTTAATAGATCATCAATCAATATGCTTATTACATCAGCGGCAGCACTCAAATATACAATCTTTTGTAAGGAAATAACCCATTCTTACTAATTAAGATAACTTGTGTTGGCATAAGGAAAGTACCAATGAAACATAGTACCAAGTTTCATTTGAATATTTCTAATTATGCTAATTATGCTCAATGGAATGTGATAAAAAGAAGTGAAAAATGGGCCAATTGCTAATGTTTGTTCACTCATAATGAATATGAATCAGGGCGAACAAAGGGCTACGAGAAAAAGAAGGCTTTCTAGCACAAAGAGTGGGTCATTAGCCGTATAGAAAGAGAAAGGCATAGCTCATAGCCCCAACCACATCTTTGAAAGAATCAGTTATGATTCCGATTACTCTAGAGAGATGCCGAAAAAGCAACATCGGATTCTGTAACACCACAGAAAACATAGAAAAGGTCACACCCTAGGAAAGGGTGCAATTTTGGCTGGTAGCATATCTGTCGTCCATTTCCTCTGTTTCCCAAAAAAATATTTAATAAAGGAAGGAATACCCAATATCCCTTCACTTGAGAAAGAAGCACTTGCTAATAAATTAGTGGCATTTTTTTTGTTGACAATGGAACCCGTAGCCGCTACTCGAAAGTGCGCACTAGGTAAACTCTACCCCATGCAATAGTTTGCCAACCACATGGGGAGGTAAGATGCACTAGGTAAGCCCTGTGCGACGGGTAGATGTCCCAAGAGAGATTCGAACTCGAGTTGATAGGAATATATGACACTAACTCTGCCATCTCAAGGGACTAACTAGTGGCATTTTTGTCAAGGAAGGAATTTCTTTTTGAGAAAAATTTTCTGTTGTGTCTAAGAACAATGTTTGATCAAAAAGCTCAAACATTTGCCAACTATAATTGATGCAATGTGATGGAAAGATCGACTAAGTCGAACTAAGAAAGTTGGATATCATCATGATCTAAAACTTTACTCTTCTATTAGACCTTAGCACAAATGGTTTATGCTTCTTCTTTCCACTACATAACTGGAAAAAAAATTTCTAGTTGATACATTACAAGTATTATTTTTTTCATTGGAATCAGGTTAATGGTCAGGAAAGAGTTTTAAAGGTTTTCACCACTATCAAGTTTTGTTCAAATCCATAGGAGGGCTAAAAAATCTATTTTGTAGAAGGGTTAAAAAAAGTAGTTTTTTTTATTTGGGTATCTGGATACAAAAGTAAATTAAAGGGCTAAAATAGAACCATTAGTAATAGAACCTTTACTAAATTCTTGAAGTGCTAATTGCATTTACACCAACCAGAAAATCTTTCTAAAAAACTGTTTTTCTTTGTGGAATTTACAATAATAATTCCAAAAACAACTCCAAGAATACTTACAATGTCAAATACAACATACAAAAATAAAAATAAAAAATAACAAAAAATTACCAAATCCTACAACACTTTCTTCTTCCACCACACACCACCCACATACACTACCACTGCCACCATCTCTCCCTTCCTCCCTTCTTCTCCTCTACCGCTACCGTCATCGGCACCACTGCTCCTCCCCTTTCCTTTTCCTCCTTCCTGCCCTTCCTCCTCCTTCTCTTTCCCTACAGCCTCCTCTTTTTACTTTTCCCCAGTCTGGTCGCAAAAGAGAGAAGAGTAACTGCTGGCGAAGGGAGGGGAAGGGAGGAAGAGGGAGGAGAAAGGAGGGAAATGGAAAGAAAGAGGGAAGAAAGAGGAGAAGAGAGGGAAAGGGGCTGTGGGGAGTGATAGATGATGACGGTGTTATTAAATTTTAAAAGACACCCAATAATATTTTAAATTCTAAAAATATTTTAAAATATATTCTAAAAAACACGTAATCATTTACAATAACAGTTTTTCACATATACCATTACTGTCAAATTTTTTAAAAACATTCCTAAAAATACCTAATGCATATGAAGCCACTGGTGTACAATCATTACCAAAACAAAATCCAAAAGTGCACTCCAATTTGTCTTTCATGTAGAGTTCATCAAACTCCATTTTACTGAGAAAGGTCATTTGGAGAAAAATGCAAATTTCTACTCCTTAAATAGTCAAGTCCATGCAAACTGCAACTTCTAAATTGAGAAAAAAGAGAAAATTGCAATTTTAGTACCAAATTTTGAAGCATCGAAGTTTTAGTTTTTAAAATTTGGACAAAAGCAAATTTAGTCCTAAATGTTCTAGTTTTTAAGCACATTTAGTCCAATTGACTAGTTTTAGCAAATTGCTACCAAAACTCGATTACATGAGTAGCACGTTCCAACAACTAAATTTTGAAAAAACAAATAGAAAAAAAGGAACAAAAAAATGTCCTTTAATTACAAATTATGGCCAAAACATTTTTTCATCTTTTTATAATTTTTTCTAAAAAAATTACCTATTGGCACGTGCTACTCACGTGGCTGGATTTCAAAATTGATCAATTGAACTAAATGTGCTTAAACTCTCTCTCTCTCTCTCTCTCTAAATGAGAGCTCTTCTCCTCGGTGTGAGAGGCAAACCCAACACAAACTTTTCAACTTTCAAATTTCAAAAACTCCAACCTGAATCTCAGCAAAACACCAACTTCCAGACCTTAAATTGCAAGCCTTTTAGAAAACCTTCTTCACTGAATGCCAGATTCGACAGCCTTTATTAGTGAAGTCCCTTTTTTTAGTTGCTAGATAGCTGTATTATTGCGGTGACAGTTATTGTTTGGACATATGAAGCATACCTTTCAACAGAATATGCATTAAGCTCTTTCACAACCACTTCTTCTATCTTGATATCTGTTTTCTTTCTTTCATAGCATTTACTAAAAACTATACTTTTGCTATGTCTATATCATCTGCAGGTCTAACTAAGGGTCTTTTCATCTCTGGGAATAGTGCAGTAGACACCTTGGATAGTCACAATATGGCTGAGGATATAACAGTTGCCTTCCAAAGGTTTGATTTAACTGAAGTAGACAAAGAGGGGATAGATCTGAGTTTGGAAGATATAGAAAAAGGTATAGATGATTGCAGATTAAGCTTACTTGGAAAAATTATGGGAGAAAAGGTGGCAAACTTCACTTGAGTCAAAAACTTCACCTCGCATATCTAGGGATATCCTAGGAATCTAAAGGTAACTGAGCTTAAAGCTAACTTGTACCAGTTTCATTTTAAGAAGGACCAGGACAAAGACAAAGTATTAGGTGGGGACCATGGATTTTAGATAACCAGATCTTAGTTGCGAAACAATGGGAAGCAGAGCTAGAAATGATCCCAATGCTTTTAACATGGTGTATTTGTGGATTCAATTTTGGAATATGCCAATTCACTAGCTATGCAAGGCTGTGGGATTTAAGCTAGAGGAAGTCTTCAACTCAATGAAGGAAGTAATCATACCTTCTGGGAGAGGTTAGGAGGGAAGACATATGAAAATCTTAGCAGAAATAGACATATCCAAGCCACTAGCTAGAAGAACAAAAGTCAAGATAAATAGGACACAGCACTAGGTTGAATTCAGGTATAAAAATGCCCAAACTTTTGTTACAGATGTGGAAGAATTGGCCATGGGGACAAATCCTGCAAGTTTGAAATTGCTGTTGAAGGCAACCAAAGGGAACACCAATTTGGACCTTGGATGAAAGCTGGAAACATAATGGAATCTCCACTAAGAACCAAGAGCAACATCTAGCAAAATAACAAAAGGAAGGAATTGGTGCTGACTTTGAAGAAAGGGAAAGAAAATATTAGTCCTGGGGAAGCCAATAGAAAAAAGGAGAAGGAAATCCAAGATACCAACATAACTTACCAAAGTAGCCCAGGGGTTGACAAGTATAGGGACCAAGAAGGAAAAGAAGACCAAGGGAAAGAACCAAAGGAGAAGGAAGAACAGGCAATCTAGATAATGGAAGTGGAAAGAAGCATAGTGACAACCCCTGAGACGGATGGGGAGGTTAGGAGTTCAGAAGGAAATGAGAAAGCAGTGGTGGCATTGGACGCACTAGAAACAAATACCAACAGAGGAAAGGCAAGGGAGGGAAAAAGTAAAGGGGTGTAACCACAGCAAATGTAGGACAATTCCACCACAAGAGGAGATCAAATGGAAGAGAGAATAGAGGGAATCAAGGAAAACACTCAAAGTCAAGGAAAGAATAAGGGAATAAGGAGATCCACAAGGATTAGGCAATTGTTTAATCAAATGAGGCAGTCGTTAGCAGACATTAAGATAGAGGACTCTCAGCAAGTACAGCATGTAAAAAGAAAGGTGAATGTGAAAGAAATGGATGTGGAGATGGATCATGAAGAATCTAATGCGCAAAGATGCAAGATAAAAAAATTTTTTGAGAGACAAAGCTGGTATGAGGGGAAAATGGAGGCTACTCCCCAAATGCCTCCACACTCAGAGTGAGGGTTGTGGTATAGAACTGCTGAGGTGCAGGAGACCCCTTGGTAGTTCCCCAATTGACGGAGGTAATAAACCTCCACTCTCCTGAATTAATTTTCCTATGTGAGACAAAAAACCCAAAAAAAATTTATGGAAGCTGTTAGGAAAAGAATAAAATATGACAACTATTATGTGGTAAACTCTAGAGGTAAATCAAGTGGCCTTATTGTTTTTGGAATAAGGAACTCAAGGTGATAAGTGTGACTGGTGCTGGCTTTTACATTGAAGTCAAAATTAATGACAAGCAAAATTAGTGCACATGATGTTTCATAGGAATATATGCTAGTGTAGATGATAAAGAAAGAAGAGAGCAGTGGAAGAAAATCCAATAGGATAAAGAAAAATGGGGTCAAATGTGGATCATTGCTGGAGACTTGAATAACATAGAATCAAATGAGAAAAAATGGGGAGAGAAAGATAGACCAGATAGCAGTTTTAGAGATTTCAAGAATTTTATCAAAGACTATAACCTGATGGACTTAGGATATGAAGCAATGCCCTGGATGTGACAACCCCACCACCTCCTAGGACGTATCCAAGGGTTTAACAGACCGCTTACCCAACTCTCACTCACTAACGTTCTTGAAATAACCTTTCAACCCTTGAAATTCTCATAAAAGTTCTATTTCCAACCAACAATTCAAACTTAATTTACAATCCAAAAGTAAAACATAGGATTACATTCTAAAGATTCCAAATACACCTCATCTACAAAAGTACAAGTACAAGAGATTATATACACTCGCTCAGGCCTAGTTGCTCCGGGCTCCACCCCTGTAAGGAAAACAAACGAATGGAATGAGTTAAAAACTGGGTGAGGTTCACAAATAAGTAATCAAGCAGGCATACAGGGAAACATTTACATTTAGCACTTTGCACACTTGGTATAGTAATAAGCAGTCATTTAAGAATCAATCATTCATTTATTGAAAGGATACATGCTCATTTGGAGCCATTCATTCATTCATTCGCCAACCATTTTCCTTATCCCTCCGACATTAGAAAACATCTGCAAGCGAAAACTCCTTCAGTATTTATGTCATTCATTCATTTATTTTTATTGCATTGAATTCACTGGCCAGTTCTCCACCAAATTTCGTGGAAATACTCAGGTATACCAAACATTGTCCCAGGGTCACCAGCCGCCCGACCGAGTCCGCTTCTGGCTCGAGTCGACTAGCAACGAAGGGCAAGGGCCCAATTCAGCCAAAAGACTTACATTCATGCACAAGTAGCATTCAATCATTGAAAATTAACTTTTGCGTGAGTTGAGTGCGATAAAGTACACACTCGCCCATCGAAAATCCATTTAGCAATCATTGGAAAATATTTAACATTTAGACAACATTCCACATAGTCATTTAAAGCATACACATGCAAGGAACACTCACCAACGATTAATGTTTAGGAAAAATCAGGTTGAGGCCTAGCTCCTTGGCTGGATTCTAAATCTGCGATCAAATATTGAATAACAAAATACAATCAAGTAGGGTTTCCAAATATCCAACCCTCACTTGTGAATATCACAAGGAGATCATGTGAATAGAACTTATATATATAGACTTCATGACTTACTAACCCCAAGCAAAATACATGCATGCTTGCCTTTGTTTTAGAAAGAAAACGATCGAAACTTTTAAGTTTAAAACGTGACATACGCAACTAAAAATCATGGTTTAAAATGGTCATTACTTTCACCTACAAAATATATAATTTTGGCAAAATTTCAGCTTACATATTATCTCCAAGGTTAACTCAAACATTTCTAAAGAAGTGAAGTCCAAATCGATTACAAAGTACACCTCCATGTCCACTTTTACTCTCTTATCCTTCAAGAAATGAAATGGACAACAATTCCCCTATTCTTCCTTCAATTTTTTCTCCAATTTTTCAAGCTAAACTTTATGGTAAAACTGCCCAAATCAACTCCACAACTCATAAGAAAAAAGGGGTTCTTACACTAGACTACAAAACCAACTAATTTAGGCTTATCTCTAGCATACAAACATAATACATCTAAGCTGGAAAATTAAACCCTAGGCTAGAAATTTACAAACTAATGTTGAAAATCATGTAGGAAAAATTTCCCAAAATTGCTCAAAGTCTCCTGTAGGAAAAATTTTCGGCAACACTTCCCCTCATTTTCCCTAATTTCCAACCATTTTCAAGGCTTCATTCTCACCACAAAATAATCTCAAATCAAGCATATACATACCTAGCCACCAACTCACTAAATCAAGCATATACAAAGCATTTAACCATCACAACTCCATGTATAAATAGAGCTTCAAGTAACTACATCAAGACTGGAAATTTCACCAAACCTAACAATACCATGATAGCTATCATAAAAGTCATGCCTTTTACCTTATAAAGTATCATCCATCAAGTAAATACAAAGACAAGTGGAAAAGATAAGGTGGCTATCGAGTTTACCTCTTAAATCCCACAAAACAAATGCTGGAAAATCACAACACAATCTGAAAATCATGAAATCCACCATACGAATCCTTCCTTTAGCTTCTATAACATCATATATCAAAGAAACTCAAAGATAAGGGAGGATTTCTAGTAAAGTTCTTCTTTTTACTTCCAAAACTTAGATGGACAGCCAAGCAAGAAGTACTCAAGGTTTCTTCCTCCAAAACTTCTCCAAGAGCTTCCCCTCAAGATTATCTCAAGGTTGATTGGAGTGGATTAGGGTTGATCTTAGTTTTTTTTTTTTCCATGATTCAATCAAGAGATCAAGGCTGAAAATGGAGTATTTTTCTCTTATTCTCCTCTCAAATTTCGTCCATCATGAAAGGCAAAGGAAGGAAATGGTGATTGACTTGAGTTGGATAAGTTTTAAGCTTAATCTTGGTCAAGATTGGCTTGATGTTTGACAAGTAGCACAAATTCAAGTGAAGTCTATCTTATTGTCTCTCTTAAACACTCAAATCTCTATTACTTCTCCAATCATCTCTTAACACCTTTTGTCATATAATTTCTTTTGCACAAAACTCCTTCTAATCCTTCAAATTTATTGCACACACCTCACTAATCAGTGAGTCTCATGTGTCAGTTTGTGGATCGTGGTATTACACACTAATCCCTACTGGTGCTCGTAATAGGCCGGCCGCCCTGCGTAAACCAATCATCATATCCGTCCCTAGGCTCCATTGCTGGAAAGGCTCGGCTTCAAAACCGTACGTGGAGCTTCCGCCTCATACGGCTCCTCTAGGAATGGAGGTAGGCCCAGCCCAGGCTTGTGCGGTTAAGGTTGTTGTACACATCACGGGTTTTCTCAAATTCCTTGAGAAACTTATTGAATTTCTGAAACAGTTTTACTAATGCTATACTTCAATTAAAGATTGAGTCAAGGGATAATTCCATTTTAAAAGCCAAGCAGATTTGCCCATCAGTAATGCAGATAAAATTTTGGGTCAGAGGTTCGTGCTTTAGGACTTGGATTTCATCTTTCATAAATCCTCTATCCCTCTATTTATCCACTTAGGTTTTGACCATTGAACAAACTTGGTTGATGAAGATGGTTTATGCGCTGCTAATGTAGCTGCTTGTCGAGCATTTGACAAAATCACACCATCAATTTCAAATAGGATTTGTCCCGTGGACACACGAGCAACCCAACCTGTAGGATTTCCTTTTCCTCTTCCCATTCTTACTTCTGTAGGTTTCTCAGTAATAGGGAGATCTGCAAGAACTCTTACCTATATTTTACCATTTCTTCGGAATTGCCCGCTCATAACACGATGGAAGTGTCCGATTATAGCACGACGCGCTGCTTCAATGGCTCGATATGAAAGACGACTAGCTCTACAACTTTGAGTGCCATATCTTCCAAAACCAAGTTGTGTACCGTCCGGTTTGCAACGCCTACTACATCTAGTATTATGCACTATGAGACTTAACATGTATCAAATGAAACATGCACCAAGTAAAATAAGAAAATAGGTCAAAATCATGATTCAACTAATAAAACAACCAAGAATTCAAGGCAAGTAAATGAAATCAAAGAAAATATGTAACTAACTATCGGGTCACAACACAACTTGCAAACATCTAAAAGTGAGCAAAAATGAACAAAATCTTTTTTTTTCTTGGTCAAATCTAGGATTTGAAATCTCTTGTATTAAAATTTCTTTCTTGCCATAAATATCTCGTGCCACAAAACGTTAGGCAATCAATTAAAACAAGCAATAAATTACAACTGTTCGTTATCATTCACTATATATACAAGCAAGTAAGCCCAAATGAAAGGTATGAAAATTTGGGGTGCTCACACTGGACATAGAGCAATCTTTGGGAAGGCATAGGGAAAGTGAAGCAGAGATTGGATAGCTTAGGGAGTACTGAATGGACCCAGCACTTCCCAAATGCTCAATGCCTGCACACTCATAAAGAAGCTTCAGATCATTGCCTATTGATGCTCAATATAGACTCAAGAAATAGGAGAAACAAGAAAAGATTATGTTTTGATGAAAGATGGGCACAAGGAAAGAAAGCAACTGAAGGCATTGATAGAACTTGATCAGAACACCAGCAAGGATAAAAAAATGTATAAGGTAACCAAGAAGATCAGAGCCTGCAAAATGGCCTTACTGGAGTGGGACAAGAAGAAGATAAATAACTCAGGCCAATGACTAAGACAGTTGAAACACCAAATCACAGAAGCAAAAAATCCTAGCAATCTTGGAGCTAAAGGGACCTTTGCACACCTTAAAGAATAGTTGAGCAAGGCATACAAAGATGAGGAATTGTACTAGTGCCAAAAAGCGAGGGTAAAGTGGTCAAAGGAAGGGGACAGAAACACAACCTTTTTTCATGCATCAATAGGGGCAAGAAGGAGAAAAAATAGAATCTCAAGTTTACAAAAGAAAGATGGAAACTAGTGTCCTAATGATAAGGAATTAACTGAGGAAATCTGCAACCACTTCCAGGACATCTTTACCTCATCTCAACTAGATAACTTTGATGAGATTATAAGAGGTGTCCCCTACAAAATTTCCAACCAGATGAATTAGAACTTAATCAAACCCGTGGAGGAAATGGAAATCAAAGCTGCAGTGTTTTCAATGCATCGAAATAAGGCACCAGCCTTGATGGCATGTCCCCCCCCCCCTTTCTTTCAAAAATGTTGGCATATCATTAAGTTAGATGTTGTAAATGCTATCAATAGTTTTTTCCATAGTGGCTATATGCTCAAAGGTGTTAATCAAACTTTAGTCACTCTCATTCCTAAAGTTGCTGCCCCTATTAACTTGTCCCAATTCAGACCTATTAGTTTATGTAATGTCTTCTCTAAGATCATTTCCAAAATTTTAGCAGATAGGTTAAAAAAGGTCCTACTCTTCTACATTAATAATTCCCAGCCTGCCTTTCTTCCTGGTAGACAAATCTTGGGTAATGTTATGTTAGCACATGAGCATATGCATTTTCTTAGAAATAAGAGAACATGTAATGATGACTTTATGACTATCAAACTTGATATGTCCAAAGCATATGATAGGGTAGAATGGAGATTCTTAGGCAAAATGATGTTCAAAATGGGCTTCTGCCCCCTTTGGATCAAGTGGGGTGATGAATTGCATGTCTTATGTGACTTATTCCTTTAATATAAATGGTGATAGGGTGGGGTACATCCAACCTAGTAGGGGTATAAGACAAGGTGACCCCTTATTCCCCCTTCTTATTTTTTATTTGTGCCGAAGATTTGTCCAGCATGATAAATTTTATAGGAGCAAACAAGTCCATTATTGGAGTTAAAAGTCGGTAGGAATTGTCCAAAAAAGTCTCATTTGTTTTTTGCAGCTGATGCATTGCTATGTTGTAAAGCTACAATTCAAGAAGCACAGGTACTGAAAGACATTTTGGACCAGACGGCAACTCGTGAATTTTGACAAAACTACCGTGTACTTCAGCAAAAACACAGATCTGGATTGCAAAAGAAAGATCTGTGAACTGTTAGGAAATATGAAGAAAGCATGTAATGGAAGGAATTTGGGACTTCCTATGGTCATTGGCAAGTCAAAAAACTGGGTTTTTGGATTCCTAAAAAGCTGTGTCACTTCCAAACTTCAGGGATTGAGAGGAAGACAAGAAGGTATTACTGAAGGTAGTGGTAATGGACCTACCAAATTACACAATGTCCTGTTTCAGATTGACAAAAGGAATATGCAAGGACATCTGTAAGAGGATTGCCAATTTTTGTGGGGAGAAGATGACCAGAAAAGGAAAATTCATTGGGTAAAATAGGGTAAAGCGACTGAAATTAAAGGAAGAGGAGGACTATGTTTCAGGGATTTAAAACATTTTAACACAGCCCTTCTAGCAAAATAGCTATGGAGGATTTTGTTAAAACCAAACTTATTGGTAAGCAAAGTCTTAAGAGGAAAATACATGAAAACTGATCATGCTCTCAGCAGGGTGCCATCATCAACAACATCATATATTTGGAAGAGCTTGTTCAGTGCAAAACATGCAATAATGAAGGGACTATAGAAGAGGATAGGTGATGGAAGATCAGTAAAAATTTGGGAAGACGGATGGGTTCCCAACACAAAGGAGAGCAAAATTGAACCTAACAGGAGTCAGCAGACAGATATACACTGGGTAAGCCAACTGATGAAAAATGGAATAAGGAGCTAATTGCAAAATGTTTCAGCAATTAGACTGCAGATAGTAGTCTAAGCATCCCCTTTGGCCACTATAAAAGAAAGGACAGATGCTTCTGGAAGTTCTCCAAATCAAGAGAATATACAGTTAAATCTGGCTAATGTAGTGGCCAAGGACTTGGCAACAAGCAGGAATTCAAAGGACTAGAATGAGCCTTAAACTAGCTACCAAGGAAGAAAGAAAAGTGTGTGAAAACAACTCCGGGGATCTAGAATAAAACACAAACTGAAGCATTTTATGTGGAAGTGCCTGCAGAATTGTCTACCTGTAAATGAAGTGATCAATAAGAGAACTGGAATGGGGGACAAGTACTGCTACAGATGTGGGGAAGGAATAGAAACCACGGAACATATGTTTATTGAATGTGAATATGCAAGAAGAATCTGGATGTTAGCTCCAGAAAACTGGGAAGGTCTAACTGACCTCCAGGCCAACTTCTGGAGATGGTGGGAGGAACTCTTACAGACAAAGGAAGGGATTGAGGGTCAAGATCACATTGACCTGACAATCAATATCCTTAGGCAAATTTGGAAAGATAGGAATAGAGTAACACATGGCCAACAAGCATGGGAGGAACTAAGGTGTGTACAGATGGCTCAATAGGAATTATTGGAGTTTAAGGATGCTGAGGAAGGATACGACAGAAAATGTATTGCTGGAACAATTCAACCTCATCAGAACAGGAACTGGTGCCCCTCCGGAGCAAGGGATAATTAGAGTCAACAATGATGCTGCTATAGCTGTGCAAATGAACTAAACAGGAAAACCAATAGTAGCAAGAGATTCAAAAGGGGATTTGCTGAAGGTTTGGGCACTGCAGGAGCAAAAAAAGAGGTGAGCCCCTCACTGAAGAAGCCTTAGCAGTAAGGGAAGTACTACTGATGGGACTGGAAGATGGATGGAGAAGACTTGTAATCCAATCGAACAGTAAAAGGCTAATAGAGAAAATCATATCAGGTAACAATAAGGATAGCAATATTGAGACAATACTAGAAGACATGCTAAAGTTGAGAGAGCTGTTTGATCAATGCAATTTCTCTTTCGTTCATAGGTCAAGAAATGATATTTGTTGTAGGCTAGCTAAATTTGCAATTAGGCTAGTTAATGATGTCAAATTGGACACTAGTTTCCCAATGTGGATCAAAGATCTCACACAAAAAGATTATAGGACAATTGTTCCTTGTAGGTAAGACTTGTATTATCAAGTTTAAAGATATAATACTAAAGCGTTTTGACAATTAAAAAAAAAAAAAAACTAAATGTGTTTAGAGATTTAAACATTTGATACTAGATTTACTTTCATCCAAGTTTTAGGAACTGAAACTACCGCTGAGATATTTGGTACCAAAACTGCAGTTTTCTCGTGAGAAAAATGGTCACATGGTATATAATAGATGCCTATATTTTAACCATCTTTTCCAATATTCAAACTGTAGAGGGCAAGCTAACCAATTAACATGAATGAATATCTCAAAATCGTTAAATGTACAATCTGATACAACAGGTATTAAAAAAAAAATTTTAGGAGTTTCCACCTCACACCCTTCTTTTGGGAAACCAAAGTCTTCCTTTGGTAAATGAATATGTGAGTGACTTCCAAAAATGAATCAAATCTAAAGGAATAAACTATTTCCTAAACCTGCAGCCTATATCTCATTACATCCCTATCCCCTAAAAAGAGCCTAACATCTATTTTCTCAGCTAATTCTGAATACATCTGTACAACAAATTGTTAATAGGTTCCCATCAAAACCTGAGACCTAAACAGGGAACCCATTTCTATGTTACAAATTAAAGAATCAACTAAAATCTACATACATGGTTAGTTTAGAGCTTTATACAAGTTTCATGGTACATCCTAGTCTTCAACTTTTAAAATGCCCACGTCACCATCACGATTTGCTAAAAATGCCAAAACAACCGTCAATACTGAAATTGAGCCGACTCCCCTTCAACAGACTCAAATGAATTCAACATGTTCTCCCATTATCAGACAGACATCATAAATTCTTTCTTCCACTCGGTCCATGTACAGCTTTGGAAGCTCAACAAATGCCAATAACCGTCAAAAGCTTGCAAAACCAAGCAGTCAACAGGAGTCATCCTATCATTTGCCCGCGATCCCGAGCAGTGGGATGGTGCCCCATCTCGCTCATTTTCGGCTGAGCCACTGACATGACAGCCAAATCTTCAACCGCACCAATTAGCAAATTCGCCTTGATTCTTGAGTTTTGTAAAGCCAATACATTTTTGTGCTGGAAGATTCTGGTCTCACCCCAAAAGAATGTCATCGTCCAACAATCTCAACCATGCTGAGGCAGACCACATAGAAGAACCATCAATTCTTGTAGCCAGAACAAACAAGCGATTCCAAACTATTTCACATCCTTCTTTGTCAGATTGATTCCCTTTGCCTTCTCCATTTCAACCTCCTTCTCAGCTTTCTTCTTTTCTAGTTCAGCTTGTTTGCAGTTCTCCTCGTGTGCTTTTCTGAACAACCTCACAAAGTTCAGAAGTGTCGCAGTAACTGCAGATACAAACATGCATTAAGAATAAGGTAGTAATACATACACATCAGTAGAAGTTCACAAGCAATAAATACAGAAAGATACAGTTGAAGACAGGTGATCAAAACTTCAAAAATATTGTATTTGAGTAATCAATACATCATTTTGTTTTGGCCAATAAACAGAGGAAGAAAATAAACACTGGAAGCACCTTATGTAACCTGAGAAAGGGTTGGTTCTTCAAAGATAAAATGCATCCATCTTAAAAAGTTTGGTTTACAGGCGTATCATAAATGTCCACAATGAGATGTAGTTTGTTAACAAGAAATAAGAAATAAGTGAACAAACATCTGTATAATAGTAAAAACAAGGCATTTTGAATTCTTAATATCCATGCATGTCAGAAGACCCACTAAATTGAGGGAAACAAGAAAACCAAATACCTATGGCAGCAACAAATCATGATTTAAAAAATTTGCACAAAATACAAAAGCAACACCAATTTGCTGACATAAAATATTTCCTTTTTAAAGTCATTACTTTTTCGTTCCAACAATGACACAATTATTACCCTATATTCTAATGCCTTGTTCTTCTTACAAGCATGACCACCCCCTATAGCAGTCAACACCAACCTCATGAAAAAGGATCACGAGTCTACTTCTGCATCAGAATCAATCCACCACTTCAACTGACCAGCATGCATCACATAAGTTCTATGACATAATTCAGCTCCACATTGAAACCTGATGAAACACCCCCCCCCCCCGGGGGAGGGTCATTCACCCCCAACAAAATATACTTACGGCAGGCAAAATTACTCATTGTTTCATGCAGCAAATTAACTACTCAGACAATGCCAACAATCCTTGAAAAGTCTAAAACTAGTAACCAATATGCCTACAGGACAAGCATATTAACATTCTAGTGCATGTGCAAAGTATTTGGCCATTCATCAAGGTGTTGGTGATATTGATAGGGATTCTGCTCAAGCAACTAGCAGTGAAGCTGAACAACCAGAAGTTTCTATTACATTTATTACTATAATGCTACATGATGCAACACGACAGGATTAATTCAATGTGTAAAAGATTAGTTCCTAAACAACCCGAGTTATAAAAACATTTAGGCTGTGAAAATTTGTATCTAGGGAGTTATACTTGACATTTTAACTCACTAGGAAACAACTTGCTGATACATTTGGTAAAGGGCTATCTACAAAAAGGTGTTAAGAATGATTTGGCATCTTTGTCTGCTCGAGTAACAATTAAGGTGAACGAGCTGCCATGAGGCAATTTTATATAACACCCTCTAAAAGATCATATTAATAATCTACAATCCTCTGTTATAAATTATTCGCAGAGAAAATAATTAAAGAAAAACCTTCTGCCATATATGCTCTCTCTCATATACTCCTGGATACAGCTGGTACTGCTGTAACTTAATGTCATTAAATGCGACTACCAACTAAACAACAAAAAGCTTCATTCAGAAGATCTTTTTTAGTTAACCTGTACACATATGAGGAGAATTTACAAATCATCATGTCTTTCAACCGCTGGCGCACATCAAGAGTTTGGAAAAAGCAATAAAACCAGATGAAATCAGTTGTCCCACTTACCATTTCTTGATTCCAAACATTTAACATCCTTATAATATTCTTCACATACACTAACGCAAGGTGGTTTTGCATAATATCAACAGATAATCTCATTAAATTACAGATACAAAGACTACTAAATTCTCAGGGCTGGTCTTCACGATTCACCCTTGGATTATGAGCACTGTTCAGCATGGTTGTAGAATGTGATTATTCAGTTTGGCCCTAATAATACAAGTTCAGAATTCCATATTTAAAGGAACAAACTTGTGAACCTGTAGGAAGTCATTTTTATGAAACTCTCCACTATTTATATGATTCCAGTATAACGAATGTAAATGCATGTATTACTTAGCATACCAATTGATGATAAGGAGATAAGGAAAAGAATTTGATAAATCATAGTTATATAACCTTGCTCAAAGGGACAGCGGGCAGGATCCTCCCCAAAATAAAGCGCCAATGCATCTGCATTTCTTCCCTGGTTACCAAAAGATGAGATAAATCACTAGAGAAAAACAACTGACAACATAACATAGAGTGAGGAAATACATCAGAATAGAGATATTTACCGCAACTGAATATAAAGTCGACACAGAGCCCACTTCTACCTCAGCAACGCCAACAAATTCCTTCAGTGTCTTTGTAGACGAAGATGTGGAGCGGAAAAAAATTGTCAAGCAGATATATGGTATAATCAGTTAGTCGTATATAATAGGAAAAGCCACAAGAACAAGCAGCTTAAAAAAACTGGATTAGATGACGGTAGCCAGGTGAGAAACACAATTCCTACCTCACATGATGGTTCAATATTACTCCACAGTATCATTCGATTTTAATAGTGGAAATGAATTTTTAAATAGGTCCAGCTACTGCTAAATAAGCAACTCTCAAAGTTTTAATATCTGCAGAAACTTTTAACAGATGCCAAGGATACCTTATGGAAAACTTCAGATACAGGGCCATCATTCTCGGATGCACTCAATTCCTGCTTCACCTTTTCTAATCCCTTAATAATGGCTTGCATTTCTTCTGCTAAAGATTTCAATTGAATCTGCAGGAAGCTCAAGCACATTAGTTTTCCAACTAAAACACTCTACTTTTGAAAATACTGTCTCGCTAAACTTTTACGAACATAACTTCTTATTATACAGAGTGTAACTTATAGTCATTCTTTCAATATTTCAATGCAAACTACTATATCAGCAAGAAGCTTCAAGTCAAATGCTATTACAGGGAAATTCGTAACTTGGAAACCTGGAATGAATTACAACCAGAAAACAGGCAAAGAAGCAATTGCATTAACCTTTGATGCAACTTCCAGGCTAACAAGATCTTCATGGAAATCTAAAAGAGAGGGTGACTTAGACGCAAGAACCTGGGAGAAAAAGAGATAGGCATTATTGAAACAGCACAACACCAAAACTTGCAGATTGTTATCAAGAGAAGATAAGTGGTAAACATTCATCCAACACACATGATATTAGAGCCTTTATGCATAGCATGAGAGAAAACACAGCAAATAAGTCATGAGCGCATGGGTACAAAGTTGTATCAGACACAACATTAATTAATAAACCTTTAAGAAAATAAAGTTAATCATCAAATGCATACAAATTCCTAAATGTGCTATCAGAATTCAACAACCATTCAAGACCAGTTCTGAGACCCAGGCTGACTTTTCCAGCAACATGTGATAAGTAACAAAACATGCAGATTGTTATCAAGAGAAGATAAGTGGTAAACATTCATCCAATAAACATGATATTAGAGCCTTTATGCATAGTATGAGAGAAAACACGACAAACAAGTCATGAGAGCATGGGTACAAAGTTGTGTCAAATGCAACATTATTCAATAAACATTAAGAAATAAAGTTAATCACAAAATGCATACAAATTCCTGAATGTGCTATCAGAATTCAACCATTCAATACCAGTTCTTCTGGGAGCCAGACTGACTTTTCCAGCAACATGTGATAAGTAACAAAACACCCTTTTCCTAACATGAGTCCTCATCCTCATAAAGAGAATCATAAACGTTCTTAAGCAGGGATCTTTTGTTCTATATCTACATACATAAGATAAACAAGTGCTCAAAAGCTGCAAAATTAACTGGATCACCAAAGATAGTGCAGGTGACAAATTGAAAATCTGGCCTTTTAAAAGCTACAATAACAAGAATTTGCAGTGGCTCGAACCAAAGATGGAAGATATAACCAACAAACACATAATTTACACCTTCAAAAATTTTAAAAAAAAATACAGAAAAGAACATGGCATATTTTTGCAATGTACTGGAATGATCCCAGAGATACTTCTTCCACTTTATCAGTCATGGTCAACAGTCCCCAGTTTCACAAAAGTCAAATTTGACAAGACCCGTTAGTTGGGAACATGTTCTTTACATAATTGCCCTTCAAATTAATGACGGGTATTGCCTAGAATTCTTAACACTCAAACTTTTAAAGGTAGTTACATATTTCATTGAATTTTCAAATTATAACTTTGGTGCAGACAACAGTAGTAATCATGGCCAAAGGAATGGGCCAAAAGGAGCAATTAAAGGACAAACACAAACTACTAAGAGATACAAGCATGAAGCACGAAGGAAAAGCTGATAAGTATATGATACCAATACAACCCATAGGCCGGGTTACAAGTCAGCTTTAGGATGACAAAGTTGGCAAAAAAATTTAAAAACCAGACAGCCAAGGTACCATGAGTCCAAGGATGTAAATAACAAACAAAATCCACTGATCCAGTCAACAAGACTTTTTATCTGCAGTCAGAACTGATGGACCAACTTTGACGATTTCCAAGTAACTTTCTCTGCCAGAAGCAGAAGTTCAATACACTATAACTAATTACTGAAACCCAAACAAGGTCACTAATCAATCTCCCATGGATAAAGGAATGTACAATGTACAAAATTCTATGAGCATATACCCTACTATCTATGCCAAGTACTCAACTATCTAGGTCAATTTTTGTCATAAAGGCATTTAACCTCACCCTACCATCAGCTTAACTGCAAACGTGATGTTGGTAATCATCATTATAAAGACTGGATGATCACCACTTGCAAGTTGCACTCAGCGAAGGTCACATTTGCTGTTATCTCTATCCAAAAATGCTGGTAAAATCAAATCATTTCCAACAAGTTACCTATTACAGCCAAGTATTTTTTAATTCCCAAAAAATGCATCTACAAGCAAGAGATAAAATTGCAACATGGAACATGAACACTACAGTGATATGTAACAAGTACGGAGAACAAACATGGAGTAGATTATGCATAATTTACAAGTCGACAGTTATCTCCAACACAGGCACAGATTGCAATTAAATGAAATGCAATCTACTTAAGCATAGAGCAATTTCCCCATCAATTTTATTCTGTAGACCAATCTTCCCTCTGAAGGACATTGGAGCAGTTTTGCATCTATCACAAGGAAAAGAAACATTTCTACCAATCCTGACCAATGATGCTCTCAAGAATTCTCCAAGCTTAGACAAACACACACCTCATATTCTTTAAGTAATACTTCTAAAATAGTCAAGTCAGGAGGAACTGACACCAGCAATCATTAGATTGTTCCTTACAGTCCTTAGATTTGTCAAAAAAATAAAGTATAAAATCGGTGACAGGACCACAACTAAGACCACATTCAGAAGTCAGCACAATGTAATTAGGCTAACTTCAAAACATTTTTAACAACTAAACATAATTTGTTTTTAGAAGCTTGAACCTTTGTGCTGCCTTAAACATCTTTTAGGTACTGGGATTAAACATTTAGCATGCTCATGGCCATTGAAACAGTATCACCAGAATGAAAAAGTAGCATGTACCTTGCAAAGATAGTGCATGAGTGTCATCTTACTATTGGAAGCACGAGTGTCTGTGAGTTTCAAAAGACTATCCAACTTGAATCCAACAGCAGAGCCTATTACACACAAATTGTTTGACATGGACATGAATTCAGAATCTGAATGTGATTCAAATGTATCAAATAAAGTTCAAATGAGCATCATTTCCTTTTTATATCTGTGCTCAAAAACTTGGTTTTTTGAGCATTACAGGTTAGTATACTTGTCCTTACCCCTGGCAGTTCCTTGATTTAATGTGTTTCCAAGATATAAAATCTTCTTCATAATTTCCTTCAATTTGAAGGAATTTCGAACCTAATAAAACAGCAGCAAGATAAGGTCATTTAACAATATAACTCAAACAGAAAAATTTAAGGGGGAAAAAAAAAAAGAACATGCTCATCGGATAGGTAAGATACCTCTTCACATGCAGAGTTCACAGTGTTCAAACTTTTTTTGAAATCCGTAACCTGAGATAAAGGTTAACTTCAGAAAACTTGGTCAACAAAGTGAACTTAAACTGATGGATGCAAAATATACCTGAGAGTTAAACTGAATTTTGAATAAAAACACCCTTAACTTAGACTCCACGCGTGGAACTTTCATAAGCTCAAGAAAGAACTGACAAACCAAAGATAAGTAAAGCCAAGAATAGTATTAGGAAATAGGGGCAAAAAAGCGACAGAAAATGAAAATAAAATTCATAAGAACAATAAACAACACTTGGTCATGATTCTACTAGGGCTTTGACAATCAGATAAAAGAAATATGTATGATCCAATTACTGGCCAAGATTGAGTGGTTAACAATTGATACAAATACGAGAGTACCATTGACACATGCTATACTAGCAAATGACATTACAGGTAAGGTTTCATCAATGAAATAAACCATCACAAGCAAAACTCTGCCTAATCCTTTCTGAGGGTTGACCAATGACTCCATGGTGAGAATGGTAACAAATTGTGATGATAGAATAATACAATTCCTCAAAATTTGGTAATAGATTATTGCATAACATTTTACCAAATACGAAAAGAGGTACTTAGATATTAGCTAAAACTCAACAATTAGATATACTCGATTTGGACATATTTCACATTGGATAGACAATCATCGTTCACTGATACCTCCACCTGAAAAATCAGGCATGGGCATGGAGGAGCAACAATACAACCATTATTCCACAGGAATAAAGCAGCTAATCAGGAAAAGACAGTCTTTCAAGTATCGGTCATTGCATGACATAATTTTATTATTCTCTTAATTTGTGCCGAAACCCCTAATTCAGCGCTAGATACATCCATGCAGGTACAACTATAACCAGATTTAACCTATTTATGCCATTCATTTTATAAGCATACAGCTGATAGTGAATAACGGTTAAGCATTCAAGCAAATGAACCAAGGACACTGATACATCCAGCAACATCAAAGAGACTCGTAACGAGTTCAGATAATGCAGCAAAATACCGATAGACATAAATACGAGTGAAATCATATCCCACAAACACAGCCAGTGAAGAAAAGAGGAAAAATAACCAATAAGATCAGATTTTGTATACCTGCTCACATTTCCCCAGGTTTTCCTTGTCGCCATTGTAATTCTAGGCAAGAAAATGGCAAAAATCAATAAACAGATAAAATTCCATATCAAGTAAGAAGACAGGAAATTACAACAAAAATCAAGAATTTGTAATCATCACAAGAATAATCCTTTTAAGAAACTCAATGTGCAGGGAAGAAAAACAAAGGCTTTATGAGACATAGAATCTCTAACCGGAAAAAATAATCCAAATTCACCTTGAGCATTTCCATCTCCTCTTTTGTCGGACAAAATTTGATAAGGTTTTCTACTTGGTCGGCATCTAAGATAGCCTCATCCATTGCTAGTGCAGCAGCCTGAGAAATTTAAGCACTAACAAGGTTAGAATTATAAGGACAAAGATAAAAATTCCAGCACCAAATTATATAAGCTAAATTTTCTCAAGTCAAAGTTGATCAGTGTCAACATTCACCATGAGATTATGGCAAATTCAACAGCCAAGTCCTTTTAAAAGCAAATTGAGTTTAAGTATGTGCCACATGTGGATATGCCCCAATGATTAAGAGCAAAACGTCCTCCCTCTACACTAAACAGTGCTTATTCCCATATTTAAACTTCATTCAATTGAATAAACATGAGGTTCATCATTCATCACTAAATGTAAAAATTATTTTATTACAGCAAAATCTTTTTCTTTCTTGACTTTTTCACTGACAAAATCCTCCTGGACAGTTCAAGCACATAACATACGCAGGCAAGATATTCACTTGTAGAACAACAAGAATGAATAAAACTAGGCCTCCCCAAACCTTGGAGATACCCTGAAGCCTCATGTACGGTTTGTCCTATCCTCTTTTATCTCCACTATGTAAGGTAATATATCTCATACAATGATATGATTCAAGAAACATATTCCAGTATTAACCAATAAGTAATCTGATCTCCCAGTAGTGCCTCATTTGTGGTCCAAGGGTCCAAGAGGTATATGTTTCAAGAAAGTTCATGCAATCAGAGGAGGAAACTAGCAAATTTCAAGAATAAAAAATTAAAAAGGAGCAGACATATATTCATATATTTAATTGAATTCTTGAAAAATTAAATGCCACTAGCATATGGATAATCTAAGCATCGTCATCTACATCAATGAGAGCAACTTTACCAGAGAGTCTCCAAATAAAGAAACAGAAGATGATCTTGAATTATGTTAGAAACCCAAGATAATGCAAAAAGCATTTCAAGCACTGCTCAATGACTAGGTCAAAAAAATTCACTTTTTCTATAATTTTTTTCTATAATTACAAGTACATGAAAAGTTAACGGTGCAATAATTAAGAAGATCAACTGGGGGAATTGTGGCAGCTTAAATGAAGATCTGTATCTGTCTTGAGAGTCAGTTAACACAGATTTTCAAAGCTATGAATCCTGTTAACATGGATAAAATCACATAAGAGGGAAGTTAGCGCAGTTGGCTAATTGAAGGATAAAACATCTTATAATATGACTACTGAAGGGGAACATCAAGGAAACTAGCTTTCATCATGATGGTACAAAGAGGATGCTTCAATGGTTTCTTCTGCATTGCTTTACAAGAAAGAGGCTAAAATAGTTTATTCTATCAGCATCTCAGATACTGACAAGTTCTAGTAATTATTTCTTTCATGATCAATGCACAAAGAATCAACTATGCACCGAACAAATTTAGAGCTCCTACCACGTTGTACAAAAGTGGAAAGCAAGGTATTTTCTTTTCATGGCTGCTATGAGAAGATTTTCCAAACACAAAAAGAAAAATAGGTATTTTCAGTGGTAGAGATCAAACTAAGTCTTGAAGAGCAAACACGTTAGCATCTTGTAAAAGCGACAACCAAGATTGACATTGCATTTGCGAGAACACATAATGGATCTCCACAATGCATGCAGCGCCCTGTGGCTGTGGCCCATTCTTCATTCTTTGAGGGGTTCAGGACATGAAAATTACAAAAACATCAGGGTTGGGAAAGAAATTTATCATAGCCAACCTCAAGTTATCCTAAAAGCTATGTGTAGGATTTATTTGAGTGACAAGGAGGAAGAAAAATGAAAGATAAACTTGGAAAATAAGCCTTATGTCTTCTAAACTAAGGTTCTGGATTGAGAGGCAGATCACATTGGGAAGAACCAGAGCCAATGGGGTCTATCAATTGTTGTTTTAAATGTATTTCAGTCCACCATTTTATCAGAATTCAATTTGAAAAACATTTTAAGAACAGAGCCATCAACTTTCTCATAAGGCCCAAAGATGCCACACATAACATAGTTGGGGTCACCCTCATCAGCAAATATCCAAGGAATACTAGAATTCCAAGAAATAAAACTTGGTACAACCACTGGAGACAACAAAGGTCATTGTGACCCAGATGACCAGCTACCAACATGAATCATAGGTTCAACATATAACATGGTTGAGGACACCCTCATCAGCAAATATCCTGGGAATACTAGAATCCCAAGAAATAAAACTTGGTACAACCCATTGGAGACAACAAAGGTCATTGTGACCCAGATGACCAGCTACTAACATGAATACCACGTTCAACTCACCATAAGCGGTCCTTTTTTTGGGGGGATTTAGGGGCAGGGCAGGGTGGGGCGGGGCGGGGGGTCTGGAGTGGGGTGGGGGAAGAGGGGAGACAGGAAGTGGGAAAGAGGTGGGGTACTTGTAGTTGAGTGTTGTCCAACTCACCATCATGTCAGGAAGTGGCATTTTCACCTTTGTTAGCATTATTTCGGTGTTGTTGGCCCTTCTCAAGTCAACCTGCAGAAGATTAAAGGTCATCAGCAACTTGACATATCTAACTTACAAATATTTTAAAAGCATGCGGTTTACAAGGCAAAGGCAAACTTTGACTTAACCAGATATAAAAACATACTGAGTGATCTGATTCTGACCAAAAATATCACTCAGGCTGACGAAACAAGAAACTAAATGAATCTCTCCCCCCCCCCTTCCTCCCCTCAATTAATTCCACCATAGTATCCCCCTTTCACCCAAGGTGGGAATGATACTAAAAGAGACGAGCATTCTCCACAGGCTCTCTGCCTTTACTTCTGAATGCCCAAATATATCAAATTGAACTCCCAGAATTATATTCATATCCTAACTCTTTCCAGTGCTTCTTCTTCCTCCTCTTTTTTTTTTGTGGGGTGGGGAGCTTAGCCTATGCTAAAATGATTGTTTTGAGTTACACGTACAGTTGGAGATGATGATTGGAAAAGTTAACCTCCTCATAACACTAGCCTGCCAATTTAGAGAAATGTCCAGAAGATAACTTCTGTAGTTTTGTGCCGTAGAGAGCGTTGGTACATAAGTGAGAGCAAAATCCTTGACAAGGGATGTATGTCTCACTTTGACTAAGAGACAACAAAATTGTTTGATTGTTACTATAAGTAAATTCAATTTCATTACCAGATGAACCTTGTCAGGTTTAGATCCAACAGATTTCCGCCGGTCTCCAGATTTCCCCCCCCTGGTATCTGACTTTGGAACTGTGGCAGAGAAGAGAGTCTCTATCTCCGAGACATCAAATTCTGGTGCACTGAAAGGTAAAAGAAAAAAATCAATGATCCATGAGAATAAGGAAAGCATGTTCAGAAGTACACAAACAGAAAAGTACTATCAAATATGCAAGCAAAATTATATTCATCTATAGGCATGTTGATGCTCCGATGCTCCGATTCTTAAGTGACAAGACAACAAATGACCAAACACTTCAAATGTTCTCAGCAGACATATAGTAAATTTTTTTTTTTTTTTTGGTTGTTGGGGTTTGGGGGGAAGGGGAGAGTTTGTTACTTGACAAATATAAAGAAGAGGCATTTTGATTAACTAAACTGACTCTGAGGAAAGTGCAATACATTTGAGGCTCTCCATGTCTCTGTAATTCTTCCCATAAGCTTCCTTGTAATGCCCTGGTTACCTTGCTCCAATGCAGTGGTTTTAATGTAGATCTTCTGGGTGCAGCTGACATACCAGAAGGACGTGGAAGTCCACGCCCTCTTCCTAAAGGTGGGGGAGGTGCAGCACATGGAGGTCCAGGTCCTCTAGCACCTAATGGAGGGGGTGGGGGAGGTGCACCACCTGGAGGTCTAGGAGGCCCTGGTGGTGGAGGAGGTCCAGGTGCACGACCTCCTGGAGGTGGTGGCGGAGGAGGTGCTCCAGGAGGTGGACATGGGCCAGCAGAAAGAGGCGGTGGCGGAGGAACTGGGGCTGCGTGCATTGGGGGTGGCGGAGGAACCGGGGCTCCACGCCCTGGTGGTGGTGGAGGAGATGGAGCACTACCTGGATGAGGTGGTGGTGGTGGAGAAGCACCACTCAAAGGAGGTGGTGGAGGAGGAGGAGGAGCACGATTTGAGAGAAATGGAGGTGGTGGTGGTGTGCCATGTGGAGGAGGGGGAGGAGGAGGCGGAGGCGGAGGAGCTCTTGAAAATATAGTAGGAGGTCCATTAACTGGAGGTGGTGGTGGAGGAGGATGTGTGTTATGCGTAGCAGGTAAAGGTGGAGGGGGAGGAGGAATGGGCACAGAAACAGGAATCGATGTTATGGCAGTAGACGCATTTGGAAGTGGAGGGGGTGGTGGTGGAGGGGGTGGCAAACTTGACACGATCCCAGCAAATGGTGTAGAAGTACTAGCGGACCAAGGAGGCGGTGGAGGTGGAGGCGGCAGGATTTTACTAGCATAATGTATACTAGACGAAAAGGGAGGTGGAGGCGGAGGTGGTGGCGGAGAAGATCTTGGTGCAGTTGTCCCTGAACTCACTGGTGGAGGAGGTGGAGGAGGAGGTGGAGAGGGAGAAGTAACAGCGACCCCAGAATTATATGGTCGTTGCGAAGGTGATTGACCAGAAGCAAATGCTGCAATCCGAGTGGATAGTAGAGACTGAGCTGGAGCTGGAGGTGGCGGCGGAGGTGCGGGGATATTAAAAGTACAAGCTGCAGATACTGAGGGTGGGGGTGGTGGTGGAGGCGGAGGTGGAGGTGGAGGTGAAGAAATTTTAGAAGCAGAAACTGCACTAACTGTAAATAACGAGGATGATGGTGGGGGTGGGGGTGGGGGTGGGGGTGGAGGTGGCGGTGGGGGTGGAGATTGAAATTTAGGTGCATCAGAAGCAAAAAATGCATCTTGAGTGAATGGTACAGGTGGAGGTGGGGGTGAAGGTGGAGGAGGTGGTGGTGATGGAGATGCAGAAGGGGCTTTTTCATTATTAAATGAATTTACAAGAGAAGACAAGTTAGTGCCAAAGTCCTGGAGACTTGATGCAACAGGAGAAAATGGCTTAGAAGATGAATTATACAGCAAGGAATTACAAGAGGGGGGTGGCGGTGGTGGCGGTGGTGGTGGTGGTGGAGGAGGAGGAGGATGGGATGGGGAAGGCTGATGTTGATTCAACTCTGGAGCTTGACTTTCAGTATGTGATGGAGAAGAGACTGTGGGAGTAGGTGGCCGCCTGGCTGATGAGCTTTCTATCAATGATGGACAAGAAAAGTGTTTCTCTGGCAAAAAACGTACTTCAGAACTGCTACTACTTGAGGATTTAGCGCTCGAGGGAGCTTTAGCTTTTCCTGCCGCTTGAGACTCCTTTGATTGGGCTAATGCAGCTGGAGCACTGTTCTGTCTTGATGGAGGGTATGATACATGCATTGAATCAAAGTATGACCCTTTGTTAGGAGGGATCCATCTAGAAACTGCATTAGGTTTTGCCTGTCTTAATTGAGGGCCTGAGCTTTGCTGCTTCGATTTTGATTTGGTACCCATAGTCTCGTTTCCCAGTTTTGTGCCGGATATTGGCTGTTTCTTTGACGTGGAAGTAAGTGCCTTTTCAGATTTTTGTTTACCATTGTCATTGGGCAAGGCCAACTTAGGTTGTGAACCTTGTCCATCTGCCTTCTTCTGTACTACAGTGCCTTCTTGGTCAGGCTTGTTCTCGCCTTCTTCTGACTTGCCACCAGAACCACCACCTAAGAATTGGAGCTTAACATTCTGGGGTTCGAACTCACCAGAGGAAGCTACTGAATCCTCTCTGTTCTCCAAGACATTGTCACTCAAAGAATTCCTATTAGAATCCCCACTCCTACCTTGTCTCTGACTCCCTTCATCTGATGTACAGTCCTCAAAAGAGTGATGATCCAATTCCTCCTTCCATACTACCTCATCATTTTCACTATCCTGACTAAATTCTTGAACTGAATGGGTATCGATGTCGCTCTTTCCATCCTGTCCATCAACTGCATTGCTGAAGATCTCTTCTACCTCAAAAAACTCCTCTGGTGTCGCGCTTTCAGTCTCATTTCCATCTTCACTCCCCACTTCAGTGGTGACAATAGATGGAACAGCATCAGCATCCGAAAAGAGCACCTGATGCACATATGAGTATGCTTTCAACTCATAAAGCTTTGAAGAAAGAACAGATGACACAAGTAAAAGAAAACCCTACCTCTGCTCTAAAATCCCTAGGGAATTGATCTTTTGCGTCCCACAAAACATCCACTTCATCACGTGTCAACATCAAAACATTAGACCGTATAAATGCAGTGTGGAACATGACTCTGAACATCAATTCTTCCCTTACAAGATCATCCTCTAAATGGACACACTCCAGCACAACATCTCCTTGAACACGCCGGTGAATATCTATTTTCACAAGGGCACACTCCTCCTGCAGCAGGAAGTACGAGCAATTCATATTCAAGTTAATTCACTATCAGACTACCTTTACAAAGAGGAGCCTCACCTGCCGGTAGAAGCGGGAATGTTTTTTCGTCCTTAAAGTAGTAAACAAAAGCTTAGAGCTCCTAGTAGAAGTTGTTGAAGAAGGGTCCTGACCATAGACACGAACTAGCGGGCGACATCCCCTTCCACCATCAAACAGAGGAAGGACTCTAAGTATGATGCAATCCAATGCCAAAGGAGAATCTGATGGTGGCCAATCTGAACCAATATTTCTCCTAGAAATATATTGAAGATATCTAAGCTGGGAAGGCTGTGGATTCAGAGGAGACAAAAGATGAAGAAGTTCCCTAGGCGCTTGCTTGTATACCATCTCGAGAGTCTTCTGCTCACCATTATACTGTTTCCTGTACAAAAGAAGGCCAGCAAGCATAAAAGCAAGCACAGGCCATCCTCCCCTTTCACAGTGCATCAAGAGCACATTCTGTTGGCCCTCCAATGACAGCCAGCTCTCGCTAGAACGCAGGAAATGGTGGATCATCTCCAACGGCAGTAGTGGACAACTCTCATACTGCCGAGGATAATCCATGACTGTCATGTCGTACTGGGACAGAATGTCAGATATTTGGCTCCTCTTTATACCCTCTCTGAAGTTGAAGACCATGAAAGAAGCATCAGGGTAATGATCCTGTAGCTGAGCTACGATGCCACCCAGGTAGATTTTGTACTCATCTTCATTGAGAACATCGGTGGAGAAGCAGCAGTCAAACACTGCAGATGAAGTAAAGACAATTTCAAAATCCCAATTCTAAAGGTAAACCAATTTCAAGGTTCACATTTAAACTACGTGCACTCCTCTAAACATTCTGAAGTTCAAGTACAAAGCACTCCAAGTCAAACCTACAGTTTGAGAAGACAAAATCAAGGACCAAAAAGCGGTTGCAAATATATCCCTGTACAAGAAAGCACCAGTTAAAAAGACCAAATGGAAACCCATTTCTTTAACACCATGTAATTTGAAATGTTAAGAGCAGTTAAGCTTTGTCCAAATTTACAGCATAACTACCTCACAACATATAAACTAATATGGAAGCATTATCCACAATGCACTTTCAAAGTTCTGCTAAATATGTCGCAAACATCGAATACTGCAAGGTTACTTATGAAAATCACAAAGACAGCAAAGAAAGTAGCCAAAATAGAAGACAAGTCCAAATGCAGCTAAATTAAAATTAAGATGAATAGTACTCCACAATCCAACCATTACATTTGCACAATCCAGCAAAACCAGGCGATAGTTCAACAAAAATGGGATATTCATATTTTAACCACACAGTTTGAAGTGCTCAGACGAACAAATTCAGATCTTTAAGGCTCAAAAAATGAGCTAATTCAAATGAGCAAGCCCCAAAAGTACATACTTAAACTCAAAAAAAATCCCACTATTAAGCATAAAAAAAAGTCATCAGAATCAATAATTGCTAGTACATTGAGCTACAAACTTGACCAAATATTTCGAAAAATGTAGAAGATATAGTACGAGGAAAACTATACCATAGACCCGCTCAGAGATCTCAAGAAGCCGATCAGGTGGCTTCCTATAGAAGAAACGTCTAAACAGCGCCATCTAATGGCGCTGTTTTCCCCCAAATCGAATCCAAAACCCCGTCTCTTCTTCCTATCCCAATATCCCTGAACATAAATTACTCCAAAATCTTCCACAATTCCTCCAATGATCCACGCCAAACAGATCCTCCAGCTCCCCCAATTGCAATCCCCTCAATAACTACTTCAAAAATACCAAAAAAATTCACAAAACTTCACCCTCCAATCATCCAAATTCCAGCTGCTTTTCCACACAATTCAATCGGAAGAAGTGAGCAACTTAATTCCGGGAGAGAGAAAGAGTAAACGAAGTGAGATCGAGATTAATGGAGGGTTAGGTTTAGGGTTTGAGAGGGGAGGGTAAAAAATTCCAGAGGAGGAAGAAGATTTTGAAGAATGCAGAAGAATAAGTAATTAAACAGGGGCATTAAAATGGCCAATTAGGGCGATTAATTAACGAATTTGGATTGTGATTAGTGTAAATTTGGTGATTTGCATGGGGCGTGATGGCACGTGGGGAAAGAGAAGGAAGAGTAGACTGAGATTGGAGAAAAGGTTGAAGAAGAAGAAGGAGGAGGAGGAGGAGGGGGAAAGAAAGGAAGTGAATGGGAAAACTCAGACGGGTCATGGTGGCTGAACCGGGTTTGGGTCCGGATCCGGAGGGAGGCTGCTGTAAGAATTCACTTTTTGGGGATTTTGGATTTTTGCTTTTTGATTTGATTTCTTTAATGTACACGTGGCACATGAGCTGTTCAGGCGTGAGAGAGAGCGAGAGAGAGGAGCAAGTGACTCAGTCAAGGAGAAGACAGAGAAACAGCAGCGACGAGTGAATTTGTTTGT
Source organism: Coffea arabica (assembly GCF_036785885.1). NCBI lineage: Eukaryota > Viridiplantae > Streptophyta > Magnoliopsida > Gentianales > Rubiaceae > Coffea > Coffea arabica. The sequence continues at coordinate 47,499,022 of NC_092316.1, read as the reverse complement.
AATAACTTTTTTTTAATGTTTGCAAGCCAAAGAATCCAGAGATTTAGATGGGTCCGAATAGCTTTTTTTTTTTAAACAAAAATTTCTTTTTTACATATTTTACGTTTTTTTATGTCTTTTTTATCTTGTAGTACATGTCACATCACAGTATCACTATATTAATTTGAATATTTTTTTTATATGCTCTGTTGTTGGCGTCTATTTACGGGTGATATTGAATGTATAATATATAATTTTGTCTTAAATTTAAAATTCGATCTTTTCATACATGTGGTATACGTCTGCAACCATTAGTACTAAAAAAATTACTGTGCTAACAGTGTATAAAAATTTAATCATATCAATTTTTTGTAAAAATTTTGAAATATTCTTTAGTCCGAACACATTGAATATGTCTATTTACAATAATCGCGAGCTCAAGCGAATTCTGACAAATATGAGAATAGTCCGGTATAAAGCATTCAAGTTAAACTGGAGTCTGAAATTTGAGATTTTTTATTTTATTATTAATTATTTTTTGTATGTTTTTTTCCTTTTTTTTTTAAAAAAAAATTAGAGATTTTGAATCCAGAACTTCCTACTTACCATTCATCCCACCTTATCATCCAACCCAACATTTCCCGTATCTTCTTTTTGTACGGTGAAACCTCATAAGTTGAATAAATATCATTGTAGATTCATTTAGTTGAGTAAATCACTACATTGAAAATCAACTTGTCCAGAAAAAATTTTAGTTCCACGTGCATGTGTTTTTTTTTTTTCTTCTCTTTGATATTGCAAATAAATGTGATTTTTTAATAAAAACATAATTACTTTTATCAAAGAGCAAATTTCTACTATTTTCATTCGATATCGCATGTTATCTTTATTAGTCATTAAGTTTAATATGAAAGTTTTACATTTTCTAAATGATATTAAAGTTCCATATTCAAGAGAAATGGAGGATTCAAGCAAAATATAACAACCTTCTTAACAGGAAAATGAGAAATAGACATCTTGATGATTACGTATGTCCACCAATAAATTAGGCGTTCAATTTCAGCTAGGCGGTTCAAAACAGGAAAAAAAAAAAAACAATTGACCAAAAAATAAAATAAAATAAAATTCTAGCCATCATAGTAGATATATTCTAATCATTTAATTTCATGAGTAGCCGAATAGATTTTTTTTTTCCCCCCCTGGAGGCAAAATGACGCAATCGCTTAGCTCTCAGATATTTAATACATTCAGGTCCATTGACCAACATCTAAAGGTTTTCCTGCTACAAACAAAATAATTAAAAAGTTAAATAATTATTTCTTCCATTAAATTTTTATTAGAATTAATTACAATTAGCATGCATTTGTAGTAGATAAACAAAAAATATGTAAATGTACATATAAATATATATGCTACGAAGAAATGATATATATTTTGAGAGAAGCAACTCTTGTAAGAAGAACATAGAGAAACAATTTGATAAGGGTTTTGTTTCTAATAATTTTTAACGTTTGTAAGTCAAAGAATCTGGAGAAAAAAATTAGAGGGATTTCAAGTTAGAATATAGACAAATAAAATCGTGTGCTTATTTTGTAGGACCTAGCTAAGTTTAGGGATACCTCAACAAGAACTTAACCAAAATGATTCAAGAAACTTTGGGATTTAATTTTCATCATTAAACAATATTTGTATGTATATACTTGACATTGCAAAAGTTTTGAATGTTTTATAAAACATATATTTGGATTTCTACTACTTCCATTTGAGTTTGCACATCATCTTGATCAACCATAAAAACTTTATCCAACAAAGTAGGCGTTCCATCTCAGCTCCAAAAAGAAAAAGGTAATGGACAGAAAAAATAAAATTTTAGACATAATAGTAGGTTTATTTTAGTTATTTAGTTACATTAATAACTAAATACATTTTCAAATGATAAATTAATTTTATACAGCCTCTATGTTAATGTAATTCTTTAAACATAATGTGGTAAAAAATATCAACAATTTTGGTAGCATATTTTTATTTTAAATCGGCAAACCCCGAACATGGAGAAAAGGTTCCAAAGTCAATTATGCAATTTTTTTAATTTTGGTAGCATATTAAGCATTATGTATGAGTCTTTTTTCTTCAATATAATAGAATACGTATGTCAAAAATATTTCTTGAGCTCAATAATTATATCTCGACAATAATGACTCTTGAAAAAATTGATACCATTTTGTCATCAAAAGCCAAAAACAAAGCAAGAAATGGGATAGTCCCCAATCTTCAGCTCCTTTTATTTTTTTTTCCCCTTCTTTTTTTGGTTGAAATTTTATAGCAACACATTTGTATCCAATAAAGTTTTTTTTTTTTTTTACCAGGAAAAGTGATGCAGCCACCTTTTGTTGTTTGAAGAGATCCTCTGCTTCAATTTCTATTAGCACTGAGATAATTAAAACGTTTAGCCCCGTCGACAAACATATATAGTTTGCACGCCACAAAGAAAATACAAAGTGAAATAACTTTTTTTAGGGGAGAGCTATTATAGTCTTTTTCGTTATCTGATTCAGGATTCAAATTTTGTATCTGGTAGACGGGGGTGGGAAGGGTGCGAGAGAAATGGGAGGAAAAAAAGAAAGAGATAAAGAAAAAGCGAAACAACATTTTCCCTTTTTAGATTTATATTGATTATAATATAATGCAAGTGTGGCGCATGAATAAAATGGTGAAATTTGATTTGGCCCTTTGAAGTAGATCAAAGTATCAATTCAACCTTTAAAGTGATTATGGCCAAATCAGATTCTCTAGAATTTCTGTGCAGATTAGCCATTCTGTCAAATCCCCTAATGTTAATTTCACCCTATTAAGCACGAGAGGAAAAAATTTATCAAACTTTTAGAGACTTTAAAACAATTAACAATCACCTAAATGAAGTATAACAGACAATAACAGGTCTCTTTGAATTTCCTCTTTCTCTTGTTTGAAAAACCTCCCGCTGCTTAAAAAGCCGTTTTCATTTGGCTGATTCATACTTGAGGATTTGAATGCTCAGAGATGCTTTCCTTTTTCAAATACAATTGTAGATTAGTAAGTTTATAGGGCTGAAAACGTAGCGGTAGAAAATTTCTTCAACCCCAAAAGGGCCAAAACAAACAAGAGAACATCATCTCCAAGTACATGAGCTTTTCCAGCAGCGACACAGAAGCAATGGTAGAGCTAGAAATATAATATAGTGGTTAGAAATTAGTACAACGATAACAGTATAGAAATTAGAAATTAGTCGGAGCACATGATCACATGATCACAAACCGCGTAGCACATGATCACAAACAGCATTAATCCGAACGTGTCTTCTTATTCTGATACTGTTTCATAACTTTTTCATTTTCAACTTTTTGAAATATATAGCTCCGTTTGGATTAGTTATTTTTTAGAATATTTTTAAAAGTTTTTACTGTAACAGAGTTTTTAGAGTATATTTTGAAATATTTTTAGAAAATATTTTAGAATATTTAAGAATAGTAGAGTTTTTAAAATATATTTTGGGATATTTTTTAAATATTAAAAAAAATTAGATTACTTTGAAAAACTAATTTTTGAAAAATTGAAGGATCCAAAATATATTTCTTTATTAGGTGTTTATCTAAAAATTTTATTATTGGTTGCTACAAGTGTTTAAAAAAAAAACATATTAGCATTTGTCCCAAATAACCTTTTCTTTTAACACTCGCTCCCCTCCCCGGCTGCCCACCACTTATCACTAGCAACCTCTGCTACCCACCTCCATAAATAGTCGTTATTTAATATATTTTTTTTCAATTTATAAGTGTTTAGAGTGTTATTGTAGATGGCATTTTATGATTTTTTTTTTTTTCAAAACACCCTTAAAATCGAGTGCCAAACAGACCCTAAAAATTATTCATCCAAAAACTTCCCCTTCAATTGCGCAATTCATCATTTACTATATTCGTTATTGAAAATGATCTTTCCAATCACTGGAGTTGGCCCAGTGATCAGAAGAGAACTCTTAAGTGGCGTTTGATTAGCATTTTAGAATCGGATTCGAATTTGGAATCATTATCTTAGATTTGGAATGGAATCAGTCATTTCAATACATCTGTTTGGTTCAGTACCAGGAATGTATATCATTACTATAATTGATGTTTGGTTTGTTGGCTCTTTCGAAATGAAATATAAGAAATTTCCACTAATTAATGTATTAATAAATTTAGTATAACTAATTAATAGTTTCTATTAGTAAACATGTATAATTGTGAGTATAATTGATAATATCAATTATATTACATATACTAATATACATTATATAATACATATAACTAATAATATCATTATTATAAGTTTGTAACTAATTAAATTAAATATTATATAGATAATTAAATATAATTATACTAATATTATAATATAAATATATATAATTATAATTATAATTATACAATATATATAAATATTAATTATACCAATATATTGAATAATTATAATGTATATTATATATTATATATAATTATAACTATATTATAATTATAATTATAATATATTATTATATACACATATATATTATATATACACATATAATATATATTTATAAATAATTTAAACATATTATTAATATATATTTATAATATATAAATATTCATATATTTATATATTTATAAATATATTTTTTATATTATATATTAGTATAATATATTATATATGTGTATTTAATAATATATTATTATATTTATTATTATAAATATATTATAATAATTATACTAATATTATAATAATATTATTATTATATATATAATTTTATATACGTGTATATAATTATATATTGATTTTTTTAACAGGTGGTAGGGCGGGCCCTGTTTCTAAATGGGGGGGAAAATTCCTCCCTGCCCCATTAGCCCCCCGTGGGCCGGGTAGCCCAGTTGCCATCCCTAGTTTTCAATAAATAGATAGGAATCAAACTTGGATTTTGTCTAAAACCCTCCAGGTTCCTAGAGAATTGGGGAATTCCAAATTTTTAGGTATGATTCCAAAATCCCAATTCCGATAGTAGTAATCAAAATAACAATTATGGGGTTTACTCCAATTTTCCATTCCAAAACTCTCTAACTAAATGCCACTTTAGAATTCTCTCCATTGCCAGGTTTGAGATTTGAATCTGGGAGTGAGGAAAGGTGGGAGGTTAAAAAATTTGAAAATGATCTTTCAAATCAAATTTTAAAAGCATATATACAAGATTTTTTTTTAATCTCTACCAAATTTTGAGCAAGGTCAGTTATGCTACTTAATTAGGAAAATAAAGGATTTCTTCACCACTACATCTAAATTTCAAATCCATAATAAAGGATACTTCCACTTCTCTCAAATCCCCGATAAATTCTCTACATATGTTTTGAAAGTGAAATGAAGAAAGATTAGAAAATTATTTTGGTGAAAGGAAGAAAGATTTAGGAAATTTTTTCTGAGTTTTAACGTATGGAGAAAAAATTATTATGAAGAATTTCCAAATTGGTTTAAAAATAAAGTTCAATCTTTGTTGCTTGATTTTGATCAAGTAATAAAGGATGAAATGGTTTTTCTTTCAAGTGTGCTGACTTGTAGGGACAAAGTTAGATAAATATCTTGTTAAGGGTAATAAAGACAATATATGCCAAGAGTGGGAGCAAAATTTAAATCTACATATGTAATTTATAAATTCTAGTGGGGTCGTGTGCAAAAAATTTCTATTTTTAGGTTTTTTTGTCCCTTGAAAATGGTAAATACCTTTTTCATTACTAATTCGAAATTGAAATGAACCTGGTTCACTTGCAAACTTAAAATAGATTTAGAAATTTAGGGGGTGAAATAATTGCATGTATCGATTTCGATGTACTATGGTTATTGAATTTGTACTGAATCTCACCCTTGCAAAATATAGAAGAGCCCATAATGTTTCAATCCATTAATTATACAAGAAAAATTTATGGTAGCATTAATGATCTGGTTTTAAGATTATGTAGATATATAATTTCTAATGAAGAAATCCCAAAAATGAAGAGAAAGACAATCCTAGAGAGAATTGTCTATTGGAGAAGGAAGAAACAAAAAATAATCCTTGCTATCAAGGAAAAAATGAGACTCAAACTTTAAGCTAGATTAGATCATGTTCTTTATTGGATTCAATAAATTAACTTGGACAAGAATAACTATTCAGGCATTTTGGTCAAATCTCATTTGACAATTGGAGAAAGATGAAACAGAAAATAATCCTTCTTATCAAAGAAAGAATGAGACTCGACCTTTAAGCTAGATAAGGTAGTTGTGTTAGCCCCACCTTTCCCTAGGGCGTATCCAAGGGTTTGACAGACCGTCTATCCACCTCTCGCCAGAACTCAGTCACAATTCATGAAATTTACAAATGATAACCTCAAAATAAAAGCGATATTAAGAACAACCTTCAATATATACACTCATGGACCTCTCATGTCCCACAATCTATAATACAACCAAGGAGTCTGAAAAAAAAAAAAATCAAACCAAACAAGTTGGCTAGACATCTATGAAGTGCTCACATGAGCAGCTAACAAAACCTAAATAAAGTCTATGTCTTCTCCACTCTCATTCTTACGTACTTACTACTGTAAGGAAAACAAATTTCATAAAATGAACTAAAAGTCCAGTGAGATTTCAAGAAAACAGGCAAGTAATATAATAGGCAAAACCATACATCGGATATCAAAAAACAAGTCAAATTCAAATAGATCATGATCCAATATATAGTTAAGCAAAAAGCCATATAGATCATGCAAAGGTGTACAGTAAAAAACACATTCATGGCAAAGGATATAGATTGCTCTCAGGAGCAAGTTCCACTGCAACTTGATCAAGGTCTGTTGACTCTCTGTCAACCACGAATTTTAATGTTTGTAGATCACTATTTTACACCAATTTTCGTTCACCAAACATACCCCTTACCGTGTCCGAACACCAAAAAAGTACCCAAGGTTCGTCGATCTCCTCGATCAAGCCCTTGGCGGTTCGATTCTACCAACTATCCCTGAGTTGGACTTATAGTCCTAGATATTCAATAATTCAAGATCTGACTTATGGCCCCAAATATTTAGTATTCAGGAATGGAGTCGTTGGCTGTTATCCAACGCTTACGCAATAATAATTGGAGACGTTAGTTGACTTAATGCTCCATATTCAGTAATATCAATATGCAAGTGATGAATTCCAGTCAAGAGTAAATAGGTTAGGCATTTGTCCTTTCCCCAAGAATACCTAACTTACCCGACCACTCTGAGGCTGGTCTAAAGCAAGAGATCTAATGAGGGCTCAGTTCAACCGTTACCAACCTACATTCACGCATACGCATGAGTAACTCTAAATTCCACTTATCCGACGTCTCGGATAAGGTCCAAACCCCAGTTCAACCACTACAAGAGAAATGTAGCTGGTCTACAATTCAACCGTCACAAGAAAGATGTAGCCGGTCTACTATTCAACCGCTACAAGAGAAATGTAACTGGTCTACAATTCAACCGCCACAAGAGGAATGCAGTCAGGTTACAATCATGCACATAAATATGCAAATCCACACACAGGATCAATGGATTTAAGTTCATGGAAGTCTAGTGCGAATAAGGATACACTCACCTAACCATGATCAAGTCACAAGTAATGTCCAACAATTCATATTCTTAAACATTTCAATTATTTCAAATCAATATACAGGTCACATACAAATCAAGTCACTTGTTTATGCATAAATGAGATATCAAGTGCTTAGTCTAGTCAGGTCAATTGAGTGTACGTAA